>NC_142758.1:11320000-11945000 GCF_054948205.1 Urtica dioica subsp. dioica | reverse complement strand
TGCTCACAAATCGAAATTTAATGATTCTTAAATAAAATTAAAGGACTGTCTGTCCTCTTTCCATTGCCACCAGTTTTGGGTCAAAAGGACATTGGAGCCGCCAGTTATGGCGTTTTTACTCTGTAGTGCGCGGCTGTTCCGGAAGTCCAGTTTTTTAGAATTCCGGATTTTCAGCCCCACTACCATGAGTTATAGAACTCTAATGAGAAATATTTCTTGAGAAAAAATGCTTTTCATAAGATTATAAACATGATGTGAAAGATTAAAATGTTTTGGTTTTTGAAAGTTTAATTGAAATTGAATTTTACAAAACTAGTTTGAATTTTGAAAAACCGTTTTCGTTTTCAAACTTGAAAATATTTTGTCATCCAAATCAAATAAGTTTTCAAAATGTTTTCAAAACTATATCTATATCACATATGTTCAAAATCTATATGCTCTTGAAAATTTGAATGGGAGGTCTCCTTGTAGACAAGCCGAAAAATAAAAAGATGTGTAATCTCAAACTTTCAAGTGTTCGAGTGAGTTGAAGTTCACACTTCCCTTATGCACTTTCCCGAAATAGAAAATAGGAAAAGATCCGAGTCTGGCCAGAGGCTCGGCTTCGACCCACTTAGTGAAGTAGTCGATAGCGACGATGGCGTACTCTCATTGTCTCGGAGCTTTGGGAAGCTTGCCGATAATGTCTACGCCCCATTTCGAAAAAGGGGCGTGGGACGACGATGCTACCCAGGGGAGATGGCGGCTATTGTGGAATGTTAGAGAAACGCTGACACTTGTCACACTTTCTCGCCCAGTCGTAGGCGTCTCTTTTCATCGTCGGCCAGAAATAGCCTTGTCGAAGCGCTTTGAGCGCAAGGAACCTCCCAGCGGAGTGGTTCCCGCAGAGGCCTTCGTGAATTTCGCGGAGGACCTTGGTCGACTCGACGCTATTGAGGCATCGGAGCAGCGGGGTTGAGTACCCACGCTCGGATAAGGCTTCTCCTCTCAACACGTATTCAGATGCGAGGGCTCTCAGTCTTTCGGCTTCTTTGCGGTCTTCGGGAAGTGCCCCTCTTCGCAAGAAGTCCGTAAGTGGAGTCATCCAAGTTGGACGAGCGGCGCTCGCAATCGCTCCAACCTCGTCGTGTGAGACGAATGGTCGCGAGAGAGAGTCTATTGGGATAGTTCCCAACCCATCTTCGGTGATACCGGATCTGAGGCGAGCTAGAGAGTCAGCCTCGGAGTTCTCTTCTCGTGGGATCTGGATGATCTCGAACCAGGAGAAGGCATCTAACTTTGCATTTTTCTTTGCCAAGTAGGCGATCATGTTAGGTTCTTTGGCTACGAAGTCGCCTTTAACCTGATTTACGATTAACTGCGAGTCACAGTGTATTCGTAAATTCTGCACGTTGAGCTTTTGAGCGAGCTCTAGCCCTACGATGAGGGCTTCGTACTCGGCCTGATTGTTGGAGGCCTGGAATCCGTAGTGGAGGGCCTAGCGTAACTTTTCCCTGTCGGGATTTGTTAAAATCACGCCAGCGCCTGCTCCTTGGGCATTAGATGCTCCATCTACATGTAATTCCCAGATGGGACCCGTAGGGTCGACCTTTCTCTTTCGAGCCGACAAGTCGTCGGTCGAGTCGTCTTCTGCTCTTCCCATGTCGGGAGTGTAGGAGAATTCTACCACGATATCGGCTAGGGCTTGAGCCTTTATTGCCGGTCTTGGGTGAAACTCAATCCCGTACTCGCTCAATTCTTGGGACCAGATCGCCATGCGAGTCGATGTTCCTTTTTGAAGAGCCTTACCGATGGGGTGTCCGGTTCGGACAACAATTAGGTGAGCCTGGAAGTAGGGGCGTAGCTTTTTGGCGGCAACGAGGAGTGCGAGAGAGAGTTTCTCTATCTCTATGTAACGCATTTCGGCGTCAAGTAAGGCTTTGCTCACGTATAAGATAGGCCATTGAGCCTTATCTTCTTCACGGATCAACACAGCGCTTACAGCTCGTTCGGAGACGGCGAGGTAGACGTAGAGCGTCTTGCCTTCTTTTGGCTTGGAAAGGAACAGAGGTGTCCCGAAGTAGGCCTTCATTTCTTGAAAGGCCTTCTCGCACTCGTCCATCCATTCAAAGCCATTCATCGTCTTTATTGCTTTGAAGAACGGTTGACACTTGTCGGTTGGCTTGGCCACAAAACGTGAGAGGGCGGTAATCCGACCGGTCAGACTTTGGAATTCCTTGACACGTTGCAGAGATTTCATGTCAAGGAGTGCCTTGATTTTCTCTTGGTTCGCTTCGATACCTCGTCGGCTAACTATGTAGCCTAGGAACTTCCCGGATTCTACCCCGAACACACATTTGTTGGGGTTGAGCTTCATTTTGTACCGGCGGAGGATTAAGAACATCTCCCTTAGGTTGTCTACGTGATTGGTAGCCAATAGGCTTTTAACGAGCATGTCGTCCACGTAAACTTCCATAATCTTGCCGATTAGGTCGGCGAAGATCCGGTTTACCAATCGTTGGTAGCTCCTGCATTTTTAAGGCCGAAAGGCATGACCTTGTAGCAGTAGAGGCCGCGATCAGTGACAAAGGTTGTCTTGATCTGATCGGGCTCGTGCATTCGTATCTGGTTATAGCCCGAGTAGGCGTCCATGAAACTTAGCAGTTCATGTCGTGCCGTGGCATCGACCAGTTATTCGATGCGTGGGAGTGGAAAGCAATCTTTTGGACAGGCTTTGTTAAGATCGTTGTAATCTATACAAATGCGCCACTTCCCATTAGGCTTTTTAACCATGACCACATTGGCCACCCATTTGGGGTACTTGGCTTCTCGGATGAAACCAGCGGAGACAAGATTTTCGACTTCTTCATTTATTGCTAGGTATCGTTCAGGGTTGAACGCGCGTCTAGCTTGTACCTTTTCAGCGATAGTTTTATCGTCATTCAATCGGTGCACAATCACATCGGGGTCTATACCAGGCATGTCTGCGTGTGTCCATGCAAAGACATCATTAAACTCCCGAAGGAAGGACGCGAGTTGAGTTTTGATGGGGAGAGGGAGTTGTGCCCCGATCTTCACCACCTGGTCAGGTTTAGCTTCGTCGAGGATGATCGAAGTGAGATCATCGGGGGTGTCAACTTTCAACCTCTCGATATCGTCGCGGGGGTCTAGTTCCCCGAGTTGCTGTGCGTCTTTTTGATCACACGGGTAGTCATCTTCTAGTTGGTAGATCGTGTTGACCCTTTTTTCAGCGGGCTTGCCGTCCATGCCCTGGACGTAGCATGTAAGGACAAGTTTCTGCGTCACTCGTATTTGGAGATTTGGAAGTAAATAACGAGTTTCCGTTGTTACAACTAAATTCTCGAGTGAATTATACTCCAATGGATTTATCGAATTAATTTTAAATATATTAAGGTTATGGAAATCTCGGAATAAATAAAGGAATTATCGAGTTTAACTCGATTAATAAATTAATTCCGAGGAAATATTCCGGAAATTAATTTAAGAAATAAATTCTTAAGGACGAGAATTAATTCCAAGAAACCTTAAATATATTTAAATTATTCGAGAACCAACGAGAAAATTCTCGGTTCGAATCATATAATTATAATCCGTTCGGTGATGGATATAATTAAATAATTATATGAAAAGGACGTGGTTGTAACAATTTTAAGGGACCCATTTGAAAGAAAACAAGAAAAAGAAATTGGTTTGAGAATAAAAGGATAATTCTTAAGCCTTGCCTCGTCATCACACATGTGTCACGCTTCTATCCTTGCCAACCCAACACTTATCTTCATCATTTACTTTGCTATTAAGTCTCTCCAGCCGAAATAAACAAACCCACTGGAAAAAAAAGAGGAAGAACAGAAGAAGAGAAGAGAAATAGTGAGAGACCGAGGGAGAGAGAGAGAGCTCGGGGAAGAGAAAGGCCGAGAGAGAGCAGAAGAGAGCTAGAGATCGAGTGAGGGAGACTGAGAAGGAGAGCGACCGAGGGAGAGGACGCGTGACCACCAGCACCAGCCCGTGACCCCAGCTCCGTGCGCGCTCCATCCAACCGACCACTGAGCCTTGCCGCGCGCGCGACCGTCGTGAAGGTTGAGCCGCCGTGAGCTAGAGAGGACGCCGGAGGGTTCAATTCCTCCAGAAACAAGGTGAGATGTTCTTCCCCAATTTCGAATCTGGAAGTTAGGGTTTCGTTTTGGAATTGGGGCTTTTGTTTGTGAGTTAGGATTTCGGTGATGATTCCTCTGGTTATGGTGTTGTTCTTAGTTTTGGAAGGGTTTGGTTGTGGTTTAAGTCTTGGCCGTGTGGTTTTGGTTCTGGCCGTGTGACTGAGATTAGTTGTTTTGGGTTTCTTTGGACGAGTTATTGTTATTGTTTGTGATATTGTTGCTGACTGTGTACGTGTAAGGTTGTTTTGAAGTTTTGTTATAGAGTTGTTAAGTCGTTCTCTTTTGTTGAGAGCTGTGTCGAGTGTTAGAGTCAGTCTAGGTGGGCGGCACAGGCCTCAAGGCAGTGGTTCGGGACGGCGAGGGCGCTGTCCAAGAGTGTCGGAGCTGCTGCGCGAGTGACGACGGAGCGGGGCTGGTCAGTGAGGTTCATCGGCTCGGTTGGGACGAGCTGTTGGGCCGGGGACGGCAGCAACTTTGTGGCGGCTCTCGGGGGGGCTGTTCACGGCTGTCAGGTTTCGTTCGGAGACTCGCGAAGTCTCGGTTTAGTGTTAGAAAGTCGAGAAATTTCCCGAGTCTCGACTCGTGCTAGTGCGAACCTATAATTATTTTTGTTGGGTCGTTCTAGATTATGAGAGTTGCGATATAATATCAATATGTGTGTTTTGTAATTAAGCTCGTTTAATATAAGTTAGTAAGAAAAATAAATTAATATGTATCGTTATTAAACTCGTTGATGATTCAATCAAATTATTTAGTATCCTCATTTGATTTACGTTTCAAAACCGAGTTCGACTATAAGCTCGACTCTTTTGATTTGGAAAACGAATATCAACGAGAAATGTTTTATTTACATTCTCAAACGTTATAACTTGTCAATAAAAAGAGACAAGTCAAAAATATTTTCTAGAAGATATTTGAAAAGTATCGTTTTGAGTTATTTTCATATAACTTCTGTATGCTATAGATTGTTAGTAAGAGTTTCTTTATACGTTATTTTCTTTTAGTTTCGACCTTCGGGAACCTATTCTAAGTAGTGGGTTTTGCCTAGTCAAAAGAATAGGTGGTCCAATAGTATGGAACGTTTCTTAGCTTAGATCAGAGAAGTTATGTCAGGGCCTTATTTTTAGGCGTCGATTCTTTTCTGTATCTCTGTTTTGCCTCCGTGTATTCTCTATTTCTCGTGTTTGTGACGCTATGAGTAGCGTGACTAGGAGAACGTTTTGAATACGCTTTATATGAGCTCTCTTTTCAGTAGAAGTAGGTACATTAGTAGATCAATGGACGAGATACTGAGTATGCTCGATGTTCGATCTTTCTCTTCCATAGATAAGTCCAGAGTGCTATCAGGATTAGCAGGAGAAGCTTACGAGGACTGGGTTATACGTGAAGTTAAGAAGAACCCTTTTATCTGGAAGAGAAGAATTCAGGATTCGAAAGAATCGTTATCCGGGTAAGTGGATTTTAGGCACCTACAATATCAAGAAATATTATATATCTATATATATATATACATATATTGTACGTGCATTTTCTATATGCTTTCTAGTAAGCAAGAGTAAGATAAGCCAAAAGATAAATCACTATCAAGATTAAGGGCTTTAAGCCGCTAACAAATTGGGAAACAGAATTAGTCCGGCTAACAAAAATGGCTAGAGGTAACTAGGAACCCGAGCCTTTGCTATGTGTTTAGTTAGCCACCTTCCAGAGATCCAGTCCTAGTGAACTGGATTATGAGAGACTGAAGTTAAGACTCGTATTCAAAAGCGAGAATATTATGATAGGATCTTTGGGAGTCGCATCTCAAGATCTTACAAGTCACGAGTTAATAAGCGAAAAGAATATATGGTAAGATCGGGATTAAACCCGAATTAAGCAGTCTCTCATGTTAAGTTAATTAAAGAGAAAACATAGAATGGTAACGCATCCGACATATACCCCATGTTAGCAGGTACCTATTATGCTTCGTGCTGGTACCACATGGGGATTAGGCAGGAGACTGTGCACCCTCCTGTCTAGCGCCAATAAGACATGTGTCGTGCGGATATCATTAAGGGATCCCGAGCAGGAAATGTATTGTATGATGGGAATTGCCGAGACCTAAGCTGGCATATTCTCAAGTAAGAGGAGTTACCGGGACCTAAGCTGGTAATTCCCTAGATTATGATAAAAGTATGTTATGATGTGAATCACCGGGACCTAAGCTGGTGAATTCTTACGTAAGAGGAATCTCTCGGGACCTAAGCTGAGTGATTCCTAAGTAAGATGAATCTATCAGGACCTAAGCTGATTGATTCTCAAGTAAGGTGGATTTATCGGGACCTAAGCCGATACTTCCGCAAGTTATGAAAAGATATGATCTCATGTTATGTATTGTTTATGTATTATGTGCATTGTGCATTAGATATGTAGATATCCGCTTACTGAGTCTTTCGACTCACAGTTATTATCTTGATATTGTAGATAAAGGAAAGGCCAAAGAAGACTGAGCAGAGCATCAGCGAAACCGGTAAGTAAGTAGGCGTGTGTATGTACGGCTGCCGACCTGTGGCTAAGTCAAGGGCGAATGAGTCTATTTTGTTTTTAAAAGACGAGTCTTTTGTTTGTAAAGTTTTAATTAGTGTGTTTTAAGAAAAACGAAAAATTCACCCATATTTTTGAGACGTTTATGTAAATATTTTAAAAGTTTTTCTAGAAAATGTTTTCTGGAAGCGCTTCCACCAAAGTTTTTATGAATTTTATTTATGTCAAGTAAGATACGAAGATCTCTGCCGCGGCTCGTGGGCGAGCTAAGGCTCGCGGGTCGTGACATAGCATATCCTTGCTTGGGTCTGATCGCCAGCCATGACGCCAATCCCCTCCTATGTGGGGAATCTCACCAGTAGGTGATACGTAGATGTGATGGCCCTTAGTCTGTTCAACATGGGTCGCCCAATTATAACATTGTAGGGCGACTCCTGGTCAACCACAAGAAAAGGGACCATGTGAACGACTTCGATACCTCTGGTAGTTCCGAAGGTGACTGGTAAATCAATGATTCCTTCAGTCATGATCTTTTCTCCCATGAACCCAAACAGAGGTGTCTGAGTTGGGACAGGGCGGAGCCCCCCGAGCTTCATGCGCTCTAGGGTGGTCTTCAATATTATATCGGTTGCGCTGCCATTATCAATAAGAACTCTTTTTACCAAGTTGTTGGCCACCTGGGCCTTAAGGACTATAACGTCATTATGCGGGTGCACAACTCGCTTGGCCTCTTCATTGGTTAATTGTATCGTCTCGTGAGGTAAGGACAGAGGTTCCTCATAGGTGAGGTTAACTTGCCCGGTGTGGCCTTCTTGAGAGGCAGCTCTGAGGAGCTTTTTCCTTTGCCGAGCCGAGTCTCCGTCTTGCAAGCCACTTAGGATGGTGGTGATGACGTGGAGTTGCGCATCGGCCGTGGCTGTGGCCGCGGTGCGGTCGGCATTGGCGTTGGTCCCTCCACCTTTCTCAGGATGTGGCCTGTTGTCGGCGGGGGCCGCAGCAACTACCATGCGAAGGACAAACTCCTTGAGTTCTCCTTTTTGGATTAATGTCTGAATTTGCCTCCTAAGATGGAAGCATTGAGCGGTCGTGTGACCGTAATCCCGGTGAAACTCACAATAACGGGATCGGTCGCAAGATGCAAGGCCGTCTTTCATCGGAGTCGGAGCGGTGAACTTGTCATGCGCCACAGCGTAGATTTGCTCTACTGGGGCGTTCAAAGGGGTGTAACTTAAGTAGTCTCTAAAATTTCTCGCAAGACGCGGCTTTTGAGACATAGGGGGTCGGCTATCGGAAGCTTGACCTACCTTGTTAACCCTTTTCTGGGGTTGCCTGGCTCGTTGCCGGACTCATCCCGACGGCGGGAGCTTTGGTTGCTGCTCCTGCGGCCGTCGAGGTAATCGTCCACCCCCATGAAGGTTTTGGCTCGGTTCATTAACTCGGCCAGTGTAGAAGGGACTTTGCCGACGACGGACTTTAAGAAGTCTCTGGTGCGCAAGCCCTCGATGATGGCTGTAATTGTGTCACTGTCGTCAAAGCGGTCAACCTTATTTGATTGTGCGGTGAATCGGGTGAGATACTGTCTCAATGACTCGTTATTCTCTTGCCTGATTGACCATAAGTACATCTTGGTCTTCTTTAGGACCATCGATGTAGCGAATCGTGCTAGGAACATGTCCTTCAGGTCTTTGAACGATTGGACGCTTCCTGGTCTTAAATTCTTAAACCACTCAAAACCGGGTCCGATGAGGGTAAGACTAAAAGCCTGGCATAGAGACGCCCTGCATCGTCATCCAAGTTTCGTAATGTTGGATGTGATACGTGGGATCAGTTTTCCCATTGTATGGAGGGAGATTTGGGAGTTTGAGGTTTCCCGTGCATACCTCAGAAAGGATTTGGGCAGTGAAGGGCGAGGAATGTTCTTCTACGACCCCGTATGTATCACCGGCCAAGCCTCCTTCATGCAGATCATGCACTTCGTTACGAAGATTGTGAATCATGGTGACGACATCGAGGTCAGTGTTGGGGGGTCACTCCTTGTTCAGGAGGAGTCACCTGGCACCTTTCATTCGACCGTTGAGCCGTGCGGGGGTCCCCATTGATTGGGGCCGCAGGGTTATGACCCTTGCGAGCACTTAGCCTCTCCCGGAGGTCTTCGCCACGATCGTTCCATTGGGCGGTAAGTCAATCTCTAAGATCCGGCCCGGTGGTATGGGGGCGTGAGCTTCGAGCCATACGCCTCACTCGCCGAGTCGTTGGACCTTCCCTGACATTGCCTCTTTGACCGAGTCGGTCATGGGCTGAACGTCGGGAGGTCTCTTCTTAAGAGGAGATCGGTATTGCCTTTGTTTTAGGCGGCGGGATTGACGGACTGGCTTCGATCTCAACAGGGAGTTCCCCGTCTTTGGTCCGCTGAAATTTCCAAGCCTTCATAGTCGGGGTCATATTCATGCCCCTCGTCCATGAGGTCCTCGGATTCCCCGTGGGGGACGCCCTGTGCAGGTGCCTTACCCGCTAGTTGACGGTGGTACCTTGCATTGGCTATCTTTAGTTGGCGGATTTTCTCCTCCATCTCAAGGATGCGGTCTTCCCGACTGTCCTGAGGTGGAGGGGGCGAGGGGTGTGGCTCTCGTCGTTGAGAGACTCCTCGTCGCCTTGCGCTCAAGAGCGCAGGAAGAATTTCTTCACTCCAGTTGCGTTTTCGAGGTTATTCATGCCCTCAGAACTAACTGGTGGTTGACCACTCATGTCCTTCTCAAGTTGAGAAGAAAGGGGTCGAGATGTAGAAGGGATTTCGGGCTGTGTAAGTCGGGAAGTCCCCTCCTTCTAGCGCCAAAATGTTGTCGCACGAAAATGAACAACGATTAAATACCTTGGGCGGTTCGATCCAAGGCCGGACCAAGTGACCACGCCCGGGTCAAAAATGGGAGCTCGTAGACCGAGCTGCACCCTCCAGACCCTGAGGTGTGTTTTGGGGGGTGTGACCGTGCCAAAGGTTGGCTGCCTACGTATCCTTTAGTCGGGATCAGGTCAGAACGTAGTTCAAGTTGAATGTTGGGGGCTATCTTGGGCTCAGAGGATTGAGAATCCAAGGCTTTAGAGTAGGACCCAGCTCGTAGCTTCTAGTGAAGACTTTAGAGGGGTCGCTTATCTCGTAGCTCGGAGTTCTAGCTCAAGGGCCAAGAAGCGGGAAAGCAGTGTGTACTGCAGAAGCTCGGGTCGCAGAAGAGGAGTGCGCTCCCTCTCATGGAGGGGGGTCCTTGTCTTTCTGAGCCGAGGGAGGAGGAGTGTGCGCTCTTGGAATGTCACAAGAGCACGAGAGAGGAGAGAGTTCTCGAGTGAGAGAAGTGTTGGATGAAGAATTGTGGGGCTAAATCAGCATGCCTTTCCCTCCCCCTAAGGGGGGGTATTTATAGCATTTGGAGGAGGCCTTGGGCCGACCCCCTCAAGGCCCACTGGGTGGCCTAGAGTGGGGCGCGGGAGACATGATGCATGGCCGGGTGCGGGGTGCATGGAGCAGCAGGAGCGGTCGGCCGAGGCAGCATGGCACTCGGCCGGGGGAGCAGGAGCGGCCGGCCGAGGCAGCAGGGCGCTCGGGAGTCGGGCGGCCGGGAGCGCAGACGCGTGTTGGCGCGCGCGCGGGCCGGGCGGCCGGAAGAGCAGGCGCGCGAGGGCCAGATGGCCGGGGTGCGAGGAGCGCCAGCGGGCCGAAGGGCCGGGGCGCGGGGGGCGCACGCGAGCCAGAGGGCCGGGGCGCCAAGATCACACTCGGGCCGGAGGGCAGGAGTGCGAGGGGCGCACGCGGGCCGGAGGGCCGGAGCGCGAGGAGCGCACGTGGGCCGGAGGACCAGGGCGCGAAGAGCGCACGCGGGCCGGAGGGCCGGGCCACGAAGAGCGCACGCGGGCCGGAGGGCCAGGGCGTGAAGAGCGCACGGGGGCCGGAGGGCCGGGGCGCGAGGAGTGCACGCGGGCCGGGGGCGTGAGGGCGCAGGGCACACATGGCCCGGGGCGCACAGCCGGGGGTGCGAGACGCGCACGGGCCAGCGGCGCAGGGTGCGCACAGGCTGACGGCGTCGGGCGCGCACGGGCCGGCGGTGTCGGGCACGCGCAGGCCGGAGGAGAGAATGCAGAGAAAATGTTCTCTAGGAAATTCTCTGGAGAGAAAAGTTGTGTCCTTCCCCCCTCAAGGAAATTCTCTGGAGAGAAAAGTTGTGTACTTTTATAACATGCTATGACCATGTTAATAAACACATATAAAAGCTTTAAGTACTATCTAAAACGTTTCGTTACACTCGATTCTTTTTTGCACTCAAATCCAAACTTTAATTATTTCCAGTTTTCTTTGGGCTCGACCTCGACTCGGCCGGGAGGTTCGGCCGGTGCCCGGGAGGTTGAAGAAGCTCCCCTCGACCTCCGCTCGGCCATGGCTCGACCTCGACTCGGCCAAGGCTCGACCACCATGCGGACAAGGGGTCTTGAAACCATCCCTTGGCCGCCTATAAATACAAGGGTCCCTCCCTTGATCCAGGTAATCCGAAATTGAGTACTGAAACGCTGCTGAACTCGTACTTCACTCGTTTCTCTCAAGCTTCGGCCCTCTAAACACCTAATCCTCTACACCTCGCCTCAATCCCCCTAATGTTGAGCGTCGAAGAGGTAAACAGAGGCACCCCATTTGTTTCCCCTTTATGGTTCACGTGTTCTTTCTCTCATTTCAGGTGTTTGGACGAGGCAAGCATCACCGACAGCTAAGGGACGACTTGGGATACCAACTTCGACACGCTCGAGCCCGAACGCGACCACTTGGTCTGCCCTTGGGTCGAACCATTTGGGGCTCCGAAATAGTTGTCCAAAAACGAGCAACAACCGATTAGGCATGAAGGACTACTCACATCTACTTTGAGTCAAGTGGGAGTTTGTTGTCAATGGTGCCCATAAGAAGAGTAGTAGTCTTTACTTATGTACATTTGATGTAATAATGTCTCACGAAGACTCTTGCTTGTAACTGCTGAATTATTAATAAAAGTTGAAACGTTCATTCATTCTTCCTTTTCTGTTTGAAGCTTTATTATAATCTATAGTCTTTAGTCCCTAAACAAACCTAACAACATATGAAGAGACAAATTTAGATTTGCATGAACAAACTCTTCATGGTTTGCTTAAAAAAATATATTCGCAATCTAAGGATCAAAGGACTATTGATCTCAGTACGATTGTTAGGAGAATCTATGATGTCTAGTTATGGGACATTTAGAGTTGGAGACTCTATAGTTCTTCTAGGTATCTTATGAAGGTACTAAATTGACCAGTGCACTTTTAGAGACCAAATAAGAATAAATCATTTAACCTCTTATGTCTTGAAGTCACTACATATGAATTGCATCATGCTTACCTCAATCCTGAAATGAGACATGTCATTTCATAGCTTACATATTCTCATTTGAGAAACTCAGAGTTCGGATTCACTATGTGATTCTGAACAGGACCTATTGGTGAAGTACTAAGTTATGAAGATGTCATGAGTAACTTTGTGAAGAGATCTCATAGATACGGAATTCATGTACAACATTGCTGAAATGCAATGTATATCACATCATGCTATGTTCCTTAGAATGTGAATAAATGAACCAGCCAGTTTCCAAATTGGGTCATGACTCTTTTCGATAAATCAATGTGACTTGTTAGCTCCTCGTTAATACATTGTTTCTAACTTATTCAGAAGCGACAAAGGAGTTGAGGAAATAACAGCAAGAAGGGTAAAATGGTAATTTTTTAAATCTCGACTAGCTGATGATATTCATGAAGGGTAAACATAGATATTTTCAGTAGATCCACTCATCACAATTAAGTTGAATTCTTGAGTAGAAAATAAATTCATTTGAACCTGGAGATTCTCAGTGTCAACTCTTTTGTGGAGTCAGTTGACATTAAGATAAACTTGGAAAATGTTTGTGAACTTTTGAGTCCAAGTGTGTTAGTTCAAGCTTTGTTCATTTGGATACATGAGGTCAATGTCACAAGTCATTTCGAGTAGGAATAGTTAAACTAGAAGCTAAGTCAAAATAAGAACTAGACAAGTTTTACGAAAATTGTCTAAAGGGTAATTTTGTCTTTTTGGACATAGGCTGAAATGAATTCGCAATAAATATGTTTTTTGACATTGTCATATGATGACAATATATTAAGTCACACAGCCAACATCCTTGGATTGGGCCTTGAGGATTAATTTCATTTCATGGAATTTTATGTGAAAATTCTTAATGAGCTTTTCTTATGTTGTCTTGAATAAATGAAGAAATATCTAGAAGCTCCTTCTAGAAGCCTCAAGAACTGTCCAATATAGCTAGTGAAAAAGAGTTTATTTTGTGCATTAGTGTATGAAGATACTTGCCAAAAGAAAAAGAGGAAACAAATTTCCTCTTAGAGGAAACACAATGGGCGGCCAAGGAGGGAGAATACTAATGAGGAAACAAATCCAAGGTCTTCTAGAAGATGGCTTGGACTTGCAAGGGGTAGGAAAAGAGGAAATGAGATTTTCTCATGAATATGTGATATTCTATAGAAAAGAAGAAATTACCCTTTGAAGGTAATCCTCTTCCTGTAAATACCCCACCTCATTCACAATTCACAACACACAATTTTGAGATTGAGAGCTTCTCTCTCTTCATTGTGGCGCCCCCTCTCTCGCTCTCTAGAATTATCTTTTCGTTTTTTGTTTTGGCACCTAGGTCCACATTTGACCTATTGTTTTAGCTCTTCGACTCTTCGACTTGTTCTTGAGTCGTCGTGTGTAAAAGTGCCCATACACTAATTCCCTCTTACCTCAAGTGATTTATGTGATTGAAATCTTCGTGGTTACTCGAGTTCCCGAAGAACGAAGAAAGACGAGCTTAGTGGGGAGACGAGCGATTCAACCTTTCCAAAGGCTTCTTAACGATCAAGCTTTGATAAAGGTTAGTAAACGAGTAATGCTCTTTAATAGTTTTAATTTAAATATAAACATGTGCTTGCTCTTTGTCTAGGTTAGTAAAATTGTTTTACTTGTTTAAAAGAGAATTTTTATTTTCCGCCGCTTGCTCGAAGTGTTAAATCTTTTCTTAACACTAGATCAATTTCAACAGATTTTATTCGAACCCGTATGCTCGAAGGGCCGTCGGGGTATGAGCTTCTCAAGCTTGTATTCCTGTGTGTGTGCGGGGAACTTAAGTGTGTATTTGGCGATCTCACTTCGTGCCAATTGGCGACCGAAGGTGCATCGAGTTAGGTCGATGACTTTACTCAAACCGGTATGCTCAAATGGCCGTCGGGGTTTGAGGCTTTTAAGCCCTTATTCCGGTGTGTGTGTGGGGGACTTAAATTTTTGTATCTTGGGCCATGTATTTTTTAGTGTATGCCGCAAGAATCACTAGCCCTCCAAGTTTTTAGTGTACATGTCGTGCCTTAATGACTAAAAACTTAAAAAAGCGGATTTTGAAAAGAGAAAAACCTCAAACTTTATCATTATTGCAAAGAGATAACATCCTCAAATATTGGGACATGGGCCTTATTGAATTAGGGAAATTAAAGCAATAAATGGGCAAAGTGTTTGTCACTAGTAGTACTGCCTCAAGTGTTCAGCATTCCAAGGATGTCCGATCGGGGTCCCGTCCGTGTGTTCGATGTAATAGGTTCCGTCATGTATGACTTGGCGAACTCTATACAGTCCTTCCCAATTCGGGCCAAGGACACCAGTGCCTTGCACTTGGGTGTTTTGGAACACGCGTCTGAGTAAAAGGCTGCCGAAGGCGAAGATTCGTCTTTTGACTTTGGCGTTGTAGTACTTCTCGACTTTGCGCTTTTGCACGACGAGTCGGGTGAGAGCCTCAGATCTTTTCTCGTCGATTAGATCCAGCTTAAGGCGCATGAGAAGGGGGTCTCTCCGGTGGCATTTCGAACACTCATTCGGTAGGTCCATAGATGAACGGTAGACCTTGTTCGGTAGGCCCATAGATGAACGGTAGCTTCGAGCTTCTTCTTGAGGTTGCTTTTGATCGTCGTGTTGATGGCTTCCACTTGGCCATTAGCCTGTGGATGTCGCGGGGGCGAGAATGTCTTGCTGATCCCTAGTTGGGTGAAGATTTATCTCACCTGGGTGTTGTCGAATTGTGCACCATTTTCGGTCACAATTGACGATGGGACGCCGTGGCGGCATATGCCAGACTTCCAGATGAAGTTTGTTGTATTGGCCTCGGTGATTCTGGCTAGAGGCTCGGCTTCAACCCACTTAGTGAAGTAGTCGATAGCGACAATGGCGTATTTGTACTGTCTCAGAGCTTTAGGAAGCTTGCCGATGATGTCTATGCCCCATTTTGCAAAGGGACGTGGTACGACAATGCTACTTAGGGGACATGGCAGTCGCCGTGGAACGTTAGAGAAACGTTGACACTTGTCGCACTTTCTTGCCAAGTTGTAGGCGTCTTTCTTCATCGTGGGTCAGAAATAGCCTTGTCGTAGCGCTTTGAGCGCGAGGGATCTCCCAGCGGAGTGGTTCCCACAGATGCCCTCGTGAATTTCGCGGAGGACCTTAGTCGACTCGACGCTATCGAGGAATCGGAGCAGCGGGGTCGAGTACCCGCGCTTGTACAAGATTTCGCCTCTTAACACATACTTAGATGCGAGGGCCTTCAAGTTTTCAGCTTCTTTGCGGTCTTGGTGGAGTATCCCTCCTCGCACGAAATCCGTAAGAGGAGTCATCTAAGTCGGATGAGCGGTACTCTCGATCGTTCCAACCTTCTCCCGTGAGACGGATGGTCGCGAGAGAGACTCGACCGAGATAGTTCCTAACCAATCTTCGGTGATACCGTAGCCGAGGTGAGCGACAACATCAGTCTCGGCGTTCTTTTCTCTTGGGATCTGGATGATCTCAAACCAAGAGAAGACGTCTAGCTTGGCATTTGTCCTTGCCAGGTAGGTGATCATGTTAGGCTCTTTGGCGATGTAGTCGCCCTTAACCTAGTTTAAGATCAACTGCAAGTCCCAGTGTATTCGTAAATTTTGTACATTGAGCTTATGAGCGAGCTCTAGTCCTACAATGACGGCTTCGTACTCGGCCTCGTTGTTGGAGGCTTGGAATCCGTAGTGGAGGGCATAGCGTAACTTCTCCTGATCGGGATTGGTTAGAATCACGTCGGCGCTAGCTCCCTGAGCGTTGGACGCTCCGTCTACGTATAATTACCAGATGGGACCAGTAGGGTCAACCTTTCTCTTTCAAGCCGACAAGTCGTCGGTCGAGTAATCTTCCGCTCTTCCCATGTTGGGAATATAGGATAATTCTGCCACGAAATCGGCTACAACTTGAGCCTTTATTTCCAGTTTTAGGTGGAACTCGATGACGTACTCGCTCAATTCTTGGGACCAGATCACCATCCGAGTCAATGTTCCCTTTTGAAGAGCTTTACCGATGGGGTGTTCTGTTCGGACCGCGATAGGGTGAGCCTGGAAGTATAGGTGTAACTTTTTGGCGGCTACGAGGAGAGTGAGAGAGAGTTTCTCTATCTTTGTATAATGCGTTTCGGCGTCGAGTAAGGCTTTGCTCACGTAGAAGATAGGCCATTGAACCTTATCTTCTTCGCGGACTACAACACCGCTTACGGCCCGTTCAGAGACAGCGAGGTAGACGTAGAGCTTCTCGCCTTCCTTCGGCTTGGAGAGGAACAGAGGTGTTCCAAAGTAGGCCTTCATTTTTTGGAAGGCTTTTTCTCACTCGTCCATCCATACAAAGCCATCCGTCTTCTTTATAACTTTGAAAAATGGCCACAAAACGTGCGAGGGCGGCAATCCAACCGGTTAGACTTTGGACCTCCTTAACTCGTCGAGGAGATCTCATATCAAGGCGTGCCTTGATCTTTTCGGGGGTTTGGTTCGATTCCTCGCCGGCTAACAATGTAGCCTAGGAACGTCCCGGACTCAACCCCGAACACGCATTTGTTGGGATTGAGCTTCATTTTGTACCGGCATAGAATTAAGAACATTTCCCTCAGGTTGTCTACGTGATTTGTAGCTAGTAGGATCTTAACGAGCATGTCGTCCACGTATACTTCCATAGTCTTGCCGATTTGATCGGCGAAGATCTGGTTTACCAATCCTTGCAAGTAGATCCTGCATTCTTAAGGCCAAAAGGCATGACCTTATAGCAGTAAAGGCCTCAATCAGTGACAAAAGTTGTCTTTATCTAATCGGGCTCGTGCATTCGTATTTGGTTGTAGCCCGAGTAGGTGTCCATGAAACTTAGTAGCTCATGTCCGACCGTGGTGTCGACTAGTTGTTCGATGCGTGGAAGTGGAAAGCAGTCTTTTGGGCAAGCTTTGTTAAGATCTTTGTAGTCTATATAGATGTGCCACTTCCCATTAGGCTTTTTAACCACGACCACGTTGGCCACCCACTTGGGGTACTTGGCTTCTTGTATGAAGCCAGGGAGAGAAGCTTTTCAACTTCTTCATTTATTGCTAGGTATCATTCAGGATTGAACGCGCGTCTAGCTTGTACTTTTTCAGCGATGTTGTTGTCGTCGTTCAACCGGTGCACAATCACATCGGGTGTTGGAATCGATCTAGGGTTTAAGAAAATAATTAACGCTTCGGTAAGCGGCGGAATTTTAAAAAAATTCTTTTACAAGTAAAAACAGTTTTTACTAACCTAGACAAAGAGCAAGTACACGTAATTAAAAACTATTATGAGCTAAGAAGTTTACTAACCTTTCTTGAAGCTTGATCTTTGAGAAGCTCTTAGAAAGTTGCAACGCTTGTCTCCCCTCGCAGCACGTCCCTCTTTCTTTCCTCGGCACCTCGAGCAACCACGAAAGTTTCTATCACTAAATCACTCGAGAGAAAAGGAATTAGTGAGTGGGCACTTTTAAACACTACGACTTAAGAACGAGTCGTGGTCGCAGAGCTAAACACTAGGTCAAATGAGGACCTAGGTGCCAAAACAAAAAATTGAAAATGAAGAGAGAGGGAGAGAGAGGATCGGCCACAATGTCTAGAGAGAGAGTCTCTCAATCTCTAACTTGTGTGGAATGAATGGAATGAGAGAAATGAGGGTCCTATTTATAGGAGAAGGGTTGGCCTTGGAAAGAAGTAGTTTCCTCTTATTTTCCAAGCCTTTATGAGGAAATCTTATTTCCTATTTTTCCCTTGCTTTGCACGTCCAACATGTGCTTCAATAAGCCTTGGATTTGTTTCCTCATTTAGTTTGTCTCTCTCTTTCCCTTGTGTTGGCCAAACTTATGCTTTCCTCATAGAGGAAATTTGTTTCCTCTTTATCTTTTGGCAAGTATCTTGATACATTTATGCACAAAATAATCTCTCTTTCTCTTGGGTATTTGGGCGCCCATTTCACATCTAGAAGGAGCTTCTAGAAGCTTCTTCATTTGTTAATGACAACATGAGAAAGGCCCATTAAGAATTTTCAATAAAATTCTTATGAAATGAAATTAATTCACAAGGCCCAATAATCAAGTTATGGCCGAGTGACATTAAGTCATCAAATGAACTTGTCAAAAATTTATTGACATTCATTTCATCATATGTCTCAAAAGACAAAAATACCCTTTTGACAAATTTCGTTCTTGTTTTGACTTAGCTTCCAGTTTAACTATGTGATTCGTGACAGTGACCTCATGGACCCAAATGAACAAAGCTTGAGCTAAACACTTGAACTCAAAAGTTCACAAACCTTTTCCAAGTTTAGCTTAATGCCAACTGACTCCACTAAAGAGTTGACACTGAAAATCTCTCGGTTCAAATGAATTTATTTTCTACTCAAGAATTCAACCTAATTATGATGAGCGGATCCACTGAATATTATCTATGTTTACCCTTCATAAATGTCATCAGCTAGTCGGGATTTACTAAATTACCATTTTACCCTTCTAGCTGTTATTTCCTCAACTCCTTTGTCGATTGTGAATAAGTTAGAAACAATGTATTGACGAGGAGCTAACAAGTCACATTGTTTCATCCAAAAGAGTCAGGACTCAATTTGGACACTGGCCAGTTCATTTATTCACACTCCAAGGAACAAAGCATGAGGTGACATACATTGCATTTCAGCAATCTTGTACATGAATTCCATATTTATGAGAACTTCACAAAGTTACTCATGACATTCTCACAACTTAGTACTTCACCAATAGGCCCTGTTCGGAATCACATAGTGAGTCCGAACTCTGACTTTCTCAAATGAGAATACTAAGGTGTGAAATGACATGTCTCATTTCAGGATTAAGGTAAGCATGATGCAATTCATACGTAGTGACTTCGAGACATACGAGGTTAAATGGTTTGTTCTTATCTTGTCTATAGAAGTGCACTGGTCAATTCAGTACCTTCGGAAGATACCTAGAAGAACTATAGAGTGTCCAACTCTCAATGCCTCATATCCAGACATCATATATTCTTCTAACAATCGTACTGAGGTCAATAGTCCTTTGACCCTAAGATTGCGAATATATTGTTTTAAGCAAACTACGAAGAGTTTGTTCATGCAAATCAACATTTGTCTCTTCGTAAGTTGTTAAGTTTGTTTATGGACTAAAAGACTAAGGTTTTATCATAAAGCTTCAAACAAAGAAAGAATGAATGAACGTTTCAACTTTATTATTAAATGAATAGGCAATTACAAGCAAGAGTCTTCATGAGACTTTATTACATCAAATATACAAAATAAAGACTACAACTCTTCTTGTGGGCACCATTGACAACAGTCGGCGTGTGTCCACGCAAAGATATATTTGAACTCGCGGAGGAAGGCGGCGAGCTGGGTTTGGATCTCGGATGGGAGTTGGGCGCCTACCCTGACTACTTGGTCAGGCTTGGCATCGTCCAACATGACGGGAACGAGGTCGTCCGGTGTCTCCACCTTTCGACGCTCGACATCATCCCTTTGGTCCAGTTCTCCGAAGGTGCCTCATTCCTCTATCCTGCATGGGAGCTTGTCCCCGAGCTGGAAGATGGTGCTCACCATCTTTCCCTTTTCTTTCCCGTCCACGCCCTGGATATAGCACATTCTTGCCATCGATTGGTCTCCCAACATCATGGCTATTCCTTTGTCAGTCGGGAATTTAATCATCAGGTGGTTAGTGGACGTAATGGCCTTCAACCGATTGAGGGTCAGGCGGCCGATTATGATGTTGTAGGCAGAGGGTTGGTCCACGACCAAGAACGACACGATGTGGGTGACCTCGAGCCCCCGGGTCTCCCGAAGGTCACCGGGAGGTCGATGGTTCCCTCCGTCATGACCCTCTCCCCGAAGAAGCCGAAGAGTGGAGTCGAGATCGGGGTCGGTCTCATCCCGGATAGCTTCATTATATCCAGCGCCGACTTGAAGATTATATCGGCGGAGCTTCCGTTGTCGATTAGGATTCTCCGGACTAGGTTGTTGGCGACCGGGGCTGAGACGACTATCGCGTCGTTGTGTGGGTGGAGGACTCGCGCCGCCTCTTGGCCAGTGAAGAACATGGACTCGAACGGGGTCGGAGGAGGAGCCTCGTACGTGTGGTTGATGTAGTGCGCTATTTTCCATTGGGAAACTTCACGCACGTACTTCTTCCTTTGCGTGGCCGAGTCTCCGAACTCCGGGCCGCCCATGATCGAGCCCACCACGGGCAGTTGCAAGCTCTCCGGCTCTTCGATTGCTGCCCGATCTGTGACGGTCACCGTCGCCGGACCCTTCCTTTCTTGCCGCGGGCGCTCTCCGTGCGTCGCGGCCATCCCGACCGTTCTCAGGACATATTCTTTCAACTTCCCATCTTGAATCAGGGCCTCGATCTGACGCTTGAGTTGGTAACATTCGGACGTCAGATGCCCGTGATCTTGATGGTATTCACATTACTTGCTTCGATCCCTCTTCGCGGGATCCTTCGTGAGAGGAGTCGGACTTCCTAGCTTGTCCCGGTGCAGAGCCAGGATCCGTCTTGCGCGGTGTTCAGGGAGTTGAATGTCGAGAACTTTCGGAAGCTATCGACATGCGGTGGTGTCGGCCCGGGGAGGGAGCGACCGTTAACGGCCTGGCCTCCCTTGTTCCTACTCTTTCGAGGGTCGGGACGATCTCCATCCTAGTCGTCGCGGCGGCGACTACTCTGTCCCCCTGACTTCCGGTCGTCTCGGCCATCGAGATAGTCCTCGATTCCCATGTACGTGCGGGCTCTCGACATTAGCTCTGCCATGTCCCGTGGGACTTTTCCGACAATAGACTTGAGGAAGTCGCTTGTGCGAACTCCCTCGGTGATTGCCGTGATGGCGTCCTTGTCGTCGAACCCTTCGACTTTGTGAGATTCCTCGGTGAAGCGAGCGAGGTATTGTCTCAACGTCTCGTCTCTCCCTTGCCGGATGAGAGAAGATGGGTCTTTGATTTCTTTTGTGCCACGAGAGTGGCGAATCGTGCAAGGAAAGCCTCCCGCAAGGCCCGAAAGGACGAGATACTTCCCGGTCTCAGACTTCGAAACCACTCAAAGCCCGACCCCGTAAGGGTTAGGCTGAAGGTTTGACAAAGGGTGGCGTCCGTCTGTCCCTGCATTGTCATCCACGTCTCGTAGTGTTGGATGTGGAAGTTTGGGTCCGTCCGTCCGTCGTAGGGAGGGATGGACGGTAGCTTGAAGTTCCCCATGCAAGGCTGCGCGAGGATTTGAGCGGCGAAGGGAGAGTATGACTCCTCGATCCCTCCGTAAGGCCTTTGCCTCCCTGATTCCTTTATCTCGATGATTTGGTTTTGGAGGCTTTGAATCATCGTGACCATGTCAAGCCCGTTAGTTGGGCTGGCCGCCGGGATTGCGTGAGTCGCCTGTTGGCGCTCGTTGGATGCTTGGTCTCCGGCGTTGGCCTGAGGTCGGCCGAGAGTTACGGCGGGGAGAGCGTCCCTCCAAGAATTTAGCCTTTGATGGAGATCCTCCCCTCGGGAGTTTCTCTGCGCCGTTAGGCACTCTCTAAGGTCCACACTCGGCGCGTGGCGGGGCGAGGTCGCCCTTGATCGGACCATCTGGCGGGCGCTTCGGCTATCGGCTCCATCGTCCACCAGAGTCGCTCTCTCCTCAGCGAGGGGCCGGTGTCGGGCCGCCTCTTGGAAACGAAGAGGCGAGTCCCCGGGAATATGAGTGTGCCTGCTGCCGCGCCGATCCGGCCAAGTCGCCGCTCGCCCTCTCGGACCGCGACAGGGCGAGGCTTGGCGTTTCCTCATCGGTCCTTGACTCCCCCACATAGTCGGGGTAGGAGTCATCTCGGGCGGACCTATCCTCGATGTTGTAGCCGAGGAGATTGGCGATGAGCGAGCCGTCGACGCCGGGACGGTCTAGAAGCTCCGCGAGCCGCCAGGCCGTGTCTTCTCGGAGCGCGGCCTCGGGGTCGTTCGCCGGGTCTTGGGTCTGGCTCTCGTTATCACGAGATTGCCCTTCAAGATGGTGAGCGAGGCTTCGGAGACCGTACCTCGAGCTCGTCGCTCGAGTGCCAACGGAGGTCGTGGGAATGTGACTCATCTTCCGAGAGTCGTAGATGTAGTGAAGGTGAGGAATGGGAGGGATAACGTGCTAAGGTCGGAGGTTCGATCCCTCCTTCTAGCGCCAAAATGTTGACGCTCGTTTTCGGACAACTATTTAGGAGCCCAAAGTGGTTAGACCCAAGGCCTGACCAAGTGGTCTCACTTCGGCTCAAGCGTGTCGGACTTGGTATCCCAAGTTATCCCTTAGCTGTGGATGAAGTTCACCTCGTCTCGATACCTGAAAAGTAGTAGAGAATACGTGAACTACAAAGGGGAAACAGAGGGGTTGCCTCTGTTTACCTCTCCGACGCTCAACATTAGTAGGGTTGAGGTAGATTGTAGAGGGTTTGAGTGTTTAGAGGCCAAAGATGAGTGAAACGAGTGAGTTATGAATTCGACAGCGTTTCGAGGCTCAAAATTGGATTACCTGGACCTGGGAAGGGACCCCGGTATTTATACGCGACCAAGGGACGTTTTGAGGGTCCCTTGGCCGAGTGAGGTTGAGTCGGCCATCGGCCGAGTGAGACTCGGCTGGCCGATGGCCGAATGAAGTGCTGGCCGCCGAGGGAGGTTCACTCGGCCAATGGCCGAGTGAGCTACTGGACGCCGGACGAGGTTCACTCGGCCATAGGCCGAGTGAAAGGCTGGACGGCGGACGAGGTTCACTCGGCCATTGGCCGAGTGAAAGGATGGACGCCGGACGAGGTTCACTCGGCCGTTGGCCGAGTGAAAGGCTGTACGTCGGATGAGTTTCACTCAGCCATTGGCCGAGTGAAAGGCCTGGGCCGAGAGAGGACTCACTGGGCCATTGGCCGACTGAGCTGTTGGGCCGGCAGGGAACTCACTCGGCCATTGGCCGAGCGAACTTGGTGGGCCGGCTGAGGGTTCACTCAGCCATTGGCCGAGTGAATCTTGACGGGCCGGTTGAGATTCACTCGGCCATTGGCCGAGTGAGCGTGATGGGCCGGCTGTGGGCTCACTCGGCCATTGGCCGAGTGAATTGCTTGGGTCGGCCAATGGCTGAGTGAACTGGGCCGGCCATTGGCCGGGTGAGCTCGTCCGGCCGCCCGAAACGCCGATCGCGTCGTCGGACCTCGTCGGGCCGATAACATGTTTTATTTGTTGGAATCGATCTAGGGTTTAAGAAAATAATTAACGCTTCGGTAAGCGGCGGAATTTTAAAAATTTTCTTTTACAAGTAAAACCATTTTTACTAACCTAGACAAAGAGCAAGTACATGTAATTAAAAACTATTATGAGTATAGAAATTTACTAATCTTTCTTGAAGCTTGAACTTTGAGAAGCTTTTGGAAAGTTTGCAACGCTCGTCTCCCCTCGCAGCACGTCTCTCTTTCTTTCCTCGGCACCTCGAGCAACCACGAAAGTTTCTATCACTAAATCACTCAAAATAAAAGGAATCGGTGAGTGGGCACTTTTAAACACTACGACTTAAGAACGAGTCTTGAAATCGCAGAGCTAAACACTAGGTCAAATGAGGACCTAGGTGCCAAAACAAAGAAATCGAAAATGAAGAGAGAGAGAGAGAGAGAGAGAGAGAGAGAGAGAGAGAGAGAGAGGATCGGCCAAGGTTCTAGAGAGAGTCTCTCAAATCTCTAAAACTTGGAATGAATTTAATTGTGAAGAAAAGGGGCTCCTATTTATAGGAGAGGTCTCACCTTCAATAAGGTAGTTTCCTCTTCTATAGAATATCACATATTCATGAGCCAATTTCCCCTTTTTCCTCTTGAGACACTCGGCCAACATAGGCTTCATTAAGCCTTGGATTTGTTTCCTTTTTTGTTCCTTGCCTTGCCTTGTCTCTCTCTTGGCCGAATCCCTTATGCATCCATATGCAAATTTGTTTCCTCTTTTTCTTTTGGCAAGTATCTTGATACATTTATGCACAAAATAATCTCTCCTATTTCTCTATAGGGTAGGCGCCCAAACTCATTCTAGAAGGAGCTTCTAGAAGCTTCTTCATTTGTTCATGACAACATGAGAAAGGCCCATTAAGAATTTTCAATAAAATTCTTATGAAATGAAATTAATTCACAAGGCCCAATGATCAAGTCATGGCCGAGTGACATTAAGTCATCAAATGAACTTGTCAAAAAATTTATTGACATTCATTTCATCTTTTGTCTCAAAAGACAAAAATACCCTTTTGACTATTTTCGTTCTTGTTTTGACTTAGCTTCCAGTTTAACTATTCCTATTCGATGTGATTCGTGACAGTGACATCATGGATCCAAATGAACAAAGCTTGAGCTAAATACTTGGACTCAAAAGTTCACAAACCTTTTCCAAGTTTAGCTTAATGTCAACTGACTCCACTAAAGAGTTGACACTGAAAATCTCTCGGTTCAAATGAATTTATTTTCTACTCAAGAATTCAACCTAATTATGATGAGCGGATCCACTGAATATTATCTATGTTTACCCTTCATGAATGTCATCAGCTAGTCGGGATTTACTAAATTACCATTTTACCCTTCTAGCTGTTATTTCCTCAACTCCTTTGTCGCTTGTGAATAAGTTAGAAACAATGTATTGACGAGGAGCTAACAAGTCACATTGTTTCATCCAAAAGAGTCAGGACTCAATTTGGACACTGGCCAGTTCATTTATTCACACTCCAAGGAACAAAGCATGAGGTGACATACATTGCATTTCAGCAATCTTGTACATGAATTCCATATCTATGAGAACTTCACAAAGTTACTCATGACATTCTCACAAGTTAGTACTTCACCAATAGGCCCTGTTCAGAATCACATAGTGAGTCCGAACTCTGACTTTCTCAAATGAGAATACGTAAGCTGTGAAATGGCATGTCTCATTTCAGGATTAAGGTAAGCATGATGCAATTCATACATAGTGACTTCGAGACACAAGAGGTTAAATGGTTTGTTCTTATCTTGTCTCTAGAAGTGCACGGGTCAATTCAATACCTTCGGAAGATACCTAGAAGAAGTATAGAGTCTCCAACTCTCAATGCCTCATAACCAGACATCATAGATTCTTCTAACAATCATATTGAGGTCAATAGTCCTTTGACCCTTATATTGCGAATATATCGTTTTAAGCAAACTACGAAGAGTTTGTTCATGCAAATCTACATTTGTCTCTTCGTAAGTTGTTAGATTTGTTTATGGACTAAAGACTAATGTTTTATCATAAAGCTTCAGACAAGGAAGATTGAATGAACGTTTCAACTTTTTATTAATGAATAAGCAATTACAAGCAAGAGTCTTCATGAGACTTTATTACATCAAATGCATAATATAAAGATTACAACTCTTCTTGTGGGCACCATTGACAACATTATTAGCAAGGTAATAACATGGTATAAAAGAAATAACAACAAGCATAAAATGATTCAAGTAAAAATAAGAAACTAGTAAGACAAGAAAACTAGTCACAAAAATTACTCGAAATTTTCTCAAACTTAAAAACACGTTTTTCAATATAAAAAAATTAAAAACATTTAGAACTGATTCTAATGTGTTTTAATATCATCCCAAACTCATAGAAAATGAACATGATTTTTAATTTAAAGGCAAGAGCAATAAATTAAAAAAAAATCTAAGATAACAATTCTAACTTGTCACAAAACTAGTAAACTTTGGAAAACGATTTTCAAGCTCATAATTTTAAAAACATGTACATGCATATATTTGACCATAGCTCTGATACCATTTGTTGGAATAGATCTAGGGTTTAAGAAAAAGTTTAACGCTTCGGTAAGCGGCGGAATTTGAAAAATTTTCTCTTAACAAGTAAAACGATTTTACTAACCTAGACAAAGAGCAAGCACATGTAAATAAAAACTAATATGAGCTAAATACCCTTTTGATTATTTTCGTTCTTGTTTTGACTTAGCTTCCAGTTTAACTATTCCTATTCGATGTGATTCATGACACTGACCTGATGGATCCAAATGAACAAAGCTTGAGCTAAACACTTGGACTCAAAAGTTCACAAACCTTTTCCAAGTTTAGCTTAATGTCAACTGACTCCACTAAAGAGTTGACACTGAAAATCTCTCGGTTCAAATGAATTTATTTTCTACTCAAGAATTCAACCTAATTATGATGAGCGGATCCACTGAATATTATCTATGTTTACCCTTCATGAATGTCATCAGCTAGTCGGGATTTACTAAATTACCATTTTACCCTTCTAGCTGTTATTTCCTCAACTCCTTTGTCGCTTGTGAATAAGTTAGAAACAATGTATTGACAAGGAGCTAACAAGTCACATTGTTTCATCCAAAAGAGTCAGGACTCAATTTGGACACTGGCCAGTTCATTTATTCACACTCCAAGGAACAAAGCATGAGGTGATATACATTGCATTTCAGCAATCTTGTACATGAATTCCATATCTATGAGATCTTCACAAAGTTACTCATTGTTGTCGCGGTTTTTCGGACAACTATTTAGGAATCAAAGACGGTTAGACCCAAGGTCGGACCAAGTGGTCTCGTCTTGACTCGAGCGTGTCGGGCTTGGTATCCCAAGCCGTCCCTTAGCTGTAGGTCGTGTGTGTCTCGTCCAAGTACCTAAAAAGCAAGCAGAAAGGTGTGAACTACAAAGGGGAAACAGAGGGGTTGCCTCTGTTTACCTCTCTGACGCTCAACATTAGTAGGATTGAGGTGGATATAGGAGGTTTAGGTGTTTAGAGGCCGAGACTTGAGAGAAACGAGCAAGGTACGAGTTCGACAGCGTTTCAGTACTCAAGAATGGATTACCTGGACTGGGGGAGGCCCCCGATACTTATAGGCGACCAAGGGGCATTTTGGGCATCCCCTTGGTCGAGGCCCGGCTCTGAGTCGGCCATGGAGACGAAGGCCGGGTCTGAGTCGGCCGTTGCCGGGCGCCGGGTCTGAGTCGGCCGCGGCCGGGCGCCGGCTCTGAGTCGGCCGCGGCCGGGCGCCGGCTCTGAGTCGGCCGCGGCCGGGCGCCGGCTCTGAGTCGGCCGCGGCCGGGCGCCGGCTCTGAGTCGGCCGCGGCCGAGCCGAGTCGACTGCGGCCGGGCGCCGGCCCTGAGTCGGCCGCGGCCGGGCGCTGGCTCTGAGTCGGCCGTGCGTCGGGGGAGTCCTAGGACGGCTGCTACCACAGCCGCTGTCGCTCTACCGGGCCTAAATGGACCGGTAACATTAGCCCCCCGAGTTTCCGGTCGAGCGTAGGTCGAGTGGAAACTCAAAATCTACGCTTTCATGCGGATGCGGGATGAACGCTCTCGGGTTTACGTCACGGGGGACGGCCTTTGTGCGTCACGAGGGACGGCTTTTGTGCGTCGCGAGGGACGGCTTTTGAGCGTCACGAGGGACGGCCTTTCTGCGTCGCGAGGGACGACTTTTGTTCCGGGTTGATCGTGCGTAGCTTATTTTCTCGACCTACCAATGAAGGCGTGATCGATTTGCACGGTTTTACTGTGCGCGGCTTATTTTCTCGACCTACCAATGAAGGTGTGATCGATTATCACGACTTTATTGTGCATGGCTCATTTTCTCGACCTACCAATGAAGGCGTGATCGATTAGCACGACTTTATTGTGCGTGGCTTATTTTCTCGACCTACCAATGAAGGCATGATCGATTAGCACGACTTTATTGTGCGTGGCTTATTTTCTCGACCTACCAATGAAGGCGTGATCGATTTGCACGGCTTGGGCCTCGGGGGCCTCGGCGTCACGTTTGTGTGACCGGGTTTTCCGCAGACGCTGGCTAGACCAGGTACGTCCGGCGGACGCAAGCCTTTGAAACCCATTTGTGACTCGCTGCCTTTCGGCTCACGAGCTGGGCGGCGAGCGCGGTGCCACATTTGTGTGGCGAGGTTTCCCATGGACGCTGGCTAGACCAGGTACGCCCGGCGGACGCAAGCCTTTGAAACCCATTTGAAACTCACTGCCTTTCGGCTCACGAGCTGGGCGGCGAGCGCGGTGCCACATTTGTGTGGCCGTTCCACCTCACGAGTGTGGCACCCTTAGGTGCGCATGTCGTGTGATAGGCGGGGTTAGGTGTAGACTTGATCCCCCGGCGAGTGTGGCACCATAGTGTTGTCAATGGTGCCCACAAGAAGAGTTGTAGTCTTTATTTTGTACATTTGATGTAATAAAGTCTCATGAAGACTCTTGCTTGTAATTGCCTATCTATTCATTAATAAAGTTGAAACGTTCATTCATTCTTTCTTTGTTTGAAGCTTTATGATAAAACCTTAGTCTTTTAGTCCATAAACAAACTTAACAACTTACGAAGAGACAAATGTAGATTTGCATTAACAAACTCTTCGTAGTTTGCTTACAACGATATATTCGCAATCTTAGGGTCAAAGGACTATTGACCTCAGTATGATTGTTAGAAGAATCTATGATGTCTGGTTATGAGGCATTGAGAGTTGGGGACTCTATAGTTCTTCTAGGTATCTTCCGAAGGTACTGAATTGACCAGTTCACTTCTAGAGACAATATAAGAACAAACCATTTAACCTCTTATGTCTCGAAGTCACTATGTATGAATTGCATCATGCTTACCTTAATCCTGAAATGAGACATGCCATTTCACACCTTAGTATTCTCATTTGAGAAAGTCAAAGTTCGGACTCACTATGTGATTCCGAACAAGGCCTATTGGTGAAGTACTAAGTTGTGAGTCTGTCATGAGTAACTTTGTGAAGTTCTCATAGATATGGAATTCATGTACAAGATTGCTGAAATGCAATGTATGTCACCTCATGCTTTGTTCCTTGGAGTGTGAATAAATGAACTGGCCAGTGTCCAAATTGAGTCCTGACTCTTTTGGATGAAACAATGTGACTTGTTAGCTCCTCGTCAATACATTGTTTCTAACTTATTCACAAGCGACAAAGGAGTTGAGGAAATAACAGCTAGAAGGGTAAAATGGTAATTTAGTAAATCCCGACTAGCTGAGGACATTCATGAAGGGTAAACATAGATAATATTCAGTGGATCCGCTCATCATAATTAGGTCGAATTCTTGAGTAGAAAACAAATTCATTTGAACCGAGAGATTTTCAGTGTCAGCTCTTTAGTGGAGTCAGTTGGCATTAAGCTAAACTTGGAAAAGGTTTGTGAACTTTTGAGTCCAAGTCTTTAGCTCAAGCTTTGTTCATTTGGGTCCATGAGGTCACTGTCACGAATCACATCGATAGGAATAGTTAAACTGGAAGCTAAGTCAAAACAAGAACGAAAATAGTCAAAAAGGTATTTTTGTCTTTTGAGACATATGATGAAATGAATGTCCATAAATTTTTTGACAAGTTCATTTGATGACTTAATGTCACTCGGCCATAACTTGATTATTGGGCCTTGTGAATTAATTTCGTTTCATAAGAATTTTATTGAAAATTCTTAATGGGCTTTTCTCATGTTGTCATGAACAAATGAAGAAGCTTCTAGAAGCTCCTTCTAGATGAGAATAGGCGCCCATAATACCCAAGGAAAGAGAGTTTATTTTGTGCATAAATGTATTTAGATACTTGCCAAAAGAAAAAGAGGAAACAAATTTGCATGTAGATGCACAAGGAATTTCGGCCAAGAGAGTAATGGGCAAGGCAAGGAACAAAAAAGGAAACAAATCCAAGCCTCTAGGAGGCAGCCTTGGACGCCCAACATGGAATGGGAAATAAGGGATTTTTGCTCATGAATATGTGATATTCTATAGAAGAGGAAAGTAACTTATTGAAGGTAAAACCTCTCCTATAAATAGGAGCCCCATTCCTCACATTTCATTCAACATAAGTTAGAGATTGAGAGACTCTCTCTCTAGACATTGTTGGCCGAACTCCTCTCTCTCTCTCTTTCTAGTTTATTTTCGATTTTCTTGTTTTGGCACCTAGGTCCTCACTCGACCTAGTGTTTAGCTCTGCGACTTCGAGACTCGTTCTTAAGTCGTAGTGTTTAAAAGTGCCCACTCACTGATTCCTTCTTTTCGAGTGATTTAGTGATAGAAACTTTTGTGGTTGCTCGAGGTGCCGAGGAAAGAAAGAGAGACGTGCTGCGAGGGGAGACGAGCGTTGCAAACTTTCCACAAGCTTCTTCAAAGTTCAAGCTTCAAGAAAGGTTAGTAAACTTCTAGCTCATATTGGTTTTTAATTACATGTACTTGCACTTGTCTAGGTTAGTAAAAACCGTTTTTACTTGTAAAAGAAAATTTTTAAAATTCCGCCGCTTACCGAAGCGTTAATTATTTTCTTAAACCCTAGATCGATTCCAACACATAGTGCACTGGTCGCATTTTCGGGTTGAGTCTCTTGGGTTGAGTCTTGTGCCCTCGTAAATGCGACGCCATGGCGCGCGCGTCACGCCTGGGGACTCAATTGGCCCATTCTTTCTCTCATGAGAGCATCGTGGAACGAATTTTGGTTTGCCGTTTAGGGGCGATCTTTGTTGCTTGTGTGAGAGCATTTAGATTTGTCATTGAATCTTGCGAGTCTATCGTTGACCGGTGACTCAGGGAGTTGTAGATTTTTGACACGAGGACTTTCGAGTTGATTCATGGGTTTTGGGACTCGACTTGAGGAATAGACTCAACTCGAGGAGTTACATGTAAGGTCGACTCGAGGGCCAGTAAGGTGTAGAGCTGGCACGAAGACTTATCAATCGACTCGTGGACCTGGACCCGGACCTATCCTCGAGGAGTGATCTCAACTCGAGGAGTCGTGTAGAGCCGGCACGGAGGGTAGTTAGCCGACTCGTAGACTCGGTACTCGACTCGAGGAGTGAACTCAACTCGAGGAGAAACATAGAGTCGGCACGAGGAGTGGCTTGCAGACTCGTGGACTCGGTACTTGACTCGAGGAGTGAACTCAACTCGAGGAGAAACGTAAGTCGGCACGAGGAGTGGCTTGTCGACTCGTGGACTCGGTACTCGACTCGAGGAGTGAACTCAACTAGAGGAGATATGTAGAGTCGGCACGAGGAGTGGCTTGTCGACTCGTGGACTCGGTACTCGACTCGAGGAGTGAACTCAACTCGAGGAGAAACGTAGAGTCGGCATGAGGAGTGGCTTGTCGACTCGTGGACTCGGTACTCGACTCGAGGAGTGAACTCAACTCGAGGAGGAACGTAGAGTCGGCACGAGGAGTATCTAGTTGACTTGTGGACTCGGTACTCCACTCGAGGAGTAAACTCAACTCGAGGAGAAACATAGGGTCGGCACGAGGAGTGGCTAGTCGACTCGTGGACCCGGTACTCGACTCGAGGAGTGAACTCAACTCGAGGAGAAATGTAGAGTCGGCACGAGGAGTGGCTTGTCGACTCGTGGACTCGGTACTCGACTCGAGGAGTGAACTCAACTCGAGGAGAAACATAGAGTCGGCACGAGGAGTGGCTTGTCGACTCGTGGACTCGGTACTCGACTCGAGGAGTGAACTCAACTCGAGGAGAAACGTAGAGTCAGTACGAGGAGTAGCTAGTCGACTCGTGGACTCGGTACTCAACTCGAGGAGTGAACTCAACTCGAGGAGAAACGTAGGGTCGGCACGAGGAGTGGCTAGTCGACTCGTGGACCCGGTACTCGACTCGAGGAGTGAACTCAACTCGAGGAGAAACGTAGAGTCGGCACGAGGAGTGGCTTGTCGACTCATGGACTCGGTACTCTACTCGAGGAGTGAACTCAACTCGAGGAGATATGTATAGGTTGTGTTTCTCTTTGGGACCTCCAGCCTGACCATCGGCCCCTTGAGACTTCGCTACACTCTTGTTTTTTTTTTTTTTTTTTTTGAGTGAGTGAGTTTTAGTTTCGTTGAGCATTGTTTCCCATTAGCCCCCCGAGTTTCTTGTGTACTCGTAGAGGAGACTAGAAATTATAATGCAACAAGATAAAGGCTTCGAGGCGAAATTTAATCTAATTACCATGTCGAAATAGTCAAAAATTACATTCCCAGGCCATTGGCCTTATTGAAATTTGAAATTGTCTTAAAACCGAATATAAAATGACATAATGAGAACGGGAGCGGGCTTCTACTGTAGTACTAGCTTCCGCAGCTTGACCGAGCTAGAGGATGGTGCTCACCACCTTTTCCTTCCCTTTCCCGTCCACGCCATGGATGTAGCACATCCTTGCCATCGACTGGTCTCCCAACATGATGGCAATCCCCTTCTCAGTCGGGAACTTCATCATCAGGTGATAGATGGACGTTATGGCCTTCAACCGGTTGAGAGTCGAGCGGCCGATGATGATGTTGTACGCCGAGGGTTGGTCCACAACTAGGAAGGATACGACGCGAGTGACTTCAAGCCCCCCCCCCGGCGTTCCGAAGGTGACCGGGAGGTCGATGGTTCCCTCCGTCATGACCCTCTCCCCGGAGAAGCCGAAGAGTGGGGTCGAGACCGGGGTCGGTCCCATTCCAGATAGCTTCATCCTGTCCAGCGCCGATTTGAAGATTATGTCGGCGGAGCTTCCATTGTCGATTAGGATTCGCCGGACGAGGTTGTTGGCGACCGGTGCGCAGACGACTATCGCGTCGTTGTGTGGGTGGAGCACACGTGCCGCCTCTTGCCCGATGAAGAACATGGACTCGAATGGGGCCGGAGGAGGAGCCTTGTACGTGTGGTTGATGTAGTGCGCTATTTTCCCTTGGGAAACTTTGCGCACGTATTTCTTCCTTTGCTTGCTCGAGTCTCCGAACTCCGAGCCGCCCATGATCGAGCCCACGATGTGCAGTTGTGAGTTCTCCAGTCCCTGGTTCGCCACTTGGTCTGTGACGGTTACTGTCGCCGGACCCTTCCTTTCTCGTCGTGGGCGTTCTCCGTGCGCAGCGGCCGTCCCGACCGTTCTCAGGACATACTCCTTTAACTTTCCGTCTTGAATAAGGGCCTCGATCTGATGCTTGAGTTGATAACATTAGGACGTCAGATGCCCGTGATCTTGGTGGTACTCACAGAACTTGTTTTGATCCCTCTTCGCGGGATCCTTTGCGAGAGGAGTCGGACTTCCTAGCTTGTCGCGGTGCAGAGCTAGGATCCGCTCTTGTGGGGTGTTCAGAGGGGTGAACGTCGACAACTTTCGAAAGCTATCGACGTGTGATGATCTCGGCCCGAGGAGGGAGCGACCGTTAGGGGCCTGGCCTCCCTTGTTCCTCTTCCTTCGGGGGTCGGGATGATCTTCGTCTTGGTCGTCGCGGCGACGGCTACCTTGTCCCCCTGACTTCCGGTCGTCGCGGCCATCAAGATAGTCCTCGATTCCCATATACGTGCGGGCCCTCGACATTATCTCCGCCATGTTTCGCGGGACTTTCCCAACAATGGACTTGAGGAAGTCGCTCGTGCGAACTCCCTCGGTGATCGCCGTGATGGCGTCCTTGTTGTCGAACTCCTCGACTTTGTGAGACTCCTCGGTGAAGCGAGCGAGGTACTGTCTCAACGTCTCGTCTCTCCCTTGCCGAATGGAGAGGAGGTGGGTCTTAGACTTCTTTTGTGCCACGAGCGTGGCAAAGCGGGCAAGGAAAGCCTCTCGCAAGGCCCGGAAGGACGGGATGCTCCCAGGTCTCAAACTCCGGAACCACTCAAAGCCCGACCCTGTGAGGGTCAGGCTGAAGGCTTGGCATAGGGTCGCGTCCGGCTGCCCTTGCATTGTCATCCACGTCTCATAGTGTTGGATGTGGAAGTTCGGGTCAGTCCATCCATCATAGGGAGGGATGGACGGCAATTTGAAGTTCCCCACGCAAGGTTGCGCGAGGATTTGCGCGGTGAAGGGAGAGTATGATTCCTCGATCCCTCCATACGGCCTCTACATCCCCGACTCCCTCATCTCGATGATTTGGTTTTGGAGGCTCTGAATCATCGTGACCATATCAAGCCCGTTAGCAGGGCCGACCGTCGGGGCCACGGGGATCATCGGTTGGAGCTCGTTGGACGCTTGGTCCAAGACATTGGCCTGAGGCCGGCCGAGAGTTGCGGCGGGAAGCGCGTCCCTCCAAGAGTTGAGCCTTTGGCGGAGATCCTCCCCTCGGGAGTTTCTCTGCGCCGTCAAGCGCTCTCTAAGGTCCACGCTTGGTGCGTGGTGAGGCGAGGTCGCCCTTGGTCGGACCGTCCGGCGAGCGCTTCGGCTATCGGCCCCATCATCCACCAGAGTCGCTCTCTCCTCGGCGAGGGGCCGTGTCTGGCCGCCTCTTGAAACCAAGGGGGCGAGTCCCCGGGACTGTGACCGTGCTTGTCGTCGCGCCGGGTGCGAAGGATCGGCCAATGCACCATTGGACCTCTCGGGCCGTGTTTGAGCGAGGCTAGGAGTCGCCTCATCGGTCCTTGACTCCCCCACGTAGTCAGGGTCGGAGTCGTCTCGAGCGGATCGATCCTCGACGTCGTAGCTGAGGAGATTGGCGATGATCGAGCCGTCAACGCCGGAACGGTTAAGGAGCTCCGCAAGCCGCCGGGCCGTGTCCTCTCGGAGCTCGGCCTCGGGGTCATTCACCGGGTCTTGGGGCTGGCTCTCGCTATCGCGAGGTTTCCCTTCAAGACGGTGTGCGAGGCGTCGGAGACCATACCTCAAGCTCGTCGCTCGAGTACCCGCGGAGGTAGTGGGAATGTGACTCATCGTTCAAAAGTCGTGAGAGTAGTTGGAGTGAAAGTGGTAGAGGGAATGCGTCGCCAAGGTCGAGAGATCCCCTCCTTCTAGCGCCAAAATGTTGTCGCGGTTTTTCGGACAACTATTTAGGAATCAAAGACGGTTAGACCCAAGGCCGGACCAAGTGGTCTCGTCTTTACTCGAGCGTGTCGGGCTTGGTATCCCAAGCCGTCCCTTAGCTGTAGGTGGTGTCTGTCTCGTCCAAGTACCTGAAAAGCAAGCAGAAAGGTGTGTACTACAAAGGGGAAACAGAGGGGTTGCCTCTGTTTACCTCTCCGACGCTCAACATTAGTAGGATTGAGGTGGATATAGGACGTTTAGGTGTTTAGAGGCCGAGACTTGAGAGAAACGAGCGAGGTACGAGTTCGATAGTGTTTTAGTACTCAAGAATGGATTACCTAGACTGGGGGAGGGCCCCCGTTACTTATAGGTGACCAAGGGGCATTTTGGGCATCCCCTTGGTCGAGGGCCGGCTCTGAGTCGGCCATGGAGACGAAGGCCGGGTCTGAGTCGGCCGTGGCCGGGCGCCGGGTCTAAGTCGGCCGCGGCCGGGCGCCGGCTCTGAGTCGGCCGCGGCCGGGCGCCGGCTCTGAGTCGGCCGCGGCCGGGCGCCGGCTTTGAGTCGGCCTTGCGTCGGGGGAGTCCTGGGATGGTTGCTACCACGGCCGCTGTCGCTCTACCGGGCCGAAACGGACCGGTAACACTCATGACGTCTTCATAACTTAGTACTTCACCAATAGCACCTGTTCGGAATCACATAGTGAGTCCGAACTTTGACTTTCTCAAATGTACACAAATAGACACTACTACTCTTCTTATTGGCACCATTGACAACAAACTCCCACTTAACTCAAAGAAGATGTGAGTAGTCCTTCATGCCTAATCCCTCTTCTTGTGGGCACCATTGACAACAAAATGTTGTCGCTCATCTTCGGATAACTATTTAGGAGCCCCAAACGGTTTGACCCAAGGCCGGACCATGTGGTCACGTTCGGGCTCGAGCGTCTCGAATGCGGTATCCTGAGTTCTCCCTAGCTGTGAGTGATGTTTGCCTCGTCCGTCGTTGGTCCTGCGAGAGAAGGAAATGATGAACTATAAAGGGGAAAAAGAGGGGGTGTCTCTATTTACCTCTCCGACGCTCAACATTAGGAGGATTGAGGTGGAATATAGAGGGTTTAATGTTTAGAGGGCCGAAGCTTGAGAGAAACGAGTGAAGTACGAGTTCAGCAGCGCTTCAGTACTTAATTTTTGATTACTGACTCGAGGGATTGAGCCTCATATTTATAGGCGACCAAGGAGCGTTTGGAAACCCCTTGGCCGTGTAAGAATTATGGCCGACCATTAGCCGAGTGACGACCCAGGCCGGCCGAGTGACGACCCAAACGGCCGAGTGACATACTAGGGCTGGCCGAGTGACGACCCATGGCTGCCCTAGTGACGACCCTAGGTCGGGCATTGGCCGAGTGATGGCCTAGGACCGGCCGAATAACGACCCAGGGCCGGCCATCGGCCGAGTGACAGCCCTGAGCCGGCCATTGGCTGAGTGACGGCCCAGGGCCAGCCATTGGCCGAGTGACGACCCTGGGCCGGCCATTGGCGAGTGACGGCCGAGGGCAGCCATGCGTCGAGGGGAGGCCTAGGGTTCGCCGTTGCTGCTCTCGCCGTCGCTTCACCGGGTTGGGAAAGGCCGGTAACAAACGTCTCCCGCCTTGAACGCTAAATGACGACGAGTCATAATGCTAAATGAGTGGATATTGAATCCCGACTAGGGGCACAAACTTGTCAAAACTATTGGCAAGTGTACAAGTCCTTTGAGCCAAGCTATAACGGCTCGTACAAGAGGCACACATGAGCAAAATCGCTCATACAATCAACAAAGATATAGCATTCGACTTGAAGGCAATAAATATCTCATAAATAAAAGAGCGACCGCTCTAAACAAATCCAATGAATATGCGCTAAATGCAATTGCGCTAAAACAAAGGTAAAATCCTGAGAAAACCAAAGCGCTAAACATACATGCTATATAAATTAAAAAAAAAGCCGCTTGGCTCACGACTCACCCTCATCAAGAGGGGGAAACAAAGTATCGAAAAATTCGAAGGTAACCCCCCGAGTCTCATTCTCGGCCACGGTCACCTCTCGACACTCCATCGTCCCGGCTCGACGGGCCTCCTCGGTCCCGATGTCGTAGTCGTCCTGCAATTCGGATGCCCGCCGCTCTGCCTCAGCGAGCAGAGAGGAAAGGCGAGCATTATCCTCCATCAAAGAGTCGCGCTCGCGCTCTGCCCAAACACGAGCTGCTTCGCTCAAAGTAAGCTGACTGTGGGAAGTCTCTATGGCATCTGACCGGGCGTGTAGCTGCCGGTGGAGTTCGGCAACCTCGGTCCGGCAAATCTATGTCGATCGGGATACCACCTTACAAGCTCAACGCTCTTCGGTCAACTCTCCCGCCATCTTAGCCACCGACATATGGGCTCTGTCGCTTTGATCCCGAATGATCTGGAGCTCTACTTGACCCTCTCGGAGTTGGTCCTGAAGCGTCTCGAGTTTCACCCCTGAGTGTGAGCTGCGATCGACGTGGGCCAACCTGAACTTCGCCTAAGCAAGCTCTTCTTGAGCGATCCCCAAGCGCCAAAAGAAGTCATGCAGGATCTTGTCGCTCCGCACGGCTCTTGCATATGCCTATGGCAGCAAGCAAAGGAAACGGTTGAAAATGAACGTAGGCATATGGAAAGACAAAGAAAGGTACTGACCCTCTGAGCGTCAGTAACCCCAGCCTGAAAGAAGACAATATCGCTCTTTGACACCATACCCTTCCACCAGGATAAAGGAGATTCCTCAAGATGTCGAAAATAATCGGCTCGAGACTCCCTCGCCTCCAGTTCCCCTGCGAAATTCACCCTCTTGGACTCGACACGCTCATCACGAAGCACCGAGGCGGAGGCCCTTTTCAACGAGGCACGAGACTCTGGCTTGGCAAAGCATGTACTTTCAACGCGATCCTCTCTCGTCCTATGGTCGGCGACCCTGGAACGGATCTTCGGCATCCTTTCGGGGTTCCGAGAAGCTGAAGCCAGCCTCCGAGCCCTCCTCATAGCGGCTGCACCCGCTAAACTTAACAAAGGTTAGGTTTCAACTAATATAAGAAATCTCAAATAACAAAGGTACCTCATGAAGCTAGGACAGCAAGCTGGGAATCGGGACTAGGCGGCCTATCCGCCCAGAGCGCCTTCTCAGAGCCTAAGGTGAAGGACGGGAACCACCCGGTTAGCACCATCAGCTCGAGAGAGCGGAACCGCTCGCCCCCCTTGTGAGCCTCAGACATTCCCGATATCTCCTTCACAAATGGGAGCTCTGTTGCCCCCTCATCCGCCAGAAAATCCGCCATACGACCAAAGCGAAGGGGTGCCTCACCGAAAGTGTCCATCGAGACCCACACCCACGACCTGTGAGTAGGTGGGTTGTTGTCATCTATCAACCTCATGTTGCCCCGGGCGCAGGCCATGTGAAATCTCAACTGCCCTTGCGTCGGGAATACGGCAACCAAGTTGCGGAAGTTGTCCATGGTCATGGCGCGTTGAGTTTGGCAGTGCCGCTCCATGAAGCTCATCGCCAGCAGGCGGTAGAATGCCAGACTCATCTGGTAGGCATGGACTCCTAATCGAGCCAGAATCCGCTGAACGATATGCGGAAAAGGGAGGCGCAATCCACAAACGAGACTCCTAATCGTGACGGCAGCAAACCCGTTCCTCAGTGGGATGGCCGGTCCTTAAGGGCAGGTCGAAGTAGCCCCACCGAGGGAGGGATGCTGTACATCTCCCGAAATGTGCTGAAAACTCGGGTGGTGAGCATGCTCGCAGCATCGACCCCCATGCAGTCTAAGCCCTCGGGGGCAATAGAATCGCCCTCTCTGTACCAACGAGTCCTCTCCAAGGACTTCCCAGAAGCGTACTCTAAGGACACTGGTTACATGAAGACCGCCCTGGCTGTCTCCTACACTTTCCCGCTATGGTTCGCTCTCCCCGCCGCAGGGGAAGCTTCCAAGTCCTATCCATGACCCTCCGAGTCCGACCCAAGGGGGTCATCGGAGTGAATTTCTTCCAAGAATGATTCGGATGGAACGATAGCAAGTTCGGCGGCCGAGGCCTCTAAGTCAGATACCCGGGGAGGCCCGGCAAATTTGGCAACCTCCTCTCGCCGCCTAGGCGAGGGGGCGTCGAGGAGGCCAAATTTATCACGAAGCGCGACAAGCGCGTGTCGCAGGGCCCCTCTTCCCCCCTACGGGGCTGCACCTAGATGATGGGCCACTCCTAGGCTCCGCCAGCTCAGCCAGTGCCGCGGCGTTAGTCTCCAACTCAGCGAGCCATTGATCGGCCGCGCAAGAATCTTCCTCGGCATATATCAAAATCACGTCAACTTCCTCAAAGGGACCTTTTGCCGCCCTCCCAAAATCCTGAGAAGGGCAGGAAAGGTCGACTTCGGGACCGTCGACTTGGGAAAAGAATTCACTCCCCATCAAAGGATGGAAAAAATAGGCAATCCCCAAAAATTTCAACTCAAAAAAAGAATTTTTTTAATTCTCAAGGCTGCCAGGTGTGAACAAGTAGGATTCACTTGTTGAGATCCAATGGCCTAGATTAAATCCTCTAGTGTGAACACAATAAAAGGAAATAAAATATTCTGGAAGATTCCATGAATATCTCCTTTTACTACTATAAATAGGGGTTCATGAGAAGGCAAAAATAAGCAATTATTTTAAGAAATTTTTTAGAGAAATTTCGTGCAACCTAGCCCTCCCTGGGCCGTGCACTTCTGCTTCTCTTCCCCTCGGAAATTCGTTTCCATTCTTAGTAAAATAAGAGAGAGATCTCGAAACACCTAGTTTCGTGATCTAGTGAGAAAAAAGACTGTGCCCACTCATCTTTCTTATTCGTCTCGGAGATTACATTTCGGAAGATTAAGGTGTCATCACATCGAGTCCTTGAAGTAGAGTCCCTTATTTGATCGTGTGGAGGCTTGTACGTTCAACACGAAGACGGATTGTGAAAGCTTTCAGTTCGTGAACCGAAAATCAATGTAAGTACTTGTTTACTCTTGTTTCGGTTGCTTGGCTTATATGCTCTATTATAATTTTTTAATTAACGTAAATCTAGATCTTGTCATATAATCATTGAATTAATTAGCTCATGATTAGCGTAATTAATTACTTTTCCGCATTTATATGGTTATATGGGGGAATGATCCCCGACAAGTGGTATCAGAGCTAGTCGATTTACTTAATTATTTGATTCGTTCATGGGATTAAATTTAATATGGTTTGAATGAATTTATATTTTGATATGAAGTTCATGCAATTCAATATATGATTATGTGAATTGTGATTTGTGGTTGATCATAGAATTTTTTATTCTCGCTTTTTTAGATTTTTTGTACACCCGAAATTCAAAGGGTATAGGATTTTTTGTAAATCTATTATTATTATTATTATTGTTGTAATCCGATGAGCGACGTTCTTGATCACGACGATCAGCGAGAGATGAGACGGACACACAACGAAGAAGCATGACGGACGAAGAAAGCCTCAACGACCACTACCAGAAATTTGGCCTCTAACTACTGCCGAAAGCTGTAGTCATTTTAAATCCACTACAGTTTACTGACTGTCATCTATTGCACTGGAGTCTTATCTCTTTGATTATGACTCCAGTGTTTGGCCGTAGTGTATCTGTTTTATAAGACTGTAGTTAAAATATATAACTACATTGTTTAGATGTAGTCTTACTAGTGGCATCTATAATTACTACAACGTTATGCTGTAGTTATATAGAACTCAATTACATAAGATAAAAAAACTACAGTTTTAACAAGTAGTCTTAATTGAGTCAATTAGACAGACTACGGCGTTTTTGTGGCATCTATTGCATTGGAGTCTTATCTTTTTGCCTATGACTCCAGTGTTTTCTGTTAAAGACTACATTTTTATAATGTAGTTGTTCAAATTTTGAGTCAATAAACACTACAGCTTTAAAGAGTAGTTATAATTAATTGAGTTGGACAGACTACGGCGTTTTTGTGGCATCTATTGCACTGGAGTCTTATCTCTTTGCCTATAACTCCATTCTTTTCTGTTGAAGACTACATTGTTTAGCTGTAGTTTATATTTATGAAATTATATTTTTACAATATAGACTACATCTTATTTTTGTAGAGAATTTTTTTAATAAAAATATATATTTAAATACATTTATAATATATAAATATCCAATAAAACACATAATAATAATATCCAAAAATCTCATATTTCATTCCATCAATAATAAATATCATTTACATAAATATGGCATTACAAGTTTTTGGAATATAAGAAATACACCCAAAATTAGTACTGGAAAGTGAACTCCATAATAAGCATGACCAATCATAACAGTTATACTCTTATATTTTCAAGTAGGACTTGCAGAGCTATCATTCAAACAAAGACCAAGTCATTTACCGGCAGAGGGGCGACAAAGCATAACTTGTACCGATCCGGGGCCCGAACCTTCCAAGCCAATGCCACCACGTTGCTCAGAGCCTCCGACGTTTCTCACAGCGCCTCCGCTTTCCAGAATCGTTGTGAGCTCTGTGGAGCCCACCTATGCCGCGCAACAACCTCATTGCGGAGCCTAGACCCTCACACAAACACAAGACCCAAAACAAAGAAACCAAAACAAGCCTTCACAAAATCCAGTACCAAATGACATTGATTTAACAGACTTGCAATACAAGATTAGTAGATTACTTCTTTTGGGTCTTTAATTAGTGTATCACTATTGGAATTTCGCAAAACACAATCAGCCATATTTAGATTTCCCATCCCATTGAACATCACCAAAATTAGCAGCTCTTATTGATTAAGGACTGATCTTTATTGTAAAACTCTCAAATGTATGACCAAGAGATATTTTAAAACAGACATACCGTTGTTCCAGTTTCAGAACTTAGGTGTGGAGAGTTCAAGTTGTCGCTTGTACGCTGAAGAAAAAAAAAATCTCCTTATTAGTAGGCAGTTGATAAATTAAGACAACAGAAGTGAGACTTTACAAAATATCTTGCCTTGACAGATAAGGAAAGCGCTAATGCAACAGCCCCTCTCAAACCTGACCATATGAGAACAAGAGCCTCTTTCCAGTCCAACCCATAGCCAAAGTATTTCAGAAATGGGAATGAAACTCCAACAACAATTACTCGAGTCACTTGCACATACACGTAGAGAAGGACTAAGTAGGTCCATGAAGCTCCTGAAACAATAAAAATACGAGTGTTTTTATCATTGTATCTATACAGATGGATACTATTTGAAAGATACTTGAATAATTTTAAAGACAGACAAAAAATGGATGTTACACTTTTCTTTTTCTTTTTTTGAAACAATAACTTTATTATATTAAGAGGCAACAGCCTGATTTACACAAAAAGATGAGTTGATAGATGCCTATCCTTAGGATCCAACGTCAATCCATCACTTGAACCCCAGAAAACAAACCACAAACGAAACATCAGCCACTACTATTGGCATAGACCTATTTACACAGGGAACCCAAAAAATGACCCAACATTATGGACAAGATCATATCCCCTTAAAGGTACAGGGATATGATAAACAACAAAAATAGGGTGTTCTTCAAACCCGAATCCCTAATTACATTGATGTTTCACTTGACATCATAGATTTATTCTTCTAAAAATAAACCCAATTTCAAGTGCATAACGATCAGACAAAATTCTTTGGGAAGAAAAAATAATTATATCATTCTTCTTTCTTTTTAATAAGTTACATAAAGTATTAAACACCTGAGTTGTTGACAGATGATACATTCTACAATGTCCTTTTCAACAAACAAGATTAACAAAAGAAACTGCATGACCTCATTTACAAAGGATAGAATATTTATAATAAATAAAAATACAGTTTAGTCTTCTTAACAATAACATAATATATAGAGTACAGAGTCAAAATAAATCATTCATTATTAAAAATACATTTGACAATGTCCAGTTTCAACATAACAGTACCACATCACTAAAAAAACGTGCATTAATTCATCCACACATGATAAAATTGTAAAAGTTTCAAGACATACCATTATGAAAGACATGGTTATCAGTCAGAATTCTTTCAGCTATGACCACTCCACTGCAGAAGAAATACAGAGAAGAAAGTAAATAGACCAACTTTGAAACACAAAACATGAGATATACCATGCGCACAGCATAGTTGCTCTCATCGGTTGAGAACTAGCTACGAGAATAATTTTTTTTTTAGGAGGGGTGCGCCAAGGCCCGAGTGGTACTGCAAAATCTGGGCGACCTGATCCACGTATCAGATATACTAGCTACGAGAATTATATCATCAAGTTATACCAACAACTTTTCCAAAGAAACAACTGAATTGTATAGCAAGCGCATTTAAATTGGAGAACAAGTAAAGTTTAACTACGAATAATTGAATTATTTTTCCGACATCAGACAGATGAAAATGTGCAATGAACTAAGTAAAAATAATAACCTTGGAATAAGTACCTGCTGCTCAAAACCAGGTTGAATTCTTGTGAGTCAGATCTGTCACCTCGCAAAAGAACATTATGAGGCCAAATAGCCACTTTACCCCGCTGCTTATTCTCGGACATATTAGGGTCTAAGATGCTCATCCCTGTTTTACTACAACTGATCTGTCCTATTTTACCACAACAGATTGCCACCACCAATAATAAAAAGTAATAACCATGTTGAAAATTACCAAATAAAAAATGCAAAACAAAATCCACAGTTGAACAAGCAATGACGACTTGAAATCACAATCTCAATATCTATTTATAAATATAATTATAAAATTCGAGGAATCAAAATTCATCAACAAAGTTTTGACTTAAACCTCAGAGATCAAAGCACAGCATTAAGTCATGCTAGCTGATTAAATCTTTACTTATTATTAACTATCAATAAATCAGTTAACATTCAAACATGGAATTGAAGTATTTTTTTCATTCAAGCATTTCATCAAACACGTAGAACACGCACTTTCAGTTCGAAGATACAAGTACCAGAATCGAAGACAAAACTCAACAAAACAGCAATGAGAACTCAACGTCGAACACGTTTTCGTTTCAATTTCTAAAACCCTAAGTCGAGAATACGAAGAGAACTCAACAAAACAACATAATCCTCATAAATCGAGCTACTTCATCCCTTACATTCAATTTTCAATAATATGATGATGACGAACCTGGGGATGGTAAGAGAATCGAGAGGACGGAAGAAGCGTGGTGGTGGTCGAGCAAAAGAAGCGGAGGCACGTGAGAGAGAAGGCCGACAGTTATCGGAGGCACTGAGCGAAATAGATCTACACAAAATCGCTCATTTGGGAAGTCTCTCTACAGGACATTTTGGGAAAAAAAAGCCTCTGGTCTGAGCAAGAAGCTAGTGATATGGAGGCGAAAATCTAAGTCATACTATGGGATTTAGAGATCTGTATATTTCTAGGTTAATATTTGGAGGTGAGGGATACAAATAGAGAAGGAGAGAGGCGCAAACCTGGAAATTCGAGGTCGAAGGTCTTGGTCGGCGGTGGTAGAGAGGTCGCGCACGGATAACGAAGAAGAAAAAGAAGCATCGAGGTCGAAGGTGAAGAAGGTAGAAGCCGTGGTGAAAGTCGTCGTGGATCGGCGGTGGTGGAGGAAGAGCTAAGCGACGGCGAGAGAGAGGCATCGAACTTTTTTTGAAGTCTGTCTCCGAGTAATATTTGAATTTGAGGGGATAGTAAAAGAGTTGTGTACGTGTGAATATTAGTGTATTTCCAATACTTAAGTCTTTTTACTTTATTTTCATATTGGTGGGAATATGAAAATTTCCAATACTTAATCTAATTTGTTAGTGGGAAATTTCCCTCCAACACTCAAATAGTAAAATTTTGTTAATTTTTTATATTTGAAGTATTACAACTCCTTCTTTACCTTTGACTGTAGTGTAAATGTGTCAATATTTTGTGGGAAATTTTCCTCCATTTAAAAATGGTGAAATTTGGATCATTTTTATTTTTTTGAGTATTATCACTACTTTTTTATATAAAAAAATTGGCTACGTAAACCACTTAAACTATAAGAATTGTAAATTAGCCAACCTTTGGTAAATACTTTGTAAATAGCCAACTTGCATACGTGGCAGCCTATTAACTACCTAAAATATATGTTTGGTTGTGTTAAATAAGTCTTTTATTAATCTGTTAATAAGTTTACTTGGCTATTTACAAGAAATTAACCAAAGGTGGGCTATATCTCAATCCACTATATCCGTGTGGCTATATAACTTAATAACCCTTTTTATACTAGCTGTAGAGAAAAATAGACCACTATCTACAGCTTTATATTCGACTGGAGTCTAATATATGCCTGAAAAAAGGTGACTGTAGTCTGTATTCAAAGACTCCATTAAAAGGCTAAACTGGAGTTAAAAAAATAAAAAAAATAAAAACTGTAGTTGTATCCCATATTTCTGGTAGTGGACTACGCCACAAGAAAACTTGGCACAAAATTTTGTGACAAGTCTCGGCCGTCCTCTTCGTGCCGGGCCGCGCCCTCGTGGCGACGGCGGTCCGGTGCAGCCTCTAGTCTAAACTTGACCTAGGTCAAGATTAGAGGATTCGTCCGGGCCTCAGCCCGGAAACCCTAGTGGGCCCACGGGCCCACTCATTAAAAAAAAATTTACCGAAAAAAAAATTAAGTTTTTTAAATGTTTTATTTAATTAATTGTATGGGCTGAGCCCTAATGATTTTTATTTAAAACATTACAAAATAAATTATTATGATATCAATTTATTTTAAATGGGACATTGGAATGGGCCCTTACTTAATTAATTTTTTTTTTTTCGATAAAAAACTTAGAAAAATTAAATAATTTGATATTGATTTATTTTTCTAAATGACATAAGAACGGGCCTAATTGAATCCATGGGTCAATATGATTGGGCTCATCTTGATTTATTTTTAACGAGTCAATTAGGATACGATCAACACAAATCAAACCATGCTTGCTATGCTTGTTTATTTAATTGCTTTGCCATGCTTGTATGCTATAACTTAGATCGTGTATCGTATGTTTATGGTTGTCATGGGCTTTCATTCATTAAAATTGTCTAATTGGATTAGGATAGTTAATTAATGAATGGGTTGAACGGATCGGAGAGCTTTGTCACCAAGCCGATAAGAGGCTAAGCTGAGAGGTACTTAAGAAGACCTAGTGTCTCACCTTCTCTACAGGGGAGCTTTTCCGTGAAGGAATACTATTTGGATAATCAAGACTAGAATTTCACAATTTCCTAATGACTAAGCTATATCGAAACTTATTGTTTTTAAGGGTAGCTTAGAATCACTCGAGCTTTTAATATGATTTAGTAAACACGAGTGTATCACCTAGATTAAAGTTAAGGCTAGGAAATTAAAATACTAAAAGTATATTGAGTCTTAGGCCTCCAACATTGACACAACACCGTGAGGATGAAAGATCCCCTCGTGACCGGCGGTTTTCTAAACATGGTGGTCAGTTCCATTCGGAAGGGCTTTTCTGATTCCAATACCAAGGTTGTGTCTCTGATGATAGGTGGGAGGGTTGATCCCTGCGTGTACTAGTTACGCTAGTGCGTATGGGCTAGATTTCTTTCACTGAAATGCTGGGTCGACTCATGCATGAACCAACCGGTGGTTGCTCATGTGGCCAACGATTCCTATTAAAATGGTAGTTAGTGAGCATAGTTATGAAGGTACATGTACTGTGATTGTTCACTAATCTGAGATGGTTCTCATTTTCACTAGGTGCACTCCGTTACGTCACCAGAATGAAAGGGACTGTGACTATTAGTCGAATTACCTTGGAATATAAAAAAAACTGGGTCTTTTAATATCTTTAGTATTTTTCCCCGTGCTTATGCATTATGTTTTTTATTTCCTAAATTTATATGATGAATGTTTTTTCTTTTCATTAGTAATTTATGTACTTGTATATTATTAATTTCAGCATGACTTCGAATTATGATCTCTTGAAGTATATTATGGATAACAAAATGAAGTCTGGTGAATGCGCAGTTCTCTATATGAGAAACATGTCGGATTGGATGAATCTAGCTGCCTTTCGGGGCACAAAGATTGATGAGGAAACTCGGGTTGAAATCATTCTGAATTCACTCGCCGAGGAATACACCGATTTTGTCATTTACTTTCGTGGTTTTGGCCCGGATTATAAGATGACGAAGTTTCAAAGCGAACTTCTTTCTTGGCGTGATGGTTTGGTAGAGTATGCTTACCATCAGGTGCAACCGAGTTTGGCACCACAGCCTTGTCCACCTTCACCAGAAGATTTACCATTAGAGAATGTTCTTGTAATGGAAAGGCCATCACTTATAGTGATTCCTGATGATGATGACATCAGCCCTGAGTCGTGTGAAGGTAATGTACCGTTCACGCACTTACATGTATTAGAAGCATTATATGCTGGAGATTCTCTCTCGTCCTGGATAATTGATTCGGGGACAACTAATCATGTTTGTACAATCTTACAGGTGTTTGACTCGTGGGAGGAACTGAGGGGAGACGAACTACAGCTTAGAGTGGGGAACAGAGAGTCCGTCATGGCTAAAGCTTTAGGAATAGTTCGACTCCGATTTGGAAATAAATATTTGATATTAGATTCAGTTTATTTTATTCTTGGGTTCTGTAGAAACCTAATTTCAGTTTCTGAATTACTTAAAAAAAATTTATTTATCTGTGAATGAGAAAACTATGAGTGTTTCTTTGGATGGAAGATTAATATGTGATGTCTTATTATATAATGGTTTATATGTATTAACTCCTGAAAACAAATGTTCATTTAATGCTGAAATGTTTAAAGTAGCTAAACCCACATCTAATAAGAAAATTAAACTGTCTAGTGATGAACAAACCTATTTATGGCACTTAAGACTTGGTCATATAAATATAAAGAGGCTAGATAGGCTTTCAAGGCTTGGGCCGTTGAAACACCTTCAAGTGGGAACTCTGCCTATTTGTGAATCCTGTATTGAAGGAAAAATGACCAATTGATCTTTTGCTGGAAAAGGATTAAGAGCCACCGAACCTCTGCAACTTGTTCACTCTAACGTCTGTGGACCAATGAGTGAAGCTGCGAGAGGCGGTTATGAATACTTCGTCACATTTACTGACGACTATTCTAGATATGGTTTCATTTACCTAATGCAACGAAAATCTGAAACTTTTAGTAAGTTCAAAGAATTTCGTGCTTGTGTTGAAAACCAATTGGGTAAGATTATTGAGACCTTTCGATCGGATCGGGGAGGCGAGTTCTTAGACAATGAGTTCACCGATTACTTGCTTGAGCATGGGATTGAGTCGCAATTATCGGCTCCTGGTAACCCTCAACAAAATGGGGTTGCTGGAAGGAGAAATAGAACTTTATTAGACATGGTAAGATCCATGATTAGCTACTCTTCACTTTCAACATCTTTCTGGGGTTATGCATTGAAGACTGCCATGTATATCTTAAATCTAGTTCCTTCAAAATCTGTATCTGAAACACCCAAAGTACTATGGAATGGAGCACCTGAAGGTTTGCATCACTAACGTATTTGGGGTTGTCCCGCTCATGTCTTGAAAAAGAAATCGAGCAAGCTGGAACCAAGAACAAACGTTTGTTTCTTTGTTGGTTATCCAGAAGGGACAAAAGGAGGTATATTTTATGATCCTATTGATAGGAAAACATTCATTTCAACTCATGCTACTTTTCTTGAAGATGATTATGTTAAAAATCATAAGCCTCGAAGTAAAATTATACTCGAGGAAACTGTTAGACCAACCCCAAAGACTAACGTCCAAGGGAATCCATCTCCACCTACAATTTTTGTGAGAGTGGGAGATGAAGAAGAAAACACAAACGTTGGTCCAAGTGCTACACTGCCTCGTCGTAGTGGGAGGGTCTCTAGAGAGCCCGACCGATATCTTGGTTTTGAAGCAAACGTCGTTGCCTTGGATGCGAACGACGACGATCCCGTATCATTTAATGACGCCATGGTCGACTTGGACAAAGAAAAATGGCTAGAAGCCATGAATCTAGAGATAGAGTCTATGCACTCGAACTCAGTCTGGACTCTTGTAGATGCACCCGAACAAATTAGACCGATTGGGTGCAAGTGGATCTATAAGAGGAAGAAAGGAGCTGATGGACAAGTCGAAACCTTTAAGGCTAGATTTGTGGCTAAGGGTTTTACCCAAAGAGAAGGAATCGACTATGACGAAACCTTCTCTCCTGTAGCCATGTTTAAATCCATCAGAATTCTTCTGGCCATTGCTGCTCATTACGATTATGAGATTTGGCAAATGGACGTAAAGACGGCATTCTTGAATGGCTATCTAGAAGAAGAAATCTATATGGCTCAACCAGACGGATTCATAGAAAAGGGTCAAGAGCACAAGGTTTGCAAATTATTGAAGTCCATTTATGGACTCAAGCAAGCGTCTAGATCCTGGAACCAAAGGTTTGATGAGGTGATCAAGACCTATGGTTTCGAACAAAACCTTTTTGAGCCTTGTGTTTACAAGTACTCGAAGAAAGTAATTGTTTTCTTAATCCTTTATGTAGACGATATCCTCCTTATAGGAAGCGATATTAAAGTAATGTCTGACATAAAGGAGTGGCTGGCAAAGCAATTCCAAATGAAGGATTTGGGGAATGCTGCTTTTGTTCTAGGAATCCAAATCATTCGTGATAGGAAGAACAAACTACTAGCTCTGTCTCAAGGTACTTATATAGATAAGGTACTTTCTCGCTTCTCGATGCAAAATGCCCATGGGGTATTATTGCCAATTCGTTTAGGAAAGTTCCTGTCGAAAGAGCAGTGTCCTAAGACACCGCAAGAAGTGGAGGATATGAGTCGAGTTCCATATGCCTCAACAGTTGGGAGTCTGATGTATGCCATGTTGTGTACTAGACCCGACATATGCTATGTAGTGGGAGTTGTTAGTAGATACCAGTCAAACCCTGGTCAAGAACATTGGATAGTTGTTAAGCATATCCTAAAATATCTTAGGAGAACTAGAGACATGATGCTTGTATACACAAGTAATGACTTGGTGATATAAGGATACACTGACTCTGATTTTCAGGCAGACCGTGACATGTTGAAGTCTACGTCTGGATCAGTGTTCACTCTCAATGGAGGAGCGATTGTCTGGAGAAGCATTAAGCAATCTAGTATCGCAGACTCTACTATGGAAGCTGAATATATTGCAGCTTCCGAGGCAGCCAAAGAGGCTGTTTGGCTTAAGAATTTCATAGCCGAACTGGAGGTAGTTCCTAAAATAAACGAGCCTGTGCAACTCCACTGTGATAACACTGGAGCGATCGCAAACTCAAAGGAACCTCGCAGCCATAAGAGAGGAAAGCATATAGAACGAAAATACCACCTTATAAGAGAAATAGTTCGAAGAGGAGATGTGGTAGTCGTGAAGATCTCGACGTTGGACAACATCGCGGATCCAATGACAAAGGGACTATCTAAACATGTGTTCATGAAACACGTAGGAGGAATGGGCCTTAGATACATGCCATACCTTCTCTAGGTCAAAGTGGGAGATTGTTAGGAATTCTTGCCCACGAGAAGATACTTATGTAAATTCTCGTTGAAATTATTAATAAAATAAAGTTTGACATTTATTATCTATTTGAATTGAAAGCGTTATTTCTTATTTAATGAGATTTATTAAACATTCATTATTCCATAGCCTCCGTATTTAACTGAGTCACGTGCTGGGCACCTGAGTTCGGGCGGTGTGCTAAAACATGGTCGATGACTGATACACGCCTGGAAAACTATATCTAAAGTCATATATGTGGAACACATGGGTGAAGGCTGATCACTATGTGGGAGCATTCTACACTTGCGGTAAGTGTACGACCCGGACAGGTCTTGGTGTAGATGTGTCGTTTAAGGACCATTACGATACACTAACCGAGGCCACTATGATGGTCACAGTGAGACTTGATCTAAATCCTGAAGTGATCATGGACACTGGGTTATGTTACTGAGCTCTTTGACTCATTCGCTAAAAGGCTATTCATGCTAATCACAGCTTATGTCTTGGGAGTTTTCTCATAGCATAATTCGAGTGGGAAATGATTTACAGATACGGAATCCAGCCTTCCTGAAAGAAGGTTAATGTTATGTCACCTAAGGGTTGATTCCAGAACCGATAGATTGCGCGCACTTTCGAAGTAAGTAACGTTCGAAAGAATCTTTCGCTGGGGAAGCAACAATGCTTAGGGCTGATATGTATCAAGAGAAGTATAACGGAAAAATTGACTTCTCTTGACACGGGTTGAACCTGGAGGATCTTGATCACGAACTGACTATATCAGTGGACACTCGTCACGATGAGTAAATATAATTCTAGTATAAAGGAGAGTTCAGTCTTGGCTTACAAGGTGGAGTATTTGACCAAGATTAGACGAATCGATGGACAAAAGATAAATGACTATTTCGTCTTTTTCATCGGATTTGTTAAGCTCCTATTACTAGGTCCATAGTCCCCGATTCGGCTCTGATAAAGGCGGATAAGAACTTTCGTATAATAATGTTTATAATTATTAATCTCACTTGTTGTAATTGTGATTGACAGCATTAATTCTGGAAAACGGGTATTCGCAGAATTAAATAAATATTTATGGTAGAATTGTTTATTTATTGTTTGATCAAGTAAATAAACAATTATTAATTATTTGTTTATTGTTGGACCAAGTAAATAAATAATTAATGGGGTTTTAAGCAATTGGGCCTTGCACAAAATATGAAAACCAGATTTGGGAATTTTTGGCACTAGGGTTTGCGCAAATCCCCCCCTTGGCCGTGTGCCTAAAATTCGAAATTTATAATATTGGTATTTACCAATATTTTCTCTTTAGTTGTTTAAATAAAGGAGAGAGAAAAATATAAGATATTGTCGTATATTTTCTCTTTATTTAAAGGAAAGTATTTAGGAGAATATTTAGGAGAATAATATATTCTCCTTTATTATCTCACTAAATAAATTATTCTCTATTTAAATAAAAGAATAATATCCCATAGATATTGATCTGATGGATGAGAGAAAAAGTAGGATTCACTTGTTGAGATCCAAGGGCCTAGATTAAATCCTCTAGTGTGAACACAATAAAAGGAAATAAAATATTCTGGAAGATTCCATGAATATCTCCTTTTACTACTATAAATAGGGGTTCATGAGAAGGCAAAAATAAGCAATTATTTTAAGCAATTTTTGAGAGAAATTTCGTGCAACCTAGCCCTCCCTTGGCCGTGCACTTCTGCTTCTCTTCCACTCGGAAATTCGTTTCCATTCTTAGTAAAATAAGAGAGAGATCTCGAAACACCTAGTTTCGTGATCTAGTGAGAAAAAGACTGTGCCCACTCATCTTTCTTATTCGTCTCGGAGATTACGTTTCGGAAGACTTGAGTAGGATTCATCACATCGAGTCCTTGAAGTAGAGTCCCTTATTTGATCGTGTGGAGGCTTGTACGTTCAACACGAATACGGATTGTGAAAGCTTTCAGTTCGTGAACCGAAAATCAATGTAAGTACTTGTTTACTCTTGTTTCGGTTGCTTGACTTATATGCTCTCTTATAATTTTTTAATTAACGTAAATCTAGATCTTGTCATATAATCATTGAATTAATTAGCTCATGATTAGCGTAATTAATTACTTTTCCACATTTATATGGTTATATGGGGGAATCATCCCCGACAATCGCCACGTCCCGCGCCCGGCCGGGCCCCCTGCCCGTGCGTGCACCCTGTGCCCGGCCGGGCCTCATGTCTGTGCGCGCCCCGCGCCCGACCGGGCATCTAGCCCATGCGCGGCCCGCCCCCTGGCCGAGGATGCCGCTCGTGCGCACGCCGCGCCCGGCCATCAGAAGGCCCCCAAGGGGCCGGCCCATGGCCTCCTCCAACTTTTATAAATACCACCCCCTCTTCACTTTGTGGGGGACCTTGAGGCCTTTTGGGAAAAATCTCTTTTATGGAAAATTCACTCTTCTCTCACCACTCTCTTGTGACATTCCAAGACTTCTCTCCTTATCTCCCAGCTCGGCTCAGAAATCCAAGAATCCCCCTCGACGACAGGGAGCACGTTCCAATTCTGAGACTCGAGTCTTCAGAACGCACAACTTGTTGTCGGTCATTTTCGGAAAACCCGAGACGCCGAGAAGGCACGTCGTTCAGAGGGCCGATGGTCAGGCCGGAGGTCCTGAAGAGCGGCGAGCCTAACATCACAAGTCAATCGGCGAGCCCTCGCGCCAAATCCTCAACTCCTTGAGTCAAGCCTAGACCCTCGAGTTGAGACTTGAGTCAGCTCCTTGAGTCGAGCCTCGCCCCTCGAGTCGAGACTTGATTCAGTCTCCTCGAGTCAAGCCTCGTTCCTCGAGTCGAGCCTTGAGTCAGTCTCCTCGAGTCGAGCATCGAGTCGAGCCTTGAGTCAGCCTCCTCGAGTCGAGCCTTAAGTTAGTCTCCTCAAAATCGAGTCTCGTCCCTCGAGTCGGGGCCGGAGTCGGTCCCCTCGAGACGAGCCTTGAGTCGGATCCCACCCGTCGAATAGGTACATTGGTGTCACAAACCCGGGATGCGAAGCCATAGATGGCTTCATGAGCCCGGTAGAATGACGGTCGCGAAAAGCCCACGAAGACGCAGCCCAGCGCGCGCCGCGCGCCGCACGTGGTGCGTCGCTACTCCTTGTGCGCCTCCACCTGAAGCACTCCCACAAGTCTCTATCCTTCTCAGAGGTTCTGAAGCACTCTCGGGGACTCCCAGACGTCGCTCCCTCTGATCGAACGCCCTCCAGTGCCCAGGCACGCTCCTAGGGTTCTCAACTAGAGTCGTTTAACGCGTCTAACACGCTAGACACGTACGCGATCTCCGAAGTTCTAAGACGTCGCCGAGGACTCCTCCGCGCACCGTTTCCTTCGTCGAGCAGGCTTCACCAGCAAGGCTCCACGCCTCACGCTGCGTCACACACGCCCTGAACTACGTTCTGACCTGATCCCATACACGGGTACGTAGGCAGCCTACACCACAAAGGCACGGTCACTCCTTCTCCTCACCCCTTCCCTCTTCCGAGAGGTGGGCTGATCGGAGAGAACCTAGCTCGAGACTTTCGAGTTCACACTTTTGGCCCGGGTGGGATCACTTGGTCCGGCCTTGGATTGAACCGCCCGAGGTATTCAATCGTTGTTCATTTTCGTACGACAATATTTTGGCGCTAGAAGGAAGGGACTTCCCGACCTATTCAGCCCGAAATCCCTTCTATACATCTTCTTCTTTTTCTCTTGAAAACTCGACTTTCTCGGACTTGAGAAAAGATGAGTAATCAGCCACCCGTACGTTCTGAGGGCGTGAATGACCCCGATAACGTCACTGGGACCAAAAAATACTTCTTGCGCTCCCGAGAGCATGGTGACGAAGAGTCGCTACATTAAGAGAGCTCGACCCGCTCATCATCTCCATCTCCAGATTGCAGGGACAACCGCATCATGGAGTTGGAGGAGAATATCTGCCAACTAAAGGCGAAGAACGCGAGGTACCACAGTCGACTGGCTGCAAAGCGACCTATGCGTGATACAGTGACCCCTAACGGGGATCCTGAGAACCTCAACGAGGAAAGTCGCGACCGCGATCCTGATTACGCGGGTACCGGTGATTCGGAGGATATCGAGACTTCTCTCACGAAGGACGGGGGACTCCCCACCGTGTTTGAAGCCGGTCCTTCGAATCCCCTACCCCGGACAGGCAACGCGCCGGTAGCTTCTCAAGAGGGGAGTTCCCGACGTTCAGCCCTCGACCGACTAGGTCAAAGGGAGAATGTTGCGGAAAGTCAGGTCATGCGGAGAGGGCGCCGTCGCAGACGAAGTCTGCGCCTCCGTACGACCAGCCCTGGTCTTAGGGACCACCTCACTGCTCAACGCAATTGGCGTGGTAATGACCTGAGAGAGCGACTAAGCTCTAGACCCAACATCCCGCTGGCAGCCCCAACTAACGGGAATCGCCGCACAGGTCAAGGGTCTAACGAAAGGCGACAGGTAACTCCTCTCGAACAGGGGGGTTACTCCAACGACCGGTCTCGATGTGGTTACTATGATCCACAATCTTCGGAATGAGGTACGAGATCTCTGAGAATACGGAATAGGCGGAAGCACCTATAGAGTCGTTGAGGAGAATTCCTCGCTTTTCACGACTCAGATATTGGCCGAGGTTTGTACGGAGAATTTCAAACTCCCGAGCCTCGCTCCCTATGATGGAAAAGCAGATCCTGCTTACCACATCCAACACTATGAAACCTGGATGACGATGCAGGGTGTCTCTCCCGGCGCTATGTGCCAAGCTTTTAGTCTTACCCTCGCCGGACCCGGTTTCGAGTGGTTTAAGAACTTAAGGCCGGGAAGCATCCACTCGTTCAAAGACCGGAAGAACATGTTCCTAGCACGGTTCGCCACGTCTATGGTCCAAAAGAAGACCAAGATGTACCTGTGGTCAATCAGGCAAAAGAGTGGCGAGTCTCTTAGGCGATACCTGGCCCGATTCACTGAAGAGTCGAACAAGGTCGACCGCTTTGACGACAGTGACGCAATTACCGCTATCATTGAAGGCTTGCGCACAAGCGACTTCCTCAAGTTGGTCGTCGGCCGTGTCCCTTCTACTATGGCTGAGTTGATGATTCGAGCTAAGACCTTCATAGGAGTCGAAGATTACCTCGACGGCCGCGAGAGCAACAATAAAAGCTCTCGTCTTCGAGAAGAACCTAGCCACAAGCAAGGCGAATCTCATAAAAGAAGAAACAAGGGGAATCAGGTTTCCAATAACCAGCCCCCTGTACCCCAGAAGCCGCGACTTGCGGAAAACTTCAAAGGGTATTCGTCATTCACGCCATTGAACACGGCGCCATAACAGATCCTGGCTCTGGCACATGACAAGTTCACATCCCCGGCTCTAATGAAAAAAGATCCCGCAACTTGCGATCGATCTAGATATTGTGAGTTCCATCAGGAATACGGTCATTTGACCTTGGAATGCTACAACCTTAAAAGGCGAATCGAGGCTTTGATCCAACGGGGTGAGCTGAAAGAGTTCGTGTTACGCATGATTAGCGCTGCGGGCCCCACCACAAACAGACCACAGTTTGGTAAAGGAGGAGGAACAGCCTCTTCTGCCGACCGAACCGCGGCTATTGCCAACGCCAATCCGCAACTCCATGTGGTGACCACCATATTGGGAGGTCCACAAGATGGAGATTCAGCCCGACAACGGAAGAAATTCCTTAGGGCCGTGGCTCAGGAAGACGCTGCTATGCACGTCAACTTAACGTATGAAGAACCTCCGTCCGTGCCTCACGAGACGATGTATTTCACCAATGAAGAGGCCAAGCGAGTTGTGCATCCACACAATGACGCGATTGTGCTCAAAGCTCAAGTGGCCAATAACTTGATGAAAAGGGTTCCCATCGACAACGGTAGTGCTGCCGACATAATTTTCAAGTCCACCCTAGAGCGCATGAAGCTCGGGGGGCTGCGCCCGACTCCGACCCAAACGCCCTTGTTTGGGTTCACTGGAGAAAAGGTTATGACCGAAGGCATCATCGATCTGCCGGTCACCTTCGGGACCCCTGGAGGCATTGAGGCCGTTCACATGGTCCCATTTCTAGTGGTTGATCAGGAGTCGCCCTATAACTTGATCATCGGGCGACCCACGTTGAACCGGCTAAGGGCAATCACTTCCACGTATCACCTACTGGTGAAATTCCCAACCGAAGAGGGAATTGGCATCATGGCCGGAGACCAATCCCAAGCCAGAATATGCTACGTGCAAGGAGTTGATGGTAAATCCGCGGGAAAAATGGTCAACACAATCTTCCAACTGGAAGACGATTACCCATGCGACCTAAGGGACGCAAGGAAGTTCGGAGAACTTGACCCTCGGGATGAAGTCGAAAGACTTAAGGTGGAAACCTATGATGATCTTGTGCCGATCGTCCTGGACGAATCTAAACCTGATCAGGTTGTAAAGGTCGGCATCCGGCCTCCAGTCGCCATCAAAACCCAGCTCACTGCCTTCCTCCGGGAATTCAAGGATGTCTTTGCATGGACTCACGCGGACATGCCCGGAATTGATCCTGAGATAATAGTACACCGATTAAACGACGACCCAAGGGTTACCGAAAAGGTGCAGGCTAGACAGACGTTCAATCCAGAACGATACCTGGCCATAAATGAAGAGGTCGAGAAACTTCTCGCCGCAAACTTCATCCGAGAGGCTAAGTACCCCAAGTGGGTCGCCGACGTCGTAATGGTGAAGAAACCTAATGGGAAGTGGCAAATTTGTATAGATTACAAAGATCTTAACAAAGCCTGCCCTAAGGACTGCTTTCTACTCCCGCGTATCGAACAACTGGTAGACGCCACGGCTGGCCATGAATTTCTCAGCTTCATGGATGCCTATTCGGGCTACAACCAAATTAGAATGCACGAGCCCGATCAAATTAAGACAACCTTTGTCACCGATCGAGGTCTCTACTGTTATAAGGTCATGCCTTTCGGCCTTAAGAACGCGGGAGCAACGTACCAGCGCTTGGTAAATCGGATCTTCGTCGATCAAATCGGCAAGACCATGGAAGTGTACATGGACGACATGCTCTTTAAAAGCCTACTAGCAACTAATCACGTACACGACCTTAGGGAGATGTTTACAATCCTCCGCCGATATAAAATGAAACGCAATCCCAACAAATGCGTGTTCTGGGTTGAGTCCGGGAAATTCCTCGGATACATCATCAACCAACGAGGGATAGAGGCGACTGAAAAAATCGAGGCACTCCTTGAAATGAAGTCTCCAAGACGAGTCAAAGAGGTACAGAGCCTGACCGGTCGGGTTGCTGCTCTGACACGCTTCGTGTCTAAAGCCACCGACAAGTGTCAACCGTTCTTCAAAGCTCTAAAGAAGACGGACGGCTTTGAGTGGACGGACGAATGTGAAAAAGCCTTCCAGGAACTGAAGGCCTACTTTGGGTCCCCACCATTCCTCTCTAAACCAAGAGAGGGCGAGATACTGTACGTGTATCTAGCCGTCTCTGAAAGAGCTGTAAGTGATGTTCTTGTCCGTGAAGAAGACAAGGTCCAATGTCCGGTCTACTACGTGAGTAAAGCCTTACTCGACGCGGAAACGCGCTACACCGAGATAGAGAAACTTTCTCTGGCTCTCGTAACGGCAGCTAAGAAGCTACGTCCGTATTTCCAAGCTCACCCAATCGCGGTGCGAACCGAGCATCCAATCGGTAAAGCTCTTCAAAAGGGAACATCGACTCGCATGGCGATCTGGTCCCAAGAATTGAGCAAGTACGGGATTGAGTTCCACCCAAGAACGGCTATAAAGGGTCAGGCCTTAGCCAACTTCATGGCAGAATTCTCCTATACTCCTAACATAGGAAGAGCGGAAAATGACTTAAATGATGACGCATTAACTCGGAAAAGAAAGGTTGACCCGACGAGTCCCATCTGGGAGTTGTACGTAGACGGAGCATCTAATGCTCGGGGGGCTGGCGCCGGAATAGTCTTGATTAACCCCGACGGGGAAAAGTTACGTTACACCTTCCACTACGGCTTCCAGGCCTCCAACAATGAAGCCAAATATGAGGCGCTCATTGTGGGATAGAGCTACCGCAAAAGCTCGGCTCACAAAACCTGCGAATACACTGCGACTCGTAGCTGATCGTGAACCAGGTTAAAGGAGATTATACTGCCAAGGAACCTAATATGGTTGCGTATCTAGCTCTGACAAACTCCAAACTCGATGCCTTCTCTTGGTTCGAGATTCACCAAATCCCGAGAGAACAAAATTCAGAGGCTGATACACTTGCTCGCCTTGGATCTGGCATCGACGAAGATGGGTTGGGAACCGTACCCATCGAATTTCTCCCCCGGCCATCCGTCTCCCGAGACGAGGTCGGGACCATAGAAGTAGCATCTCAGCCTACTTGGATGGACCCGATTATCGAGTTTCTGCGAAGAGGGGAACTTCCCAAAGACCGCAAAGAAGCCGATAAGTTGGGAGTCTTAGCATCCAAGTACACGCTTCGAGATGATGTACTCTATAAGCGCGGTTACTCAACGCCGTTGCTCTGATGCCTCAATAGCGTCAAGTCGACCAAGGTCCTCCGTGAAATACACGAGGGCATCTGTGAGAACCACGCCGCTGGAACTTCCCTCGCTCTCAAAGCGCTTAAGCAAGGCTATTTCTGGCCTACAATGAAGAGAGATGCTTATGACAGGGCAAGGCACTGCGACAAGTGCCAACGCTTCTCGGAAATCCCGCGACAGCCGCCAACCCCATTAAGCAGCATCGTCGTACCGCGTCCCTTTGCTAAATGGGGCGTGGACATCATTGGCAAGCTCCCTAGAGCACCGAGGCAATACAAGTATGCCATAATCGCCATAGACTACTTCACTAAGTGGGTAGAGGCTGAGCCACTCGCCAGAATAACTGAAGCAAACACGACAAACTTCATCTGGAAAAGCATCATATGCAGGCACGGTATCCCCGCCTTGATTGTGACCGACAATGGCGCACAATTCAATAATGCACGAGTAAGAGATATCTGCGATCAACTAAAGATCAGCAAGACCTTCTCCTCGCCACATCATCCTCAAGCCAATGGCCTGGTCTAAGCGGTCAACAAGACTATCAAGAGCAATATTAAAAAGAAGCTCGAAGACAGAAAAGGCACCTGGGCCGAGGAATTACCATTCGTCCCATGGGCTTACAGGACGACCGCGCGAAACGCCTTCTGCCTCGCATATGGGATCGAGGCCGTGGTTCCGATCGAAATCGAGATCCCCACATTCCGAGTCGATACATTCGACGAAGCAAACAATGACGGAGCCATACGCCTGGAGTTGGATTTGATCGACGAAAACAGGTCAGAAGCATTCAGCCGCCTCGCTGCACAGAAGCGCAAGGTTGAAAGATACTACAACTCCAGGATCAAAAGGCGAACCTTTGTCGTCAGAAGCCTTGTACTCAGACGGGTGTTTCAGAATACACAAGTTCAAGGCGCCGGCGTCCTAGGCCCGAACTGGTAAGGCCCCTATAGAGTCCGCAAAGTCATTCACGACGGGACATACTACATCGAGCACACGGACGGAACCCCGATCCGCCACCCGTGGAATGCGGAACACTTGAGGCAGTACTACCAGTAGCTAGCATTCCCCACGTTTTATCGCTTTTATTTCCCATTTTCCATAAGGCATGCGAGCCAATGTTTTAGGATTTTAATTTTTTCGCAAACGTAATAAAATTCGAGCTTTCCCTTCCAAAATTCGTTTTGTGCAAGTTTTTCGGTTATCAAAAATTAAACTTATAACCCTAAAACTTGGGGGGGCTAGCAACGGTAAGGAAACCCTCAAAAGAACACACTCCACCAAAAAAATTTAAGACGCCTACATGGCGCACGTAAGATGCCTACATGGCGCAACCAAGACGCCTACATGGCGCACCTAATACGCTTACATGGCGCACGGAAGACGCCTACATGGCGCAACCAAGTCGTCCCTCGAGACGCATGTAAGACGCCTACATGGCGCAACCAAGACGCCTACATGGCGCACCTAAGACGCCTACATGGCGCACCTAAGACGCCTACATGGCGCACGTAAGATGCCTACATGGCGCAACCAAGTCGTCCCTCGAGACGCACGTAAGACGCCTACATCGCACAACCTAGACGCCTACATGGCGCACCTAAGACGCCTATATGGCGCACGTAAGACGCCTACATGGCGCAACCAAGTCGTCCCTCGAGACGCACGTAAGACGTCTACATGGCGCAACCAAGACACCTACATGGCGCACCTAAGACGCCTACATGGCGCACGTAAGATGCCTACATGGCGCAACCAAGTCGTCTCTCGAGACGCACCTAAGACGCCTACATGGCGCACCTAAGATGCCTACATGGCGCACCTAAGACGCCTACATGGCGCATTTAAGACGCCTACATGGAGCATCTAAGACACCTACATGGCGCACTTAAGACGCCTACATGGCGCAACCTAAGACGTCTACATGGCGCAATCAAGACACCTACCCGGCACACATAAGGTGCCTACGTAGCATGGCTGACTCGCAGTTGAAAAAACTTACAGAACGCAAACCATCCAAGCGGCTGGCGCGTTTGAAGTGAGATCTTACTGAGATAAAAGAACTGGCAAGACCATTGACGCAAACACTCGCCTATCAAAGCATGCCATGACAAAAAATGAATGAGCAAACACGTTCATAAAGAGATATAATGTTTCATCAAAGAAAGGGCAACCGCCCCGAAAATCCTAGAAAGCAAGCGCTAAAACAAGTGCGTTGAAAGGAAAAACCTAAAAGAAAGCATGCGCTAAACACTTGCGCAAAAAAATAATAATAAAGAAAATATATCACTCGGCGAGATCATCGCCAATAGGAACGGCCCCGTCGAGTGGCGGGAACAGCGAGTCGAAGAAGTGGAAAGTGACCCCCCGAGAAGCATTCTCGGTAGCTGTGGCGTCCCGACACTCCACCGTCGCCGCATGTCTCGCCTCTTCGACCCCGATGTCAAAATCGTCTTGAAGGTCGGATGCAAGCTGTTCCACTGCAGCTTTCTCCGCGGTGACCCGAGCCACTTCCTCCGCCAAGGAGTCGCGCTCACGCTCCGCTCGAACACGGGCAGCCTCGCTCGATGAAAGTTGGCCCTGAACAATACCCATTTCTTCTGTACGCGACTCCAACTGGCGTCGAAGGTCTCGCACCTCACTCCGGAAGACCTCCGTTGATCGAGTCGACACTTCGAGGGCTTGACGTTCCGTCGTTAGCTCCTCAGCCATTTTTGCCACGGCCGACTGAGCACGGTCACACTTGCCGCCGGTAATCCCTAACTCCACTCGGGCCTCTTGAAGCTACTCGCGGAGACTCGCAAACTCTGCCTTTGAGTGAGAGCCTCGCTCGGCACAGGCCAGCTGAGACTTCGCTTGAGCAAGCTCCACTTGTGCAAGGCCAATCCGTCGAATAAGGTCATGAAGGATCTTCTCACCCCGGGTCGCTCGAGCAAGCACCTGAGAAGGCGGAAAGACAAGTCAGCAAAAAACAAGGCCCCAGCAGAGCAAAGTAAGAGGGTAAAAGCGACAAAAACTTACTCTCTGTGCGTCAGAGACGCCATAACGAAAGAACTCCACGTCGCTGCTGGCCACGACGCTCTTCCACATCTTCATCGAAGATTGAGCGAGGCCCAGGGAACATTCCCCTCTAACCTCCACGGCCTCCACTTCGACCATCGAATTTACACGCTTCGAGTCCGAAGACGTGTCTGGAAGAGCCGAGGAAGAGGGTTGCTTCAAAGAAGCACGAGGGTCGCTCTCCATCGGATAGCCGGTATCGGGCTTCTCCCGACCGTTCCGTGCCGAGATCTGAGAACGGATTTCCGCCAACGAATTCGGGTCTCGAGAGGCCTTCGCTACGCGCGCCCGAGCCCTCGCCCTAGCCGAGGAGGCTACAAAAGCAACAAAGTCAAAACCCTAGACTAAAAGCAAAAAACAGAAAGAGCAAAAGTTGAAATACGTGGAAGACCGCTGCTCGAGGGAGATGACACAACGCTGGGGGCGCTCTCCGCTCGCTGACTGTCGTCACAGCCGGGAGGAAAAGGCGGGAACCACCCGGTAGAAACCATCAGCTCAGGTGAACGCAATCACTCAACAGCCTTCCGAGCCTCCGACATTCCCCGGATCTCCTTCACGAAGTCGAGATCATCGGCCCCCACGTCGGTAGAAAACTCGGTCAAGGGACCGAACCAAAGTGGCGTGTCGCGAAAGGCCTCCGCCGAAACCCACACCCACGGCCTTCGATTGTACTTCTCCGAGTCCGTGATCAGCTTAGTATTCCGGCGATCGCGGGCCATGAAGAAATTGGGTTGCCCGGGCGCAGGGAAGACCGCGATGAGATTGCGAAAGTCGCTCACGGTCATCACCCGCTCGGTCTAGCAATGCCACTCCATGTGACACATTGCCACGATGAGGTAAAATGCCGGACTCATCTGATAAGCATGCATCCCTAATCGTGCGAGGAGCGGCTGGATGATGGGTTGGAACGGCAACCGCAACCCGCAGTTGAGGCTCGCGACCGAAACTGCGGCAAATCCACGATGAGGACGGAAAGGACGGTCACCCTGTAAGGGACGGAGAAGCGCCACGGACGACGGAATGGCAAATGCCTCCCTGAGACCGATGAATGTCCGGTAGGTGAGCGAGCTCGAAGCATCGACCCCCGAACAATCGAAGCCCTCGGGAGCAGCAAAGCCTTCCTCGGGATACCACTCCATCCTAGCAAGCGACCTCCCCGACACTATCGCCTCCACATCAGGGGTCTCGGGCTTAGCACCCCCTGGCTCCACGGAAGGGCCTCTGCCCTCCAGCACGGCCGCGGCAGTCGCTGGCGATCCCTCGGGACGCTCCGATGTGAGGCCCTCAGCCCCCGGACATGTCTCTGAATCACCTTCGGGATCTTCAGACTCGGGACCAAATTCCTCCACGCAGTCAATCTCGTCGAGGACCGACTGTAGCGGAGTCATTGCATCCGCGCCCGCGACGTCTCCCGGTGTGCCATGAGAATCCAAGTTGGACTTTGGCGCGTCGGGATGGGACTTGTCGCGTACCCCCTCGCCAACCAAGTTGATAACAAGGCGAGGAGCAGGTTCCCCGGACACGGGGTGATCGACGCCTCCATCTGTGCCACGCCCAGTCGGCACACACTCCTCCTGAGGCTGAGGAACGGGCACGGTCGCGCCCGGCTCGCCTCCTTTGAGCCACTGTTCCACTCCACATGGTCAACCTCTACATGTTCAGAGTCCTGAAACAAGAGAGAGAAATCAATCTCGGGATCCTCGGTTGAGAAAAGGGAAGGAATATCCATAATGCAAGCGGTAGAAAAGAAAAAAGTGTAGAGAAAGAGAGAAAAAATAAAGTGGAAGAATGAGAGAGAGGGGGGTCTTATTTATAGACTCCTAGGGGGGTAGGAGTCCAAATCCTACTCCCACAAGGAGAGAAAACGGAGGAAAACCTCCAAAAAAGTAGGATTCACCCGCGCGAGCGCACCAGCCCCGCGCCGCGCGGGTCGCGTCGCGCGGTTATACACAAAAAAAGGAAAGGGAGAACTTTCCTTGGGTGACGGGATTTTGAAGGATATTTTCCTCAAACACCCAATCGAAAAGACAAAAAGTTCATCGCCATGGACCTCCCGAGCGACGAACTTGGGGGGCTAATGTTGTCGGTCATTCTCGGAAAACCCGAGACGCTGAGAAGGCACGTCGTTCAGAGGGCCGATGGTCAGGCCGGAGGTCCTGAAGAGCGGCGAGCCTACCATCACGAGTCAATCGGCGAGCCCTCGCACAAAATCCTCAACTACTTGAGTCGAGCCTAGCCCCTCGAGGTTAGAATTGAGTCAGCTCCTTGAGTCGAGCCTCGCCCCTCGAGTCGAGACTTGATTCATGTTGGAATTGATCTAGGGTTTAAGAAAATAATTAACGCTTCGGGAAGCAACGAAATTTTAAAAATTTTCTTTTACAAGTAAAAACGGTTTTTACTAACCTAGACAAGTGCAAGTACATGTAATTAAAAACTAATATGAGCTAAGAAGTTTACTAACCTTTCTTGAAGCTTGAACTTTGAAGAAGCTTTTGGAAAGTTTGCAACGCTCGTCTCCCCTCGCAGCACGTCTCTCTTCCATTCCTCGGCACCTCGAGCAACCACGAAAGTTTCTATCACTAAATCACTCGAAATAAAGGAATTAGTGAGTGGGCACTTTTAAACACTACGACTTAAGAACGAGTCTTGGGAGACATATTGCCTATAAAAGTTGAAAAAAGTTTATGATTAGTCTTTGGTTTAGGATTTAAGTTTGTTTAAGACTTTATAAAATCCAAAGGTGTTATAAACCAAACGATAATTTACTCCTTCGAGGGAAGGCCGCAAAAAATCTCCATTTATAAGTAAATGACACATCATTAATGCTTAGCCAAGATGTCAATCCTAGATCATCATGTTCAGAGCAGTGTTAGTGCATAAAGGCACAAGGTACATACTCGATCTTTTCCTATTTTCTATTTCGGGAAAGTGCATGAGGGAAGTGTGAACTTCAACTCACTCGAACACTTGAAAGTTTGAGATTACACATCTTTTTATTTTCCGGCTTGTCTACAAGGAGACCTCCCACTCAAATTTTTCAAGAGCATATAGATTTTGAACATATGTGATATAGATATAGTTTTGAAAATATTTTGAAAATTTATTTGATTTGGATGACAAAATATTTTCAAGTTTGAAAGTGAAAACGGTTTTTCATAATTCAAACTAGTTTTGTAAAAATTCAATTTCAATTAAACTTTCAAAAATCAAAACATTTTAATCTTACACATCATGTTTATAATCTTATTAAAAACATTTTTGATCAAGAAAATTTTCTCATTAGAGTTCTATAACTCATGGTAGTGGGGCTGAAAATCCGGAATTCTAAAAAACTGGAGTTTCGGAACAGCCGCGCGCCTCGGAGTAAAATCGCCATAACTGGCGGCTCCGATGTACTTTTGACCTGAAACCGGTGGCATTGGATGGAGGACAGACAGAGCTTTAATTTGATTCAAGAATCGTCAAATTTCGATTTCTGAACAGAGAGTAATGCCACCTTTAATGTGGGTTTACTCCAGCTCAAAGAAAAAGAAATAATTAAAGCTGGGTCCTTTTTAGGTGCGAAAAAGAATCGAGTGTAACGGAACGTTTTATGAAGGTTGTTAAAGCTTTTATTTGTGTTTTATTAGCAAGGTACTAACAAGGCATAAAAGAAATAACAACAAGCATAAAACGATTCAAGTAAAAATAAGAAACTAGTAAAACAAGAAATCTAGTCATAAAATTTTACTCGAAATTTCTCAAACCTTTAAAACACGTTTTTCAATATAAAAAATTAAAAACTTTTAGAACTGATTCTAATGTGTTTTAAAAACATCCCAAACTTATAGAAAATCAACATGGTTTTTAATTTAAAGGCAAGAGCAATAAATTAAAAAAAAATCTAAGATAACAATTCTAACTTGTCACAAAATTAGTAAACTTTTGAAAACGATTTTCAAGCTCATAATTTTAAAAACATGTACATGCTAATCTTTGACCATGGCTCTGATACCATTTGTTGGAATTGATCTAGGGTTTAAGAAAATAATTAACGCTTCGGGAAGCGGCGGAATTTTAAAAATTTTCTTTTACAAGTAAAAACGGTTTTTACTAACCTAGACAAGTGCAAGTACATGTAATTAAAAACTAATATGAGCTAAGAAGTTTACTAACCTTTCTTGAAGCTTGAACTTTGAAGAAGCTTTTGGAAAGTTTGCAACGCTCGTCTCCCCTCGCAGCACGTCTCTCTTCCTTTCCTCGGCACCTCGAGCAACCACGAAATTTTCTATCACTAAATCACTCGAAATAAAGGAATTAGTGAGTGGGCACTTTTAAACACTACGACTTAAGAACGAGTCTTGAAGTCGCAGAGCTAAACACTAGGTCGAGTGAGGACCTAGGTGCCAAAACAAGAAAAATCGAAAATAAACTAGAAAGAGAGAGAGAGAGAGGAGTTCGGCCAAGTTCTAGAGAGAGAGTCTCTCAAATCTCTTAAACTTGGATGAATGAAATGTGAGGAAATGAGGCTCCTATTTATAGGAGAGGTCTCACCTTCAATAAGGTAGTTTCCTCTTCTATAGAATTTCACATATTCATGAGCCAATTTACTCTTTTCCCTCTTGAGACACTCGGCCAAACAAGGGCTTCTAGAAGCCTTGATTTGTTTCCAATTTTGTTCATGGCTTGCCTTTTTCTCAACTTGGCCGATTCCCTTATGCATCCTTATGCAAATTTGTTTCCTCTTTTTCTTTTGGCAAGTATCTAAATACATTTATGCACAAAATAAACTCTCCTATTTCTCTATAGGGTAGGCGCCCAACATGTATCTAGAAGGAGCTTCTAGAAGCTTCTTCATTTATTCATGAGAACATGAAAAAGGCCCATTAAGAATTTTCAATAAAACTCTTATGAAATGAAATTAATTCACGAGGCCCAATGATCAAGTCATGGCCGAGTGATATTAAGTCATCAAATGAACTTGTCAAAAAATTTATTGACATTCATTTCATCCTTTGTTTCAAAAGACAAAAATACCCTTTTGACTATTTTCGTTCTCGTTTTGACTTAGCTTCCAGTTTAACTATTCCTATCGATGTGATTCGTGACAGTGACCTCATGGACCCAAATGAACAAAGCTTGAGCTAAACACTTGGACTCAAAAGTTCACAAACCTTTTCCAAGTTTAGCTTAATGCCAACTGACTCCACTAAAGAGTTGACACTGAAAATCTCTCGGTTCAAATGAATTTATTTTCTACTCAAGAATTCGACCTAATTATGATGAGCGGATCCACTGAATATTATCTATGTTTACCCTTCATGAATGTCATCAGCTAGTCGGGATTTACTAAATTACCATTTTACCCTTCTAGCTGTTATTTCCTCAACTCCTTTGTCGCTTGTGAATAAGTTAGAAACAATGTATTAACGAGGAGCTAACAAGTCACATTGTTTCATCCAAAAGAGTCAGGACTCAATTTGGACACTGGCCAGTTCATTGATTCACACTCCAAGGAACAAAGCATGAGGTGACATACATTGCATTTCAGCAATCTTGTACATGAATTCCATATCTATGAGAACTTCACAAAGTTACTCATGACATTCTCACAACTTAGTACTTCACCAATAGGCCTTGTTCGGAATCACATAGTGAGTCCGAACTCTGACTTTCTCAAATGAGAATACTAAGCTGTGAAATGGCATGTCTCATTTCAGGATTAAGGTAAGCATGATGCAATTCATACATAGTGACTTCGAGACATAAGAGGTTAAATGGTTTGTTCTTATCTTGTCTCTAAAAGTGCACTGGTCAATTCAGTACCTTCGAAAGATACCTAGAAGAAGTATAGAGTCTCCAACTCTCAATGCCTCATAACCAGACATCATAGATTCTTCTAACAATCGTACTGAGGTCAATAGTCCTTTGACCCTAAGATTGCAAATATATCGTTTTAAGCAAACTACGAAGAGTTTGTTCATGCAAATCTACATTTGTCTCTTCGTAAGTTGTTAAGTTTGTTTATGGACTAAAAGACTAAGGTTTTATCATAAAGCTTCAAACAAAGAAAGAATGAATGAACGTTTCAACTTTATTAATGAATGAATAGGCAATTACAAGCAAGAGTCTTCATGAGACTTTATTACATCAAATGTACAAAATAAAGATTACAACTCTTCTTGTGGGCACCATTGACAACAAACCCCCACTTGACTCAAAGAAGATGTGTGTAGTCTTTCATGCCTAATCCCTCACGATGTTGGTCGAAGACCTTGTTTGCTAGGGCCTTGGTGAACGGATCTGCGAGGTTGTCCACCGTTGAGATCTTCTTCACTTCCACGTCTTCGCGCTGCACGATCTCTCGAATCAAATGGTATTTCCTCTCAATATGCTTAGAGCGCTTATGGCTTCTAGGTTCCATTGAGTTAGCGACAGCTCCACTATTATCACAATAAAGGGTCATGGGCTCGTCGACGTTTGGAACAACTTCCAAATACTTAAGGAATTTTCTAAGCCATACAGCCTCTTTGGATGCTTCACAAGCAGCCACATATTCTGCTTCCATTGTGGAGTCGGCAATGCAAGATTGCTTAATACTTCTCCACACAACAGCTCCACCATTAAGGATGAACACAGATCCCGAAGTGGATTTCCTGGAATCCTTATCCGCTTGAAAATCGGAGTCGGTATATCATGTCATAGTCAGGTCAGTACCTGAGTATGTAAGCATCAAGTTCCTAGTTCTTCGAAGATACTTAAGAACATGCTTAACAGCAATCCAGTGCTTGGGTCCAGGGTTCGATTGGAAACGGCTAACTACGCCAACGGCGAAACATATATCAGGTCTAGTGCAAAGCATAGCATACATGAGGCTTCCTACGGCAGAGGCGTAAGGAATTTTTCTCATGTCTTCAATCTCTTGTGCAGTCTTGGGAGACTGGTCCTTAGAGAGTGAAACTCCATGCCTAAAGGGTGTTTGGCCCTTCTTGGAGTCTTGCATCGAGAAGCGATCCATTATCTTATCAATATAAGATGCTTGAGAAAGCGACAGGGTCCGGTTTTTCCTATCTCGAAAGATTTGGATCCCCAAAATGTACGCGGCTTCTCCTAGATCCTTCATATCGAATTGCTTTGCCAACCAGATCTTAACCTCAGATAACTTACCCACGTCATTACCAATGAGTAGTATATCATCGACATATAGTACCAGAAACACAACTTTACCTTCGTGTATTAACTTGTAAACACAAGGCTCATCTATTGACTGTTAAAAGCCAAAGCTCTTTACAGTTTCATCGAATCTAATATTGCATGACCTAGATGCTTGCTTTAATCCATAAATGGACTTAAGCAACTCAAAAACCTTGGTATCTTCACCTTCTTCCATGAAACCGTCTGGTTGAGCCATGTAAATGCGCTCGTCAAGATTGCCATTCAGGAAGGCTGTCTTGACATCCATTTGCCAGATCTCATAGTCGAGAGCTGCAACTATGGATAGGTGTATGCGGATGGATTTAAGCATCGCGACTGGCGAGAAGGTTTCTTCATAGTCAATCCCTTCTTGTTGGGTATAACCCTTCGCCACAAGTCGTGCTTTGAACGTCTCGACGTTCCCATCAGGACCCATTTTCTTCTTGTATATCCATTCACACCCTACGGGTTTAATCCCTTCGGGAAGGTCTACAAGTTTCCAGACTTTGTTGACATACATCGAGTGCATTTCAACTTTCATGGCGTCAAGCCAAAGGTTTGATTCAGAACAAGCCATCGCTTGGCTATAGGAAACAGGATCATCCATGTCAGAGACGGCTACAAGAGAGTCTCCATAAGACATGTACCTGTCAGGCTTTTGAGTAGCCCTCCCACTACATCTAAGTACTACTTGACGAGATTCTGATGAGTTAGGTTGTGTTTCAGTTGGGGTAAGAACAGTTCTTACAGATGAGGTAGAAGCTTCCTCACCCAACTTTTCTTCAAGCACAATTTTGCTTCTAGGTTTTGCATCCTTCATAAAGTCCTCCTCAAGGAAACTAGCATTCATGCTAACGAAAGTCTTATCGTCCTCGGGACTATAGAAGATGAAACCCTTGGTTTCCATTGGATATCCCACAAACAAGCACAATTCTGACCAACTAGCCAACTTGCTAGTCTTTTGCCTCAGCACGTGTGCAGGGCAACCCCAAATTCGGATGCGGCCAAGATTCACTTTACGGCCAGTCCATCGTTCATAAGGAGTACCAGGAACCGTTTTGGACGGAACTTGGTTCAGAATATAGGCGGCTGTTTCAAGGGCATGTCCCCAAAAGGAAAGAGGGAGTGATGAGTAACTCATCATTGATCTAACCATCTCCATAAGAGTTCGGTTTCTTCTCTCTGACACTCCGTTTTGTTGAGGTGTGCCAGGTGCGGTAAGCTGAGAAGCGATTCCTTCTTCTTTAAGAAAGTCATCGAACTCTCCGGACATATACTCACCACCTCGATTAGATCGAAGTGTTTTGATCATTTTGCCAGTTTGCTTTTCCACTAAAGCCCTAAAGACCTTAAATACGTTAAAGGTCTCGGATTTGTGTTTGAGCAAATAGACAAAACCATATCGCGAGTAATCATCGGTGAAGGTAACGAAGTATTCGTATCCCCTACGTGCATGTTGGCTGAGCGGACCACATACATCAGAATGTATCAGTTCCAGCAACTCAGTGGCTCTTCGACCCTTATCGGAGAAAGGTCGCTTAGTCATTTTTCCTTCTATGCAGGATTCACAAGTAGGTAGTGAACCTATTGCAGAGGCTTGGAGTGGACCATCCCTCACAAGACTCTTAATCCTATCTAGACTGATATGACCAAGTCTTAAGTGCCATAGATGTGTTGATTTTGTTAGATCGGAGGATTCAGAAAGTTTGATCCTCTTTGGCTCCCTAATTAGATCATTATCTATTTCGGTGTCTAAAAGAGAAGGTTGAGTGGGATAGATGTAGAAAAGAGAAGTCTTCATACATGCATCAGTGACAAAAGAATTATCAGGAAACGAAATACGAATTCCATTCTTAATGAACTTTAAACAATAATCTTGCTCAAGAAGACGAGCAACGGATATTAAGTTCTTCCCAAGGTTGGAACAAAATAAAAATTATTCAAGTTTAAAGTGCGGTCTTCAAAAGACAGCGTCACAGATCCCACAGCCTTCGCAGACACCAAGCTCCCATCACCCCATTTGAAACAGAACTCGCCTTCCTCTAAGCTTTTGTTTTCTTGAAACCATTCAAGGAACAACAAATATGGTTAGTAGCAGCGGAGTCAAGAATCCACGTTGATACATTATCAGCTACTAAGCATGCTTTGGTAACTAGTACAATACTATGTTCCTTTGCTTTGAGATAGGCGGGACAGTTCCTTTTATCGGCCTTGTAAGGTCCCTTCTCAGTTCTAGAGGCGGAGGCTTTGTGCTCAGTAGCATGTGCCTCTCCTTGATTCCTCTTTCTCTTAGTGAGACCTACAGCAGTGTGAAGTTCCTTCATAAGCTTGGTAACAGTGTACTCTAGCTTGTTTATGGAGTAGTTCATCTTGGAGGAATCAAGAGATGCGGGGAGAGTTTCTAAGATCATATCTATGACACTCTTCTCATCAATCTCAGATGCTAGGATTTCCATTTTATTTAGAAAACTAATGATCAATATCATAAAGTCTCCAACAGGAGTCCTAGCCTTCATGTGACAGTTCATAAACTGTCGGACTGCTTGTTCCCTTGTTTGACGCCCTTGCCCTCCAAACATCTCAAGGAGATTGTAGAGCATTTCAGCGGCAGTCTCGATGTTACGATGTTGCTCTTTCAGCATATTGTTCATAGATGCCAAGATATAGCACCTCACAATCTCATCGGATCGAAGCCAGGCCGCTAAGGCGTCATTGTCCTCTTGAGTCGAATCATCATTCGTCAGAGGAGGACACGGGGTGGTGAGTACCCATTTGTGCTTGTTAATGGCAAGGATGATGTCGAGGTTAAGTTTCGAGTCTATGTAGTTTTTGTTTTCGAGTTTGTTCGGGGAAAGGATGAAAGAGAGAGAGTTGGGAGACATATTGCCTATAAAAGTTGAAACAAGTTTATGATTAGTCTTTGTTTTAGGATTTAAGTTTGTTTAAGACTTTATAAAATCCAAAGGTGTTATAAACCAAACGATAATTTACTCCTTCGAGGGAAGGCCGCAAAAAATCTCCATTTATAAGTAAATGACACATCATTAATGCTTAGCCAAGATGTCAATCCTAGATCATCATGTTCAGAGCAGTGGTAGTGCATAAAGGCACAAGGTACATACTCGATCTTTTCCTATTTTCTATTTCGGGAAAGTGCATGAGGGAAGTGTGAACTTCAACTCACTCGAACACTTGAAAGTTTGAGATTACACATCTTTTTATTTTCCGGCTTGTCTACAAGGAGACCTCTCACTCAAATTTTTCAAGAGCATATAGATTTTGAACATATGTGATATAGATATAGTTTTGAAAACATTTTGAAAATTTATTTGATTTGGATGACAAAATATTTTCAAGTTTGAAAGTGAAAACGGTTTTTCAGAATTCAAACTAGTTTTGTAAAAATTCAATTTCAATTAAACTTTCAAAAATCAAAACATTTTAATCTTACACATCATGTTTATAATCTTATTAAAAACATTTTTGATCAAGAAAATTTTCTCATTAGAGTTCTATAACTCATGGTAGTGGGGCTGAAAATCCGGAATTCTAAAAAACTGGAGTTTCGGAACAGCCGCGCGCCTTGGAGTAAAATCGCCATAACTGGCGGCTCCGATGTATTTTTGACCTGAAACCGGTGGCATTGGACAGAGGACAGACAGAGCTTTAATTTGATTCAAGAATTGTCAACTTTCGATTTCTGAGCAGAGAGTGATGCCACTTTTAATGTGGGTTTACTCCAGCTCGAAGAAAAAGAAATAATTAAAGCTTGGTCCTTTTTAGGTGCGAAAAAGAATCGAGTGTAACGGAACGTTTTATGAAGGTTGTTAAAGCTTTTATTTGTGTTTTATTAGCAAGGTAATAACAAGGCATAAAAGAAATAACAACAAGCATAAAATGATTCAAGTAAAAATAAGAAACTAGTAAAACAAGAAATCTAGTAACAAAATTTTACTCGAAATTTCTCAAACCTTTAAAACACGTTTTTCAATATAAAAAATTAAAACCTTTTAAAACTGATTCTAATGTGTTTTAAAAACATCCCAAACTTATAGAAAATCAACATGGTTTTTAATTTAAAGGCAAGAGCAATAAATTAAAAAAAAATCTAAGATAACAATTCTAACTTGTCACAAAATTAGTAAACTTTTGAAAACGATTTTCAAGCTCATAATTTTAAAAACATGTACATGCTAATCTTTGACCATGGCTCTGATACCATTTGTTGGAATTGATCTAGGGTTTAAGAAAATAATTAACGCTTCGGGAAGCGGCGGAATTTTAAAAATTTTCTTTTACAAGTAAAAACGGTTTTTACTAACCTAGACAAGTGCAAGTACATGTAATTAAAAACTAATATGGGCTAAGAAGTTTACTAACCTTTCTTGAAGCTTGAACTTTGAAGAAGCTTTTGGAAAGTTTGCAACGCTCGTCTCCCCTCGCAGCACGTCTCTCTTCCTTTCCTCGGCACCTCGAGCAACCACGAAAGTTTCTATCACTAAATCACTCGAAATAAAGGAATTAGTGAGTGGGCACTTTTAAACACTACGACTTAAGAACGAGTCTTGAAGTCGCAGAGCTAAACACTAGGTCGAGTGAGGACCTAGGTGCCAAAACAAGAAAAATCGAAAATAAACTAGAAAGAGAGAGAGAGAGAGGAGTTCGGCCAAGTTCTAGAGAGAGAGTCTCTCAAATCTCTTAAACTTGGATGAATGAAATGTGAGGAAATGAGGCTCCTATTTATAGGAGAGGTCTCACCTTCAATAAGGTAGTTTCCTCTTCTATAGAATTTCACATATTCATGAGCCAATTTCCTCTTTTCCCTCTTGAGACACTCGGCCAAACAAGGGCTTCTAGAAGCCTTGATTTGTTTCCAATTTTGTTCATGGCTTGCCTTTTTCTCAACTTGGCCGATTCCCTTATGCATCCTTATGCAAATTTGTTTCCTCTTTTTCTTTTGGCAAGTATCTAAATACATTTATGCCCAAAATAAACTCTCCTATTTCTCTATAGGGTAGGCGCCCAACATGTCTCTAGAAGGAGCTTCTAGAAGCTTCTTCATTTATTCATGAGAACATGAAAAAGGCCCATTAAGAATTTTCAATAAAACTCTTATGAAATGAAATTAATTCACGAGGCCCAATGATCAAGTCATGGCCGAGTGATATTAAGTCATCAAATGAACTTGTCAAAAAATTTATTGACATTCATTTCATCCTTTGTCTCAAAAGACAAAAATACCCTTTTGACTATTTTCGTTCTCGTTTTGACTTAGCTTCCAGTTTAACTATTCCTATCGATGTGATTCGTGACAGTGACCTCATGGACCCAAATGAACAAAGCTTGAGCTAAACACTTGGACTCAAAAGTTCACAAACTTTTTCCAAGTTTAGCTTAATGCCAACTGACTCCACTAAAGAGTTGACACTGAAAATCTCTCGGTTCAAATGAATTTATTTTCTACTCAAGAATTCGACCTAATTATGATGAGCGGATCCACTGAATATTATCTATGTTTACCCTTCATGAATGTCATCAGCTATTCGGGATTTACTAAATTACCATTTTACCCTTCTAGCTGTTATTTCCTCAACTCCTTTGTCGCTTGTGAATAACTTAGAAACAATGTATTGACGAGGAGCTAACAAGTCACATTGTTTCATCCAAAAGAGTCAGGACTCAATTTGGACACTGGCCAGTTCATTTATTCACACTCCAAGGAACAAAGCATGAGGTGACATACATTGCATTTCAGCAATCTTGTACATGAATTCCATATCTATGAGAACTTCACAAAGTTACTCATGACATTCTCACAACTTAGTACTTCACCAATAGGCCCTGTTCGGAATCACATAGTGAGTCCGAACTCTGACTTTCTCAAATGAGAATACTAAGCTGTGAAATGGCATGTCTCATTTCAGGATTAAGGTAAGCATGATGCAATTCATACATAGTGACTTCGAGACATAAGAGGTTAAATGGTTTGTTCTTATCTTGTCTCTAGAAGTGCACTGGTCAATTCAGTACCTTCGAAAGATACCTAGAAGAAGTATAGAGTCTCCAACTCTCAATGCCTCATAACCAGACATCATAGATTCTTCTAACAATCGTACTGAGGTCAATAGTCCTTTGACCCTAAGATTGCGAATATATCGTTTTAAGCAAACTACGAAGACTTTGTTCATGCAAATCTACATTTGTCTCTTCGTGTTGTTAAGTTTGTTTATGGACTAAAAGACTAAGGTTTTATCATAAAGCTTCAAACAAAGAAAGAATGAATGAATGTTTCAACTTTATTAATGAATGAATAGGCAATTACAAGCAAGAGTCTTCATGAGACTTTATTACATCAAATGTACAAAATAAAGATTACAACTCTTCTTGTGGGCACCATTGACAACAATTCAGTCTCCTCGTGTCGAGCCTCGCTCCTCGAGTCGATCCTTGAGACAGTCTCCTCGAGTCGAGCCTCGCTCCTCGAGTCGAGCCTTGAGTCAGTCTCCTCGAGTCGAGCGTCGAGTCGAGCCTTGAGTCAGCCTCCTCGAGTCGAGCCTTAAGTCTGTCTCCTCAAAATCGAGTCTCATCCCTCGAGTCGGAGCCGGAGTCGGTCCCCTCGAGACGAGCCTCGAGTCGGATTCCACCCGTCGAATAGGTACATTCGTGTCACAAACCCGGGATGCGAAGCCAGAGATGGCTTGACGAGGTCGTTAGAATGACAGTCGCAAAAAGCCCACGAAGACACAGCCCAGCGCGCGCCGCGCCCAAGCAGGGTCACGCCGCGCGCAGTGGTCGCTACTCCTTGTGCGCCTCCACTTTAAGAGATGCGCGCCCCTAGTCCCACATGGACGATGAAGGACCTTCTCAAGGCCCTCAAACACCTATAAAAACCCCCTCTCAGTGAGGGGGAAGCCATCCCATCTTCTCCGATCGATACGCTCGAATTCTCGCTCTCCTCTGCTTCTTTTGATGCCAACTTTGGCCTGAAGCAGTCCCACAAGTCTATATTGTTCTCAGAGGTTCTGAAGCACTCTCGGGGACTCTTGGACGTCGCTCCCTCTGATCGAACGCCCTCCAGTGCCCAGGCACGCTCCTAGGGTTCTCAACTAGAGTCCCTTAACGCGTCTAACACGCTAGACGCTTAAGCGATCTCCGAAGTTCTGAGACGTCGCCGAGGACTCCTCCATGCACCGTTTCCTTCGTCGAGCACGCTTCACCAGCAAGGCTCCACGGCTCACGCTGCGTCACACACGCCCTGAACTATGTTATGACCTGATCCCATATACGGGTACGTAGGTAGCCTACACCACAAAGGCACAGTCACTCCTCGTCCTCACCCCTTCCCTCTTCCGAGAGGTGGGCTGATCAGAGAGAACCTAGCTCGAGACTTTTGAGTTCACACTTTTGTTATCAATGGTGCCCACAAGAAGAGTTGTAATCCTTATATTGTACATTTGATGTAATAAAGTCTCATGAAGACTCTTGCTTGTAATTGCTTATTCATTAATAAAAAGTTGAAACGTTCATTCATTCTTCCTTGTCTGTTTGAAGCTTTATGATAAAACCTTAGTCTTTAGTCCATAAACAAACTAAACAACTTACAAAGAGACAAATGTAGATTTGCATGAACAAACTCTTCGTAGTTTGCTTAAAACGATATATTCGCAATCTAAGGGTCAAAGGACTATTGATCTCAGTATGATTGTTAGAAGATTCTATGATGTCTGGTTATGAGGCATTGAGAGTTGGGGACTCTATAGTTCTTCTAGGTATCTTCCGAAGGTACTGAATTGACCAGTGCACTGCTAGAGACAAAATAAGAACAAACCATTTAACCTCTTATGCCTCGAAGTCACTACGTATGAATTGCATCGTGCTTACCTTAATCTTGAAATGAGACATGCCATTTCACAACTTACGTATTCTCATTTGAGAAAGTCAGAGTTTGGACTCACTATGTGATTCCGAACAGGGCCTATTGGTGAAGTACTAAGTTGTGAGAATGTCATGAGTAACTTTGTGAAGTTCTCATAGATATGGAATTCATGTACAAGATTGCTGAAATGAAATGTATATCACCTCATGCTTTGTTCCTCGGAGTGTGAATAAATCAACTGGCCAGTGTCCAAATTGAGTTTTGACTCTTTTGGATGAAACAATGTGACTTGTTAGCTCCTCGTCAATACATTGTTTCTAACTTATTCACAAGCGACAAAGGAGTTGAGGAAATAACAGCTAGAAGGGTAAAATGGTAATTTTGTAAATCTCGACTAGCTGATGATATTCATGAAGGGTAAACACTGATAATATTCTGTGGATCCACTCATTACAATTAGGTTGAATTCGTGAGTAGAAAATAAATTCATTTTTTCAGTGGCAACTCTTTAGTGGAGTCAGTTGACATTAAGCTAAACTTGGAAAAGGTTTATGAACTTTTGAGTCCAAGTGTTTAGCTCAAGCTTTGTTCATTTGTATCCATGAGGTCACTGTCACGAATCACATCGAGTAGGAATATTTAAACTGGAAGCTAAGTCAAAACAGGAACGAAAATAGGCAAAAGGGTATTTTTGTGTTTTGAGACATAGGATGAAATGAATGTCAATAATTTTTTGACAAGGTTATTTGATGACTCAATAACACTCGGCCATGACTTGATCATTGGGCCTTGTGGATTAATTTCATTTCATAAGAATTTTATTGAAAATTCTTAATGGGCCTTTTTCATGATGTCATGAACAAATGGAAAAGCTTCTAGAAGGCCTTTCTAGAATTGTTTTAGGCGCCCAACATACCCAAAGAAAGAGAGAATATTTTGTGCATAAATGTATCAAGATACTTGCCAAACGAAAAAGAGGAAACAAATTTCCCCTAAGAGGAATCAAGGTGGGCGCCCAAGTAGAGTTAAGGCAAGGAAATGAACAAAAAAGAAAACAAATCCAAGCCTTCTAGAAGGCAGCCTTGGCCGAGTGAATCAAAGGGGAAATGGGAAATATTTGCTCATGAATATGTGATATTCTATAGAAGAGAAAACTACCTTATTGAAGGTGAGACCTCACCTATAAATAGGAGCCCCATTCTTCACATTTAATTCATCCAAGTTTTAGAGATTTGAGAGCTTCTCTCTCTAGCTTGGCCGCCCCTCTCCTCTCTCTCTCTCTCTAGTCAATTTCGTTTTATTGTTTTGGCACCTAGGTCCTCATTTGACCTACTGTTTAGCTCTGCGACTTCAAGACTCGTTCTTAAGTCGTAGTGTTTAAAAGTGCCCACTCACTAATTCCTTTTCTCTCGAGTGATTTAGTGATAGAAACTTTTGTGGTTGCTCGAGTTGCCGAGGAAGGAAGAGAGACGTGCTGCGAGGGGAGACGAACGTTGCAACCTTTTTCCAAAAGCTTCTCAACGTTCAAGCGTCTACAAAGGTTAGTAAACTTCTACGCTCATATTAGTTTTTATTTACATGTGCTTGCTCTTTGTCTAGGTTAGTAAAAACTGTTTTACTTGAAAAAGAAAATTTTTAAAATTCCGCCGCTTAACAAAGCGTTAAACTTTTTCTTAAACCCTAGATCAATTCCAACAACTTTTGGCCCGGGTGCGATCACTTGGTCCGGCCTTGGATCGAACCGCCCGAGGTATTCAATCGTTGTTCATTCTCGTGCGACAACATAAGCTGCGCCCAAGCTTATTGAACCTTGAATTAGAACTCTGAGCCACGAGTCAAGCGACCTCTCTAAAGTCTTCACTAGAAGCTACGAGCCAAGTCTTTCTCTAAAGCCTTAGGTTCCCAACCTTCGAGTCCAAGATAGCCATAACCCCTACATTGAACTACGTTCTGACCTGATCCCAGACCACGGGTACGAAGGAAGACAACATTTGGCACAGTCACACCCTCTAATACACACCTCAGGGTCTGTATGGTGCAAATCGGGCTTCGAGTTCACATTTTGGCTCGGGCGCGATCAAAATTGGTCCGGCCATGGATCGAACCGCCCGTAGTTTTAAATCATTATTCATTTTGGTACGACAACATCTATGATGTCTGGTTATGGGACATTGAGAGTTTGAGTCTCTATAGTTCTTCTAGGTATCTTCTGAAGGTACTGAATTGACCAGTGCACTTCTAGATTCACTATGAGATATAGACAGGACCTATTGGTGAATTACTAAATTATGAAGATGTCATGAGTAACTTTGTGAAGATCTCATAGATATGGAATTCATGTACAAGATTGCTGAAATGCAATGTATATCACCTCATGTTTTGTTCCTTGGAATATGAATAAATGAACTGGCTAGTGTCCAAATTGAGTCATGACTTTTGGATGAATCAATGTGACTTGTTAGCTCCTCGTCAATACATTGTTTATAACTTATTCACAAGCGACAAAGAAATTGAGGAAATAATAGCTAGAAGAGTAAAATGGTAATTTTGTAAATCCCATCTAGTTGATGATATTCATGAAGGGTAAACGTAGATAATATTCAGTGGATCCACTCATCACAATTAAGTTGAATTCTTGAGTAGAAAATAAATTCATTTGAACCGAGAGATTCTCAGTGTCAACTCTTTAGTGGAGTCAGTTGACATTACGCGAAACTTGGAAAAGGTTTGTGAAATTTTGAGTCCAAGGATGTTAGCTCAAGCTATTTTCATTTGGATCCATGAGGTCACTGTCACAAGTCATTTCAAGTAGGATTAGTTAAACAAGAAGATAAGTCAAAACAAGAACTAGACAAGTTTTACGAAAATTGTCGAAAGGGTATTTTTGTCCTTTTGGACATAGGATGGTATGAATGTCAATAAATAAGTTTTTTGACATTGTCATATGATGACAAATAAAAAATGTCACACGGCCATGTTGAGAATATTGAGCCTTGAGGATTGAATTTCATTTCGTGGAATTTTACTTGAAAATTCTTAATGGGCTTTTCTTATGTTGTCATGAACAAATGAAGAAACATCTAGAAGGTCCTTCTAGAAGTCCAAAACCATCGAATCTAAGCAAGGGAAGAGAGTTTATTTTGTGCATTGGTGTATACTTGCCAAAAGAAAAAGAGGAAACAAATTTCCTCTACATGGAAAGCGAGTGGGCGGCCAACTAAGGAGCAAACAAATGAGGAAACAAATCCAAGGGCTTCTAGAAGCCATCTTGGATGTGTGACATAAGGCAAGGGGAAGAAAATATCTGCTCATGAATATGTAATATTCTATAGAAAAGAGGAAACTACCTTTTGAAGGTAATCCTCCTCCTATAAATACCCCACCTCATTCATAACTCACAACACACAAGTTTGATATTGAGAGCCTCTCTCTCTTCCTTGTGGCCGCCCCCTCTCTCTCACTAGAATTCCTTTTTCGTTTTTGTTTTGGCCCCTAGGTCCACATTTGACCTAGCGTTTTGTTTTAGCTCTTCGAATCTAAGACTTGTTCTTGAGTCGTCGTGTTTAAAAGTGCCCACACACTAAATCCTTCTTCTCTCGAGTTATTCATGTGATAGAAACTTTCGTGGTTACTCGAATTCCCGAAGAATGAAGAAAGGCGAGCTATGTGGGAAGACGAGTGATTCAACCTCCACAAGCTTCTCAACGATCTAGGTACGTAAAGGTTAGTAAACGAGTAATTGCTCTACAATAGTTTTACTTTAAAATAACATGTGCCTTCTCTTTGTCTAGGTTTGTAAAAAATCGTTTTACTTGTTTAAAGAAATTTTTAAATTACGCCGTTTGAAAATGCTTTAAACTTTTCTTAATCCTAGATCTATTCCAACACATTCATGAAAATATTTCAGCAAACAAAGTGAAGTCGCCTCACTTCCGACACATAATAAATGAAGTCGTGGTTGTTGATAAGCCTTTTGAATTTGAAGTGGCTATTGGATTTGAGAAGTATTGGAGTATCAAACTATACTTGTGTTTTCAAACTTTACACGTCTAGGTATCTCGCTTTCGACACCGTACATAATTATAATACGTACTTGAAAGACGAGGTCGCGTCTATGAAGACGTACATCGACCAGCAAAGGGAAACATGGAAGCAATATGGATGCACCATAATATCGGACGGTTGGATGGGACCAACGTGTTTAAGCATCATAAATGTTATGGTGTATTTGGCTAGTAAGAGTGTGTTTTTGAAGTCGATTGATGCGTCAGACGAGATAAAGAATTATAGTACATTTATAAGATTCTGTCTGCGGTGGTTAAAGAAGTCGGAGAACATAATGTTGTTCAAATTGTCACAGATAATGGTCCGACTTACAAGAAAGATGGACTGAGACTCACTAGGCACTGCCATCTTTATTGGACTTCGTGCCATGCGCATTGTATTGACTCGATGCTCGAGGATGTAGGTAAACGAGCAACTGTCGCCGAAGTTGTTAAGAATCATGGAGAAGTGGCAAAATTCATCTACGACCTCGGGATAGTCCTCTCGAAGATGAGAGAAAAGGGTCAAGGGGAGCTAATATGTCCATGTCTAACAAGATTCGCCACAAACTACTTACCCTTAACAAGTCTGCAAAGCAATCGATCTGGGTTGAAGAAGATGTTCACTTTGGATTGGTGGGACCGATCTTCCTTTCGTCAAAATGCAGCTTGGCAATTTGTGGAATCTAAAGTGTTTGAGCCTATGTACTCAGCTTTACGTCTCGTTGATACAGATGTACTTTCGACTATGGGCTTGCTTTATCATGTCTTCGAGTTGATGAAAAAGAAGTTGGTAAGCATTCCGAACAAGCAGTGGGTGGTGAATATTGCGGTTAAGGGATGGACGAGACAACTTTCCCATCCGTTACACCATGCAGTAAAAGTCATTTCACTTATTCGTTGCGAACGTCTAATTTCTAATCGGTGTCTTTGATTGTTTTACTTGTAGCTTACTACATAAATCCAAAGTTTCAATATAATTCAGAGATCGTCATACAACCCGAGCATCTTACGGGGGTTACATAAGTGTTTGAGATTTTGTTTCCGAATGATGAATGCGACATCACTGGAAACGAACTTCTGGCATTCCGTAATGCGAAAGGCGTGTTCGACAGCAAAACCGCAGTAGCAGAAAGAACAAAGATGGCTTTCAATAACAACTACATATTTGAATCAAAGTAGTAATATTTCATAACTTAATATTTACAGAGTTCGATCATTTTTGTAAGAGAATGGTGGGCTACCTTCGGAATCAAAACCCCCACTTTGAGAAAGTTGGCAATGAGAATCTTGTTTCAAACCGCATCCTTATCAGCGTGCGAGAGAAATTGGAGCATGTTCGCACTTGTCCACACTAAACAACAAAACCGACCGACGCACAAGAGATTGGAGGAACTTGCTTTTTTGTAGCTACAACATGAAGCTGCAACTACAAGACAACGAAAGCGACGTCCCTACAAGAAAAATCCTTTGGATATGATCCAAAGATCAATGGAGGTAATGGGCGACAACGTGGACGATGATGAACTCCTTCTATGGATCCGACAAGTTCACCTCGACGATCAAGACCAAAACCCTGACCCACGCGTCGCCTCACAGGCTCGGAAGGAAGGTATTGATGTGGACACTATATTGAGTGAAGACATTAGTCAGACTTTGCATGGATCATCAGACGATGGAGTGGTCCTAATTGACGATGATGGAGGTGATGGTGACTTTGGCAGGTATCCTGCTAGTCAAGATGTTGGTGGTGGTAGTGGTGGAGGTCAATCTTACGATCCGTGGAGTATGGAGCAAGGTTATCAAGCTACACAAGATTCAGATCACAGGGCACGATGTCAAAGATATGATAGGTTAGTGTATTCAAATTTAATTATTTCGGAGTTCTCAAACAATGTACGTATGCTTAATATGGAAAGTTTTATATTATGTGTTTCATAGATTGGGAGACTACTTTGACTTTGAGATCGGATCGTTTTACGGCAGTGGAACACAGAGAGCGCTAACGCACTACATGTTTTCTGGTAGTGATTACGGCGGTGACTTTCAGCAAAGATATCGAACGTACATGTCCTCTGGTAGTGACTACGATTTTGATCACTTGATGTCTCAGTTCGACACTACGTCATTCACTACGTCAGACATCCAGAGTGACGGTTCATATAGTTGTCTTTCTTACCGTTACCCTAATCCAATAGGAGTACCACAACCACAACTTAAGCCGCAAGGAAGTGGGTGTCATACCTTTGTTGGAATCGATCTAGGGTTTAAGAAAATAATTAACGCTTCGGGAAGCGGCGGAATTTTAAAAAATTTTCTTTTACAAGTAAAATCGGTTTTTACTAACCTAGACAAGTGCAAGTACATGTAATTAAAAAACTATTATGAGCTAAGAAGCTAACTAACCTTTCTTGAAGCTTGATCTTTGAGAAGCTCTTAGAAAGTTGCAACGCTCGTCTCCCCTCGCAGCACGTCCCTCTTTCTTTCCTCGGCACCTCGAGCAACCACGAAAGTTTCTATCACTAAATCACTCGAGAGAAAAGGAATTAGTGAGTGGGCACTTTTAAACACGACGACTCGAGAACAAGTCTCAAAGTCGAAGAGCTAAAACCACTAGGTCAAATGAGGACCTAGGTGCCAAAACAAAAGCAAAAATAACTAGAGAGAGAGAGAGAGAGGATTTCGGCCAAGTTCTAGAGAGAGAGTCTATCAATCTCTTAAACCTGGGATGAATGAAATGCGAGGAATGAGGCTCCTATTTATAGGAGGAGGATTACCTTCAAAAGGTAGTTTCCTCTTTTCCTATTGCCTTGCACGTCCAACATGCCTCATGAAGGCTTAGGATTTGTTTCCTCATTTGATTTCCTCTTAGTTGGCCGAAAATGCACTTTCCTTCTTAAGGAAATCTGTTTCCTCTTTTTCTTTTGGCAAGTATCTTCATACATCAATGCACAAAATAAACTCTCTTTCCCACTATGGCATGAACGAAATTCAACCTTATTTTCCTTGGGTTGGACGAAATTTGAGCTTCTAGAAGGAGCTTCTAGATGTTTCTTCATTTGTTCATGACAACATAAGAAAAGCCCATTAAGAATTTTCAAGTAAAATTCTAAGAAATGAAATTAATCCTCAAGGCCCAATAAACTATTAATGGCTGAGTGTTTTAAGTTTCATTTGTCATCAAATGACCTTGTCAAAAAAAAATTTATTGACATTCATTTCGTCCTATGTCCAAAAGGACAAAAATACCCTTTTGACAATTTTCGAAAAAAACTCGTCTCGTTTTTTTTTTTGCTTAGCTTCTAGTTTAACTATTCCTACTCGATGTGATTCGTGACAGTGACCACATGGACCCAAATGAACAAAGCTTGAGCTAAACACTTGGACTCAAAAGTTCACAAACCTTTTCCAAGTTTAGTTTAATGCCAACTGACTCCACTAAAGAGTTGACACTGAAAATCTCTCGGTTCAAATGAATTTATTTTCTACTCAAGAATTCGACCAAATTATGATGAGCGGATCCACTGAATATTATCTATGCTACCCTTCATGAATGTCATCAGCTAGTCGGGATTTACTAAATTACCATTTTACCCTTCTAGCTGTTATTTCCTCAACTCCTTTGTCGCTTGTGAATAAGTTAGAAACAATGTATATGACGAGGAGCTAACAAGTCACATTGTTTCATCCAAAAGAGTCAGGACTCAATTTGGACACTGGCCAGTTCATTTATTCACACTCCAAGGAACAAAGCATGAGGTGACATACATTGCATTTCAGCAATCTTGTACATGAATTCCATATCTATGAGAACTTCACAAAGTTACTCATGACATTCTCACAACTTAGTACTTCACCAATAGGCCCTGTTCGGAATCACATAGTGAGTCCGAACTTTGACTTTCTCAAATGAGAATACTAAGGTGTGAAATGGCATGTCTCATTTCAGGATTAAGGTAAGCATGATGCAATTCATACATAGTGACTTCGAGACATAAGAGGTTAAATGGTTTGTTCTTATCTTGTCTCTAGAAGTGCACTGGTCAATTCAGTACCTTCGGAAGATACCTAGAAGAACTATAGAGTCTCCAACTCTCAATGCCTCATAACCAGACATCATAGATTCTTCTAACAATCGTACTGAGGTCAATAGTCCTTTGACCCTAAGATTGCGAATATATCGTTTTAAGCAAACTACGAAGAGTTTGTTCATGCAAATCTACATTTGTCTCTTCATAAGTTGTTAAGTTTGTTTATGGACTAAAAGACTAAGGTTTTATCATAAAGCTTCAAACAAAGAAAGAATGATTGAACGTTTCAACTTTATATTAATGAATAAGCAATTACAAGCAAGAGTCTTCGTAAGACTATATGACATCAAATGTACATAAATAGACACTACTACTCTTCTTGTGGGCACCATTGACAACAAACTCCCACTTGACTCAAAGAAGATGTGAGTAGTCCTTCATGCCTAATCCCTCACGATGTTGGTCGAAGACCTTGTTCGCTAGGGCCTTGGTGAATGGATCTGCGAGGTTGTCCACCGTTGAGATCTTCTTCACTTCCACGTCTCCGCGCTGCACGATCTCTCGAATCAAATGGTATTTCCTCTCAATATGCTTAGAGCGCTTATGGCTTCTAGGTTCCTTTGAGTTAGCGACAGCCCCATTATTATCACAATAAAGGGTCATGGGCTCGTCGACGTTTGGAACAACTTACAAATACTTAAGGAACTTTCTAAGCCATACAGCCTCTTTGGATGCTTCACAAGCAGCCACATATTCTGCTTCCATTGTGGAGTCAGCAATGCAAGATTGCTTAATACTTCTCCACACAACAGCTCCACCATTAAGGATGAACACAGATCCCGAAGTGGATTTCCTGGAATCCTTATCCGCTTGAAAATCGGAGTCGGTATATCCCGTCATAGTCAGGTCAGTACCTGAGTATGTAAGCATCAAGTTCCTAGTTCTTCAAAGATACTTAAGAACATGCTTAACAGCAATCCAGTGCTCGGGTCCAGGGTTGGATTGGAAACGGCTAACTACGCCAACGGCGAAACATATATCAGGTCTAGTGCAAAGCATAGCATACATGAGGCTTCCTACGGCAGAGGCGTAAGGAATCTTCCTCATGTCTTCAATCTCTTGTGCAGTCTTGGGAGTCTGGTCCTTAGAGAGTGAAACTCCATGCCTAAAGGATGTTTGACCCCTCTTGCAGTCTTGCATCGAGAAGCGATCCATCACCTTATCAATATAAGATGCTTGAGAGAGCGACAAGGTCCGGTTTTTCCTATCTCGAAAGATTTGGATTCCCAGAATGTATTCGGCTTTTCCTAGATCCTTCATATCGAATTGCTTTGCCAGCCAGACCTTAACCTCAGATAACTTACCCACGTCATTACCAATGAGTAGTATATCATCGACATATAGTACTAGAAACACAACTTTGCCTTCGTGTATTAACTTGTAAACACAAGGCTCATCTATTGACTGTTCAAAGCCGAAGCTCTTTACAGTTTTATCGAATCTAATATTCCATGACCTAGATGCTTGCTTTAGTCCATAAATGGATTTAAGCAACTCACAAACCTTGGTCTCTTGACCTTTATCCACGAAACCGTCTGGTTGAGCCATGTAAATGCGCTCGTCAAGATTGCCATTCAGAAAGGCTGTCTTGACATCCATTTGCCAGATCTCATAGTCGAGAACTGCAGCTATGGATAGGAGTATGCGGATGGATTTAAGCATCGAGACTGGTGAGAAGGTTTCTTCATAGTCAATCCCTTCTTGTTGGGTATAACCCTTCGCCACAAGTCGTGCTTTGAACGTCTCGACGTTCCCATCAGGACCCCTTTTCTTCTTGTATATCCACTTACACCCTACGAGTTTAATCCCTTCAGGAAGGTCTACAAGTTTCCAGACTTTGTTGACATACATCGAGTGCATTTCAACTTTCATGGCGTCAAGCCAAAGGTTTGATTCAGAACAAGCCATCGCTTGGCTATAGGAAACAGGGTCATCAATGTCGGAGACGGCTACAAGAGAGTCTCCATAAGACATGTACCTGTCAGGCTTTTGAGTAGCCCTCCCACTACGTCTAAGTACTACTTGACGAGATTCTGATGAGTTAGGTTGTGTTTCAGTTGGGGTAAGAACAGTTCTTACAGATGAGGTAGAAGCTTCCTCACCCAACTTTTCTTCAAGCACAATTTTGCTTCTAGATTTTGCATCTTTCATAAAGTCCTCCTCGAGGAAACGAGCATTCGTGCTAACGAAAGTCTTATCGTCCTCGGGACTATAGAAAGTAAAACCTTTGGTTTCCTTCGGATATCCTACAAACAGGCACAATTCTGACCTACTAGCCAACTTGCTAGTCTTTTGCTTCAGCACGTGTGCAGGGCAACCCCAAATTCGGATGCGGCCAACATTCACTTCACGGCCAGTCCATCGTTCATAAGGAGTACCAGGAACCGTTTTAGACGGAACTTGGTTCAGAATGTAAGCGGCTGTTTTGAGGGCATATCCCCAAAAGGAAGGAGGGAGTGATGAGTAACTCATCATTGATCTAACCATCTCCATTAGAGCTCGGTTCCTTCTCTCTGACACTCCGTTTTTTTGAGGTGTGCCAGGTGCGGTAAGCTGAGAAGCGATACCTTCTTCTTTAAGAAAGTCATCGAACTCTCCAGACATATACTCACCACCTCGATCGGATCGAAGGGTTTTGATCACTTTGCCAGTTTGCTTTTCCACTAAAGCCCTAAAGACCTTAAATACGTTTAAGGTCTCGGATTTGTGTTTAAGCAAATAGACAAACCCATATCGCGAGTAATCATCGGTGAAGGTAACGAAGTATTCGTATCCTCCACGTGCCTGTTGGCTGAGCGGACCACATACATCAGAATGTATTAGTTCCAGCAACTCAGTGGCTCTTCGACCCTTATCGGAGAAAGGTCGCTTAGTCATTTTTCCTTCTATGCAGGATTCACAAGTAGGTAGTGAACCTATTGCAGAGTCTTGGAGTGGACCGTCCCTCACAAGTCTCTTAATCCTATCTAGACTGATATGACCAAGTCTTAAGTGCCATAGGTATGTTGATTTTGTTAGATCGGAGGATTCAGAAAGTTTGATCCTCTTTGGCTCCCTAATTAGATCATTATCTATTTCGGTGTCTAAAAGGGAAGGTTGAGTGGGATAGATGTAGAAAAGAGCATTCTTCATACATGCATCAGTGACAAAAGAATTATCAGGAAACGAAATACGAATTCCATTCTTAATGAACTTTAAACAATAATCTTGCTCAAGAAGACGAGCAACGGATATTAAGTTCTTCCCAAAGGTAGGAACAAAATAAACATTATTCAAGTTTAAAGTGCGGTCTTCAAAAGACATCGTCACGGATCCCACAGCCTTTGCAGACACCAGGCTCCCATCACCCCATTTGAAACAGAACTCGCCTTCCTCTAAGCTTTTGGTTTTCTTGAAACCATTCAAGGAACAACAAATATGGTTAGTAGCAGCGGAGTCAAGAATCCACGTTGATACATTATCAGCTACTAAGCATGCTTCGGTAACTAGTACAATACTATGTTCCTTTGCTTTGAGATTGGCAGGACAGTTCTTTTTATCGGCCTTGTAAGGTCTCTTCACAGTTCCAGAGGCGGAGGCTTTTTGCTCAGTAGCATGTGCCTCTCCTTGATTCCTCTTTCTCTTAGTGAAACCTACAGCAGTGTGAAGTTCCTCCATAAGCTTGGTAACAGTGTACTCTAGCTTGTTAATGGAGTAGTTTATCTTGAAGGTATCAAGAGATGCGGGGAGAGTTTCTAAGATCACATCTATGACATTCTTCCCATCAATCTCAGATCCTAGGATTTCCATTTTACTCAGATGACTAATGATCAATATCATAAAGTCTCCAACAGGAGTCCTAGCCTTCATGCGACAGTTCATAAATTGTCGGACTGCTTTTTTTGCCTTGCTTGACGCCCTTGCCCTCTCAATCATCTCAAGGAGATTGTAGAGCATTTCGGCGGCAGTCTCGATGTCACGATGTTGCTCTTTCAGCATATTGTTCATAGATGCCAAGATATAGCACCTCACAATCTCATCGGATCGAAGCCAGGCCGCTAAGGCGTCATTGTCCTCTTGAGTTGAATCATCATTCGTCAGAGGAGGACACGGGGTGGTGAGTACCCATTTGTGCTTGTTAACGGTAGGTATTATGTCGAGGTTACGTTTCGAGTCTATGTAGTTTTCGTTTTCGAGTTTGTTCGAGGAAAGAAAGATTGAGAGATGGTTGAGAGACATATTGCCTATAAAAGTTGAAACAAGTTTATGATTAGTCTTTGGTTTAGGATTTAAGTTTGTTTAAGACTTTATAAAATCCAAAGGTGTTATAAACCAAACGATAATTTACTCCTTCGAGGGAAGGCCGCAAAAAATCTCCATTTATAAGTAAATGACACATCATTAATGCTTAGCCAAGATGTCAATACATCAACATTGACTAGCCACCTTGTAAACTGGTTTGATCACTCACATCCTTTCGCAGGGCCTCGAGGGAGGATTACTAGGGGTTGAGTCTAAGTGTGTAACCAACCACTTAGTCCAAGAGATCGACTTTGAAAAACAATCCACCGAGGGGAGGCCTTGCCATCATCGTCTCACTCTCGGACGTAGCTCATTGAGCAATGATCAGAGCAAAGCGCCCTTGAGTACTCTCATTTAAGAGAGGGCCACGAGGGTGACTCTTAGTCCGGCGACACTTGCACTTTTCATTAGTGTTGGGGATCGTGGGTTACAAACAACGAATATAACCCTCCCACTTAGTTTTTGGAGTTGGTTCATCGACTCTTATAAGTTCGGAAACAGATTTCCTAGTTAGAGAGCGACAGAGCGGACAACTAGAAGAGAATCCTAGATCGACATGTTCAGAGTAGTATTAGTGCATAAAGGCACAACGTACATACTTGATCTTTTCCTATTTTCTATTTCGGGAAAGTGCATGAGGGAAGTGTGAACTTCAACTCACTCGAACACTTGAAAGTTTGAGATTACACATCTTTTTATTTTTCGGCTTGTCTACAAGGAGACCTCCCACTCAAATTTTCAAGAGCATATAGATTTTGAACATATGTGATATAGATATAGTTTTGAAAACATTTTGAAAATTTATTTGATTTGGATGACAAAATATTTTCAAGTTTGAAAGTGAAAACGGTTTTTCAAAATTCAAACTAGTTTTGTAAAAATTCAATTTCAATTAAACTTTCAAAAATCAAAAACATTTTAATCTTACACATCATGTTTATAATCATATGAAAAACATTTTTGCTCAAGAAAATTTTCTCATTAGAGTTCTATAACTCATGGTAGTGGGGTTTGAAAATCCGGATTTCTAAAAAAACTGGAGTTTCAGACAGCCGCGCACCTCGGAGTAAAATCGCCATATCTGGCGGCTCCGATGTCCTTTTGAGCCGAAACCGGTGGCATTGGACAGAGGACATGCAGAGCTTTAATTTGAGTCAAGAATAATTAAATTTAGATTTCTGAGCAGAGAGTTATGCCACTTTTAATGCGGGTTTAATCCAGCTCGAAGAAAAAGAAATAAATTAAAGCTTGGTCCTTTTTAGGTGCGAAAAAGAATCAAGTGTAACGGAACGTTTTAAGATGTTGTTTAAAGCTTTTATTTGTGTTTTATTAGCAGGGTAATAACATAGAATAAAAGAAATAACAACATGCATAAAATGATTCAAGTAAAAATAAGAAACTAGCAAGACAATATAACTAGTCACAAAATTTTACTCGAAATTTCTCAAACCTTTAAAACACGTTTTTCAATATAAAAAATTAAAAACTTTTAGAACTGATTCTAATGTGTTTTAAAAACATCCCAAACTCATAGAAAATCAACATGCTTTTTAATTTAAAGACAAGAGCATTAAATTTAAAAAAAATCTAAGATTACAATTCTAACTTGTCATAAAATTAGTAAACTTTCGAAAACGATTTTCAAGCTCATAATTTTAAATACATGTACTTGCTAATCTTTGACCATAGCTCTGATACCATTTGTTGGAATCAATATAGGGTTTAAGAAAATAATTAACGCTTCGGGAAGCGGCGGAATTTTAAAAAATTTTCTTTTACAAGTAAAAACGGTTTTTACTAACCTAGACAAGTGCAAGTACATGTAATTAAAAAACTATTATGAGCTAAGAAGCTTACTAACCTTTCTTGAAGCTTGATCTTTGAGAAGCTCTTAGAAAGTTGCAACGCTCGTCTCCCCTCGCAGCACGTCCCTCTTTCTTTCCTCGGCACCTCGAGCAACCACGAAAGTTTCTATCACTAAATCACTCGAGAGAAAAGGAATTAGTGAGTGGGCACTTTTAAACACGACGACTCGAGAACAAGTCTCAAAGTCGAAGAGCTAAAACCACTAGGTCAAATGAGTACCTAGGTGCCAAAACAAAAGCAAAAATAACTAGAGAGAGAGAGAGAGAGGATTTCGGCCAAGTTCTAGAGAGAGAGTCTATCAATCTCTTAAAGTTGGGATGAATGAAATGCGAGGAATGAGGCTCCTATTTATAGGAGGAGGATTACCTTCAAAAGGTAGTTTCCTCTTTTCCTATTGCCTTGCACGTCCAACATGCCTCATGAAGGCTTAGGATTTGTTTCCTCATTTGATTTCCTCTTAGTTGGCCGAAAATGCACTTTCCTTCTTAAGGAAATCTGTTTCCTCTTTTTCTTTTGGCAAGTATCTTCATACATCAATGCACAAAATAAACTCTCTTTCCCACTATGGCATGAACGAAATTCAGCCTTATTTTCCTTGGGTTGGACGAAATTTGAGCTTCTAGAAGGAGCTTCTAGATGTTTCTTCATTTGTTCATGACAACATAAGAAAAGCCCATTAAGAATTTTCAAGTAAAATTCTATGAAATGAAATTAATCCTCAAGGCCCAATAAACTATTAATGGCTGAGTGTTTTAAGTTTCATTTGTCATCAAATGACTTTGTCAAAAAAAAATTTATTGACATTCATTTCGTCCTATGTCCAAAAGGACAAAAATACCCTTTTGACAATTTTCGAAAAAACTCGTCTCGTTTTTGTTTTGGCTTAGCTTCTAGTTTAACTATTCCTACTCGATGTGATTCGTGACAGTGACCTCATGGACCCAAATGAACAAAGGTTGAGCTAAACACTTGGACTCAAAAGTTCACAAACCTTTTCCAAGTTTAGCTTAATGCCAACTGACTCCACTAAAGAGTTGACACTGAAAATCTCTCGGTTCAAATGAATTTATTTTCTACTCAAGAATTCGACCAAATTATGATGAGCGGATCCACTGAATATTATCTATGCTACCCTTCATGAATGTCATCAGATAGTCGGGATTTACTAAATTACCATTTTACCCTTCTAGCTGTTATTTCCTCAACTCCTTTGTCGCTTGTGAATAAGTTAGAAACAATGTATATGACGAGGAGCTAACAAGTCACATTGTTTCATCCAAAAGAGTCAGGACTCAATTTGGACACTGGCCAGTTCATTTATTCACACTCTAAGGAACAAAGCATGAGGTGACATACATTGCATTTCAGCAATCTTGTACATGAATTCCATATCTATGAGAACTTCACAAAGTTACTCATGACATTCTCACAACTTAGTACTTCACCAATAGGCCCTGTTCGGAATCACATAGTGAGTCCGAACTTTGACTTTCTCAAATGAGAATACTAAGGTGTGAAATGGCATGTCTCATTTCAGGATTAAGGTAAGCATGATGCAATTCATACATAGTGACTTCGAGACATAAGAGGTTAAATGGTTTGTTCTTATCTTGTCTCTAGAAGTGCACTGGTCAATTCAGTACCTTCGGAAGATACCTAGAAGAACTATAGAGTCTCCAACTCTCAATGCCTCATAACCAGACATCATAGATTCTTCTAACAATCGTACTGAGGTCAATAGTCCTTTGACCCTAAGATTGCGAATATATCGTTTTAAGCAAACTACGAAGAGTTTGTTCATGCAAATCTACATTTGTCTCTTCATAAGTTGTTAAGTTTGTTTATGGACTAAAAGACTAAGGTTTTATCATAAAGCTTCAAACAAAGAAAGAATGATTGAACGTTTCAACTTTATATTAATGAATAAGCAATTACAAGCAAGAGTCTTTGTAAGACTATATGACATCAAATGTACATAAATAGACACTACTACTCTTCTTGTGGGCACCATTGACAACAACCTTCAGTGTACGCGTAGATCGGTTCGGTGTCGAGCGCATTATAGCATGTGTACCACGATGTGCACTAATAAGTGATGTCGTGGGGTAAGATCAAGCCGACTACGACATGCATGTTCAAAACTTCCAACAATCGTACAGGGGGGCATTTAATGTGGTGCTAATATTACGACTTTCAAGAAAATCAACCGAGTTTCATCCAACCGGACGTCCGTCTAGATTTTATTGATATATTTCATTTTATATTGTAACTATATGTTTGTAGAGCCTATTTGTTTCATGAACGATTTGGTGGTATGTCATTTAGTATGGAACATTTATGCTAGATATGTTTGATTTCAAGTGTTTTAAATTTAGACTATATTTACAAATTTATATGTATTCGTTTATTTTGCAACATTATTTCTGTTCGGTTTTCCTTAAAAAACGGCATTTCATTTGCCCTTTTTCACATTTTTTCCATTCGATTTTCCGTCGGCATGTCGGTTTTCCGTAAATTAGAATGCTCGAAAAGGCAACGAAAACGGCATTTAAATCCTTGCTCTTATCTTCTCTCTCTCTCTCTCTCTCTCTCTCTCTCTCTCTCTCTCTATCTCTCTCTCTCTCTTTGAGAATCACCGTCAATACCTCGACGTAGGTCCGGGATAATCCTTTGTTCCTCACATATACTAGCAAGTGCATCAAAGATGCAGTTGTCGTTTCGTCCGAGAGAACACAATTACCGCGAGCAAACATAGTAATGATGAGGAACGCATTTTTGCTATGCTACTAATACTTGCTTCGGCATTCCTCTCTCTCTCTCTCTCCCCCCGCGAATTCCTTTCATGATCGCTTCATGCGATTTTCCTTTTCTTTCTCTGTGCGTTTTTTTTCTTCTCATGCTTGGTTCGTTGTTTCACGCGGCTAAGTGATAAGGAGAAGAAAGACTTTGTTCTCCAAAGGATAAGGGTGAATACATGTTTCAAAATTTGTAATTTAATCCTTCTTAATTTGCAAATTAATCCTTCCTTGTTTCTATCTCTACAGATTTCCTCCACAAACAACTTTTATTTTCTCAAACTTTTTCAAATGAGTGCTTATTTTATTCCTTTCCCAAGATATGGAAAACATGACCAAAAAATTGATTAAATAATTTTCCCTTAATATTTATTTTATGTATAATTTATTTAAGTTCGTTGGAATATATTTTCACATTCGCCGTCCTTCGCAAATTCTCGAAAATAGTCCAAAACCGGATCGACCTTAAATGTCCTTAAATTCCATTATCGGTTTATTTTCATCCCTTTGAGAAACTTCTTTTACAACATTTGACTTAAAAATTCGAGATATTACAGAAATTCACTATACCAATAAGTAGTTAATAGCACAACAATGGACTTATATGAACAAACCATGTCTCAATGTCATTTTTCTATTACTACTCATGAATTCTAATTCAGGATCCCTTGAATCTAAGATCCCCTCAATTTCACTCGCAAACACTCTCTAATGTTTGATATTTTTCGATGTCAACGCTCGTGAAACCTTCAATCACAAAATCACAAAATCCAATAACTCTCTAACACTAAGATGTCTGGAAAAGTGCTTAAAGAATTACACCACACACATCAAACAATTAGTTTTTCAATCCGCCGATTGTGCACGTCTAAGAACCCTAAAAGTATTTTAGTAGTCAACACCTATAAAAATCGATACAAGATTTTCGTATCCATACATGCGAAGAGAACCAATGTAGGAAGTCTTCCGCGAATCATTCTGGCAATACAAGAAACTTACCGAAAATACAGATTTGTACACAATGATCAAGATATCTCAATATATCCTGGAGAATGTTATCCGACATCTTACCAAACTAACTTTCGGTAAAAAATAAGCCAACAAAACAATTAACAACAAAGTTCATTAAGGGTATTATAGTCTTTCCACAAGTAATTTAGTAATAGATTTGTCAAAATTTTAAATTTTGGTTTTTTTTTAGTAATTGTCAAATAAATTGTATTATTATTGCCAAAATCCATAAACTTAAATGTAAGAAAATTAGCCAAAATTATTTAAAATCGTTATTTTGGTTATCTTTTTTAAGCGTTCACGTAAACTAATAAATAAAGGGTCAAGCGGCTATATAGCCAAATAGAACTTAAGCTTTTGCAAAATAGCCATAGTTTGTCAACTATATGCAAACTAGCCAAAGTAAGATTAATCTATGCTGGATTAAATTTAATCCCAATGAACTATAAAGACAGAATATAAGTTTTATGAAGGCTGGATTATAATTAATCAAGGCAGGATTTAAAGTCGTAGTACTTTCAATTGGCTATTTTGCTATACCTAATGAAACTATGGCTATTTTGCAAAAGTCATAATTTGAATTGGCTATTTCATACCATTTTTCATTGCCAAATAGAACTTAAGTTTTTGCAAAATAGCCATAGTTTGTCAACTATATGCAAACTAGCTAAAGTAAGATTAATCTAAGCTGTATTAAATTTAATCCCAACGAACTATAAAGACAGAATATAAGTTTTATGAAGGCTGAATTAAAATTAATCGATGTAAGATTAAAAGTTGTAGTATTTTTAATTGACTATTTTGCTATAACTAATGAAACTATGACTATTTTGCAAAAGTTACCGTTTGAATTGACTATTTCAATGGTTTCTTAGAATCCTCCTAAATTTTCCAACTCATTTCGCGCGACAGTCTAAAAAGGAAAGTCGGTGACAGCCTTGTCCTCCACAATTTCACATCTCTAATCATTTCATCTCCACACTCCTATTCCATAAAAAAAAAAAAAAAAAAAAAAAAAAAAAAAAGAAGAAGAAGAAGAACACAGTGCGATCGTGTGAACGTCAAAACAATATTTACTCTCGTGCGTTTGCATATATATACACACAGGGAATAAATAGCTCTTGAAAAACAAACAAATAGATGAGAGATGGTCAGGGCGGTCTCAGTAAGGCACAGAGTAGCGAGTCTCTTGGCGACTCTGTGCTTTAGCCTCCTGGGTATCGCCATCGTCGCCGATTTCTTCTGGGCTTCGTCCCCGAACTTCGTGTCTCCGTACCTTTCCACGTGGGATCAACCAGAGGATACACCCCACACCACCTTGGTTTTGCCCACATATGTGAGAAATTTTTTTATTTGGATCGATTTCGGTTGTTTGATGTGGATTCTTAACTGAGGTTTCTTTGCTTGCTATGGAAGTGCTTTGATTCGTTTCAATTTCTGAATTTGGTAGGACATTGGTGGGACATGGCTTGGGGATTTTGTTATAGCTGAAAACGATTAGGGATTTTTTTTTTATTTTTTTTATTTTTTTTTATTTTTTATTTTTTCCGGATCTTGAGTTTATTTGGGCAATTTTTTCATTTGATTTCCCAAGAGTATCTATGCACCATTTCCATATTTTTTTTTTCTATTTTATTTAGAATAGCAAATCATGAATTGATTGGGATCTACTGGTTTTGAGTCCAGGTTTCGTCTGGCTATTGTGACGGTTTTTACTCATTAGAATGTAGCTCACATAGTTTTGGTTCAAGAAAAGTATAGGAATTAAGATTCCACCTACTTAGATGATTGAATTAATTTTCAGAAACCAATAGACCATCCTTATGCTTAATGTAGCTGTGTTGCTAGGATCTTTTGGAGTGGAAAATCGATTGTTGAGCTCTTATTTCATCCCTATGATACTTAAACGGCGACTAATGCCCAATTGATGTTGGCAATAGGAGAGACCTCCGAGCGTGAAGAACGGGAGTGTTTCTGGGAGAATTCTGTCGGCAACATTTGCCGATCTTCCAGCACATGAGTTGGAATGGGAGCAGATGGCTTCTGCTCCAGTTCCTCGTCTCGACGGGGCTGCCATTCAAATAAAAGATCTTCTCTTTGTGTTCGCTGGATACGGCACCATCGACCTTGTAAGAACCTTGCTCCCGTACTTTTATCATCAGGTGTCTATGATATGCAATCCAAGCATACGCATGATTGTCTAAAAAAAAATATTCACAAAGTGATTCAAGGGTCATTGTAATCGTTGATTTGCTTTTATTCTCCACAAAATCATGATTGCAAAAAGGCGAAGTACATCGTCATTCGATTCCAATGGATTCAAGAACGAGAAAAAGAACGACTGCCTAGTTTTAGCATTTCTATTTTAGTACCGATAAATGTTTTTTTTTTAGTTGAGAAATGTTTTTAAAATTATACGACTTCTAGCTAGAACATCAACGTAGACCTAAATGGTCATATTGAATTGGATCCAGAGTCTTAATAATGCGTAAAACCTGCATTTTTTTTTACGATCTTCGATATAGAAGAAAGAGTTCAGGAAATACTAAATGGGGAGATAATATATGCGTACTTTATGGAAATGCAACTGAAGTAAATGAGGCTGCAATTCGGTACATTGAATGTTTCCCCACTTCCAGAATATTACATGTGGCTATTTAGATCCATGAGAATATTATATGGGTCCAGTAGATATATAGCCATATTTACCTGTATGGTTTGCTATTTAACCAACTTTTAGTAATTATTTGGTAAATAGTCAACCTTTGTGTAATCATTTGTAAATAGTTGTAAGTAACAGTTGTAAGTATAGTGTAAATAGTTTTAACTAGTGGTAACTGCAATAAATGTTGACTATTTACCAGAGGTTGGCTAAATAGCAATTTAAAAGTGTAAATATGGCTAGTTTGCTAATTATTTGATATTAATATCCGCACAAAGCAATTGAAACTATGGTGGTTTAAGTGACAAAACAATTGATTTTGGGTTAAATCCCCCTACTATTAACTAGGGCAAGCATGTTTTCCATAATATATGTTATTATTATTTGGTGTGTGAAATTTGTAAACTACTCTTCTCCATTTTCTTTTGGTTCGTAATGAATAGGTTCATTCTCACGTGGACGTCTACAATTTTAGCGACAAGACATGGGGAGGAAGATTTGATATGCCTAAAGAAATGGCACATTCACATCTGGGGATGGTCACAGACGGAGCAAGATATATTTACGTTGTGACTGGACAATATGGGCCTCAGTGCAGAGGGCCCACTGTCCATACGTTTGTGCTCGACACCAAGACTAGGACGTGGCAGGACATGCCTCCCTTACCTGTTCCAAGGTATCTGTTTTCTTTTTTTCCTAGCATTCACAAATTTGATTTCTGCGAAGATAGCGCCACAAATTCTATATATTGTTCTTTATGTCGTTCAATTCTAGAAATTCAACATTCAGTATGTTCTATGATAAACTATTGTATTGCTAAAATTACGTACTAAATTATGAAGTGTTTTATTTATCTTAATAGAACCATACCCTGATGATTATTCTTAGCTCCATCCAGTTTTGATTGGGAAGGATGATGGGCAGTAATTTGAAACTTACGATCCGTGTTTCTGTTAGACCCGGATGTGTAAACTAGTGTTTTATTCATTCAATTACTTTTGTATTTATTTATTTAATGCTGTTGTAGTATAAATGTCATTAGGGCTGCTCGTTAGAGTTAGTAGAACGGTAGAGATTTGTTTCAATAGTATCAGTTTTGTTTATTATTTTATTTGCGAAGTTTGGGATTGAACGGAAATAAACCCAAATTAGAAATCTATTTTTTCAATTGCTTGGTAAGTGTCCTCATGAGTATTCCTTCTATTTTTTTTTTTTTTTTTTTTTTTCTTTTTTGTCAGAATGGAGACTACTATGTGAATTAGACATGCTATTTTTTTTTTACTTTGGAATGCACAATAGAATGTGTGTATTAGTCAGCACTCTGAGTGAGACTGAATAAGTAAATCAGTCGGACTTCTTGAATTCCTTGCCCCTGTCAGAATAATGGATGCATTTTGTTAAGAGATTAGTATATCTTTAATGGTTCGTTATTTGAGTTTCAAAGAAGGATTTAGCAATGGTATTTACATACATATCTTATAATCATTCGGTTCTCGTCACGAGAACGCATAACACATTTCTGGTTTTTATTTTTATTTTAAAATTAACGTAAATGGTCTACGGTTTTCAGGTACGCACCTGCAACACAGCTATGGAGGGGTAGACTCCATGTGATGGGAGGTAGCAAGGAGAACCGACACACTCCCGCATTAGATCATTGGAGTCTTTCTGTCAAGGACGGTAAAGCCTTGGAAACCGAATGGCGTACGGAAATCCCGATCCCCCGTGGAGGACCTCATAGGTAGGTTTGCGCTCCATGTTGAAACACAAGCTATGCTCCTACTTAGTACTTAAATCAAGAGATTTTGTTGTCGTATTTATGTGTATTGAGTTCTATTTCTTTATAATACACTTTATCTTGAGTTGGTAATTCAGTTAAAGCCTTCGAAAGTAGATTTGTCAAGTAAATCTCACTCTTTTACTTTTTTACTTTTTTCCTTTTTTTATTGATTTCTTAATAGGGCTTGTATTGTGTTCGAGGACCGACTCTATGTAATTGGTGGTCAGGAAGGTGACTTTATGGCAAAACCCGGCTCGCCCATCTTCAAATGTTCACGGAGGAATGAGGTAATGCAGCTATGAATTTTATGCGTCAATATTGTTAGTGTTTTTGACGTTTTTGGGTGTTTCAGGTTGTATATGGCGACGTGTACATGCTGGATGATGAGATGAAGTGGAAAGTTCTACCTCCAATGCCGAAACCAGATTCCCATATTGAGTTTGCTTGGGTCATCGTTAACAATTCTTTTCTCATCATCGGAGGCACAACCGACAAGCACCCCAATACCAAAAGAATGATTTTGAACCGAGAAATATTCCAGTTCAACTTGAATAAAATGGTTAGTTCCAACTCTCCCTATTATTGTCATCCAAAAGTTTCATCCCAGAGGTTTATCGTAATCTATTTAATTTAATTTAATTTAAAAAGTGGTACACATGAGACTCTTGAATTCAAGTTCGAAATCCATTTCTGTACATGCTCATTTCATCCATATAGCCTCTACAGCTCGTTAAAATCTAATGTGATGTAGTTAATGACGGCGTTTGAAAAGCCTACGATCAAATTATTTTGCCATTTATAAGAAAGTGATATCGAGTTTACTTATTTACGGAATTTGATTATTTGTTTCTCCTCATTCATTTTTGTTGTAGCGATTCGTTTTATTAATCATTATTATTATTTTTTGCAGGAGTGGTCTGTGATTGGAAAATTACCGTTCCGGGTGAAAACAACGCTAGTTAGCTATTGGGAAGGATGGTTATATTTTACATCTGGGCAACGAGACAGGGGACTGGACGATCCAACGCCGAAGAAAGTCATCGGAGAATTGTGGAGAACCAAGCTAAAATTGAACCATTGATTTACCCACTTGTCTTCTAAACCGCGGCCAAAGTAGAACATGTATTGTATTGTATCATTCTTTTTCTTTACAGATAGTTCAAGTAATCGGTGTTAGAAAGAAGCACATAATCGCAGTGGAATTCGTTGCATGTAATCATCTAGCAACGCTGTCATTTTTTCCATAAGCGCTGTCATCGTCGCCATTCTATTTTGCAGAATATTAGGTAACAACATATTAGAGGGTTACAGTCTGTTCTCACAAGTTGTCAATATTTGTTCGAAAATGACATGTTTAAGTTGCAATATACTTGGAGTTTATTGTTTTCTTCTTCTATTTAGTATAGAGTTGATATGAAACTTCTATGTTTGAGATCTCTCATTGATACAAAATAGTAAGAAAGTGCCAAGGAAAATGAACATCGTACCTTTTTGTTTTCTGTTTTACCAGATGTGAAAATGGTTATTTTATGGATTCAGTAATTATTATTTGTCGTGGTTGATGATACGTCAAAGCACTTGTCTCTATAAGACGTAAAGAAAAACGAAAGGTTCAGAAAACATAAATTAATAAATGAAGTGCTGATTCATTTCTCAGTCACTTTTTTTTTTCCCCAACCCCGTGCCCAGTGGTGTAAAGTGTAAATAAACACAGCTGCTTGAGCTACTCAAAGGCTCCACTCGTTAAATTTCGTTCCCGCTCGGCTCGTCATATAAAAAAAGTTTATATGGTTACTAGGGCTTGACATGCCATGAATTCTCTTGAAAGAGAGGGTGCCTTGGGGAACGCGGATAGAGGTGGTACATTTCTTTTGATAAAATAGGCCAACCTAGCTTGAGCTATGACCGCATGCATTGAAGAATGTGCGATAAAGCTTGTTAAATAACATGATATTAACTTTTGATTGCATTTAGTGTCACTAAAGAATAAGATTGAGCTTTTCTCAAGATCAAGTTATAAACTTCTCTCTCTCTCTCTCTCTCTCTCTCTCTTTTCCTTCCAATTATAAACTAATTCTGTATGAGTTTTAGACGGAACACCGAGACTCAACTATAAAAAGGTTCGACAGGGCTGTAAATGAACACTAAAAAAATCCCTGAATACTCGAGTTTGAAGACTTATACAAGTTTAACCGTACTTATTAAAAGTGTCAAGCTCTTCAATTTTAAACGAAGAATGGTAAAGTTTGGGCTCAGCTTTTCAGTTTCTAACCAAAGCTTAAGGTCAACTTTTCATTTTCTACCAAAGATTGAGCTCAACTTTTTAGTTTCTACTTGGTGTTTTAATAATGAGCTGAGCCTAGAGTATTCTAATAATGAGCTAAGGCCGAAATAAATTAATTAACTATTTAAATTAATTTAATTTACGACGACTTGATGAGTTATTTTCTGAAGTAAATTAAACTAACTTAACCAGTTAATTAATTAACTTTGGTCTGATTGACTATTTTCTTAATAAAATGAAATTTTGGCTATTTTTTAAGTGCAAGGTGGGCTATCGGGCTACTGACCTAATTTCCTCATGTTTAAAATTATGGCAAGAGTTGATAAACAAGGCATGGTACGTTATTTGGCATCGGAATGCACGTTTCTTATTTTGCAGTAGTTTCTTATAGTTTGCAATTATTTTTTACGCATCTTGTCATTTTTAGTCCTTAAAATTCATACCATATATGATATATCAATACATTATGTTGATATAAAAAAAATAGATACAACAATTGTCTTGACAATTATACAACAAATGCCGAAAAGGCTATCGACTATGTTAAGTATAAAGATCAGACTATTCTTTTACTAGACGAATCTCAATACAAGAAGCAATTGTTAAGGGATTCAATACAAGTGAAAATACAATGAAGAGCTCTTTTTATTTTTTATTTTTTATTTTTATTTTTTATCAAATCTGTGTGTAAAAGTGTCCATCCCTTTCTTATCCGGGTCTTCTGTTTTTTATAGAGGGGGTTCAATTTGAACGTGGGTTGACAGACCTACGTTTGTGATAACCATTCGGTATGTTATAAGTAACTACTATCGTAACCGCTTGACGGTTACTTAGCTGGTTATTGAATCTTACGTGGCCAACATAAGTTTGATTTTAGTATTCTTTTATTACTGAGGACCTCTTAGTGTTTTATGATTATGCTGGTCGGTATTCGAAACTCCACTTATGTTCTTGTTCGTTTCTCAGTATATGACACCTCGAACTATATCCTATTCGGTGTTTCGTGGCTGTTCGGTGTTATGAAATTCCGATCATAACACTGCCCTCCAGTTTCTTAGTATTTGTAAATGGTGAGATACTTTATGTGCTCGGTATCTTCATACAATGCCAAACGTTCGAGGTTATGTCACGAGTATTATAACAAAGAAACCATTTGATATTAACCTCATGGTTAGACTTCACGTGTGACGCGTGTCATTCTTTGTTCCATGTGTCGATTCGATGAGATTTGTTATTATTGCGAAGTGACTTTGTCAGTGTCTCATCGTATTTGTGTTGACGATTCGTTTTCAGACCGTTGGATTAAGAAGTATTTTCTAAATCGTTGTGTTAAGTCAATCTCGACTGTTGTTGGTACGTCTCGGACCGACACGGGCAAAACCGTTGTAGCAACCCGCACGACCATCATTCGGCCGACCATGGACTCACTCAGCCAGGGGCTCACCTGGCCATCCATTCCAGCTGGCCGTGGGGTTCACTCGGCCGTCCATTCCAGCCGGCCATGGGGGTTCACTCGGCCGTCCATTCCAGTCGGTCATGGAGCTCACTGTTGGAATTGATCTAGGGTTAAGAAAAAATTTAACGCTTCTAGCAAGTGGCGGAATTTTTTTTTTCTTTAAATGAGTAAAAACGATTTTTACTAACCTAGACAAAGAACAAGCACATAAATCACTCGAGGTAAGATGGAATTAAGTGTGTGGGCACTTTTAAACACAATGACTCAAGAACGAGTCTTAGAGTCGAAGAGCTAAAATAAACACTATGTCAAATGTGGACCTAGGTGACAAAACAAAAACGAAAAGAGTTAGAGAGAGAGAGAGAGAGAGAGAGAGAGAGAGAGAGAGAGAGAGAGAGAGAGAGAGAGAGAAGTGGGCGGCCAAAAATTTATAGAGAGTGAAGCTCTCAATCTCTAAAATTTTGGGATGAGAAACAATGAGAATGAGGGCTCTATTTATAGGAGAAGGATTACCTTCAAAAATGTAGTTTCCTCTTCTATTGTATATCACATATTCATGAGCAAATATTTTTCCCTCCCTTCCTTATGTTACACGGACATGATGCCCTTTAGAAGGCCATGGATTTGTTTCCTTATTTGTCTTGCTTCTCTCTTTAGTCGAAATCCCCTTGCTTCTAGAAGCAAATTTGTCTCCTCATTTTTCTTTTGGCAAGTATCTTCATACATTAATGTATAATAAGCTCTCTTTCTCTATATGATGGTACAAGAAATAGGCCTTCTAGAACATGCTTCTAGATGTTTCTTTATTTGTTCATGACAACATAAGAAAAGCCCATTAAGAATTTTCAAGTAAAATTCCATGAAATGAAATTAATCCTCAAAGCCCAAAATCATCATTATGGCCGAGTGACTCAACTTCATTATCATCATATGACAATAACCAAAAACTTATTTATTGACATTCATACCATCCCATGTCCAAAAAGACAAAATTCCCCTATAGACAATTTTCGTAAAACTTGTCTAGTTCTTGTTTTGACTTAGCTTCTAGTTTAACTAATCCTACGCGAAATAACTTGTGACAGTGACCTCATGGATCCAAATGAACAGAGCTTGAGCTAACATACTTGGACTCAAAAGTTCACAAACCTTTTCCAAGTTTAGCTTAATGTCAACTAACTCCACTAAAGAGTAGACACTGAGAATCTCTCGGTTCAAATGAATTTATTTTCTACTAAAGAATTCAACTTAATTGTGATGAGTGGATCCACTGAATATTATCTATGTTTACCCTTCATGAATATCATCAGCTAGATGGGATTTACAAAATTACCATTTTACCCTTCTAGCTGTTATTTCCTCAACTCCTTTGACGCTTGTGAATAAGTTAGAAACAATGAATTGAGGAGGAGCTAACAAGTCACATTGATTCATCCAAAAGAGTCACGACTCAATTTGGACACTGGCCAGTTCATTTATTCACATTCCAAGGAACAAAGCATGAGGTGATATACATTGTATTTCAGCAATCTTGTACATAAATTCCATATCTATGTGATCTTCACAAAGTTGCTCATGACATCTTCATAATTTAGTACTTCACCAATAGGTCCTGTTCAATTCAGTCTCTAGAAGTGCACTGGTCAATTCAGTATCTTCAAAAGATACCTAGAAGAACTATAGAGTCTACAACTCTCTATGCCCCATAACAAGACATCATAGATTCTCCTAACAATCGTACTGAGATCAATAGTCCTTTGATCCTTAGATTTCAAATATATTTTTTAAGTAAACCATGAAGAGTTTGTTAATGCAAATCTAGATTTGTCTCTTCATATGTTGTTAGGTTTGTTTAAGGACTAAAGACTATAGATTATCATAACGCTTCAAACAGACAAGGAAGAATGAATGAATGTTTCAACTTTTATTAATAATTCAGCAGTTACAAGCAAGAGTCTTCGTGAGACTATATTACATCAAATGTACATAAGTAAAGACTACTACTCTTCTTGTGGGCACCATTGTCAACACTCACTCGGTCGTCCAGTTTCACTCAGCCATCCGGCTCACTCGGTCGTCCATCTCACTCGGCCAATGGCCGAGCGGTCTCTTCAACGGCCGGCCCAAATGCTCTTCACTCCCTATAAATAGGGACCTTGAGTCCTGAAACACTGTCGAACTCCCGAGTCACTCGTTTCACTCATTTTTGGCCTCTTATCCTCTAAAACCTCTATATGTTGGAATTGATCTAGGATTAAGGAAAATTAACGCTTCTAACAAGCGGCGGAAAATAAAAAATTTCTTTAAACAAGTAAAAACGATTTTTACTAACCTAGACAAAGAGCAAGTACATGTTACTTTTAAATTAAAACTATCTAAGAGCAATTATACGTTTACTAACCTTTTTGTAGCTTGATCGTTGAGAAGCTTGTGGAGGTTGAATTGCTCGTGTCCCCACGCAGCTCGTCTTTCTTCGTTCTTCGGGAACTCGAGTAACCACGAAAGTTTCTATCGCATAAATCACTCGAGATAAGAAGGAATTAGTGTGTGGGCACTTTTAAACACGACAACTCAAGAACAAGTCTTAGAGTCGAAGAGCTAAAATGAAACACTAGGTCAAATGTGGACCTAGGTGCCAAAACAAAAACGAATGGAATTAGAGAGATAGAGAGAGAGGCGGCCACAATTCTAGAGAGAGAAGCTCTCAATCTCTAAATTTTTTGGAATGAGAAACAATGAGAATGAGAGCTCTATTTATAGGAGAAGGATTACCTTCAAAAGGTAGTTTCCTCTTCTCTATAGAATATCACATATTCATGAGCAAATATTTGCCTCTCTTTCTCTCCATGTGGATGTCCAAGACTTACCATGCAAGTCCTTGGATTTGTTTCCTCTTTTGCTTTCTCCCTAGTTGGCCGTGTGACTCATTTCCTCTTAGAGGAAATTTGTTTTCTCTTTTTCTTTTGGCAAGTATCTTCATACATTAATGCATAAAATTAATCTCTTTCCCTCTCTTGTTTTGGACGGCCAAGGGTTTCTAGAAGGAGCTTCTAGATGTTTCTTCATTTGTTCATGACAACATAAGAAAAACCCATTACGAATTTTCAAGTAAAATTCCATGAAATGAAATTAATCCTCAAGGCCCAATTTTCTCAATATGGCCGAGTGGTCTAAGTGAATTGTCATCATATGACAATGTCAAAAAACTTATTTATTGACATTCATTTCATCACATGTCCGAAAAGACAAAAATACCCTTTAGATAATTTTCTTAAAACTTGTCTAGTTCTTGTTTTGACTTAGCTTCTTGTTTAACTAATCCTACTCGAAATGACTTGTGATAGTGATCTCATGGATCCAAATGAACAGAGCTTGAGCTAACATACTTGGACTCAAAAATTCACAAACCTTTTTCCAAGTTTAGCTCAATGTAAACTGACCCCACTAAAGAGTTGACACTGAGAATCTCTCGGTTCAAATGAAGTTATTTTCTACACAAGAATTCAACTTAATTGTAATGAGTGGATCCACTGAATATTATCTTCGTTTACCTTCATGAATATCATCAGCTAGATGGGATTTACAAAATTACTATTTTATCCTTCTACCTGTTATTTCCTCAACTCCTTTGTCGCTTGTGAATAAGTTAGAAACAGTGTATTGAGGAGGAGCTAACAAGTCACATTGATTCTTAGATTCTCCTAAAAGAACTATAGAGTCTCCAATCTCTATGCCCCATCACCAGCTGACATAATAGATTCTCCTAACAATCGTACTGAGATCAATAGTCCTTTGATTATTAGACTCCGAATATATTGTTTTAAGAAAGTCATGAATAGTTTAATCATCCAAATCTACATTTGTCTTTTCATATGTTGTTAGGTTTGTTTAAGGACTAAAGACTATAGTTTATCATAAAGCTTCAAACAGACAATTAAGAATGAATGAACGTTTCAACTTTTATTAATAATTCAGCAATTACAAGCAAGAGTCTTCGTGAGACTTTATTACATCAAATGTACATAAGTAAAGACTACTACTCTTCTTGTGGGCACCATTTACAACAAACTCCCACTTGAATCAAAGAAGATGTGAGTAGTCCTTCATGCCTAATCCCTCCCGATGCTGGTCGAAGACCTTGTTTACTAGGGCCTTCGTGAATGGACCTTCCAGGTTGTCCACCATTGAGATCTTCTTCACCTCCACGTCTCCGCGCTGCACGATCTCTCGAATCAAATGGTATTTCCTCTCAATATGTTTAGAGTGCTTATGGCTTCGAGGTTCCTTTGAGTAAGCGACAGCCGCACTGTTATCACAATAAAGGGTCATGGGCTCGTCGACGTTTGGAATGACTTCCAAATACTTAGGGAATTTTCTAAGCCATACAGCCTCCTTGGATGCTTCACAAGCAGCCACATATTCTGCTTCCATTGTGGAGTCAGCAATGCAAGATTGCTTAATACTCCTCCACACAATATCTCCACCATTAAGGATGAACACATATCCCGAAGTGGATTTTTTGGAATCCTTATCTGCTTGAAAATCGTAGTCGGTATATCCTGTCATAGTCAGGTCAGTACCTGAATATGTAAGCATCAGGTTCCTAGTTCTTTGAAGATACTTAAGAACATGCTTAACAGCAATCCAGTGCTCAGCTCTAGGGTTGGATTGAAAACAGCTAACTACGCCAACTGCGAAGCAAATATCTGGCCTATTGCAAAGCATAGCATACATGAGACTTCCTACGGCTGGGAAACTGGTCTTAGAGAGTGAGACTCCATGCCTAAAGGGTGTTTTTCCCTTCTTGGAGTCTTGCATCGAGAAGCGATCCATCACCTTATCAATATAAGATGCTTGAGATTGCGACAAAGTCCGGTTCTTCCGATCTCAAAAGATTTGGATCCCCAGAATGTATGCGGCTTCTCCTAGATCCTTCATACCAAATTGCTTTTCTAGTCAGATCTTAACCTTAGATAACTTACCAGATCATTATCTATGAGTAATATATCATCGACATATAGTACCAGAAACACAACTTTACCTTCGTGCATTAACTTGTAAATGCATGGCTCATCTATTGACTGCTCATAACCGAAGCTCTTCACAGTTTCATCGAATCTAATATTTGATGACCTAGACGCTTGCTTTAATCCATAAATGGACTTAAGCAACTCACAAACCTTGGTCTCTTGACCTTCTTCCATGAAACCGTCTGGTTGAGCCATTAAAAGTGCTCGTCAAGATTGCCATTCTGGAACGCAGTCTTGACATCCATTTGCCAGATCTCATAAGCAAGAGATGCAGCTATGGATATAAGTATGCGGATGTATTTAAGCATCGCGTCTAGCGCGAAGGTTTCTTCATAGTCAATCCCTTCTTTTTGGGTATAACCCTTAGTCACTAGTCGTGCTTTGAACGTCTCGACGTTCCCATCCGGACCCCTTTTCTTCTTGTATATCCACTTACACCCTACGGGTTTAATCCCTTCAGGAAGGTCTACAAGTTAGCAGACTTTGTTGACATACATCGAGTGCATTTCAACTTTCATGGCGTCAAGCCGAAGGTTTGATTCAGAACAAGCCATCGCTTGGCTATAGGAAACAGGGTCATCCATGTCGGAGATGGCTACGAGAGAGTCTCCATAGGACATGTACCTGTCAGGCTTTTGAGTAGCCCTCCCACTACGTCGAAGTACTACTTGACGAGATTCTGAAGAGTTAGGTTGTGTTTTCAGTTGGGGTAAGAACTGTTCTTACAGATGATGTAGAAGCATTCTCACCCAACTTTTCTACAAGCACAATTTTGCTTCTAGGTATTACATCTTTCATGAAGTCCTCCTCAAGAAAACGAGCGTTCGTGCTAACAAAAGTCTCATCGTCCTCGGGACTGTAGAATGTGAAACCTTTGGTTTCCTTTGGATATCCCACAAACAGACACAATTCTGACCTACTAGCCAACTTGCTATTCTTTTGCCTTAGCTCATGTGCTGGGTAACCCCAAATTCGGATGTGGCCTAGATTTACTTTGCGGCCAGTCCATCGTTCATAAGGAGTATTAGGAACCATTTTATATGGAACTTGTTTCAGAATGTAAGCTGCTATTTCGAGGGCATATCCCAATAGGAAAGAGGGAGTGATGAGTAACTCATCATTGATCTAACCAACTCCATTAGAATTCGGTTCCTTCACTCTGACACTCCGTTTTGTTGAGGTGTGCTAGGTGCTATAAGCTGAGAAGCGATACCTTCTTCTTTAAGAAATTCATCAAACTCTCCAGGCATGTACTCACTACCTCGATCAGGTCGAAGGGTTTTGATATGTTTGCTAGTTTGCTTTTCCACTAAAGCCCGGAAGAGCATAAATACGTTAAAGGTCATATCAGTGTAGAGAGGATTAAGAGACTTGTGAGGGACGGTCCACTCCAAGACTCTGCAATAGGTTCACTACCTACTTGTGAATCTTGCATAGAAGGAAAAATGTCTAAGCGACCTTTCTCCGATAAGGGTCGAAGAGCCACTAAGCTGCTGGAACTAGAACATTCTGATGTATGTGATCCGCTCAGTCAACAGGCACGTGGTGATACAAATACTTCGTTACATTCACTGACGATTACTCAAGATACATTTTTGTCTATTTGCTCAAACAAAAATCCGAGACCTTTAACGTATTTAAGGTCTTTAGGGCTTTAGTGGAAAAGCAAACTGGCAAAGTGATCAAAATCCTACGATTCGATAGAGGTGGTGAGTATATGTCTGGAACTTCACACTGCTGTAGGTTTCACTAAGAGAAAGAGGAATCAAGGAGAGGCACATGCTACTGAGCAAAAAGCCTCCGCCTCTGGAACTGTGAAGAGACCTTACAAGGCCGATAAAAAGAACTGTCCTGCCAATCTCAAAGCAAAGGAACATAGTATTGTACTAGTTACCGAAGCATGCTTAGTAGCTGATAATGTATCAACGTGGATTCTTGACTCCGCTGCTACTAACCATATTTGTTGTTCCTTGAATGGTTTCAAGAAAACCAAAAGCTTAGAGGAAGGCGAGTTCTGTTTCAAATGGGGTGATGGGAGCCTGGTGTCTGCAAAGGCTGTGGGATCCGTGACGATGTCTTTTGAAGACCGCACTTTAAACTTGAATAATGTTTATTTTGTTCCTACCTTTGGGAAGAACTTAATATCCGTTGCTCGTCTTCGTGAGCAAGATATTGTTTAAAGTTCATTAAGAATGGAATTCGTATTTCGTTTCCTGATAATTCTTTTGTCACTGATGCATGTATGAAGAATGCTCTTTTCTACATCTATCCCACTCAACCTTCCCTTTTAGACACCGAAATAGATAAAGTTCATTAAAGCAACGCTCGTCTCCCCTCGCAGCACGTCTCTCTTTCTTTCCTCGGCACCTCGAGCAACCACGAAAGTTTCTATCACTAAATCACTCGAAAAGAAGGAATCAGTGAGTGGGCACTTTTAAACACTACGACTTAAGAACGAGTCTCGAAGTCGCAGAGCTAAACACTAGGTCGAGTGAGGACCTAGGTGCCAAGACAAGAAAAATCGAAAATATAAACTAGAGAGAGAGAGAGGAAGGGGCGGCCAAGTCTAGAGAGAGAAGCTCTCAATCTCTAAAACTTTGCATGAATGAAAAGTGAGGAATGAGGCTCCTATTTATAGGAGAGGTCTCACCTTCAATAAGGTAGTTTCCTCTTCTATAGAATATCACATATTCATGAGCAAAATAACCCTTATTTCTCATTCCTTTTGGGCGCCCAAGGCAGCCTTCTAGAAGGCTAGGATTTGTTTCCTTTTTTGTTCCTTGGCTTGCCTATTACTCTCTTGGCCGATTCCCTTGTGCATCTAATATGCAAATTTGTTTCCTCTTTTTCTTTTGGCAAGTATCTAAATACATTTATGCACAAAATAATTTCCCTTTCTCTTTGGGTAGTGTTGGGCGCCTATGGCTTCTAGAAAAGGCTTCTAGAATTTTCTTCACTTGTTCATGACAACATAAGAAAAAGCCCATTTAGAATTTTCAATAAAATTCTTATGAAATGAAATTAATTCACAAGGCCCAATTAATCATATTATGGCCGAGTGACATTAAGTCATCAAATGAACTTGTCAAAATTTATTGACATCCATTTCATCCATATGTCTCAAAAGACAAAAATACCCTTTCGACAATTTTCGTTCTTGTTTTGACTTAGCTTCCAGTTTAACTATTCCTATCGATGTGATTCGTGACAGTGACCTCATGGACCCAAATGAACAAAGCTTTAGCTAAACACTTGGACTCAAAAGTTCACAAACCTTTTCCAAGTTTAGCTTAATGCCAACTGACTCCACTAAAGAGCTGACACTGAAAATCTCTCGGTTCAAATGAATTTATTTTCTACTCAAGAATTCACCTAATTATAATGAGCGGATCCACTGAATATTATCTATGTTTACCCTTCATGAATGTCATCAGCTAGTCGGGATTTACTAAATTACCATTTTACCCTTCTAGCTGTTATTTCCTCAACTCCTTTGTCGCTTGTGAATAAGTTAGAAACAATGTATTGACGAGGAGCTAACAAGTCACATTGTTTCATCCAAAAGAGTAAGGACTCAATTTGGACACTGGCCAGTTCATTTATTCACACTCCAAGGAACAAAGCATGAGGTGACATACATTGCATTTCAGCAATCATGTACATGAATTCCATATCTATGAGAACTTCACAAAGTTACTCATGACAGACTCACAACATAGTACTTCACCAATAGGCCTTGTTCGGAATCACATAGTGAGTCCGAACTTTGACTTTCTCAAATGAGAATACTAAGGTGTGAAATGGCATGTCTCATTTCAGGATTAAGGTAAGCATGATGCAATTCATACATAGTGACTTCGAGACATAAGAGGTTAAATGGTTTGTTCTTATATTGTCTCTAGAAGTGCACTGGTCAATTCAGTATCTTCGGAAGATACCTAGAAGAACTATAGAGTCCCAAACTCTCAATGCCTCATAACCAGACATCATAGATTCTTCTAACAATCATACTGAGGTCAATAGTCCTTTGACCCTAAGATTGCGAATATATCGTTTTAAGCAAACTACGAAGAGTTTGTTCATGCAAATCTACATTTGTCTCTTCGTAAGTTGTTTAGTTTGTTTATGGACTAAAAGACTATGGTTTTATCATAAAGCTTCAGACAAGCAAGATTGAATGAACGTTTCAACTTTTTATTAATGAATAAGCAATTACAAGCAAGAGTCTTCGTAAGACTATATGACATCAAATGTACATAAATAGACACTACTACTCTTCTTGTGGGCACCATTGACAACAGAACCGGACCCTATCGCTCTCTCAAGCGTCTTATATTGATAAGGTGATGGATCGCTTCTCAATGCAAGACTCCAAGAAGGGTTAAACTCCCTTTAGGCATGGAGTTTCATTCTCTAAGGACTAGTCTCCCAAGCCTGCACAAGAGATTGAAGACATGAGAAAAATTCTTACGCCTCAGCCGTAGGAAGTCTCATGTATGTTATGCTTTGCACTAGACCTGACATCTATTTCGCCGTTGACGTGGTTAGCCGTTTCCAATCCAACCCTGGACCCGAGCACTGGATTGCTGTTAAGCATGTTCTTAAGTATCTTCGAAGAACTAGGAACTTGATGCTTACATACTCAGGTACTAACCTGACTATGACGTGATATACCGACTCCGATTTTCAAGCGGATAAGGATTCCAGGAAATCCACTTCGGGATCTGTGTTCAACCTTAATGGTGGAGCTGTTGCGTGAAGGAGTATTAAGCAATCTTGCATTGCTGACTCCACAATGGAAGCAGAATATGTGGCTGCTTGTGAAGCATCCAAAGAGGCTGTATGGCTTAGAAAATTCCTTAAGTATTTGGAAGTTGTTCCAAACGTCGACGATCTGTGATGCTGTCTTTCGAAGACCGGACTTTAAACTTGAATAATGTTTATTTCGTTCCTTCCTTTGGGAAGAACTTAATATGTGTTGCTTGTCTCCGTGAGCAAGATATTTCTTTAAAGTTTATAAAAAATTGAATTCGTATTTCTTTTTCAAATTCTTTTGTCACTGATGGATGTATGAAGAATGCCTTCTTTTACATTTATCCCACGCAACCTTCTCTTTTAGACACTGAAATAGATAATGATCTAGTTAGGGAGTCAAAGAGGATCAAACTTTCTGATTCCTCTGACCTAATAAAATCAACATATCTCTGACACTTAAGACTTGGTCATATCAGTCTAGACAAGATTAAGAGACTTATGCGGGACGATCGACTCCAAGCCTCTGCAATAGGTTCACCACCTACTTGTGAATCTTGTATAGAATGAAAAATGACCGACCTTTCTCAGCTAAGGGTCGAAGAGCCACTGAGTTGCTGGAACTTGTACATTCTGATGCATGTGGTCCACTCAGTACACATGCACAAGGAGGATACGAATACTTCCTTACCTTCACCAATGATTACTCAAGATACGTTCTTGTCTATTTGCTCAAACAAAAATCCGAGACCTTTAACGTATTTAAGGTCTTTAGCGCTTTAGTGGAAAAGAAAATTGGCAAACAGATCAAAACCCTTCGATCCGATCGAGGTGGTGGAGTACATGTTTGGAATGTTGAAATGCACTCGATATATGTCAGGAAACTTGTAGTCCTTCTTGAAGGGATTAAACCCGTATGGTGTAAGTGGATATAGAAGAAGAAAAGGGGTCCGGATGGGAACGTCGAGATGTTCAAAGTATGACTAGTGGCTAAGGGTTATTCCCAAAAAGAAGGGATTGAATATGAAGAAACCTTCTCGCCAATCCAGTCGCTTAAATCCATCCGCATACTTCTATCTATACGTGTAGCTCTCGACTATGAGATCTGGCAAATGGATGTCAAGACTGCCTTCCTGAATGGCGATGTTGACGAGCGCGTTTATATGGCTCAACCGGACGGTTTCGTGGAAGAAGGTCAAGAGAAAAAGGTTTGTGAGTTGCTTAAGTCAATTTATGGATTAAAGCAAGCATCTAGGTCATGGAATATTAGATTCGATGAAACTGTGAAGAGCTTCGATTTGAGCAGTCAATAGATGAGCCATGTGTTTACAAGTTAATACACGAAGGCAAGGTTTTGTTTCTGGTACTGTATGTCGATGATATATGTAAGGACAAGTTTCTGTGTCACTCGTATTTGAAGATTCGGAAATATTTAACGAGTTTCCGTTGTTACAACTACATTCTCGAGTGAATTATGCTCCAATGGATTTATCGAATCGATTTAAAATATATCAAGGTAAGGAGGAATCTCGGAATAAATAAAAGAATTATCGAGTTTATCTCGATTAATAAATTATTTCCGAGGGAATATTCCAGAAATTAATTTAAGAAATAAATTCTCAAGAACGAGAATTATTTCCGAAAAACCTTAAATATATTTTAATTATTCGAGAACGAACGAGAAAATTCTCAGTTTGAATCATATAATTAGATTCCGTTTGATTATAGTTTTAATTAAATGATTATATGATAAGGACTTAGTTGTAACAATTTTTCTGGACCCATTTGAAACAAAAATGAGAAAAAAGGGGTTGAATTGTAGATATGAGGATAATCTTTAGCACTGCCACGTCATTTGAACTCGAAATTTTGGATTTGGTGAGGTTTGGTTTGGCCGTGTGACTTGTTGGCCATGTGGTTTGTTTGGCTATGGATTTAAGGATGAAAATCTGAGAATTTGATGTATTTTATTTAGTCTGAAAATAACATTTTGTTTCGGATTTGATATTGTTGTTCGGATTCGTTAATATGGTCGTTAAACTTTATTTTGTGTGCGAGTTGTTGTCGAGAGGTAGGCTGGATTTAGGTGGGCTGCATAGGGCTCGAGGCAGTGGGTTCGGGATGACAAAGATGGTGGAGCTGCCATACGAGCGTCGACGAGGCGAGGCCGGACTAAGCCGGGAAAGAAAGGCCTTTCGGCTTTGGCTCGGAGGCTCGCGAAATATTTGTTTAGCATGTAGCGAGTCGAGAAATTCCCGAGTCTCGACTCGGATTAATTACGAACCGTTAATTATTTGTACGAGTTTCAGAATTAATACGTTATTATTATTATGTTTTATGGTCAAGTTCGTTTCGATATAAGTCGTAAAGAAAAATAAATTATTATGTTCTTATTATTAAACTCATTGATTATTCGATTTATAATTAATATCCTCATTTTAAGTTACGTATTAAAACCGAGTTCGACTATAAGTTCGATTCTTTTGGATCGAAAAAGAATATCAACGAGAAATATTTTATTTACACAAGAAAATAGAAATAAAAGAAAGGTTTGAATACGAACCGAGTGTTCGATTATTTCGTACATGTATTATTAAATCGAATCCAAAATTATTTACAATATGATTAGACATTTAAAATAAACGACTTGGTTTATTTTAAATGAAAGGTTTTATGATATTTATTTACATTCTCAAGTAAAAAAAGAGACTATGTATGCTATAGATTCTTAGTGAGAGTTTAAAGAACATATTTGAGAAGTGTCGTTTTGAGTTATTTTCGTATAACCTATGTATGCTATAGATTCTTAGTGAGAGTTTCTTATATGTTCATTTCTTTTAGTTTCAACCTTCGGGAATCTATACTAAGCAGTGAGTTTTGCCCAGTCAAAAGAATAGGTGGTCGAATAGTGTAGGACGTTTCTTAGCTTAGATCTGGGAAGTGACGTCTAGGCCTTATTTTTAGGCGTCGATTCTTTTATGTATCTCTGTTATGTTCTCATGTATTCTCCGATGCTCGTTTTTGAGATGCTCGTAGTAGCGTGACTAGGAGGACGTTTTGAATACGTTCCTTATGAGCTTTCTTTTTAGTAAAATTATGTACGTTAGTGTATCGAGGGATGAGATACCGAGTATGCTCGATGTTCGATCTTTCTCTTCCATACATAAGTCCAGATTGCTATAAGGATTAGCAGCAAGCAGGAAGAGCTTACATGGACTGGGTTATACGTGAAGTTGAGGGGAACCCTTTTCTGGAAGAGAAGATTTTTGGATTTGAAAGAATCAAATCCGGGTAAGTGGATTTTAGGAAACTATAATATCAAGATATATATTATATATATATATATATATATATATATATATCTTTATATATATATATATATTGTTGTTGGAATTGATCTAGGGTTTAAGAAAAAGTTTAACGCTTCGGTAAGCGGCGGAATTTTAAAAATTTTCTTTTGACAAGTAAAACGATTTTACTAACCTAGACAAAGAGCAAGCACATGTAAATAAAAACTAATATGAGCATTAAAGATTACTAACCTTTTTAGAAGCTTGAATGTTGAGAAGCTTTTGGGAAGTTCCAACGTTTGTCTCCCTCGCAGCACGTCTATCTTTCTTTCCTCGCCAACTCGAGCAACCACGAAAATTTCTATCACTAAATCACTCGAGAGAATAAGGAATTAGTGTGTGGGCACTTTTAAACACGACGACTCAAGAACAAGTCTTAGGGTCGAAGAGCTAAAATGCTAGGTCAAATGAGGACCTAGGTGCCAAAACAAAAACGAAAAGAACTTAGAGAGAGAAGGAGAGAGGGGCGACCAAGCTAGAGAGAGAAGCTCTCAATCTCTAAAACTTGGGATGAATGAAATGTGAAGAATGAGGCTCCTATTTATAGGAGAGGCTTTACCTTCAATAATGTAATTTCCTCTTCTATAGAATATCACATATTCATGAGCAATATAGCCTTATTTCCTCTTTCATTTGGGCGGCCAAGAGGTTCCATGCATAGCCTTGGATTTGTTTCCTCTTTTATTTGCTTCTCCCTTGACCCACTTGGCCGAATTTCCCTTTTCCTCTTTAAGGAAATTTGTTTTCTCTTTTTCTTTTGGCAAGTATCTTCGTACATTTATGCACAATATATTCTCTCTTTTCCTTTGGGTAGTGGGCGCCCAAAACCTTCTAGAAATGACGTCTAGAAGCTTTTCCATTTGTTCATGACAACATGAAAAAGGCCCATTACGAATTTTCAAAAAAATTCTTATGAAATTAAATTAATCCACAAGGCCCAATGATCATGTCATGGCCGAGTGTTATTGAGTCATCAAATGACCTTGTCAAAAAATTTATTGACATTCATTTCATCCTATGTCCAAAAAGACAAAAATACCCTTTTGACAATTTTCGTAAAAATTGTCTCGTACTTGTTTTGACTTAGCTTCTAGTTTAACTATTCCAATTCGATGTGATTTGTGACAGTGACCTCATGGATCCAAATGAACAAAGCTTGAGCTAAATACTTGGACTCAAAATTTCACAAACCTTTTCCAAGTTTAGCTAAATGTCAACTCACTCCACTAAAGAGTTGACACTGAAAATCTCTCGGTTCAAATGAATTTATTTTCTACTGAAGAATTCAACCTAATTGTAATGAGTGAATCCACTGAATATTATCTATGTTTACCCTTCATGAATATCATCAGCTAGTCGGGATTTACAAAATTACCATTTTACCCTTCTAGCTGTTATTTCCTCAACTCCTTTGTCGCTTGTGAATAAGTTAGAAACAATGTATTGACGAGGAGCTAACAAGTCACATTGTTTCATCCAAACAAGTCAGGACTCAATTTGGACACTGGCCACTGTTAAGCCGTTTTTTGGATTAACACTTACGGACACGTGACGTGAGCGGACTTGGCCACGTGTCTTCGAACCTGTGAGGTTAGTTATGGGATATTCCTCTTATCAAGTGAAGAACTTGAGAATTGATTTCTCAAGATATTGGACACTCTTGTAGAGGGAATATAATTTAGCTTGGAGCCTTGGGTTTAGAGAGAGAGTAAGCTTCTCTTCTCCCACTCTAGAGAGAATGGAAGTATATTGTTCGTCTATTTTGTGTGAAAAAGAATGTATGAAGTGGCTTTGATCCTCTTTGTTCTTAATTTCGGTCTCAAAGGTATTTTTAGAGAGAAAAATAGCTGAGTAGAGAATTTGGTATAATCTAGTTAGAGAGAGAAAAAGCCAGCCCTTGATAAGTGTTTGTCTCGGGTATTTATAGTGAGGTGGTGAGAGTTATGGCAGGAGTACGACAGGAGTAAAGGGGTACGGGCGAGGCCCACTTTTACGAAATGGTAATAGAGGTTCAGGCGAGGCCTCTTTTACGAGATGGGATTGGGCGATGCCTCTTTTACGAGATGGGATCGGGCGATGCCTCTTTTACGAGATGGGATCGGGGGGTCGGGCGAGGCCTCTTTTACGAAATGGAAATAGAGGTTCGGGCGAATCCTCTTTTATGAAATGGAAATAGAGGTTTGGGCGAGTCCTCTTTTACGAAATGGAAATAGAGATTCGGGCGAGTCCTCTTTTACGAAATGGAAATAGAGGTTCGGGCGAGTCCTCTTTTACGAAATGGAAATAGAGGTTCGGGCGAGTCCTCTTTTACGAAATGGAAATAGAGGTTCGGGCGAGTCCTCTTTTACGAAATGGAAATAGAGGTTCGGGCGAGTCCTCTTTTACGAAATGAGAATAGAGGTTCGGGCGAGTCCTCTTTTACGAAATGGAAATAGAGGTTCGGGCGAGTCCTCTTTTACGAAATGGAAATAGAGGTTCGGGCGAGGCCTCTTTTACGAAATGAGAAAGGGGGGTCGGGCGAGACCTCTTTTACGAAATGGAAATAGAGGTTCGGGCGAGCCCTCTTTTACGAAATGGAAATAGAGGTTCGGGCGAGTCCTCTTTTACGAGATGGAAATAGAGGTTCGGGCGAGTCCTTTTTACGAAATGGAAATAGAGGTTCGGGCGAGTCCTCTTTTACAAAATGAGAAATAGAGGTTCGGGCGAGTCCTCTTTTACGAAATGGAAATAGAGGTTCGGGCGAGTCCTCTTTTACGAAATGGAAATAGAGGTTCGGGCGAGTCCTCTTTGACGAAATGAGAATAGAGGTTCGGGCGAGTCCTCTTTTACGAAATGAGAATAGAGGTTCGGGCGAGTCCTCTTTTACGAAATGGAATGTGAGTCCTCTTTTACGAAATGGAAATAGAGGTTCGGGCGAGTCCTCTTTTACCGAATGGAAATAGAGGTTCGGGCGAGACCTCTTTTACGAAATGAGAAAGGGGGGTCGGGCGAGGCCTCTTTTTCGAAATGGAAATAGAGGTTCGGGCGAGCCCTCTTTTACGAAATGGAAATAGAGGTTCGGGCGAGTCCTCTTTTACGAGATGGAAATAGAGGTTCGGGCGAGTCCTCTTTTACGAAATGGAAATAGAGGTTCGGGCGAGGTCTCTTTTACGAAATGAGAAAGGGGGGTCGGGCGAGGCCTCTTTTACGAAATGGAAATAGAGGTTCGGGCGAGCCCTCTTTTACGAAATGGAAATAGAGGTTCGGGCGAGTCCTCTTTTACGAGATGGAAATAGAGGTTCGGGCGAGTCCTCTTTTACGAAATGGAAATAGAGGTTCGGGCGAGGCCTCTTTTACGAAATGAGAAAGGGGGGTCGGGCAAGGCCTCTTTTACGAAATGGAAATAGAGGTTCGGGCGAGTCCTCTTTTACAAAATGAGAAATAGAGGTTCGGGCGAGTCCTCTTTTACGAAATGGAAATAGAGGTTCGGGCGAGTCCTCTTTTACGAAATGGAAATAGAGGTTCGGGCGAGTCCTCTTTGACGAAATGAGAATAGAGGTTCGGGCGAGTCCTCTTTTACGAAATGAGAATAGAGGTTCGGGCGAGTCCTCTTTTACGAAATGGAATGTGAGTCCTCTTTTACGAAATGGAAATAGAGGTTCGGGCGAGTCCTCTTTTACCGAATGGAAATAGAGGTTCGGGCGAGACCTCTTTTACGAAATGAGAAAGGGGGGTCGGGCGAGGCCTCTTTTTCGAAATGGAAATAGAGGTTCGGGCGAGCCCTCTTTTACGAAATGGAAATAGAGGTTCGGGCGAGTCCTCTTTTACGAGATGGAAATAGAGGTTCGGGCGAGTCCTCTTTTACGAAATGGAAATAGAGGTTCGGGCGAGGTCTCTTTTACGAAATGAGAAAGGGGGGTCGGGCGAGGCCTCTTTTACGATATGGAAATAGAGGTTCGGGCGAGCCCTCTTTTACGAAATGGAAATAGAGGTTCGGGCGAGTCCTCTTTTACGAGATGGAAATAGAGGTTCGGGCGAGTCCTCTTTTACGAAATGGAAATAGAGGTTCGGGCGAGGCCTCTTTTACGAAATGAGAAAGGGGGGTCGGGCAAGGCCTCTTTTACGAAATGGAAATAGAGGTTCGGGCGAGCCTTCTTTTACGAAATGGAAATAGAGGTTCGGGCGAGTCCTCTTTTACGAGATGGAAATAGAGGTTCGGGCGAGTCCTCTTTTACGAAATGGAAATAGAGGTTCGGGTGAGTCCTCTTTTACAAAATGATAAATAGAGGTTCGGGCAAGTCCTCTTTTACGAAATGAGAAAGGGGGGTCGGGTGAGGCCTCTTTTACGAAATGAGAAACCTCTTTTACGAAATGAGAAAATGGGGTCGGGCAAGGCCTCTTTTACGAATAGGCGTTCGGGCGAGGCCTCTTTATTTTTGGGTTGGGCCTTAATATTTTTTCGGGTGAGGAAAAATCTCTCACAACATTAACCCCCTAGTTTCTTGGAGAATTTGATTGTTCAAGAAACTCTGTGATCTTCCCGGTGGGTCGTAGCCTGCCTGTTGGTCCCTTGATCATCCTCGGCTTCTGACGCGGGCCTGATGGAGGTAACTGCTTCTCTCGGTCATCGTGGTGCACATTCGGGCTCCTTGGGCTCGCAAGGTTTGGAGGCGTTTCTCTTCGGGTCAGCGTGCGACGACCCTGTCTCGTGCGCTTCTGGTTCTTCGTGCGACCACGTGTCCCGCTCGGATCCGGCGACGTTATTTTCCGGTGCGACCCAAGCGAGATCTGCGACAATGGAGCTCTTTGGTGATCGGCCTCGTCTTACCAGCTCATGTGACGACCACGCTCCACACCCAGCCCTGACCCCGCGTCTCTTCGGCCCGGCGTGCGCGGAGGATCAGCCCGTCGGTGATGCTTGGGCGAGCTTGGCGGCACCCGTTCCTTCCTTGTCGATTCACGTGGAGAGACACGGCGTCAGTCCGGCGAGATCGTAATCCGGTTTTCTTGGCGAGCAGATTGCGCCCTTCGAGTGACGCGTGGCGACGAGGGTCCCTTGCTTCCAGGTTCGGAGATGGGGGAGCTCCTGTGTCCTCTCGTTGATAAAGACGGATCGTTTGTCATGGCATCGGCGAGCGGCAAGGCTGGTTTAGCGGGGATCGCCTTGGACCCGACCCTCCGATGGGCCCCCGACGACCGACTTGCAGGGTCGGACCATAGTTCTCGCGGCGGGCGTGGACATGGCGCATAGATGACCCGTCTACCCTTCGAGAGAGGGTTGTCACGTTTTGGCTGCTACGGCATGCCCTGCAATTGAGCCCGACTTGTTACCGTTACGCAACGGCATGCCATGTGGCGTGGTTTAGAAAGTGCGGTCGCGCCATGACATTCGACGGGGAGAATGATGCAGGGCAAACTGGGCTATAGTTTCAAGAATGTTGAGATCACCGAAACAGAGAAAACAGTAGTGTTTTCGGAGTGGAATCGACCTAGTAAACAAGACCCACAATGTGGGGTCTCGGGATTTAAGCCGAATTCTGACGTTTAGGCTTTCAAAATGAACATTTCTGAAAACACTATTGTGAGAAAATACTCTCTAAATTCTTAGGTTCTAAATCGTTGAACTTATCAAGGCAAATAACTTTGTGGCGTTCTTCGAGTTCTAGACTTATCAATAGTTTCATTCCATAGACTATTGTGGCGTCTTTCATTCCCCCCTCAATCTTATCAATAGTTCAAATTACAAACTATTGTGGCGATTATCACTCCACCCAAAACACCAAACCGACCCTTCCTTTCAACCTATCCAAAACCCACCAAAAAATTCCCTACAACAACAAAACAGCAAACCTTCATCCAAATTGAAGCAAAGACTTATTGAGGCAACCCACGTAATTCCGCAACGATTTGAGCTCGTTCATCGCAAAGGCAACGAGGTTCACATCATTATTATCAGAGCCGAAGACAATCGTGAATCATGCAACTTTTTGCTGGGTTCGTTGAAGACTACCCCATGTCATACGTGTTCAATGACGACGTTGAAGATGAAGAACATTTTTTTGAGCCACTGGGTGATCCAATATACGACGAGGAATTCAACGACGAATCGATTTTCCAAAAATATAACATCAAAGAACCAATATTTGACTATCCGATCTTCGAAGAGCAAATCTTTGACAAAGACGAGGAAGACACGAAGATATCTCTTTCTCAAATTATCAATCAATCCGATGGAGGTGATACAATTTTCGTTGACGTGTCTTATTTATTTGAGGTTACATTAAGTATTTTGGAGTTCATCAAGATTGTCATTCTTCATTCGGACCACCTAAGAATGCATCGAATTCGAGGCCGAATTCTGTGAAAAACGGGGAGAATGATGCAGGGCAAACTGGGCTATAGTTTCAAGAATGTTGAGATCACCGAAACAGACAAAACAGTAGTGTTTTTGGAGTGGAATCGACCTAGTAAACAAGACCCACAATGTGGGGTCTCGGGATTTAAGCCGAATTCTGACGTTTAGGCTTTCAAAATGAACATTTCTGAAAACACTTTTGTGAGAAAATACTCTCTAAATTCTTAGGTTCTAAATCGTTGAACTTATCAAGGCAAATAACTTTGTGGCGTTCTTCGAGTTCTAGACTTATCAATAGTTTCATTCCATAGACTATTGAGGCGTCTTTTATTCCCCCCTCAATCTTATCAATATTTCAAATTACAAACTATTGTGGCGACTATCACTCCACCCAAAACACCAAACCGACCCTTCCTTTCAACCTATCCAAAACCCACCAAAAAATTCCCTACAACAACAAAACAGCAAACCTTCATCCAAATTGAAGCAAAGACTTATTGAGGCAACCCACGTAATTCCGCAACGATTTTAGCTTCGTTCATCGCAAAGGCAGCGAGGTTCTCATCATTGGTATCAGAGCCGAAGACGATCGTGAATCATGCAACTTTTTGCTGGGTTCGTTGAAGACTACCCCATGTCATACGTGTTCAATGACGACGTTGAAGATGAAGAACATTTTTTTGAGCCATTGGGTGATCCAATATACGACGAGGAACTCCACGGCGAGGAATTCAACGACTAATCGATTTTCCAAAAATATAACATCAAAGAGCCAATATTTGATTATCCGATCTTCGAAGAGCTAATCTTTGACAAAGACGAGGAAGACACGAAGATATCTCTTTCTCCAATTATCAGTCAATCCGATGGAAGTGATACAATTTTCGTTGACGTGTCTTATTTATTTGAGGTTGCATTAAGTATTTTGGAGTTCATCAAGATTGTCATTCTTCATTCGCACAACCTAAGAATGCATCGAATTCGAGGACGAATTCTGTCAAACACGGGGAGAATGATGCAGTACAAACTGGGCTATAGTTTCAAGAATGTTGAGATCACCGAAACGGACAAAACAGTAGTGTTTTCTGAGTGGAATCGACCTAGTAAACAAGACCCACAAAGTGGTGTCTCAGGATTTAAGCTGAATTCTGACGTTTAGGCTTTGAAAAAGAACATTTCTGAAAACACTTTTGTGAGAAAATACTCTCTAAATTCTTAGGTTCTAAATCGTTGAACTTATCAAGGCAAATAACTTTTTGGCGTTCTTCGAGTTCTAGACTTATCAATAGTTTCATTCCATAGAATATTGTGGCGTCTTTCATTCCCCCCTCAATCTTATCAATAGTTCAAATTACAAACTATTGTGGCGATTATCAGTCCACCCAAAACACCAAACCGACCCTTCCTTCCAACCTATCCAAAAACCACCAAAAAATTCCCTACAACAACAAAGCAGCAAACCTTCATCCAAATTGAAGCAAAGACTTATTGAGGCAAGCCACGTAATTCCGCAATGATTTGAACTTCGTTCATCGCAAAGTCAGCGAGGTTCTCATCATTGGTATCGGAGCCGAAGACGATCGTGAATCATGCAACTTTTTGCTTGATTCGTTGAAGACTACCCCATGTCATACGTGTTCAATGACGACGTTGAAGATGAAGAACATTTTTTTGACCAATTGGGTGATCCAATATACGACGAGGAAATTCATGACGAGGAAATCCCCGAGGAATTCAACGACGAATCGATTTTCCAAAAATATAACATCAAAGATCCAATATATGACTATCCGATCTTCGAAGAGCTAATCTTTGACAAAGACGAGGAATACACAAAGATATCTCTTTCTCCAATGGAGGTGATACAATTTTCGTTGATGTGTCTTATTTATTTGAGGTTGCATTAAGTATTTTGGAGTTCATCAAGATTGTCATTCTTCATTCGCACCACCTAAGAATGCATCAAATTCGAAGAGGAATTCTGTCAAACACGGGGAGAATGATGCAGGGCAAACTGGGCTATAGTTTCAAGAATGTTGAGATCACTGAAACGGACAAAAGAGTAGTGTTTTCTGATTGGAATCGACCTAGTAAACAAGACCCACAAACTGGGGTCTCGAGATTTAAGCCGAATTCTGACGTTTAGGCTTTCAAAATGAACATTTCTGAAAACACTTTTGTGAGAAATTACTCTCTAAATTTTTAGGTTCTAAATCTTTGACCTTATAAGGCAAATAACTTTGTGGCGTTCTTCGAGTTCTAGACTTATCAATAGTTTCATTCCATAGACTATTGTGGCGTCTTTCATTCCCCCCTCAATCTTATCAATAGTTCAAATTACAAACAATTGTGGCGATTATCACTCCACCCAAAACACCAAACCGACCCTTCCTTCCAACCTATCCAAAACCCACCAAAAAATTCCCAACAACAACAAAACAGCAAACCTTCATCCAAATTGAAGCAAAGACTTATTGAGGCAACCCACGTAATTCCGCAACGATTTGAGCTTCGTTCATCGCAAAGGCAGCGAGGTTCTCAATCATTAGTATCAGAGCCGAAGACGATCGTGAATCATGCAACTTTTTGCAGGGTTCGTTGAAGACTACCCCATGTCATACGTGTTCAATGACGACGTTGAAGATGAAGAACATTTTTTTGAGCCACTGGGTGATCCAATATACGACGAGGAATTCAACGACGAATCGATTTTCCAAAAATATAACATCAAAGAACCAATATTTGACAATCCGATCTTCGAAGAGCAAATCTTTGACAAAGACGAGGAAGACACGAAGATATCTCTTTCTCAAATTATCAATCAATCCGATGGAGGTGATACAATTTTCGTTGACGTGTCTTATTTATTTGAGGTTGCATTAAGTATTTTGGAGTTCATGAAGATTGTCATTCTTCATTCGCACCACCTAAGAATGCATCGAATTCGAGGACGAATTCTGTCAAACACGGGGAGAATGATGCATGGCAAACTGGGCTATAGTTTCAAGAATGTTGAGATCACCGAAACAGAAAAAACAGTAGTGTTTTTGGAGTGGAATCGACCTAGTAAACAAGACCCACAATGTGGGGTCTCGGGATTTAAGCCGAATTCTGACGTTTAGGCTTTCAAAATGAACATTTCTGAAAACACTATTGTGAGAAAATACTCTCTAAATTCTTAGGTTCTAAATCGTTGAACTTATCAAGGCAAATAACTTTGTGGCGTTATTCTAGTTCTAGACTTATCAATAGTTTCATTCCATAGACTATTGTGGCGTCTTTCATTCCCCCCTCAATCTTATCAATAGTTCAAATTACAAACTATTGTGGCGATTATCACTCCGCCCAAAACACCAAACCGACCCTTCCTTTCAACCTATCCAAAACCCACCAAAAAATTCCCTACAACAACAAAACAGCAAACCTTCATCCAAATTGAAGCAAAGACTTATTGAGGCAACCCACGTAATTCCGCAACGATTTGAGCTCGTTCATCGCAAAGGCAACGAGGTTGACATCATTATTATCAGAGCCGAAGACGATCGTGAATCATGCAACTTTTTGCTGGGTTCGTTGAAGACTACCCCATGTCATACGTGTTCAATGACGACGTTGAAGATGAAGAACATTTTTTTGAGCCACTGGGTGATCCAATATACGACGAGGAATTCAACGACGAATCGATTTTCCAAAAATATAACATCAAAGAACCAATATTTGACTATCCGATCTTCGAAGAGCAAATCTTTGACAAAGACGAGGAAGACACGAAGATATCTCTTTCTCAAATTATCAATCAAACCGATGGAGGTGATACAATTTTCGTTGACGTGTCTTATTTATTTGAGGTTGCATTAAGTATTTTGGAGTTCATCAAGATTGTCATTCTTCATTCGCACCACCTAAGAATGCATCGAATTCGAGGACGAATTCTGTAAAAAACGGGGAGAATGATGCAGGGCAAACTGGGCTATAGTTTCAAGAATGTTGAGATCACCGAAACAGACAAAACAGTTGTGTTTTTGGACTGGAATCGACCTAGTAAACAAGACCCACGATGTGGGGTCTCGGGATTTAAGCCGAATTCTGACGTTTAGGCTTTCAAATAGAACATTTCTGAAAACACTTTTGTGAGAAAATACTCTCTAAATTCTTAGGTTCTAAATCGTTGAACTTATCAAGGCAAATAACTTTGTGGCGTTCTTCGAGTTCTAGACTTATCAATAGTTTCATTCCATAGACTATTGTGGCGTCTTTCATTCCCCCCTCAATCTTATCAATAGTTCAAATTACAAACTATTGGGGCGATTATCACTCCACCCAAAACACCAAACCGACCCTTCCTTTCAACCTATCCAAAACCCACCAAAAAATTCCCTACAACAACAAAACAGCAAACCTTCATCCAAATTGAAGCAAAGACTTATTGAGGCAACCCACGTAATTCCGCAACGATTTGAGCTTCGTTCATCGCAAAGGCAGCGAGGTTCTCATCATTGGTATCAGTGCCGAAGACGATCGTGAATCATGCAACTTTTTGCTGGGTTCGTTGAAGACTACCCCATGTCATACGTGTTCAATGACGATGTTGAAGATGAAGAACATTTTTTTGAGCCATAGGGTGATCCAATATACGACGAGTAACTTCATGACGAGGAATTCAACGACGAATCGATTTTCCAAAAATATAACATCAACCAGCCAATATTTGACTATACGATCTTCGAAGAGCTAATCTTTGACAAAGACGAGGAAGACACGAAGATATCTCTTTCTCCAATTATCAGTCAATCTGATGGAGGTGATACAATTTTCGTTGACGTGTCTTATTTATTTGAGATTGCATTAAGTATTTTGGAGTTCATCAAGATTGTCATTCTTCATTCGCACCACCTAAGAATGCGTCGAATTCGAGGACGAATTCTGTCAAACACGGGGAGAATGATGCAGGACAAACAGGGCTATAGTTTCAAGAATGTTGAGATCACCGAAACGGACAAAACAGTAGTGTTTTCTGAGTGGAATCGACCTAGTAAACAAGACCCACGAAGTGGTGTCTCGGGATTTAAGCCAAATTCTGACGTTAGGCTTTCAAAATGAACATTTCTGAAAACACTTAGGTGAGAAAATACTCTCTAAATTCTTATGTTCTAAATCGTTGAACTTATGAAGGCAAATAACTTTTTGGCTTTCTTCGAGTTCCAGACTTATCAATAGTTTCATTCCATAGACTATTGTAGCGTCTTTCATTCCCCCCTCAATCTTATCAATAGTTCAAATTACAAACTATTGTGGCGATTATCACTCCACCCAAAACACCAAACCGACCCTTCCTTTCAACCTATCCAAAACCCACCAAAAAATTCCCTACAACAACAAAACAGCAAACCTTCATCCAAATTGAAGCAAAGACTTATTGAGGCAACCCACGTAATTCCGCAACAATTTTAGCTTCATTCATCGCAAAGGCAGCGAGGTTCTCATCATTGGTATCAGTGCCGAAGACGATCGTGAATCATGCAACTTTTTGCTGGGTTCGTTGAAGACTACCCCATGCCATACGTGTTCAATGACGATGTTGAAGATGAAGAACATTTTTTTGAGCCATTGGGTGATCCAATATACGACGAGGAACTCCATGACGAGGAATTCAACGACGAATCGATTTTCAAAAAATATAACATCAAAGATCCAATATTTGACTATCCGATCTTCGAAGAGCTAATCTTTGACAAAGACGAGGAAGACACGAAGATATCTCTTTCTCCAATGGAGGTGATACAATTTTCGTTGACGTGTCTTATTTATTTGAGGTTGCATTAAGTATTTTGGAGTTCATCAAGATTGTCATTCTTCATTCGCACCACCTAAGAATGCATCGAATTCGAGGACGAATTCTGTCAAACACGGGGAGAATGATGCCTGCTGGGCTATAGTTTCAAGAATGTTGAGATCACCGAATAGGATAAAACAGTAGTATTTTTTGAGTGGAATCGACCTAGTAAACAAGACCCACGATGTGAGGTCTCGGGATTTAAGCCGAATTCTGACGTTTAGGCTTTCAAAATGAACATTTTCGAAAACACTTTTGTGAGAAAATACTCTCTAAATTCTTATGTTCTAAATCGTTGACCTTATCAAGGCAAATAACTTTGTGGCGTTCTTCGAGTTCTAGACTTATTGTGGCGTCTTTCATTCCCCCCTCAATCTTATCAATAGTTTCAAATTACAAACTATTGTGGCGATTATCACTCCACCCAAAACACCAAACCGACCTTTCTTTCCAACCTATCCAAAAACCACCAAAAAATTCCCTACAACAACAAAACAGCAAACCTTCATCCAAATTGAAGCAAAGAGTTATTGAGGCAACCCACGTAATTCCGCAACGATTTGAGCTTCGTTCATCGCAAAGGCAGCGAGGTTCTCATCAATAAGGTTCAGTGGCCTGTCTTCTACGTGAGCAAAGCCTTTCTCGACGCCGAAACGCGTTACATAGAGATAGAGAAACTCTCTCTCGCTCTCCTCGTAGCTGCCAAACAGCTACGCCCCTACTTCCAAGCTCACCCAATCGTTGTCCAAACAGGACACCCCATCGGTAAGGCTCTTCAAAAGGGAACATCGACCCGCATGGCGATCTGGTCCCAAGAATTGAGCGAGTACGGGATCGAGTTTCACCCGAGACTGGCAATACAGGCTCAAGCCCTAGCCGATTTCGTGGCAGAATTCTCCTATATCCCCAACATGGGAAGAGCAGAAGATGACTCGACCGACGACTTGTCGGCTTGAAAGAGAAAGTTCGACCCTATGGGTCTCATCTGGGAATTACACATAGATGGAGCATCTAATGCCCAAGGAGCCGACGCTGGCGTAATTTTAACCAATCTCGACTGGGAAAAGTTACGCTACGCCCTCCACTACGGATTCCAAGTTTCCAACAATGGGGCGGAGTACGAAGCCCTCATCGTAGGGCTAGATCTTGCTCAAAAGCTCAATGTACAGAATTTGCGAATACACTGTGACTCGCAGTTGATCGTAAATCAAGTTAGGAGCGAGTACGTTGCCAAAGAACCTAACACGATCGCCTACCTGGCAAAAACAAATGCCAAGCTAGATGTCTTCCCTTGGTTCTAGATCATCCAGATCCTAAGAGAAGAGAACTCCGAGGCTGACGCTCTAGCTCGACTCGGATTCGGTATCACCGAAGACGGGTTAGGAACTATCCCGGTCAAGTCTCTCTCACGACCGTCCGTGTCACGCGACGAGGTCAGAACGATTGAGAGCACCGTTCATCCGACTTGGATGACTCCGCTTATGGACTTCTTGCGAAGAGGGGCACTTCCCGAAGACCGTAAAGAAGCCGAAAGGCTGAAAGCCCTCGCATCTAAATATGTGTTGAGAGGCGAAGCCCTATACAAGCGCAGGTACTCAACCCCGCTCCTACGATGCCTCAATAGTGTCGAGTCGACCAAGGTCCTCCGCGAAGTTCACGAAGGCATCTGTGGGAACCACTCCGCTGGGAGATCCCTTGCGCTCAAAGTGCTTTGACAAGGCTACTTCTGGCCAACGATGAAAAAAGATGCCTATGACTGGGCGAGAAAGTGCGACAAGTGTCAACGTTTCTCTAACGTTCCACGGCAACCGCCATCTCCCTTGCGTAGCATCGTCGTACCACGTCCCTTTGCAAAATAGGGCGTGGACATGCGAGACAGTACGAATACGCCATCGTCGTTATCAATTACTTCACTAAGTGGGTCGAAGCCGAGCCTCTGGCCAGAATCACCGAGGCCAACACTACTAACTTCATCTGGAAGTCCATCATATGCCGCCACGACATCCCTGCGTCAATTATGACCGACAATGGCACATAATTCGATAATGCTAGGGTTAGAGAAATCTGCGCCCAACTAGGGATAAGCAAGACATTCTCGTCCCCGCGACACCCACATGCTAATGGCCAAGTGGAAGCCGTCAACAAGACGATTAATAGCAACCTCAAGAAAAAGCTCGAAGCCAAAAAGGGCGCCTGGGCTGAGGAGCTACCGTTCATCTTGTGGGCGTTCCGAACGACTATTCGAAACGCCACCGGAGAGACCCCTTTTTCCCTAGCCTTTGGGATTGAGGCCGTGGTCCCCGTAAAAACTGAGGTCCCCACTTACCAAGTCGATAATTTCGACGAGAAAGAAAATGACAAGGCCATACGCCTCGAATCGGATATAATCGACGAGAACAGATCAGAGGCCTTCACCAGACTCGCTACGCAAATGCGAAAGGTCGAGGGATACTACAACGCCAAATTCAAAAGGTGAATCTTCGCTGTCGGCAGTCTCGTACTCAGGTGCGTGTTCCAAAACACCCAAGTACAAGGCGCTGGGGTCCTGCGCCCGAACTGGGAAGGACCGTATAGAAGTCATACATGACGGAACCTATTATATCGAACATACGGAAGGAACTCCTATCCAACACCCTTGGAACGCTGAACATTTGAGCCAGTACTACCAGTAAGGCGGAAGGGCCACTCCCTCCGCCACACATATGTTCGGTCACTCTATAGCACGAACTCAATGTCGCCGGCCTAACCCGGTGTCACACATATGTTCGGTCGCTCTATAGCACGAACTCAAAGTCGCCGGCCTAACCCGGCGCCACACATATGTTCGGTCGCTCTATAGCATGAAGACAAACCGTCGACCTTCCTGGCGTACCCCTTTCATCCAGGCTTAAGTCCCCCACGTGGATACAGACTTAAGAAGCTCGAACCCCGACGGCCCTTCGGGCATACGGGTTCGGGTAAACCGTCGGCCTTCCCGGCGTGCCGCGTAAAGGTGCATGTGAAAGTCGTCACCCAGACGCATGTAAGTCGTGTAAAGGCGTTGCCTCAAACCCTAAAACGGCCAAATTTCAGCCATACACATTCGGTCGCCAATGGCACGAAACACACGGGGTTTGAGTAAAATCATCGGCCTAACCCAACGTGCCATAAGTCGCGTAAAGGCGCAGGTAAAGGCGATAGGGCTACTCCCTCCGCCATACTTATGTTCAGTCTCTCTATAGCATGAACCCAAAAGAAGCTGGCCTAACCCGGCGCAACACTTATGTTCGATCGCTCTATAGCATGAACCTAGAGTCGCTGGCCTAACTCGGTGCAACACATGCGTTCGGTCGCCCCATGGCACGAACCCAAAGTCGCCGGCCTAACGCGGCGCAACATACATGTTCGGTCGCTTATGGCACGAACTTTAAGTCGGTGGCCTAACCCGGTGCAATATACACCTTCGGTCGCCAATGGCACGAACGCAGAGCCCCTGGGAGCATACCCGGTGCGACTCCTTCGATCGCCAAAATGGCACGAAACAAAGTCGTTGGGCCACAGCCACTTTAGGCACACTAAATCGTCGGCCTAACCCGACGTGCCGATGTCACCGTGCAATACGGGTCGGTCAATCACAACGAGTTGCCCCAAGCAACGAATGCTAAACAAATGCCTAACTAGGCGCGAACGCGTCCCCGCCTCAAATGCTAAACGACGACGAATCGTAACGCTAAATGAGCGGAGGTCGAATCCCAACTCGAGACGCAAACATGCCAAAACTATTGGTAAGGACACAAGTCCTTCGGGCCACGTTAGATCACAAATAAGGCATATACGAGCAAAACTGCTCAAACACGATATAGCATTCAACTTGAAAGCAAAAAAATATCTCATAAGCAAAAAGGAGCCACTGCTCTGAATCCAATAAACATGCGCTAAATGCAAATGCGCGAAAAATAAATGAAATCCTGAAAAAGGAAAAAGCAAAGCGCTAAACATACGCGCTATAGAAAATAAATAAAGCCTCATGGGTCACATAGCACCCTCGTCTAGTAGGGGAAACAAGGTGTCGAAGAAGTCAAAGGTGACCCCTGGGCCTGGTTCACGGCCGCGATCGCCTTTCGACACTCCCCCGCTCCGGCTTGACGGGCCTCGTCGGTCTCTATGTCGTAGTCGTTTTGTAAGTCGGGCGCTCTTACAAAACGACTACGAACACGCGCTCCACCCGCCAGAGAGTCACGCTCGCGCTCCACCCGAACACGCGCCGCTTCGCTCGAAGTGAGTTGACGGTGAGACGTCTATAAGGCGTCGGACCGGGCATTTAGCTGTCTCCGGAGGTCGGCAACCTCGGTGCGAAAAACCTCCGCCGATCGGGACACCACCTCGCAAGCTCGGTGTTCTTCGGTTAGCTCCCCCGCCATCTTGGCCACTGACATCTGGGCTCCATCGCGGTGATCTCGGGCGATCTGGAGTTCCACCTTTGCCTCGCGAAGTTGGTCTCGAAGTGTCTCAGGTTCCGCCCCCGGGTGCGAACCTCGCTCGACATGAGCCAGCCTAGCCCTCGTCTGAGCAAGCTCTTCCTGGGCGACCCCCAAGTGCCGGATGAAGTCATGCAGAATCATGTCGCTCTGCACGGCCCTCGCATACGCCTGTGACGACAAAAAGCAAGGGTTTAAACTGAACCTATGCATACAAGAGAATGAATAAGAATACTGACCCTTTGAGCGTCGGTAACCCCTGCCTAAAAGAAGGCGATGTCGCTCTACGATACCACGCCCTCAAGATTCTATCGCCTCCAGCTCCATTGCCAAGTTCGCCCTTTTGGGCTTAGAGCGCTCATCGGAAGGCGCCGAGGTCGAAGCCCTCTTCAAAGAGGCACGGGGCTCTTGTTCAACCGGGCCAGCAACCTCGACATGTCGTTCTCTCGCCTTGTAGTCAGCGACCCTAGAGCGAATCTCCGCCATCCTCTCAGGGTTCCAAGAAGTAGAAGCCAGTCTCCTAGCTCGCCTCTTCGTAGCTAAACAAGTCCAAGCAACAAAGGTCAGTTTTCTATTGACAAAAGAACTTCTAGACTACTGTTATCGGCCCGACCCCGATCGCGGCCAATCAAATGCAAAACAGCGATCAGACTTGCCTCGGCCATTGATCGGCCCGTGGGCCGGCTCGGCCAAGGGCCGGCCCAATAGCCTCGGCCCAAGATCGAGCTCGGCTATCCACGGCCATCAGCCCGATGACCTCGGCCTCATGAGCTCGACCTCTGCTCGGCCTTGTGAGCTCGATATCTTCTCGGCCTCATAAACTCGACCTCGGCTTCACAAGCTCGACCTCGGCCCCACAAACTCGACCTCGGCCTCATGAGCTCGACTTCGGCCTCACGAGCTCGACCTCGACCTCATAAACTCGACCTCGGCCTCACGAGCTCGGCCTCGGCCTCACGAGCTCGACCTAGGCCTCACGAGCTCAGCCTCGGCCTCACGAGCTCGACCTCGGCCTCACGAGCTTGACCTCGGCCTCACGAGCTCGACTATCCTCGGCCATCCTATGCTATCCTCGGCCGAGCCTCGGCTATCTTCGGCCAATGGCCGAGCCTACGCTATCCTCGGCCTCACGAGCTCGACCTCGGCCTCACGAGCTCGACCTCGGCCTCAGGAACTCGACCTCGGCCTCACGAACTCGACCTCGGCCTCACGAGCTCGACCTCGGCCTCACGAGCTCGGCTATCCTCGGCCATCCTATGCTATCCTCGGCCGAGCCTCGGCTATCCTCGGCCAATGGCTGAGCCTACGCTATCCTCGGCCAGCCTACGCTATCCTCGGCCATCCTATGCTATCCTCGGCCGAGCCTATGCTATCCTCGGCCAATGGCCGAACCTATGTTATCCTCGGCCAATGGCCGAGCCTAGGCTATCCTCGGCCAATGGCCGAGCCTATGTTATCCTCGGTCAAGGGGCCCACCAATGACCCCTTGGTCGCCTATAAATACAAGAGGCCCACCCTCTTCAAAAGGTAATCCATTCTTGAGTATTGAAACAATGCCGAACTCACCTCTCGCTCGTTTCTCTCAAGTCTCATCCCCTAAACACCTAAACCCTCTATTCTCCACCTCAATCCCACTAATGTTGAGCGTCGGAGAGGTAAACAGAGGCACCCCCTCTATTTTCCCTTCTTAGCTCTCGGTTCTCTCATCTTTTCCAGGTATGCCGGCGAGCTCAAACACCATTGACAACTAAGGGAAGACTTGGGATACCGAGTCCGACACGCTCGAGTCAAGGCCAGACCACTTGGTCCGGCCTTGGGTCTAACCGCCTGTGACTCCTAAATCGTTGTCCGAAAAACAGCGACAACATTTTGGCGCTAGAAGGAGGGGACCACCGACCTTAGCGCGCTCTCCCTTCCATTCCACACTCTGACTACTCTTACGACTCTCGAGAGATGAGTCACATTCCAGCGACCTCCGCCGGCACTCGAGCGACGAGCTCAAGGTACGGTCTCCGGAGCCTCGCTCACCGTCTTGAAGGGCAACCTCGTGATACCGAGAACCAGCCCCAAGACCCGACGAACGACCCCGAGGCCGCGCTCCAAGAGGACATGGCTCGGCGGCAAGCAGAGCTTCTAGACCGTCCCGGCGTCGACGACTCGCTCATTGCCGATCTCCTCGGCTACGATGTCGAGGATCGATCCGCCCGTAACGACTCCAACCCTGACTATGTGGGGGAGTCAAGGACCGACGAGGCGACTCCTAGCCTCGCCCATTCGCGACCCGAGAGGCCCGATGGTGCTTTGGCCGTTCCGTCGCATCCGGCGCGACGACAGGCACGGTCACATTCCCGGGGACTCGCCCCTTCGGTTTCAAGAGGCGGCCGGACACGGCCCCTTACCGAGGAGAGAGCGACTCTGGGCAATGATGGGGCCGATAGCCGAAGCGCTCGCCGCACGGCCCGACCAAGGGCGAACTCGCCCCACCACGCGCCGAGCGTGGACCTTAGAGAGCGCTTGACGGCGCAGAGAAACTCCCGAGGGGAGGATCTCCGCCAAAGGCTCAACTCTCGGAGGGACGCGCTCCCCGCCATAACTCTCAGCCAACCTCAGGCCAATGTCGTGGCCGAAGCGTCCAACGAGCGCCGGCCGGCGACTCCCGTGGCCCCGGTGGTCAGCCCTGCTAATGGGCTTGACATGGTCACGATGATTCAGAGCCTCCAAAACCAAATCATCGAGATGAGGGAGTCGGGGAGGCAGAGGCCGTATGGAGGGATCGAGGAATCATACTCTCCCTTCGTCGCGCAAATCCTCGCGCAACCTTGCGTGGGGAACTTCAAATTGCCGTCCATCCCTCCATATGATGGGCGGACTGACCCGAACTTCCACATCCAACACTACGAGACGTGGATGACAATGCAAGGGCAGCCGGACGCGACCCTATGCCAGGCCTTCAGCCTAACCCTCACAAGGTCGGGCTTTGAGTGGTTCCGGAGCTTGAGACCCGGGAGCATCCCGTCCTTCCAGGCTTTGCAAGAGGCTTTCCTTGCCCGCTTTGCCACGCTCGTGGCACAAAAGAAGTCAAAGACCCACCCCCTCTCCATTCGGCAAGGGAGAGACGAGACGTTGAGGCAATACCTCGCTCGCTTCACCGAGGAGTCTCACAAAGTCGAGGGGTTCGACGACAAGGACGCCATCACGGCGATCACCGAGGGAGTTCGCACGAGCGACTTCCTCAAGTCCATTGTTGGGAAAGTCCCGCGGAGCATGGCGGAGCTGATGACGAGAGCCCGCACGTATATGGGAATCGAGGATTATCTCGATGGCCGAGATGGCCGGAAGTCAGGGGGCAAGGTAGTCGACGCCGCGACGACCAAGATGGAGATCGTCCCGACCCTCGAAAGAGGAGGAACAAGGGAGGCCAGGCCCCTAACAGCCGCTCCTCCCCCGGGCTGAGACCGTCACACGTCGATAGCTTCCGAAAGTTCTCAACGTTCACCCCCTTGAACACCCCACCGGAGCGGATCCTAGCTCAGCACCGCGACAAGCTAGGGAGCCCCACTCCTCTCACAAAGGATCCTGCAAAAAGTGATCGAAACAAGTTCTGCGAATACCACCAAGATCACGGGCATCTGACGTCCGAATGCTATCAACTTAAGCGTCAGATCGAGGCCTTGATTCAAGACGAGAAACTGAAAGAGTACGTCCTTAGAACGATCGGGACGGCCGCGGCGCACAGTGAGCGTCCGCGGCAGGAAAGGAAGGGTCCGGCAACGGTGACCGTCACGGACCGAGCAGCAATCGAAGAACCGGAGAGCTCACAACTGCACGTCGTGGGCTCAATCATGGGCGGCCCGGAGTTTGGGGACTCGTCCACGCAAAGGAAGAAGTACGCGCGTGAAGTTTCCCAAGGGAAAATAGCGCACTACATCAACCATACGTACGAGGCTCCTCCTCCGGCCCCGTTCGAGTCCATGTTCTTCACTGGCCAAGAGGCGGCGCGAGTCCTCCACCCACACAACGACGCGATAGTCGTCTCAGCCCCGGTCGCCAACAACCTCGTCCAGAGAATCCTAATCGACAATGGGAGCTCCGCCGATATAATCTTCAAGGCGGCGCTGGACAGGATGAAGCTATCTGGGATGAGACCGACCCCGATCTCGACTCCGCTCTTCGGCTTCTCCGGGGAGAGGGTCATGACGGAGGGAACCATCGACCTCCCGGTGACCTTCGGGACACCGGGGGGGCTCGAGGTCACCCACATCGTATCGTTCTTGGTCGTGGACCAACCCTCCGTCTACAACATCATAATTGGCCGCCCGACCCTCAATCGGTTGAAGGCCATTGCGTCCACTTACCACCTGATGACGAAGTTCCCGACTGACAAGGGGATAGCCATGATGTTGGGAGACCAATCGATGGCAAGGATGTGCTACGTCCAAGGCGGGGACGGGAAAGAAAAGGGAAAGATGGTGAGCACCGTCTTCCAGCTCGGGGACAAATTCCCGTGCAAAATAGAGGAAGGAGGAATCTTCGGAGAATTGGATAAGAGGGACGATGTCGGGTGTCGAAAGGTGGAGACACCGGACGACCTTGTTCCCGTCGTGTTGGACGACCCCAAACCCGACCAGGTAGTCAAGGTAGGCGCCCAGCTCCCGTCCGAAGTCCGAAACCAGCTCGCCATCTTCCTCCGCAAGCACAAGGACGTCTTCGCGTGGACACACGCCGACATGCCGGGGATCGACCCCGAGATAATGGTTCACCGTCTCAACGACGACAAGAGAGTAGCCGAACGCGTTCAACCGCGGTGGACGTTCAGCGGAGAGAGATACCAAGCCATCGGTGTAGAGGTCGACAAACTTCTCGCCGCCAACTTCATCAGGGAGGCGGAACACCCCAAGTGGGTGTCCAATGTGGTGATGTTCAAGAAGCCAAACGAGAAATGGCGGATCTGTATCGACTATAAAGATCTCAACAAGGCCTGCCCGAAAGATAGCTTCCCCCTCCCGAGGATCGAGCAGCTTGTGGACGCTACGGCGGGCCACGAGTTGTTGAGCTTCATGGACGCCTACTCAGGTTACAACCAGATCCGCATGCACGAACCGGACCAGATCAAGACCACCTTTGTTACGAACCGCGGACTCTACAGTTACAAGGTCATGCCCTTTGGCCTCAAAAACGCGGGAGCAACGTATCAAAGGTTGGTAAACCGAATGTTCGCCAATCAAATTGGCAAAACCATGGAGGTCTACGTGGACGATATGCTCGTCATAAGCCTCAAGACCCACGACCACGTTCGAGACCTGAGAGAGATATTTGCGATCCTGTGACACTACAAGATGAAGCTCAACCCCAACAAGTGCGCTTTTGGGGTCGAGTCCGGAAAATTCTTGGGCTACATGGTTAGCCGCCGCGGGATCGAGGCTAACCCTGAAAAGATTAGGGCGATCTTAGAGATGAGATCGCCGCAGAAAGTGAAAGAAGTTTAGAGTCTGACAGGAAGGATCGCCGCCCTGACGCGATTCGTGTCTAAGGCCACCGACAAATGCCAACTGTTTTTCAAGGCACTGAAGAAGACCGACGGGTTCGTGTGGACGGAGAAGTGCGAGGAAGCATTCCACGAAATGAAAGCCTATTTCGCCTCCCCCCCGTTCCTTGCAAAGCCAAAGAATGGCGAAACCTTGTACATCTACCTCGCGGTTTCCGACAGGGCCATGAGCGCAGTTCTCATACGCAAAGAAGACAAGGTGCAATGGCCGGTCTATTACGTTAGCAAGGCGCTCCTCGACGCCGAGACTCGATACCCGGAATTCGAGAGATTGTCCCTCGCCCTTGTCATGAGCGCGAGAAAACTCCGACCCTACTTTCAGGCGCACCCCATTGTGGTCCGCACGGGGCATCCCATTGAGAAGGCCTTTCAAAAAGGGACCTCCTCTCGAATGGCCGTATGGTCCCAAGAGTTGGGCGAGTATGGGGTCGAGTTCCAACCGAGAACCGCCATCAAGGGCCAAGCCCTCGTCGACTTCGTAGCCGAGTTCACAGGCGCGCCCTCGGCTGACGAGGGGGACAAAGGCGGTGAGGGCAGAGAAGACAAGGAGGACGACCACAGCGAGTCGTCGAAGAAGAGGACCAACAACCCGATAGGGCCGGTCTGGGACTTGCACGTGGACGGCGCGTCAAACGCTCGTGGGGCTGGCGCCGACGTTGTGCTCACAAATCTCGATAGGGAAAAACTGAGATACGCCCTGCGGTTCGAGTTCAAGGCTTCCAACAATGAGGCAGAATACGAGGCTCTGATCGTTGGCTTGGAGCTAGCAAACAGGCTAGGCATCCAAAACCTGCGCATCCACTGCGACTCGCAGTTGATTGTGAACTAGGTTAAGGGTGACTACGCTGCAAAAGAGCCAAACATGGTCGCGTACCTGTCCAAGACCCGAGAGAACCTAGAGGCCCTATCATGGTTCGAGATCGTCCAAGTTCCTCGAGAGGCGAACGTCGACGCTGACGCCCTGGCTCGCCTCGCGTCCGGGATAGACGAGGAGGGCGAGGGCAGCGTCCCGATCGAAGTGCTGACCCGACCCTACGTCTCGAGAGGCGACGTAGGGGTAGTCGACGAGACTCCGCCCTCCTCATGGATGACTCCGCTCGTGGAATTCCTTAAGCGAGGAGTCACCCCCGAAGACAAAGAAGAAGCCAAAAAGCTAATAAGCTTGGCGCCGAAGTACGCGATGAGGGAGGATAACCTGTTCAAGAAGGGCTACTCCATGCCCCTCCTCCGCTGCTTGACCGAGGTCGAGACGAAGAAAGCGCTCCGTGAAGTGCACGAAGGGGTGTGCGGAAACCATGCCGCCGGACAATCCTTGGCATTGAAGCTTCTAAGGCTCGGATATTTTTGGCCAACCTTGAAAAAGGACTCCGACGAGTGGGCCACAAAATGCGACAAACGCCAAAGGTTCGCTCACATCCCGCACTAAGCGCCTGCCCCGCTATGCCCGATCATCGTGCCGCGGCCCTTCGCAAAGTGGGGAATCGATCTCATCGGCGAGCTACCTATGGCTCCGAGGCAATACCAGCATGTGATCGTGGCGATCGACTATTTCACGAAGTGGGTAGAGGCCGAACCGCTGGCAAAGATCACCGAGACAAACACAACAAACTTCATCTGGAAGAACATTGTCTGCCACTTCGGGATCCCCGCGTCGATTGTGACCGACAACGGAAATCAATTTGACAACGCGCGCCTCCGAGAATTATGCGAGCAGTTGGGCATTAGCAAGACTTTCTCTTCCCCCCGCCATCCTCAAGCCAACGGTCACGTAGAGGCGGTCAACAAAACGATCAAGGAAAATCTGAAGAAGAAGCTGGAGGAGAAAAAGGGGACTTGGGTCGACGAGCTCCCCATGGTCCTATGGGCGTACAAAACCACCGTGCGAAACGCGACCGGCGAAACCCCTTTTGCTCTCGCGTTCGGCGTCGAGGCCGTGGTGCCCGTCGAGACCAAGTTGCCGAACCCGCGCATCGAGGAATACGAAGAAGCCGCCAACAACAACGCGATCAGGCTCGAGCTGGACCTCATAGATGAGAAGAGGGCGGACGCACTCACCCGTCTTGCTGCACAAAAGAGGAAGGTCGAAAAATACTACAACTCCAAGGTCAAGCTGCGACAGTTCGCCGACGGATGCCTCGTCCTCAGGAGGGTATTCCAAAACACCAAAGTGCAAGGCGCGGGAGACTTGGGCCCCACCTGGGAAGGTCCGTACCGCGTGCGCCGAGCCATCCACAACGGCACGTATGAGCTCAAGAACCTGAAAAGACTCGTATTCATGCACCCTTGGAACGCGGAGCACCTTCGGCGATACTACCAATAGATGCCCGTTCCCGCTTACTCTATGTTTTGTTATGTCATTTCATTTTCGATTTTTGCAATGACAATTTTAAATCTCAAGTATGGCCAAACGGCCTGGGAATGTAATTTTTTAACTATTTCAACATTGTAATCGAATTACATTTCGCTTCGAAACCTTTACCTTATTTTGTAACAATTTCTCGTCTTCTCTGCGAGTACCCGAGAAACTCGGGGGGCTAACGGGTTGTTGGGACTTTGACCTCATCTAGTCGAGCTCGTCACTCCGCCTAGTCGAGCTCGCCACTTCGAGCTAGTCACTTCGTCTGCTGACGGGTTGTTGGGACTTTGACCTCGTCTAGTCGAGCTCGTCACTCCGCCTAGTCGAGCTCGTCGCTTCGAGCTGGTCACTTCGTCTAGTCGAGCTCGCCACTTCGAGCTGGTCACTTCGTCTAGTCAAACTCGTCACGTCGTTTAGTCGAGCTCGTCACTTCGAGCTGGTCACTTCGTCTAGTCGAGCTGGTCACTTCGTCTAGTCGAACTCGTCACGTCATCTAGTCGAGCTCGCCACTTCGAGCTGGTCACTTCGTCTAGTCGAACTCGTCACGTCATTTAGTCGAGCTCGTCACTTCGAGCTGGTCACTTCGTCTAGTCGAGCTGGTCACTTTGTCTAGTCGAACTCGTAACGTTGTCTAGTTTAGCTCGTCACCTCGTCTAGTCGAGCTCGCACAATGACACGTTTTACGCACCAAAAGGTAGCTAAAGATTAACAAGTCGGATCCGCGCGCCGGACCTCTAACCCCCGCGCAACGCTCTCGCACAATTCCACGCCCTGCACACCGATATGCAACGGGGCGTCGGTAGATCGCGTCCGCGCACTGGACCGTCGATCTCGGCAGTCAAAACCCAAAACGTGACGCGCGTACCGACAAGTACCACGCTCACTGGGAACTCCAAGCTCGTCCCGATACGCACGCCGATAGGTAGCGTACTCGCCGGAAGATGAGCGCGACGGCCACCCAGCTCGCACATGCCGATAGGCAACGAGTCACGAATGGATGGCCGAAGGTCGCACCCGCCGGGCGAATCTGGTCTAGCCAGCGTCCGCGGGAAGCTTCGCCGCCAAGTGCGGCAGTAAGCCGTGCAAGCCGGTTACGCTAGGTAAGGCAAGCCGGGCTCGTGAGACACGCACTAATCACATCGCGCGAATCGATTACGCTAAGCATAGCAAGTCGAGAAAATAAGACGCATAACAGACGAAAAAGCTTTAACTAAAGAAAACAATGTTGTACGAGCATTCCAACAAGAAAAGTATGAGAGTACGACAAACTTCTAACGGAAGAAAGACATAACAAAATTCCGGAAGAAAGCGTGACGCAAGCGCTAAACAAGTGCGCGGAAAACCGAAGAAAACTCAGCTACTCCGAGCCGAAGTCGATCTGCTCTTCGTAGTCCTCGGGGCAGGGGGCGCCACACCCGCCGAGGGCTTCTCCGTCAAGTTGACGGTTCGTCAACTGGGCGGCTTCCACGGGGGCTTGGGGGCGCAGGTCATCCTCAGGCGGCTCGTCGTCCAGAGGAGGAAACATGACGTCGAAGAAGGAAAACGTGGTCCCACGAGACACGTTCTCCTTCGCGGTCGCATCTCGGACCCGTTTGGCTGCCTCATAACGGGCCGCCTCCAGCGCGAGGTCCCAGTCATCCTCCAAGTCCGTTTTGGACTGCACGGCGTCGTCTTTCTCCTCGGCAAGGATCTGCACCTCCGTCCGCAAAGTATCCCTCTCGCTCTCGGCCTTGACCCGGAAGATCTCGCTCACTGACAACCGAGCGTGGACGATGCTCAGCTCCTCATCCCGGCTCGAGACCGCCGCCTGGAGCTTCTTCGTCTCCCCTAAGAAGGTGTCGGCCGCCTGCTCCGCCTTCTCCCGAGATGCCTGCCCGGCCGTGCGAAGCGATTTCTCAGTCGCCGACTCCTCGCGAGCTCGCTTCAGCTCCTCCTCGAGTGCTTGAAATTCTCGAGCGGTGCGGGCTCCCGCTAGAGCGTCAGCGTGGGCGGCCGCCGTTCTCTCCTTGTCCTTCTCCATGATATGCATGGGCCGCAGCAGGTCCCGGAGAATGCGACCGCTTCGCTCTTGACGTGCGAGCATCTGCAGAGACAAGTGATATACGTATAGTCGAAATAAGCATAATGCTTACGCATGAGATAAGCAGGCGGATCGTACCTTTCGGGCATCGCCGATCCCGTTTTGGAAATGCTCCAGATCGCTTGCCGTCAGCAAACCTTTGAAGTCCCGCAAAGAGGTCCCAAGAATCCCTCGGGAGCACTTATCCCTCAGCTCCGCCGCCTCCGCCAGGAGCATCGAATCCATGCTATCCGGCACCATCGATGTGTGAGCGCGCTTGTGGCCAGAGGGTGGTCCTAAGGAAGTCGACGACGACGATCGCTTGTTAGAAGAGATCGCCTCGTTCCCCGCCCGCGGCGGTGACCCTCGGTGGCGAACCTCAGCTCGGGGGCAAGCCACGGTCGTAGCTTTAGCGATAGGTGCCACTCTCGGCACATGTGTGCGCGGCCGATGTCGTTTGGGCATGGTATCTAAAAGAGAGAGAGACGACAGTAAGTTAGAACACACACGATAAGCGTAATACAACAAAAAGCGCGATAACGCGAGAGCGTGTGAACGGCTAGTACCCCTCGCGTCGGGGGGAGGGGCGGACGAACCCCACGCCTCTGATACAGGGTCCTCCGTAACCTCCACGCCAAGACCAAGACACGGAGGGGCATTGTCATAAGGCACAAACCACCCGGTCCTCGCCATTAGGTCCGGGGACTCGAACAGTGACCCCTGCCGCCTCGAATCCGGGATCGCTTTGATCACGGATACGAGTTCGAAATCTTCTGCGTCCTCGACGGAGGGAAAGTCGACCGCGGGCCCAAACGTTAAGGGTGCCGCCCCGAAGGTCGACTCGAAAACCCACACCCAAGGGTACCGATGCTTCGAGGTAACCTTGGTAACGATGGAGATGCGCTTCCGAGGGCATGCGCAGTAGAAGCCCGGTTTCCACGGGACCCCGCGAACGACCACGAGATCCTGGATATCGTCTGCGGTGACTGGCCGTTTCTTTGCTCGATAGAGCATCATATGGCACGCGGCAACCGCCCGGTAGAAGGACAGAGACATCTGCGACGCGTGCACCCCCAACCGAATCAATAGCTCTTGGATCACCGGTTGAAAAGGTAACCGTAGCCCCCCGCGAAGACTCGCCTCGTGAATGGCCGCGTGTCCCTTCGGAGGGCGAGTCGGGCGATCATCGGGCAACGGCCTCAGGATCAACACCGAATCTGGGATGCCGTAACGCTTCCTCAAACTCGTGAAACTGACGGTCGAGAGCGAACTCGGGACATCAACGCCCGAGCAGTCCAGGTCATCACGGATTGCAGAACCCTCACGGCGGCCGCCCGAGCCAGCCGGCCTTGTCTTCCCCTTGTCCGGCCCGGCAGCGGGCCCACCGTCGGCGCCCGGCCTAGCCGGAGAGTCCCTTCGCGCGCCCAGATCACCCAGGCTCTTTAAGGTCTCGCCCGGCCCATTGGCGCTTGCGCCTGGCCCGACAGCATAGCCCGGCTCGCCAGATGGGACACCACCGACCCCTAGGGCTAGGGCAACCAGCGCCTCAGCCACCGCCCCCTGGCCGGTGCTGTCCGGTCGGCGCTCCTCGTCTCTGTCGCCGGCGCTGCCGCCAACGACGCCGCCCGCCTCCGGCGGCCCTCCATCGGCGCCCCCGCCTCCAATCGACCTCCACCGGCGGCATCCCTCCTCGGGGGAGGCCGGGCCCATAGTACCCGGGCCTCCCTCTCCGCCACCCGCTTGCCGGACAGTCCCGACATCGCCACCCGAGACCGGCGCGACTCTCCCTGCGCCCGGCTCGGCCGACGCGGTTCCTTCCAGGGCGGGCTCTCCACCAGCGCGGCTTGGGCCTCTCCCGGCAACGCCTCCGGCACAGGCAAGGCCGACAGGGGTCGGCCTACCTTCGCGCGGACTCACCTCGGCGGGCGCACCTTCCCCCTGGCCGCGCGCGTCCCCGACGACGTCGGGGTCCCCTCTGGGGACGTCTCTAGTGCGCGTACCATCCTCCACGTCGACCAGCCACGCATCGACCGAGCGAAGATCGCCTCCAGCCATCTCAACCGACCTGTTGCCCGAAGGAGATAATGTGGGCGCTTAGTTTTGGGTAGCCGCAGGGGATGAGAATTGCGCCCAAAAGTCGTCTAGGTTTACATCTTGATTCCCGAGCAGAGGGAAGAGGTCATCTTCGACGGACCCACCCCCCGACAGGTGGTTGGTAGGGTCCATTGGCACGTGTAGCGAGGCAAGACGAAAAGTGACCAGAGAAAGAAAAAATAAATAGTAAAAGAGGCTCGAGTCAAACCTTTTCGCGATGGGTCGCTCCGGTGGGCCGACGATGACGGGAATCTTGAGTTTACCGCACGAGCTTCACTCGACGATAAAGTCGGGGGGCTAATGTTAACGGCCCGACCCCGATCGCGGCCAATCAAAGGAAAAACATCGATCAGACTTGCCCCGACCATTGATCGGCCCGTGGGCCGGCTCGGCCAAGGGCCAGCCCAATAGCCTCGGCCCGAGACCGAGCTCGGCTATCCACGGCCATCAGCCCGATGACCTCGTCCTCATGAGCTCGACCTCTGCTCGGCCTTGTGAGCTCGATATCTTCTCGGGCTCATAAACTCGACCTCGGCCTCACAAGCTCGACCTCGGCCCCACAAACTTGACCTCGGCCTCATGAGCTCGACTTCGGCCTAACGAGCTTGACCTCGACCTCACGAGCTCGACCTCGGCCTCATAAACTCGACCTAGGCCTTACGAGCTCGACCTCGGCCTCACGAGCTCGACCTCGGCCTCACGAGCTCGACCTCGGCCTCACGAGCATGACCTCGGCCTCACGAGCTCGGCTATCCTAGGCCATCCTATGCTATCCTCGGCCTAGCCTCGGTTATCCTCGGCCAATGGCCGAGCCTACGCTATCCTCGGCCTCACGAGCTCGACCTCGGCCTCACGAGCTCGGCCTCGGCCTCACGAGCTCGGCCTCAGCCTCACGAGCTCGACCTCGGCCTCACGAGCTCGACCTCGGCGTCACGAGCTCGACCTCGGCCTCACGAGCTCGGCTATCCTCGGCCATCCTATGTTATCCTCGGCCGAGCCTCGGCTATCCTCCACCAGCCTACGCTATCCTCGGCCATCCTATGCTATCCTCGGCCGAGCCTATGCTATCCTCGGCCAATGGCCGAACCTATGTTATCCTCGGCCAATGGCCGAGCCTAGGCTATCCTCGGCCAATGGCCGAGCCTATGTTATCCTCGGCCAAGGGGCCCACCAATGACCCCTTGGTCGCCTATAAATACAAGAGGCCCACCCTCTTCAAAAGGTAATCCATTCTTGAGTATTGAAACGCTGCCGAACTCACCTCTCGGTCGTGTCTCTCAAGTCTCGGCCCCTAAACACCTAAACCCTCTATTCTCCACCTCAATCCTACTAATGTTGAGCGTCGGAGAGGTAAACAGAGGCACCCCCTCTGTTTTCCCTTCTTAGCTCACGGTTCTCTCATCTTTTCCAGGTATGCCGGCGAGCTCAAACACCATTGACAGCTAAGGGAAGAGTTGGGATACCGAGTCCGACACGCTCGAGTCAAGGCGAGACCACTTGGTCCGGCCTTGGGTCTAACCGCCTGTGACTCCTAAATCGTTGTCCGAAATACAGCGACAACAACCACAAAATTAGCTCGAGAAGATGGAATGGCTGGATGAGCCTCGGGACTTGGTGGACTGCTCACCCAGCGCGCCTCCTCAGTGCCCGGGGTAAAGGGCGTGGAACACCCGGTAAGTGCCATCAGCTCAAGAGAACGAAACCGCTACCCTGCCTTGCGGGGCTCCGACATCCTAGATATCTCCTTCACAACGGGGAGCTCTGCCGCCCCCTCATCCGTGAGAAGTCTGCCAGACGACCGAAGTGAAGAGGCGCTTCACTGAAAGCGTCTGCCGAGACCCACACCCACGACCTGCGGCTGGGCGGGTCACTATCGTCGACCAGGCTCACATTGCCCCGAGCGCGGGCCATGTGGAAGCCTGGCTGCCCCGGCGCTGGGAAGATGGTAACCAGATTCCGAAAGTCAGCCACGGTCATGGCACGCTGTGTTTGATAGTGCCACTCCATGAAGCATGTAGCCAATAGGTGATAAAACACTGCGCTCATTTGACAGGCATGGACCCCTAGTCGGGTCAAAATCTGCAGGGAGATTGGCGGTAACGGGAGACGCAGCCCACAGATAAGGCTCCCGATCTTCACGGCCGCAAACCCATTCCTCCGGCGGGAGGGCCTGTCTTCAGGGGCAGGCCTAAGCAGCCCCACCGAGGAAGGGATGTCGTATGTCTCCCGGAGCGTGCTAAAGACTCGGGTGGTAAGCGTGCTTGCAGCATCGACCCCCTTGAAGTCCAAGACGACGAGGGCAACATAGTCGCCTACTCCGTACAGGAGAGTCCTCTCCAAAGACTTCACATAGGTGTAGCCCGAATACTCCGCGGATTCAAAGGCCGTCCAAGCTATCTCCAAAACCTTTCCGCTACGCTTCTCCTTCCCCCTCGCGGGAGGAGCCTCCAAGTCCTCTCCAATGCCTTCTTAGCCCGACCCAAGGGGGTCGTCGGAGTAGATCTCGTCCAAGAAAGATTCGGACGGTACTATCGCAAGTTCGGCGCCCGGGGCCTCTAAGTCGGAAGCCCAGGGAAGCCCTGCGCAATCGGTCACTTCGCCTCGCTGTTTGAGCAAAGGGGCGTCAAAGGCCGCCTCGCAGAAGACAAGGTTGATCACTAGTCGTGACGAACAGAAGTCTTTAGACCCTTCGTCCTCCCCTTAGGGGCCACACCAGGTAGGTAGTTTTGTAACGATTCAATTTCAATTAAACTTTAAAAAAAAAAACATTTTAATCTTACACATCATGTTTATAATCATATGAAAAACATTTTTGCTCAAGAAAATTTTCTCATTAGAGTTCTATAACTCATGGTAGTGGGGTTTGAAAATCCGGATTTCTAAAAAACTGGAGTTTCAGACAGCCGCGCACCTCGGAGTAAAATCACCATATCTGGCGGCTCCGATGTCCTTTTCAGCCGAAACCGGTGGCATTGGACAGAGGACAGACAGAGCTTTAATTTGATTCAAGAATCATCAAATTTAGATTTCTGAACAGAGAGTTATGCCACTTTTAATGCGGGTTTACTCCAGCTCGAAGAAAAAGAAATAAATTAAAGCTTGGTCCTACTTAGGTGCGAAAAAGAATCAAGTGTAACGGAACGTTTTAAGATGTTGTTTAAAGCTTTTATTTGTGTTTTATTAGCAGGGTAATAACATAGAATAAAAGAAATAACAATATGCATAAAACGATTCAAGTAAATAAACGAAACTAGCAAGACAATATAACTAGTCACAAAATTTTACTCGAAATTTCTCAAACCTTTAAAACACGTTTTTTAATATAAAAAATTAAAAAATTTTAGAACTGATTCTAATGTGTTTTAAAAACATCCCAAACTCATAGAAAATCAACATGCTTTTTAATTTGAAGGCAAGAGCAATAAATTAAAAAAAATCTGAGATTACAATTCTAACTTGTCACAAAATTAGTAAACTTTCGAAAACGATTTTCAAGCTCATAATTTTAAAAACATGTACATGCATCTCTTTGACCATAGCTCTGATACCATTTGTTGGAATTCATCTAGGGTTTAAGAAAAAGATTAAACGCTTCGGAAAGCGGCGGAATTTTAAAAAATTTCTTTTCAAGTAAAAACAGTTTTTACTAACCTAGACAAAGAAGCAAGTACATGTAATTAAAAATCAATATGAGCTAAGAGTTTACTAACCTTTCTTGAAGCTTGAACTTTGAAGAAGCTTTTGGAAAGTTTGCAACGCTCGTCTCCCCTTGCAGCACGTCTCTCTTGCTTTCCTCGCCAACTCGAGCAACCACGAAAGTTTCTATCACATGAATCACTCGAGAATAAAGGAATTAGTGAGTGGGCACTTTTAAACACGACGACTCGAGAACAAGTCTCAAAGTCGAAGAGCTAAAACCACTAGGTCAAATGAGGACCTAGGTGCCAAAACAAAAACAAAAATAACTAGAGAGAGAGAGAGGAGAAATCGGCCACAAGGTCTAGAGAGAGAGTCTCTCAATCTCTAACTTATGTGGAATGAATCAAATGAGAGGAATGAGGTGGGGTATTTATAGGAGGAGGATTACCTTCAAAAGGTAGTTTCCTCATACCCCTTGCACGTCCAAATGAGCTTCTAGAAGCCTTTGGATTTGTTTCCTCATTTGCTTTCTCTCTTAGTTGGCCGAAAATGCACTTTCCTTCTAAAGGAAATTTGTTTCCTCTTTTTCTTTTGGCAAGTATCTTTATACATCAATGCACAAAATAAACTCTCTTTTTCTCTATGGGGCTGCACGAAATTAGTCTCCCATTCTCTTGGGTTGGACGGCCAAAGGGCTTCCATAAAGCCTTTCTAGATTTTTCTTTACTTGTTCATGACAACATAAGAAAAGCCCATTGAGAATTTTCAAGTAAAATTCTATGAAATGAAATTAATCCACAAGGCCCAATGAAGACATCATGGCCAAGTGATCTAGGCCATCATATGACCATGTTAAAAAAAAATTTATTGACATTCATTTCATGCTATGTCCAAAAAGACAAATTTACCCTTTTGACAATTTTCGTAAAACTTGTCTCGTTCTTGTTTTGACTTAGCTTCTAGTTTAACTATTCCTACTCGATATGATTTGTGACAGTGACCTCATGGATCCAAATGAACAAAGCTTGAGCTAAACACTTGGACTCAAAAGTTCACAAACTTTTTCCAAGTTTAGCTTAATGCCAACTGACTCCACTAAAGAGCTGACACTGAAAATCTCTCGGTTCAAATGAATTTATTTTCTACTCAAGAATTCGACCTAATTATGATGAGCGGATCCACTGAATATTATCTATGTTTACCCTTCATGAATATCATCAGCTAGTCGGGATTTACTAAATTACCATTTTACCCTTCTAGCTGTTATTTCCTCAACTCCTTTGTCGCTTGTGAATAAGTTAGAAACAATGTATTGACGAGGAGCTAACAAGTCACATTGTTTCATCCAAAAGAGTCAGGACTCAATTTGGACACTGGCCAGTTCATTTATTCACACTCCAAGGAACAAAGCATGAGGTGACATACATTGCATTTCAGCAATCTTGTACATGAATTCCATATCTATGAGAACTTCACAAAGTTACTCATGACAGACTCACAACATAGTACTTCACCAATAGGCCTTGTTCGGAATCACATAGTGAGTCCGAACTTTGACTTTCTCAAATGAGAATACTAAGGTGTGATATGGCATGTCTCATTTCAGGATTAAGGTAAGCATGATGCAATTCATACATAGTGACTTCGAGACATAAGAGGTTAAATGGTTTGTTCTTATATTGTCTCTAGAAGTGAACTGGTCAATTCAGTACCTTCGGAAGATACCTAGAAGAACTATAGAGTCCCCAACTCTCAATGCCTCATAACCAGACATCATAGATTCTTCTAACAATCATACTGAGGTCAATAGTCCTTTGACCCTAAGATTGTGAATATATCGTTTTAAGCAAACTACAAAGAGTTTGTTCATGCAAATCTACATTTGTCTCTTCGTAAGTTGTTAAGTTTGTTTATGGACTAAAAGACTAAGGTTTTATCATAAAGCTTCAAACAAAGAAAGAATGAATGAACGTTTCAACTTTATTAATGAATAAGCAATTACAAGCAAGAGTCTTCGTAAGACTATATGACATCAAATGTACATAAATAGACACTACTACTCTTCTTGTGGGCACCATTGACAACAAACTCCCACTTGACTCAAAGAAGATGTGAGTAGTCCTACATGCCTAATCCCTCTCGAAGTTGGTTGAAGACCATGTTCGCTAGGGCCTTGGTGAAAGGATCTGCCAAAGATCTACTTCACCTCCACGTCTCCGCGCTGCGCGATCTCTCGAATCAAATGGTATTTCCTCTCAATATGCTTAGAGTGCTTATGGCTTCGAGGTTCCTTTGAGTTAGCGACAGCCCCACTATTACCACAATAAAGGGTCATGGGCTCGTCGACGTTTGGAACAACTTCCAAATACTTAAGGAATTTTCTAAGCCATACAGCCTCTTTGGATGCTTCACAAGCAGCCACATATTCTGCTTCCATTGTGGAGTCAGCAATGCAAGATTGCTTAATACTTCTCCACACAACAGCTCCACCATTAAGGATGAACACAGATCCCGAAGTGGATTTCCTGGAATCCTTATCCGCTTGAAAATCGGAGTCGGTATATCCCGTCATAGTCAGGTTAGTACCTGAGTATGTAAGCATCAAGTTCCTAGTTCTTCGAAGATACTTAAGAACATGCTTAACAGCAATCCAGTGCTCGGGTCCAGGGTTGGATTGGAAACGACTAACTACGCCAACGGCGAAACGTATATCAGGTCTGGTGCAAAGCATAGCATACATGAGGCTTCCTACGGCAGATGCGTAAGGAATCTTCCTCATGTCTTCAATCTCTTGTGCAGTCTTGGGAGACTGGTCCTTAGAGAGTGAAACTCCATGCCTAAAGGGTGTTTGACCCCTCTTGCAGTCTTGCATCGAGAAGCGATCCATCACCTTATCAATATAAGATGCTTGAGAGAGCGACAGGGTCCGGTTTTTCCTATCTCGAAAGATTTGGATTCCCAGAATGTATGCGGCTTCTCCTAGATCCTTCATATCGAATTGCTTTGCTAGCCAGACCTTAACCTCAGATAACTTACCCACGTCATTACCAATGAGTAGTATATCATCGACATATAGTACCAGAAACACAACTTTACCTTCGTATATTAACTTGTAACCACAATGCTCATCTATTGACTGTTCAAAGCCAAAGCTCTTTACAGTTTCATCGAATCTAATATTCCATGACCTAGATGCTTGCTTTAGTCCATAAATGGATTTAAGCAACTCACAAATCTTGGTCTCTTGACATTTATCCACAAAACCGTCTGGTTGAGCCATGTAAATGCGCTCGTCAAGATTTCCATTCAGAAAGGCTGTCTTGACATCCATTTGCCAGATCTCATAGTCGAGAGCTGCAGCTATGGATAGGAGTATGCGGATGGATTTAAGCATCGCGACTGGCGAGAAGGTTTCTTCATAGTCAATCCCTTCTTGTTGGGTATAACCCTTCGCCACAACTCGTGCTTTGAACGTCTCGACGTTCCCATCAGGACCCCTTTTCTTCTTGTATATCCACTTACACCCTACGGGTTTAATCCCTTCAGGAAGGTCTACAAGTTTCCAGACTTTGTTGACATACATCGAGTGCATTTCAACTTTCATGGCGTCAAGCCAAAGGTTTGATTCAGAACAAGCCATCGCTTGGCTATAGGAAACAGGATCATCCATGTCAGAGACGGCTACAAGAGAGTCTCCATAAGACATGTACCTGTCAGGCTTTTGAACAGCCCTCCCACTACGTCGAAGTACTACTTGACGAGATTCTGATGAGTTAGGTTGTGTTTCAGTTGGGGTAAGAACAATTCTTACAGATGAGGTAGAAGCTTCCTCACCCAACTTTTCTTCAAGCACAATTTTGCTTCTAGGTTTCGCATCCTTCATGAAGTCCTCCTCAAGGAAACGAGCATTCGTGCTAACGAAAGTCTTATCGTCCTCGGGACTATAGAAAATGAAACCTTTGGTTTCCTTTGGATATCCCACAAACAGGCACAATTCTGACCTACTAGCCAACTTGCTAGTCTTTTGCCTTAGCACATGTGCAGGGCAACCCCAAATTCGGATGTGGCCCAAACTTACTTTACGGCCAGTCCATCTTTCATAAGGAGTACCAGGAACCGTTTTAGACGGAACTTGGTTCAGAATGTAAGCGGCTATTTCGAGGGCATATCCCCAAAAGGAAAGCGGGAGTGATGAGTAACTCATCATCGATCTAACCATCTCCATAAGAGTTCGGTTTCTTCTCTCTGACACTCCGTTTTGTTGAGGTGTGCCAGGTGCGGTAAGCTGAGAAGCGATACCTTCTTCTTTAAGAAAGTCATCGAACTCTCCAGACATATACTCACCACCTCGATCAGATCGAAGGGTTTTGATCACTTTGCCAGTTTGCTTTTCCACTAAAGCCCTAAAGACCTTAAATACGTTAAAGGTCTAGGATTTGTGTTTGAGCAAATAGCCAAACCCATATCATGAGTAATCATCAGTGAAGGTAACGAAGTATTCGTATCCTCCACGTGCCTGTTGGCTGAGCGGACCACATACATCAGAATGTATTAGTTCCAGCAACTCAGTGGCTCTTCGACCTTTATCAGAGAAAGGTCGTTTAGTCATTTTTCCTTCTATGCAGGATTCACAACTAGGTAGTGAACCTATTGCAGATGCTTGGAGTGGACCATCCCTCACAAGTCTCTTAATCCTTTCTAGACTGATATGACCAAGTCTTAAGTGCCATAGGTGTGTTGATTTAGTTAGATCGTAGGATTCAGAAAGTTTGATCCTCTTTGGCTCCCTAATTAGATCATTATCTATTTCGGTGTCTAAAAGAGAAGGTTGAGTGGGATAGATGTAGAAAAGAACATTCTTCATACATGCATCAGTGACAAAAGAATTATCAGGAAACGAAATACGAATTCCATTCTTAATGAACTTTAAACAATAATCTTGCTCACGAAGATGAGCAACGGATATTAAGTTCTTCCCAAAGGTAGGAACAAAATAAACATTATTCAAGTTTAAAGTGCGGTCTTCAAAAGACAGCGTCACGGATCCCACAGCCTTTGCAGACACCAGGCTCCCATCACCCCATTTGAAACAGAACTCGCCTTCCTCTAAGCTTTTGGTTTTCTTGAAACCATTCAAGGAACAACAAATATGGTTAGTAGCAGCGGAGTCAAGAATCCACGTTGATACATTATCAGCTACTAAGCATGCTTCGGTAACTAGTACAATACTATGTTCCTTTGCTTTGAAATAGGCAGGACATTTCTTTTTATCGGCCTTGTAAGGTCCCTTCTCAGTTCTAGAGGCGGAGGCTTTGTGCTCAGTAGCATGTGCCTCTCCTTTATTCCTCTTTTTCTTAGTGAGACCTACAGCAGTGTGAAGTTCCATCATAAGCTTGGTAACAGTGTACTCTAGCTTGTTTATGGAGTAGTTCATCTTGGAGGTATCAAGAGATGCGGGGAGAGTATCTAAGATCATATCTATGATATTCTTCCCATCAATCTTAGATCCTAGGATTTCCATTTTACTTAGATGACTAATGATCAATATCATAAAGTCTCCAACATGAGTCCTAGCCTTCATGTGACAGTTCATAAACTGTCGGACTGCTTGTTGCCTTGTTTGACGCCCTTGCCCTCCAAACATCTCAAGGAGATTGTAGAGCATTTCGGCGGCAGTCTCGATGTTATGATGTTGCTCTTTCAGCATATTGTTCATAGATGCCAAGATATAGCACCTCACAATCTCATCGGATCGAAGCCAGGCCGCTACGGCGTCATTATCCTCTTGAGTTGAATCATCATTCGTCAGAGGAGGACACGGGGTGGTGAGTACCCATTTGTGCTTGTTAATGGTAGGTATTATGTCGAGGTTATGTTTCGAATCTATGTAGTTTTCGTTTTCGAGTTTGTTCGAGGAAAGAATGAAAGAGAGAGAGTTGGGAGACATATTGCCTATAAAAGTTGAAACAAGTTTATGATTAGTCTTTTGTTTAGGATTTAAGTTTGTTTAAGACTTTATAAAATCCAAAGGTGTTATAAACCAAACGATAATTTACTCCTTCGAGGGAAGGCCGCAAAAAATCTCCATTTATAAGTAAATGACACATCATTAATGCTTAGCCAAGATGTCAATACATCAACATTGACTAGCCACCTTGTAAATTGGTTTGATCACTCACATCCTTTCGCAGGGCCTCGAGGGAGGATTACTAGGGATTGAGTCTAAGTGTGTAACCAACCACTTAGTCCAAAAGATTGACTTTGAAAAACAATCCGCCGAGGGGAGGCCTTGTCATCATCGTCTCACTCTCGAACGTAGCTCATTGAGCAATGATCAGAGCAAAGCGCCCTTGAGTACTCTCATTTAAGAGAGGGCCACGAGGGTGACTCTTAGTCCGGCGACACTTGCACTTTTCATTAGTGTTGGGGATCGTGGGTTACAAACAACAAGTATAACCCTCCCACTTAGTTTTTGGAGTTGGTTCATCGACTCTTATAAGTTCGGAAACAAATTTCCTAGTTAGAGAGCGACAGAGCGGACAACTAGAAGAGAATCCTAGATCGACATGTTCAGAGTAGTATTAGTGCATAAAGGCACAAGGTACATACTCGATCTTTTCCTATTTTCTATTTCGGGAAAGTGCATGAGTGAAGTGTGAACTTCAACTCACTCGAACACTTGAAAGTTTGAGATTACACATCTTTTATTTTTCGGCTTGTCTACAAGGAGACCTCCCACTCAAATTTTCAAGAGCATATAGATTTTGAACATATGTGATATAGATATAGTTTTGAAAACATTTTGAAAATTTATTTGATTTGGATGACAAAATATTTTCAAGTTTGAAAGTGAAAACGGTTTTTCAAAATTCAAACTAGTTTTGTAAAGATTCAATTTCAATTAAACTTTCAAAAAACAAAACATTCTAATCTTACACATCATGTTTATAATCATATGAAAAACATTTTTTCTCAAGAAAATTTTCTCATTAGAGTTCTATAACTCATGGTAGTGGGGTTTGAAAATCCGGATTTCTAAAAAACTGGAGTTTCAGACAGCCGCGCACCTCGGAGTAAAATCACCATATCTGGCGGCTCCGATGTCCTTTTCAGCCGAAACCGGTGGCATTGGACAGAGGACAGACAGAGCTTTAATTTGATTCAAGAATCATCAAATTTAGATTTCTGAACAGAGAGTTATGCCACTTTTAATGCGGGTTTACTCCAGCTCGAAGAAAAAGAAATAAATTAAAGCTTGGTCCTACTTAGGTGCGAAAAAGAATCAAGTGTAACGGAACGTTTTAAGATGTTGTTTAAAGCTTTTATTTGTGTTTTATTAGCAGGGTAATAACATAGAATAAAAGAAATAACAACATGCATAAAACGATTCAAGTAAATAAACGAAACTAGCAAGACAATATAACTAGTCACAAAATTTTACTCGAAATTTCTCAAACCTTTAAAACACGTTTTTTAATATAAAAAATTAAAAACTTTTAGAACTGATTCTAATGTGTTTTAAAAACATCCCAAACTCATAGAAAATCAACATGCTTTTTAATTTGAAGGCAAGAGCAATAAATTAAAAAAAATCTAAGATTACAATTCTAACTTGTCACAAAATTAGTAAACTTTCGAAAACGATTTTCAAGCTCATAATTTTAAAAACATGTACATGCATCTCTTTGACCATAGCTCTGATACCATTTGTTGGAATTGATCTAGGGTTTAAGAAAAAGATTAAACGCTTCGGGAAGCGGCGGAATTTTAAAAAATTTCTTTTCAAGTAAAAACAGTTTTTACTAACCTAGACAAAGAAGCAAGTACATGTAATTAAAAATCAATATGAGCTAAGAGTTTACTAACCTTTCTTGAAGCTTGAACTTTGAAGAAGCTTTTGGAAAGTTTGCAACGCTCGTCTCCCCTTGCAGCACGTCTCTCTTGCTTTCCTCGCCAACTCGAGCAACCACGAAAGTTTCTATCACATGAATCACTCGAGAATAAAGGAATTAGTGAGTGGGCACTTTTAAACACGACGACTCGAGAACAAGTCTCAAAGTCGAAGAGCTAAAACCACTAGGTCAAATGAGGACCTAGGTGCCAAAACAAAAACAAAAATAACTAGAGAGAGAGAGAGGAGAAATCGGCCACAAGGTCTAGAGAGAGAGTCTCTCAATCTCTAACTTATGTGGAATGAATCAAATGAGAGGAATGAGGTGGGGTATTTATAGGAGGAGGATTACCTTCAAAAGGTAGTTTCCTCATACCCCTTGCACGTCCAAATGAGCTTCTAGAAGCTTTTAGATTTGTTTCCTCATTTGCTTTCTCTCTTAGTTGGCCGAAAATGCACTTTCCTTCTAAAGGAAATTTGTTTCCTCTTTTTCTTTTGGCAAGTATCTTTATACATCAATGCACAAAATAAACTCTCTTTTTCTCTATGGGGCTGCACGAAATTAGTCTCCCATTCTCTTGGGTTGGACGGCCAAAGGGCTTCCAGAAAGCCTTTCTAGATTTTTCTTTACTTGTTCATGACAACATAAGAAAAGCCCATTGAGAATTTTCAAGTAAAATTCTATGAAATGAAATTAATCCACAAGGCCCAATGAAGACATCATGGCCAAGTGATCTAGGCCATCATATGACCATGTTAAAAAAAAATTTATTGACATTCATTTCATGCTATGTCCAAAAAGACAAATTTACCCTTTTGACAATTTTCGTAAAACTTGTCTCGTTCTTGTTTTGACTTAGCTTCTAGTTTAACTATTCCTACTCGATATGATTTGTGACATTGACCTCATGGATCCAAATGAACAAAGCTTGAGCTAAACACTTGGACTCAAAAGTTCACAAACTTTTTCCAAGTTTAGCTTAATGCCAACTGACTCCACTAAAGAGCTGACACTGAAAATCTCTCGGTTCAAATGAATTTATTTTCTACTCAAGAATTCGACCTAATTATGATGAGCGGATCCACTGAATATTATCTATGTTTACCCTTCATGAATGTCATCAGCTAGTCGGGATTTACTAAATTACCATTTTACCCTTCTAGCTGTTATTTCCTCAACTGCTTTGTCGCTTGTGAATAAGTTAGAAACAATGTATTGACGAGGAGCTAACAAGTCACATTGTTTCATCCAAAAGAGTCAGGACTCAATTTGGACACTGGCCAGTTCATTTATTCACACTCCAAGGAACAAAGCATGAGGTGACATACATTGCATTTCAGCAATCTTGTACATGAATTCCATATCTATGAGAACTTCACAAAGTTACTCATGACAGACTCACAACTTAGTACTTCACCAATAGGCCTTGTTCGGAATCACATAGTGAGTCCGAACTTTGACTTTTTCAAATGAGAATACTAAGGTGTGAAATGGCATGTCTCATTTCAGGATTAAGGTAAGCATGATGCAATTCATACATAGTGACTTCGAGACATAAGAGGTTAAATGGTTTGTTCTTATATTGTCTCTAGAAGTGCACTGGTCAATTCAGTACCTTCGGAAGATACCTAGAAGAACTATAGAGTCCCCAACTCTCAATGCCTCATAACCAGACATCATAGATTCTTCTAACAATCATATTGAGGTCAATAGTCCTTTAACCCTAAGATTGCGAATATATCGTTTTAAGCAAACTACGAAGAGTTTGTTCATGCAAATCTACATTTGTCTCTTCGTAAGTTGTTAAGTTTGTTTATGGACTAAAAGACTAAGGTTTTATCATAAAGCTTCAAACAAAGAAAGAATGAATGAACGTTTCAACTTTATTAATGAATGAATAGGCAATTACAAGCAAGAGTCTTCGTAAGACTATATGACATCAAATGTACATAAATAGACACTACTACTCTTCTTGTGGGCACCATTGACAACAGAAGAAGGGAGGGAGACTCTCCTATTTATAGGAGAGGAATGAGCAAACCATGCTCCTCCCCTGTGTGTCGGCCTCTCGTGCGCCGGCCCGCCGGCGTCAGTCCACGCGCGGGCCGTGTTGCTCAGCCGACCCGGTCCGACCCCTCTGGGTCCGGCCGAGTTAAAAAAAAAACAAATGGTCAAACATGATAAAAGAGGTAAAATGACCTCAACGCCCTTTTTTCAAAACTAAAGTTCACGACTCGCATTCCGCAAGCCGTAAACTTGGGGGGCTAATGTTACCGGTCGTTTTTGGCAAACCGAAAACTTGAAAACAATTTAAGGCCGGCCGGACATCACTGACGGATCACCCTATGGGCCCCGACCCACTAGGCCCACGCGCCCCAGCGCACCCACGGCCCAACGAACCCGCGCGCGCGTCAGCACGCCCATGCCCTGGCCACGCGCGCACATGCGCCCCCGGGGCCCACTGGGCCCGCACGCTCCCTAGCGCACCTGTGCTCTTGGCCTAGTGGGCCCGCGCACGCCCTGGCGCTCCCACGCCCCCGGCTGCCCCGGCATGCACGCGCTCCTGGCCCAAGGCCCACGCCCCGGCCCGCGCGCACCTGCGCCCCCGGCCTAGTGGGCCCGCGCACGCCCTAGCGCACCTACGCTCCTGGTGTAGTGGGCCCGTACGCGCCCTGGCGCCCCGGTCGCCCCCGCCCGCGCGCGCACTATGCCCACTCGGCCGAGCGCCCCACCACCTCGGCCGAGAGTTCCTGTTGCACCGGCCGAGCGCCGTTGCTGCCTCGACCGGGACTCCTTGCTGCCTCGGCCGAGGGCCCCTGCTACCCCGGCCAAGTGCTCTTGATACCTCGGCCGGGTGCTCATGCCGCCCCGGCCGAGTGCTCCTGCCGCCTCGGCTGAGTACTACTGCCGCCCCAGCTGAGCGCTCCTGCTGCCTCGACCGGACATTAAAAGAGCGCGTGCTCCTCCTCCCTCAGCTCAGAAATCCATGGACGGCCCTCCACGAGAGGGAGCGCGCTCCTCTTCTGCGACCCGAGTCTCTGCAGTGTACACACTGTTCTCTCGCTTCTTGGTCCTTGAGCTAGAACTCTGAGATACGAGGCAAGCGACCCCTCTAAAGTCTTCACGAGAAGCTACGAGTTGGGTCCCACTCTAAAGCCTTGGATTCTCAGCCTCCGTGCCCAAGATAGCCCCCCAACACTCACTTTGACTACATTCTGACCTGATCCCAACTTGTTGTCAATGGTGCCCACAAGAAGAGTGGTAGCCTTCATTTTATACATTTGATGTAATAAAGTCTCACGTAGACTCTTGCTTGTAATTGCTTATTCATTAATAAAAAGTTGAAACGTTCATTCATTCTTCCTTGTCTGTTTGAAGCTTTATGATAAAACATTAGTCTTTAGTCCATAAACAAACTTAACAACTTACGAAGAGACAAATATAGATTTGCATGAACAAACTCTTCGTAGTTTGCTTAAAACGATATAATCGCAATCTAAGGGTCAAAGGACTATTGACCTCAGTACAATTGTTAGGAGAATCTATGATGTTTGGTTACGGGGCATTGAGAATTGGAGACTCTGTAGTTCTTCTAGGTATCTTCCGAAGGTTTTGAATTGACCAGTGCACTTCTAGAGACAAAATAAGAACAAACCATTTAACCTCTTATGTCTCGAAATCACTACGTATGAATTGCATCGTGCTTACCTTAATCCTGAAATGAGACATGCCATTTCGCAACTTACGTATTCTCATTTGAAAAAGTAAGAGTTCGGACTCACTATGTGATTCTGAATAGGGCGTATTGGTGAAGTACTTAGTTGTGAGAATGTCATGAGTAACTTTGTGAAGTTCTCATAGATATGGAATTCATGTACAAGATTGTTGAAATGCTATGTGTATTACCTCATGCTTTGTTCCTTGGAGTGTGAATAAATGAACTGGCCAGTGTCCAAATTGAGTCTTGACTCTTTTGGATGAAACAATGTGACTTGTTAGCTCCTCGTCAATACATTGTTTTTAACTTATTCACAAGCGACAAAGGAGTTGAGGAAATAACAGCTAGAAGGGTAAAATGGTAATTTCGTAAATCCCGACTAGCTGATGATATTCATGAAGGGTAAACATCGATAATATTCTATGGATCCGCTCATTACAATTAGGTTGAATTATTGCGTAGAAAATAAATTCATTTGAACCGAGAGATTTTCAGTGTCAACTCTTTAGTGGAGTTAGTTGACATTAAGCTAAACTTGGAAAAGGTTTGTGAACTTTTGAGTCCAAGTGTTTAGCTAAAGCTTTGTTCATTTGGATCCATGAGGTCACTGTCACAAATCGCATCGAGTAGGAATAGTTAAACTAGAAGCTAAGTCAAAACAAGAACGAGACAAGTTTTATGAAAATTGTCAAAAGGGTAATTTTGTCTTTTTGGACATGGCATGAAATGAATGTCAATAAATTTTTTGACATGGTCATATGATGACTAATAACACTCGGCCATGAGTTGTTCATTGGGCCTTGTGAATTAATTTCATTTCATAGAATTTTACCTGAAAATTCTTAATGGGCTTTTCTTATGTTGTCATGAACAATTAAAGAAAAACATAGAAAGCCTTTCTAGAAGGCTTTTGGCCATCCAACCCAATGAAATGGGAGATAAAATTCGTGCAGCCCTTAGTGTGAAAGAAAGTTTATTTTGTGCATTAATGTATGAAGATACTTGCCAAAAGAAAAGAGAGGAAACAAATTTGCTTCTATAAGCAATGAGGAATTCGGCCAACTAAGAGAGGAACTAAATGAGGAAACAAATCCAAGACATTGTTGGACAAGGTTGGACGTGCAAAGCAAGGGAAAAAAATAGGAAATAAGATTTACTCATGAATATGTGATATTCTATAGTAAAGAGGAAACTACTTTTTGAAGGTAATCCTCCTCCTATAAATACCCGACCTCATTCCTCTCATTTCATTCATTCCACATAAGTTAGAGATTGAGAGCTTCTCTCTCTAGACCTTGTGGCCGCCCATCTCCTCTCTCTCTCTAAGTTCTTTTCGTTTTTGTTTTGGCACCTAGGTCCACAATTGGCCTAGTGTTTTAGCTCTTCGACTCTAAGACTTGTTCTTGAGTCGTCGTGTTTAAAAGTGCCCACACACTAATTCCTATTTTTCTCGAGTGATTCTTGTGATAGAAACCATCGTGGTTGCTCAAGTTGGCGAGGAAAGAAGAGAGACGTGCTGCGAGGGAGACGAACGTTTTCAACCTTCCCAAGGCTCATCAACGTTCAAGCTTCTAAAAGGTTAGTAATCTTTAATGCTCATAATAATTTTTATTTACATGTACTTGCTCTTTGTCTAGGTTAGTAAAATCGTTTTACTTCTCAAAAGAAATTTTTTAAAATTCCACCGCTTACCGAAGCGTTAAACTTTTTTCTTAAACCCTAGATCAATTCCAACACAACTAACGGGTACGTAGGCAGTCTACCTTTGGCACGATCACACCCTCCAAAACACACCTTAGGGTCTGAAGGGTGCAACTCGGTCCACGAGTTCACATTTTTTGCCCGGGTGCGATCACACTGTCCGGCCTTGGATCGAACCGCCCGAGGTAATTAATCATTGTTCATTTTGTGCGACAACACTAACCTTTATCGAAGCTTGATCGTTGAGAAGCCTTTGGAAAGGTTGAATCGCTCGTCTCCCCACTAAACTCGTCTTTCTTCGTTCTTCGGGAACTCGAGTAACCACGAAAGTTTCTATCACATAAATAACTCAAGATTAGAAGGAATTAGTGTGTGGGTACTTTTAAACACGACGACTAAAGAAGAAGTCTAAGAGTCGAAGAGCTAAAACACTAGGTCAAATGTGGACCTAGGTGCCAAAACAAAAATGAAAAGAACTAGAGAGAGAGAGGAGGAGGGGCGGCCAAGGAGTTCTAGAAAGAGAAGCTCTCAAATCTCTAAAACTTTTGGATGAGAAACAATGAGAATGAGGTGGGGTATTTATAGGAGGAGGACCACCTTCAAAAGGTTGTTTCCTCTTTTCTATAGGATATCACATATTTGCTCTCCCTTCCTTATTCCACACATCCATGACACCTTCTAGAAGGTCTTGGATTTATTTCCTCTTTTTTTTTTTCTCTCTTTCCCTGTAGAGGAAATTTGTTTCTTCTTTTTCTTTTGGCAAGTATCTTCATACATCAATGCACAAAATAAGAAAAACCCATTAAGAATTTTCATGTAAAATTCCATGAAATGAAATTAATCCTCAAGGCCCAAAATCTAATCATGGACGAGTGGTTTATTTGTCATCATATGACAATGTCAACAACTCTATTGACATTCATTTCAGCCTGTGTCCAAAAAGACAAAAATACCATTTAAACAATTTTCGTAAAACTTGTGTCGTTCTTGTTTTGACTTAGCTTCTAGTTTAACTAATCCTACTCGATATGATTTTTTATAATGACCTCATGGATCCAAATGAATAAAGCTTGAGCTAACATACTTGGACTCAAAATTTCACAAACCTTTTCCATGTTTAGCTTAATGTCAACTAACTCCACTAAAGAGTTGACACAGAGAATCTCTTGGTTCAAATGAATTTATTTTCTACTCAATAATTCAACTTAATTGTGATGAGTGGATCCACTGAATATTATATATGTTTACCCTTCATGAACATCATCAGCTAGTCGGGATTTACAAAATTACTATGTTACCCTTCTAGCTGTTATTTCCTCAACTCCTTTGTTGCTTGTGAATAAGTTAGAAACAATGTATTGACGAGGACCTAACAAGTCACATTGATTCATCTAAAAGAGTCATGACTCAATTTGGACACTGGCTAGTTCATTTATTCACATTCCAAGGAACAAAGCATGAGGTGATATACATTGCATTTCAGCAATCTTGTACATGAATTCCATATCTATGAGATCTTCATGAAGTTACTTATGCGATCTTCATAACTTAGTACTTCACCATTAGGTCCTGTTCAGAATCACATAGTGAATCCGAACACTGACTTTCTCAAATGAGAATACGCAAGCTATGAAATGACATGTCTCATTCTAAGATTGAGGTAAGCATGATGCAATTCATACGTAGTGACTTCGAGACAAAAGAGGTTAAATGGTTTGTTCTTATTCTGTCTCTAGAAGTGCACTGGTCAATTAAGTACCTTCAGAAGATACATAGAAGAACCATAGAGTCTCCAACTCTCAATGTCCCATAACCAGACATCATAGATTCTCCTAACAATTCTACTGAGATCAATAGTCCTTTGATCCATAGATTGCGAATATATTGTTTTAAGCAAACCGTGAAGAGTTTGTTCACTGCAAATCTACATTTGTCTCTACATATGTCGTGAGGTTTGTTTAAGGACCAAAGACTATAGACTATCATAAAGCTTCAAACAGACAAGGAAGATTGAATGAACGTTTCAACTTTTTATTAATGATTTGGCAATTACAAGCAAGAGTCTTCGTGAGACTATATTAAGTCAAATGTAGATAAATAGACACTACTACTCTTCTTGTGGGCACCATTGACAACAGTTTTAAAGTTTTAAATTATATGTTTATGCGCATTGTCTAGGTTGTAAAAACGTTTTACGTGTTTTAAAGAAATTTTTTATATCCCGCCGCTTGCTAGAAGCGATAAATCTTTTCTTAACCCTAGATCTATTCAAACAAATGGTATCATAGCTATGGTCAATGTATAAGCATGTGCATATAATTTGAAATATTTGTTTGAAAATCGTTTTATGGAATTTACTCGAGTTATGGTTTTGCTAGAATTGTTTTTTTTTAGATTTTTTTAAATTTATTGCTTGTGTCTTTTAATGAAAAAGCGTACTGATTTTCTACAACCTTGGGATAATATTAAAACACAATAGAATCATTTCTAAAAGTTTTTAATCTTTTCATGATCAAAATCATTTTTTTGATAAGTTTGAGAAATTTCAGGTAATTTTGTGACAAGTAATGTTGTCTTGCATTCTTTGCTTATTTACACGCTCGTTTTATTTTTGTTTTTTTATCTCTTGTGCTAAACTATTACCATGTAAATAATACACATCCAAAAGACTTAACAACTCAATAAAACATTCTGTTATACTTAAATCTTTTGCACTCAAGTCCTGACCGAATTTCTGTCTAGTTTTTGTTTTAGTTTAAAAAAACACCTACTGTAAAAGGGACGTATCTTTCTTCTCGAAATTGAATTTCAATAGTTGTTAAACAAAATTAAAGGTCTATGAGTCTAGTTTCCAAAACAGTTAGAATTAGCTCAATTGGACATTGGAGTCGCCTTTTACGGAATTTTTACTCTAAGGTGTTCGTTGTCCGTGATTCCAGAATTTCTAGAAAATTTAATTTTGAATTCCGAATCCCGACTCCCATTCTAAGAGTTCTAGAACTCAAATGGAAAAATTTCCTTTGCAAAAATATTTTTCTAAATGTTATAAATATAATGTGTAATATTGAAAAGTTTTGATTTTTTAAAAGTTTTCACTTTCAAACTTGATAATATTTTGTCATCCAAATAAAATAATTTTTCAAAATGTTTTCAAAACTATATCTATATCACTTATGTTCAAAATCTATTTGCTCTTGAAAATTTAAGTTGGAGGTCTCTTCGTAGACTAGTCGAAAAATGCAAGAAGATGTGTAATCTCAAACTTTAAGTGTTCGAATGAGTTAGAAGTTCACACTTCCCTCATACACTTTCCCAAGTAGAAAATATTGGAAAATGTCTGAGTATGTACCTTGTGCCTTTATGGACTAACACTGCTCTTCCTAGAAACATGACAATCTAAGGTTCAATTTCTAGAATTCCACTCTATCGCTCTATAACTAGGAAATGTGTTTCCGAACTTATAAGAGACGATGCGCCAACTCTAAAAACTAAGTGGGAGGGTTATACTTGTTGTTTGCAACCCATGATCCCCAACACTAATGAAAAGTGTAATTGTCGCCAGACTAAGAGTCACCCTTGTGGCCTTATCTTAAATGATAGTACTTAACGGCAATTTGCTCTGATCATTGCTCAAAGAGCTACGTCAAATAGTGAGACAATGAGAAAAGGCCTCCCCTCGGTGGATTATTTTTCAAAGTCGATCTCTAGGACTAAGTGGTTGGTTACACACTTAGACTCAATCCCTAGTAATCCTCCCTCGAGGCCCTGCGACAGGATGTGAGTGATCAAACTTTTTTACAAGGTGGCTAGTCAATATTGATATATTGACATCTTGGCTATGCATTAATGAAGAGTCATTTACTTATGAAAGTAGACTCTTTGCGGCCTTTCCTCGAAGGAGTAGAGTGTCATTTCGTTCATAACACCTTTGGATTTTTCCTGTCTTGTTAATCCTAAAAACTTAAATAAACTTAAATAAACTTAAATCCTAAACCAAAAGACTAATCATAAACTTGTTTCAACTTAACTTCACCAAAATGTCTCTCCACACTCTCTCAACTATCATTTCCTCAAACAAACTCGAAGGCAAAAACGACAAGCATAACCTCGATATCGTCCTTACCGTTAACAAGCACAAATGGGTACTCATCCCCCGTGTCTTCCTCAGATGAATCATGATTTGACTCAAGAGGACAAGGACGCCTTTGCGGCCTGGTTCCGTTTCGATGAGATTGCGAGGTGCTATATCTTAGCATCGATGAACAATGTGCTGCAAAAACAACATCATGACATAGAGAAGGCCACCGACATGCTCTACAATCTCCATGAGATATTTGGAGGGCAAGGGCATCAGGCCAAACAATAAGCAGTAAGACAGTTTATGAACTCTTGCATGAAGGTTGGGACTCCTATCAGGGACTGATCATTAGTTACCTGAACGAGATGGAAATCCTAGCATCTAAGATTGATGGAGAGATCAAAATAGATATGATCTTGGAAACTCTCCCCGAATCTTTCGATACCTTCAAGCTGAACTACTCCATGAACAAGCTAGAGTACATTGTTACAGAGCTTATGGAAGAGATCCACAATGCAGAAGGTCTCACTAAGAAAAAGAGGAATCAAGGAGAGGCACATGCTACTGAGTACAAAGCCTCCGCCTCTGGATCAAAGAAGAGACCTCACAAGGCCGAGAAAAAGAAATGTTATGCCTACCTCAAAGAAAAGGAAAATAGTAATGTACTTATTACCGAAACATGCTTAGTAGCTGATAATGTATCAACGTGGATTCTTGACTCCACTACTACTAACCATATTTTTTGTTCCTTGACTGGTTTCAAGAAAACCAAAAGCTTAGAGGAAGGTGACTTCTCCTTCAGATGGGGTGATGGGAGCTCAGTGTCAGCAAAGGCCGTGGGATCAGAGACACTATCATTTGAAGATCGAACTCTAAACTTGAATAATGTTTATTTTCTTCCTTCCTTCGGAAAGAACTTGATATCCGCTGCTCTTATTTATGAGCAAGATTATTGTTTAAAGTTTATAAAGAATGGAATTCGTATTTCTCTTTCAAATTCTTTTGTCACTGATGCATGGATGAAGAATGCTCTCTTTTACATTTATCCCACGCAACCTTCGCTTTTAGACACTGAAATAGATAATGATCTACTTAGGGAGCCTAAGAGGATCAAACTTTCTGATTCCTCCGATCTAATAAAATCAACATATCTCTGGCACTTAAGACTTGGTCATATCAGTCTAGACAGGATTAAGAGACTTGTGAGGGACGTGTTGTCAATGGTGCCCACAAGAAGAGTAGTAGTGTCTATTTATGTACATTTGATGTCATATAGTCTTACGAAGACTCTTGCTTGTAATTGCTTATTCATCAATAAAAAGTTGAAACGTTCATTCATTCTTTCTTTGTTTGAAGCTTTATGATAAAACCTTAGTCTTTTAGTCCATAAACACACTTAACAACTTACGAAGAGACAAATACAGATTTGCATGAACAAACTCTTCGTAGTTTGCTTAAAACGATATATTCGCAATCTTAGGGTCAAAGGACTATTGACCTCAGTATGATTGTTAGAAGAATCTATGATGTCTGGTTATGAGGCATTGAGAGTTGGGGACTCTATAGTTCTTCTAGGTATCTTCCGAAGGTACTGAATTGACCAGTGCACTTCTAGAGACAATATAAGAACAAACCATTTAACCTCTTATGTCTCGAAGTCACTATGTATGAATTGCATCATGCTTACCTTAATCCTGAAATGAGACATGTCATTTCACACCTTAGTATTCTCATTTGAGAAAGTCAAAGTTCGGACTCACTATGTGATTCCGAACAAGGCCTATTGGTGAAGTACTAAGTTGTGAGTCTGTCATGAGTAACTTTGTGAAGTTCTCATAGATATGGAATTCATGTACAAGATTGCTGAAATGCAATGTATGTCACCTCATGCTTTGTTCCTTAGAGTGTGAATAAATGAACTGGCCAGTGTCCAAATTGAGTCCTGACTCTTTTGGATGAAACAATGTGACTTGTTAGCTCCTCGTCAATACATTGTTTCAAACTTATTCACAAGCGACAAAGGAGTTGAGGAAATAACAGCTAGAAGGGTAAAATGGTAATTTAGTAAATCCCGACTAGCTGATGACATTCATGAAGGGTAAACATAGATAATATTCAGTGGATCCGCTCATCATAATTAGGTCGAATTCTTGAGTAGAAATCAAATTCATTTGAATCGAGAGATTTTCAGTGTCAGCTCTTTAGTGGAGTCAGTTGGCATTAAGCTAAACTTGGAAAAGGTTTGTGAACTTTTGAGTCCAAGTGTTTAGCTCAAGCTTTGTTCATTTGGGTCCATGAGGTCACTGTCACGAATCACATTGATAGGAATAGTTAAACTGGAAGCTAAGTCAAAACAAGAACGAAAATAGTCAAAAGGGTATTTTTGTCTTTTGAGACATATGATGAAATGAATGTCAATAAATTTTTTGACAAGTTCATTTGATGACTTAATGTCACTCGGCCATAACTTGATTATTGGGCCTTGTGAATTAATTTCATTTCATAAGAAGTTTATTGAAAATTCTTAATGGGCTTTTCTCATGTTGTCATGAACAAATGAAGAAGCTTCTAGAAGCTCCTTCTAGATGAGAATAAGCGCCCATAATACCCAAGGAAAGAGAGTTTATTTTGTGCATAAATGTATTTAGATACTTGCCAAAAGAAAAAGAGGAAACAAATTTGCATGTAGATGCACTAGGGTAATCGGCCAAGCAAGAGAGAGTCAAAGGCATGGAACAAAATAGGAAACAAATCCAAGGCTTATTGAAGCCTAGTTTGGCCGTGTGACTCAATAAAGGAGATAGGGAAATTAGCTCATGAATATGTGATATTCTATAGAAGAGGAAACTACCTTATTGAAGGTGAGACCTCTCCTATAAATAGGAGCCTTATTTCCTCACATTTCATTCATCCAAGTTTAAGAGATTTGAGAGACTCTCTCTCTAGAACTTTGGCCGAAAATCCTCTCTCTCTCTCTAGTTTATTTTCGGTTTTTTCTTGTCGTGGCACCTAGGTCCTCACTCGACCTAGTGTTTAGCTCTGCGACTTCGAGACTCGTTCTTAAGTCGTAGTGTTTAAAAGTGCCCACTCACTGATTCCTTCTTTTCGAGTGATTTAGTGATAGAAACTTTCGTGGTTGCTCGAGGTGCCGAGGAAAGGAAGAGAGACGTGCTGCGAGGGGAGACGAGCGTTGCAAACTTTCCAAAAGCTTCTTCAAAGTTCAAGCTTCAAGAAAGGTTAGTAAACTCTTAGCTCATATTGGTTTTTAATTACATGTACTTGCTTCTTTGTCTAGGTTAGTAAAAACTGTTTTTACTTGAAAAGAAATTTTTTTAAAATTCCGCCGCTTCCCGAAGCGTTTAATCTTTTTCTTAAACCCTAGATCAATTCCAACAGGACGGTCCACTCCATGCCTCTACAATAGGTTCACTACCTACTTGTGAATCTTGTATAGAAGGAAAAATGACCAAGCGACCTTTCTCAGCTAAGGGTCGAAGAGCCACTGAGTTACTGGAACTTGTACATTCTGATGTATGTGATCCGCTAAGTTCACAGGCATGGGGAGGATATGAATACTTCGTTACCTTCACCGATGAGTACTCAAGATACGGCATTGTTTATTTGCTCAAACACAAATGCGACACCTTTGACGTATTTAAGGTCTTCTGTGCTTTAGTGGAAAAGCAAACTGGCAAACAGATCAAAACCCTTCAATCCGATCGAGGTGGTGAGTATATGTCTAGTGAGTTCGATGGCTTTCTTAGAGAAGAAGGTATCAATTCTCAGATTACAACACTTGGAAAACCTCAACAAAACGGAGTGTCAGAGAGAAGGAACCGAACTCTAATGGAGATGGTTAGTATTGGAATTGATCTAGGGTTTAAGAAAAAGTTTAAGGCTTCGGGTAAGCGGCGGAATTTTAAAAAATTTCTTTTGATAAGTAAAACAATTTTACTAACCTAGACAAAGAGCAAGTACACGTAAATAAAAACTATTATGAGCATTGTAAATTTACTAACTTTTTTAGAAGCTTGAACGTTGAGAAGCTTTTGGAAAGATGCAACGTTCGTCTCCCCTCACAGCACGTCTCTCTTCATTCCTCGGCAACACGAGCAACCACGACAGTTTCTATCACAAGAATCACTCGAGAGAAAAGGAATTAGTGAGTGGGCACTTTTAAACACGACAACTCGAGAACAAGTCTCAAAGTCGAAGAGCTAAAAACACTAGGTCAAATGTGGACCTAGGTGCCAAAACTAAAACCGAAAAAATAACTAGAGAGAGAGAGGATCGGCCAAGTTCAAGAGAGAGAGGCTCTCAATCTCTTAAACTTTGGATTAATGAAATGTAAAAAATGAGGCCTCTATTTATAGGGGAGGGATTACCTTCAACAAGGTAATTTACTCTTCTATAGAATATCACATATTCATGAGCAAAATATTCCTCTTTTCCTCTTTCATTTGCGCGGCCAAACAAGGATTCTGGAAGCCTTGGATTTGTTTCCTCTTTTGCTTCCCTTATGCCTTTGCCGAATTCTCTCTTGCCATGCATAGGAAATTCGTTTCGTCTTTTTCTTTTGGGAAGCATCTTAATACATTTATGCACAAAATAATCTCTCCTATTTCTCTATAAGGTGGGCGGCCTAGTCTCTATTGAAGGAGCTTCTAGAAGCTTCTTCATTTGTTCATGACAACATGAGAAAGGCCCATTAAGAATTTTCAATAAAATTCTTATGAACTGAAATTAATCCACAAGGCGCAATTAATTTAATCTTGGCCAAGTGGTTCTAAGCCATCAAATGACCTTGTCAAAAAATTTATTGACATTCATTTCATCCTATGTCCAAAAACACAAAATTACCCTTTTGACAATTTTCGTAAAACTTGTCTTGTTCTTGTTTTGAATTAGCTTCTAGTTTAAGTATTCCTACTCGATGTGATTTGTGACAGTGACCTCATGGATCCAAATGAACAAAGCTTGAGCTAAATACTTGGACTCAAAATTTCACAAACCTTTTCCAAGTTTAGCTAAATGTCAACTCACTCCACTTAAGAGTTGACACTGAAAATCTCTCGGTTCAAATGAATTTATTTTCTACTCAAGAATTCAACCTAATTGTAATGAGTGAATCCACTTAATATTATCTATGTTTACCCTTCATGAATATCATCAGCTAGTCGGGATTTCCAAAATTACCATTTTACCCTTCTAGCTGTTATTTCCTCAACTCCTTTGTCGCTTGTGAATAAGTTAGAAACAATGTATTGACGAGGAGCTAACAAGTCACATTGTTTCATCCAAAAGAGTCAGGACTCAATTTGGAAACTGGCCAGTTCATTTATTCACACTCCAAGGAACAAAGCATGAGGTGACATACATTGCATTTCAGCAATCTTGTACATGAATTCCATATGTATGAGAACTTCACAGAGTTACTCTTGACCACTTCACAACTTAGTACTTCACCAATACGTCATGTTCAGAATCACATAGTGAGTCCGAACTCTGACTTTCTCAAATGAGAATACGTAAGCTCTGAAATTGCATGTCTCATTTCAGGATTAATGTAAGTACGATGCAATTCATATGTAGTAACCAGGGTTAAATGGTTTGTTCTTATCTAGTCTCTAGAAGTGCACTGGTCAATTCAGTACCTTCGGAAGATACCTAGAAGAACTATGGAGTGTCCAACTCTCAATGCCCCATAACAAGACATCATAGATTCTCCTAAAAATCGTACTGAGGTCAATAGTCCTTTGACCCTTAGATTCTGAATATATCGTTTTAAGAAAACTACGAAGAGTTTATTCATGCAAATCTACATCTGTCTCTTCATAAGTTGTTAAGTTTGTTTATGTACTAAAGACTAATGTTTTATGAGAAAGCTTCAAACAGACAAGGAAGAATGAATGAACGTTTCAACTTTTTATTAATGAATAAGCAATTACAAGCAAGAGTCTTCGTGAGATATTATTACATCAAAATTACAAAATAAAGACTACCACTCTTCTTGTGGGCACCATTGACAACAAACTCACACTTGACTCAAAGAAGATGTGTGTAGTCCTTCATGCCTAATCCCTCTCGATGTTGGTCGAAGACCTTGTTCCCTAGGGCCTTGGTGAATGGATCTGCCAGGTTGTCCACCGTTGAGATCTTCTTCGCTTCCACGTCTCTGCACTGCACGATCTCTCAAATCAAATGGTATTTCCTCTCAATATGTTTAGAGCGTTTATGGCTTCGAGGTTCCTTTCAGTTAGCGACAGCCCCACTATTATCACAATAAAGGGTCATGGGCTCGTCGACGTTTGAAACAACTTCCAAATACTTAAGGAATTTTCTAAGCCATACAACCTCTTTGGATGCTTCACAAGAAGCCACATATCCTGCTTCCATTGTGGAGTCAGCAATGCAAGATTGCTTAATACTCCTCCACACAACAGCTCCACCATTAAGGATGAACACAGATCCCAAAGTAGATTTCCTGGAATCCTTATCCGCTTGAAAATCGGAATCGGTATATCCCATCATAGTCAGGTCAGTACCTGAGTATGTAAGCATCAAAATCCTAGTTCTTCGAAGATACTTAAGAACATGCTTAATAGCAATCCAGTGCTCGGGTCCAGGGTTGGATTGGAAACGGCTAACTACACCATACATGAGACTTCCTACGGCTGAGAGTGAGACTCCATGCCTAAAGGGTGTTTGACCCTTCTTATAGTCTTGCATCGAGAAGCGATCCATCACCTTATCAATATAAGATGCTTGTGAGAGCGATAGAGTCCGGTTCTTCCTATCTCCAAAGATTTGGATCCTCATAATGTACGTGGTTTCTCCTAGATCCTTCATATCGAATTGCTTTGCCAACCAGACCTTAACCACAGATAACTTACCCACATCATTACCTATGAGTAATATATCATCTACATATAGTACAAGAAACACAACTTTGCCTTCGTGTGTTAACTTGTAAACACAAGGCTCATCTATTGACTGTTTAAAGCCGAAGCTTTTCACAGTTTCATCGAATCTAATACTCCAAGACTTAGATGCTTGGTTTAGTCCATAACTGGACTTAAGTAACTCACAAACCTTGGTCTATTGACCTTTATACACGAAACCGTCTGGTTGAGCGATATAAATGCGCTCGTCAAGATTGCCATTCAAGAAGGGAGTCTCGAAATCCATTTGCCAGATCTCATAGTCGAGAGCTGGAGCTATGGATAGAAGTATGCAGCTTTGAACGTCTCGACGTTCCCATTCGGACCCTTTTTCTTCTTGTATATCCACTTACACCCTACGATTTTAATCCATTCAGGAAGGTCTACAAGTTTCCAGACTTTGTTGACATACATCGAGTGCATTCCAACTTTCATGGCATCAAGCCAAAGGTTTGATTCAGAACAAGCCATCGCTTGGCTATAGAAAATAGGATCATCCATGTCGGAGATGGCGACGAGAGAGTCTCCATAGGACATGTACCTGTCAGTCTTTTGAGTAGCCCTCCCACTACGTCAAAGTACTACTTGACGAGATTCTGATGAGATAGGTTGTGTTTCAGTTGGGGTAAGAACAGTTCTTACAGATGAGGTAGAAGCTTCCTCACCCAACTTTTCTTCAAGCACAATTTTGCTTCTAGGTTTTGCATCCTTCATAAAGTCTTCCTCAAAGAAAAGAGCATTCGTGCTATCGAAAGTCTTATCGTCCACGGGACTGTAGAGAGTAAAACATTTGGTTTCCTTTGAATATACAACGAACAGACACAATACTTACCTACTAGCCAACTTGCTAGTCTTTTGCCTCAGCACGTGTGCAGGGCAAACCTAAATTTTGATGCAGCCAAGATTTACTTTAGGGCCAGTCCATCCTTCATAAGGAGTACCTGGAACTGTTTTGGACGGAACCTGGTTTAGAATGTAAGCGGCTGTTTCGAGGGCATATCCCCAAAAGGAAAGAGGGAGTGATGAGTAACTCATCATTGATCTAACCATCTCCATAAGGGTTCGATTTCTTCTCTCTGACACCCCGTTTTGTTGAGGTGCGGTAAGCTGAGAAGCGATACATTCTTCTTTAAGAAAGTCATCGAACTCTCCATACATATACTCACCACCTCGATCGAAGCGAAGGGTTTTGATCACTTTGCCAGTTTGCTTTTCCACTAAAGCCCTAAAGACCTTCAATACGTTAAAGGTCTCGGATTTGTGTTTGAACAAATAGACAAAACCATATCTTGAGTAATCATCAGTGAAGGTAACGAAGTATTCAGATCCGCCACGTGCCTGTTGACTGAGCGGACCACAAACATCAGAATGTACTAGTTCCAGCAACTCAGTGGCTCTTCGACCCTTATCGGAGAAAGGTCGCTTAGTCATTTTTCCTTCTATGCGGGATTCACAAGTAGGTAGTGAACCTATTGCAGAGGCTTGGAGTGGACCGTCCCTCACAAGTCTCTTAATCCTGTCTAGACTGATATGACCAAGTCTTAAGTGCCAGAGGTATGTTGATTTTGTTAGATCAGAGGATTCAGAGAGTTATATCCTCTTTGGCTCCCTAATTAGATCATTATCTATTTCGGTGTCTAAAAGGGAAGGTTGAGTGGGATAAATGTAGAAAAGACCATTCTTCATACATGCATCAGTGACAAAAGAATTTGAAAAAGAAATTCGAATTCCATTCTTTATAAACTTTAAATAATAATCTTGCTCGAAAAGTTGAGCAACAGATATTAGGTTTTTCCCAAAGGAAGAAAATTAATAAACATTATTCAAATTTCAAGTGCGATCTTCAAAAGGCAGACACCACGCTCCCATCACCCCACTTGAAGCAAAAGACACCATCCTCTAAGCTTTTGCTTTTCCTAAAACCAGTTAAGGAGCAACAAATATGGTTAGTAGCAGCGGAGTCAATAATCCACAATGATACATTATCAGCTACTAAACAAGCTTTGGTTATAAGTACAATACCTTTTTCCTTAGTCTTGAGGTAGGCAGAACAATTCCTACGCCAGTGACCAGGCTCATTGCAGTGGTGGCACTTGTCGTTAGACTTGTCCACCTTCGGAGCCTTCGGCGTCTTCTTCTTCTTTTGATCTAGAGGTGGAGGCAGCCCTCTTTTTCTTAGTGAGTCCCTCAGTGGTGTGAAGCTCCTTCATAAGCTCGATAACAGTGTACCTAGCTTGTTCATGGAGTAGTTCAGCTTGAAGTTATCGAAAGATTCGGGGAGAGTTTCCAAGATCATGTCTATTTTAGTCTCCCCATCAATTTCAGATCCAAGAATCTCCATTTCGTTTAGATAGCTAATGATCAGCATCATATGATCTCTAACAAGAGTTCCAGCCTTCATACGAGAGTTCATAAACTGTCGGACCGCTTGTTGCCTAGCTTGACATCCTTGCCCTAAAAAAATCTCATGGAGATTGTAGAGCATATCGGCGGAAGTCTCGATGTCACGATGTTGTTGTTGCAACACACTGTTCATAGATTCCAAAATATAGAACCTCGCAATCTCATCGGATTGAAGCCAGGCCGCAAGGGCGACTTTTTCCTCTTGTGTCGAACCTTCATTCGTTTGAGGATAGGGGGTGGTGAGTGTTGGAATCGATCTAGGGTTTGAGAAAAAGTTTAACGCTTCGTTAAGCGGCGGAATTTTAAAAAATTTCTTTTTAAGTAAAACTAGTTTTTACTAACCTAGACAAGAGCATGTGCATGTAAATAAAAACTAATATGAGCTATAAAAGTTACTAACCTTTCTTGAAGCTTGAACCTTGTAGAAGCTTTTGGAAAGTTGCAACGCTCGTCTCCCCTCGCAGCACGTCTCTCTTTCTTTCCTCGGCAACTCGAGCAACCACGAAAGTTTCTATCACTAAATCACTCGAAAAGAAGGAATCAGTGAGTGGGCACTTTTAAACACTACGACTTAAGAACGAGTCTCGAAGTCGCAGAGCTAAACACTAGGTCGAGTGAGGACCTAGGTGCCAAGACAAGAAAAATCGAAAATATAAACTAGAGAGAGAGAGAGGAAGGGGCGGCCAAGTCTAGAGAGAGAAGCTCTCAATCTCTAAAACTTTGCATGAATGAAAAGTGTGGAATGAGGCTCCTATTTATAGGAGAGGTCTCTCCTTCAATAAGGTAGTTTCCTCTTCTATAGAATATCACATATTCATGAGCCAATTTCCCTTTTCCTTCAAAGAGGTGCACGTCCAAGACAAAACAAGTAAGTCCTTGGATTTGTTTCCTCTTTTGTTTGCTTCTCTCTTGACCACATTTGGGTGCCCACCATGTTTCCTCTTAGGGGAAATTTGTTTCCACTTTTTCTTTTGGCAAGTATCTTGATACATTTATGCACAAAATATTCTCTCTTCCTATGGGTATTATGGGCGCCTATCACCTTCTAGAAGGGGCTTCTAGAAGCTTTTCCATTTTGTTCATGACAACATGAAAAAGGCCCATTAAGAATTTTCAATAAAATTCTTATGAAATGAAATTAATCCACAAGGCCCAATTAATCATATTATGGCCGAGTGACATCAAGTCATCAAATGAACTTGTCAAAAAAATTTATTGACATTCATTTCATCCTTTGTCTCAAAAGACAAAAATACCCTTTTGACTATTTTCGTTCTTGTTTTGACTTAGCTTCCAGTTTAACTATTCCTATCGATGTGATTCGTGACAGTGACCTCATGGACCCAAATGAACAAAGCTTTAGCTAAACACTTGGACTCAAAAGTTTACAAACCTTTTCCAAGTTTAGCTTAATGCCAGCTGACTCCACTAAAGAGCTGACACTAAAAATCTCTCGGTTCAAATGAATTTGTTTTCTACTCAAGAATTCGACCTAGTTATAATGAGCGGATCCACTGAATATTATCTATGCTACCCTTCATGAATGTCATCAGCTAGTCGGGATTTACTAAATTACCATTTTACCCTTCTAGCTGTTATTTCCTCAACTCCTTTGTCGCTTGTGAATAAGTTAGAAACAATGTATTGACGAGGAGCTAACAAGTCACATTGTTTCATACAAAAGAGTCAGGACTCAATTTGGACACTGGCCAGTTCATTTATTCACACTCCAAGGAACAAAGCATGAGGTGACATACATTGCATTTCAGCAATCTTGTACATGAATTCCATATCTATGAGAACTTCACAAAGTTACTCATGACAGACTCACAACTTAGTACCTCACCAATAGGCCTTGTTCGGAATCACATAGTGAGTCCGAAATTTGACTTTCTCAAATGAGAATACTAAGGTGTGAAATGACATGTCTCATTTCAGGATTACGGTAAGCATGATGCAATTCATACATAGTGACTTCGAGACATAAGAGGTTAAATGGTTTGTTCTTATATTGTCTCTAGAAGTGCACTGGTCAATTCAGTATCTTCGGAAGATACCTAGAAGAACTATAGAGTCCCAAACTCTCAATGCCTCATAACCAGACATCATAGATTCTTCTAACAATCATACTGAGGTCAATAGTCCTTTGACCCTTAGATTGCGAATATATCGTTTTAAGCAAACTACGAAGAGTTTGTTCATGCAAATCTACATTTGTCTCTTCGTAAGTTGTTTAGTTTGTTTATGGACTAAAAGACTATGGTTTTATCATAAAGCTTAAGACAAGGAAGATTGAATGAACGTTTCAACTTTATTAATGAATGAATAGGCAATTACAAGCAAGAGTCTTCATGAGACTTTATTACATCAAATGTTCAAAATAAAGATTACAACTCTTCTTGTGGGCACCATTGACAACAAACTCCCACTTGACTCAAAGAAGATGTGTGTAGTCTTTCATGCCTAATCCCTCTCGATGTTGGTCGAAGACCTTGTTCGCTAGGGCCTTGGTGAATGAATCTGCTAGGTTGTCCACCGTTGAGATCTTCTTCACTTCCACGTCTCCGCGCTGCACGATCTCTCGAATCAAATGGTATTTCCTCTCAATATGTTTAGAGCGCTTATGGCTTCTAGGTTCCTTTGAGTTAGCGACAGCCCCACTATTATCACAATAAAGGGTCATGGGCTCGTCGACGTTTGGAACAACTTCCAAATACTTAAGGAATTTTCTAAGCCATACAGCCTCTTTGGATGCTTCACAAGCAGCCACATATTCTGCTTCCATTGTGGAGTCAGCAATGCAAGATTGCTTAATACTCCTCCACACAACAGCTCCACCATTAAGGATGAACACTGATCCTGAAGTGGATTTCCTGGAATCCTTATCCGCTTGAAAATCGGAGTCGGTATATCCCGTCATAGTCAGGTCAGTACCTGAGTATGTAAGCATCAAGTTCCTAGTTCTTCGAAGATACTTAAGAACATGCTTAACAGCAATCCAGTGCTCGGGTCCAGGGTTTGATTGGAAACGGCTAACTACGCCAACGGCGAAACAGATGTCAGGTCTAGTGCAAAGCATAACATACATAAGGCTTCCTACGGCAGAGGCGTAAGGAATTTTCCTCATGTCTTCAATCTCTTGTGCAGTCTTGGGAGACTGGTCCTTAGAGAGTGAAACTCCATGCCTAAAGGGTGTTTGGCCCTTCTTGGAGTCTTGCATCGAGAAGCGATCCATCACCTTATCAATATAAGATGCTTGAGAGAGCGACAGAGTCCGGTTTTTCCTATCTCGAAAGATTTGGATCCCCAGAATGTACGCGGCTTCTCCTAGATCCTTCATATCGAATTGCTTTGCTAACCAGACCTTAACCTCAGATAACTTACCCACGTCATTACCAATGAGCAGTATATCATCGACATATAGTACCAGAAACACAACTTTGCCTTCGTGTATTAACTTGTAAACACAAGGCTTATCTATTGACTGTTCAAAGCCGAAGCTCTTTACAGTTTCATCGAATCTAATATTCCATGACCTAGATGCTTGCTTTAGTCCATAAATGGATTTAAGCAACTCACAAACCTTGGTCTCTTGACCTTTATCCACGAAACCGTCTGGTTGAGCCATGTAAATGCGCTCGTCAAGATTGCCATTCAGAAAGGCTGTCTTGACATCCATTTGCCAGATCTCATAGTCGAGAGCTGCAGCTATGGATAGGAGTATCCGGATGGATTTAAGCATCGCGACTGGCGAGAAGGTTTCTTCATAGTCAATCCCTTCTTGTTGGGTATAACCCTTCGCCACAAGTCGTGCTTTGAACGTCTCGACGTTCCCATCAGGACCCCTTTTCTTCTTGTATATCCACTTACACCCTACGGGTTTAATCCCTTCAGGAAGGTCTACAAGTTTCCAGACTTTGTTGACATACATCGAGTGCATTTCAACTTTCATGGCGTCAAGCCAAAGGTTTGATTCAGAACAAGCCATCGCTTGGCTATAGGAAACAGGGTCATCCATGTCGGAGACGGCTACAAGAGAGTCTCCATAAGACATGTACCTGTCAGGCTTTTGAGTAGCCCTCCCACTACGTCTAAGTACTACTTGACGAGATTCTGATGAGTTAGGTTGTGTTTCAGTTGGGGTAAGAACAGTTCTTACAGATGAGGTAGAAGCTTCCTCACCCAACTTTTCTTCAAGCACAATTTTGCTTCTAGGTTTCGCATCCTTCATAAAGTCCTCCTCAAGGAAACGAGCATTCGTGCTAACGAAAGTCTTATCGTCCTCGGGACTATAGAAAATGAAACCTTTGGTTTCCTTTGGATATCCTACAAACAGGCACAATTCTGACCTACTAGCCAACTTGCTAGTCTTTTGCCTTAGCACATGTGCAGGGCAACCCCAAATTCGGACGTGGCCCAAACTTACTTTACGGCCAGTCCATCTTTCATAAGGAGTACCAGGAACCGTTTTAGACGGAACTTGGTTCAGAATGTAAGCGGCTGTTTCGAGGGCATATCCCCAAAAGGAAAGAGGGAGTGATGAGTAACTCATCATCGATCTAACCATCTCCATAAGAGTTCGGTTTCTTCTCTCTGACACTCCGTTTTGTTGAGGTGTGCCAGGTGCGGTAAGCTGAGAAGCAATACCTTCTTCTTTAAGAAAGTCGTCGAACTCTCCATACATATACTCACCACCTCGATCAGATCGAAGGGTTTTGATCACTTTGCCAGTTTGCTTTTCCACTAAAGCCCTAAAGACCTTAAATACGTTAAAGGTCTCGGATTTGTGTTTGAGCAAATAGACAAACCCATATCGTGAGTAATCATCAGTGAAGGTAACGAAGTATTCGTATCCTCCACGTGCCTGTTGGCTGAGCGGACCACATACATCAGAATGTATTAGTTCCAGCAACTCAGTGGCTCTTCGACCTTTATCAGAGAAAGGTCGCTTAGTCATTTTTCCTTCTATGCAGGATTCACAAGTAGGTAGTGAACCTATTGCAGAGGCTTGGAGTGGACCATCCCTCACAAGTCTCTTAATCCTTTCTAGACTGATATGACCAAGTCTTAAGTGCCATAGGTGTGTTGATTTTGTTAGATCGGAGGATTCAGAAAGTTTGATCCTCTTTGGCTCCCTAATTAGATCATTATCTATTTCGGTGTCTAAAAGAGAAGGTTGAGTGGGATAGATGTAGAAAAGAGCATTTTTCATACATGCGTCAGTGACAAAAGAATTATCAGGAAACGAAATACGAATTCCATTCTTAATGAACTTTAAACAATAATCTTGCTCACGAAGACGAGCAACGGATATTAAGTTCTTCCCAAAGGTAGGAACAAAATATACATTATTCAAGTTTAAAGTGCGGTCTTCAAAAGACAGCGTCACAGATCCCACAACCTTTGCAGACACCAGGCTCCCATCACCCCATTTGAAACAGAACTCGCCTTCCTCTAAGCTTTTGGTTTTCTTGAAACCATTCAAGGAACAGCAAATATGGTTAGTAGCAGCGGAGTCAAGAATCCACGTTGATACATTATCAGCTACTAAGCATGCTTCGGTAACTAGTACAATACTATGTTCCTTTGCTTTGAGATAGGCGGGACAGTTCTTTTTGTCGGCCTTGTAAGGTCTCTTCACAGTTTCAGAGGCGGAGGCTTTTTGCTCAGTAGCATGTGCCTCTCCTTGATTCCTCTTTCTCTTAGTGAAACCTACAGCAGTGTGAAGTTCCTCCATAAGCTTGGTAGCAGTGTACTCTAGCTTGTTTATGGAGTAGTTCATCTTGGAGGTATCAAGAGACGCGGGGAGAGTTTCTAAGATCATATCTATGAGATTCTTCCCATCAGTCTCAGATCCTAGGATTTCCATTTTATTTAGAAAACTAATGATCAGTATCATAAAGTCTCTAACAGGAGTCCTAGCCTTCATATGATAGTTCATAAACTGTCGGACTGCTTTTTGCCTTGCTTGACGCCTTTGCCCTCCAAAACTCTCAAGGAGATTGTAGAGCATGTCAGCGGCAGTCTCGATGTCACGATGTTGCTTGTTCAGCATATTGTTCATAGATGCTAAGATATAGCACCTCACAATCTCATCGGATCGAAGCCAGGCCGCTAAGGCGTCATTGTCCTCTTGAGTTGAATCATCATTCGTCAGAGGAGGACACGGGGTGGTGAGTACCCATTTGCGCTTGTTAACGGTAGGTATTATGTCGAGGTTACGTTTCGAATCTATGTAGTTTTCGTTTTCGAGTTGGTTCGAGGAAAGAAAGATAGAGAGAGGGTTGAGAGACATATTGCCTATAACAGTTGAAACAAGTTTATGATTAATCTTTGGTTTAGGATTTAAGTTTCATTAAGACTTTTGTAAAATCCAAAGGTGTTATGAACGAAATGACACTTTACTCCTTCGAGGGAAGGCCACAACGAGTCTCCTTTCATAAGTAAATGACTCATCATTAATGCATAGCCAAGATGTCAATACATCAATTTTGACTAGCCACCTTGTAAATTGGTTTGATCACTCACATCCTTTCGCAGGGCCTCGAGGGAGGATTACTAGGGATTGAGTCTAAGTGTGTAACCAACCACTTAGTCCAAAAGATTGACTTTGAAAAACAATCCGCCGAGGGGAGGTCTTGTCATCATCGTCTCACTCTCGGACGTAGCTCATTGAGCAATGATCAGAGCAAAGCGCCCTTGAGTACTCTCATTTAAGAGAGGGCCACGAGGGTGACTCTTAGTCCGGCGACACTTGCACTTTTCATTAGTGTTGGGGATCGTGGGTTAGAAACAACAAGTATAACCCTCCCACTTAGTTTTTGGAGTTGGTTCATCGACTCTTTTAAGTTCGGAAACAAATTTCCTAGTTAGAGAGCGACAGAGCGGACAACTAGAAGAGAATCCTAGATCGACATGTTCAGAGCAGTATTAGTGCATAAAGGCACAAGGGACATACTCGATCTTTTCCTATTTTCTATTTCGGGAAAGTGCGTGAGGGAAGTGTGAACTTCAACTCACTCGAACACTTGAAAGTTTGAGATTACACATCCTTTTATTTTTGGGCTTGTCTACAAGGAGACCTCCCACTCAAATTTTCAAGAGCATATAGATTTTGAACATATGTGATATAGTTTTGAAAACATTTTGAAAATTTATTTGATTTGGATGACAAAATATTTTTCAAGTTTGAAAGTGAAAACGGTTTTTCAAAATTCAAACTAGTTTTGTAAAAATTCAATTTCAATTAATCTTTCAAAAATCAAAACTTTTAATCTTTACACATCATGTTTATAATCATATGAAAAACATTTTTGCTCAAGAAAATTTTCTCATTAGAGTTCTATAACTCATGGTAGTGGGGTTTGAAAATCCGGATTTCTAAAAAACTGGAGTTTCAGACAGCCGCGCACCTCGGAGTAAAATCGCCATATCTGGCGGCTCCGATGTCCTTTTTAGCCGAAACCGGTGGCATTGGACAGAGGACAGACAGAGCTTTAATTTGATTCAAGAATCATTAAATTTTGATTTCTGAGCAGAGAGTTATGCCACTTTTAATGCGGGTTTACTCCAGCTCGAAGAAAAATAAATAAATTAAAACTTGGTCCTACTTAGGTGTGAAAAAGAATCAAGTGTAACGGAACGTTTTAAGATGTTGTTTAAAGCTTTTATTTGTGTTTTATAAGCAAGGTAATAACAAGGCATAAAAGAAATAACAACATGCATAAAACGATTCAAGTAAATAAACGAAACTAGCAAGAAAATAAAACTAGTCACAAAATTTACTCGAAAATTCTCAAACCTTTAAAACACGTTTTTCAATATAAAAAATTAAAAACTTTTAGAACTGATTCTAATGTGTTTTAACATCATCCCAAACTCATAGAAAATCAACATGGTTTTTAATTTAAAGGCATGAGCAATAAATTAAAAAAATCTAAGATTACAATTCTAACTTGTCACAAAATTAGTAAACTTTCGAAAACGATTTTCAAGCTCATAATTTAAAAACATGCACATGCATTCCTTTGACCATAGCTCTGATACCATTTGTTGGAATCGATCTAGGGTTTGAGAAAAAGTTTAACGCTTCGTTAAGCGGCGGAATTTTAAAAATTTTCTTTTTAAGTAAAACTAGTTTTTACTAACCTAGACAAGAGCATGTGCATGTAAATAAAAACTAATATGAGCTATAAAAGTTACTAACCTTTCTTGAAGCTTGAACCTTGTAGAAGCTTTTGGAAAGTTGCAACGCTCGTCTCCCCTCGCAGCACGTCTCTCTTTCTTTCCTCGGCAACTCGAGCAACCACGAAAGTTTCTATCACTAAATCACTCGAAAAGAAGGAATCAGTGAGTGGGCACTTTTAAACACTACGACTTAAGAACGAGTCTCGAAGTCGCAGAGCTAAACACTAGGTCGAGTGAGGACCTAGGTGCCAAGACAAGAAAAATCGAAAATATAAACTAGAGAGAGAGAGAGGAAGGGGCGGCCAAGTCTAGAGAGAGAATCTCTCAATCTCTAAAACTTTGCATGAATGAAAAGTGTGGAATGAGGCTCCTATTTATAGGAGAGGTCTCTCCTTCAATAAGGTAGTTTCCTCTTCTATAGAATATCACATATTCATGAGCCAATTTCCCTTTTCCTTCAAAGAGGTGCACGTCCAAGACAAAACAAGTAAGTCCTTGGATTTGTTTCCTCTTTTGTTTGCTTCTCTCTTGACCACATTTGGGCGCCCACCATGTTTCCTCTTAGGGGAAATTTGATTCCTCTTTTTCTTTTGGCAAGTATCTTGATACATTTATGCACAAAATATTCTCTCTTCCTATGGGTATTATGGGCGCCTATCACCTTCTAGAAGGGGCTTCTAGAAGCTTTTCCATTTTGTTCATGACAACATGAAAAAGGCCCATTAAGAATTTTCAATAAAATTCTTATGAAATGAAATTAATCCACAAGGCCCAATTAATCATATTATGGCCGAGTGACATCAAGTCATCAAATGAACTTGTCAAAAAAATTTATTGACATTCATTTCATCCTTTGTCTCAAAAGACAAAAATACCCTTTTGACTATTTTCGTTCTTGTTTTGACTTAGCTTCCAGTTTAACTATTCCTATCGATGTGATTCGTGACAGTGACCTCATGGACCCAAATGAACAAAGCTTTAGCTAAACACTTGGACTCAAAAGTTCACAAACCTTTTCCAAGTTTAGCTTAATGCCAGCTGACTCCACTAAAGATCTGACACTGAAAATCTCTCGGTTCAAATGAATTTGTTTTCTACTCAAGAATTCGACCTAATTATAATGAGCGGATCCACTGAATATTATCTATGCTACCCTTCATGAATGTCATCAGCTAGTCGGGATTTACTAAATTACCATTTTACCCTTCTAGCTGTTATTTCCTCAACTCCTTTGTCGCTTGTGAATAAGTTAGAAACAATGTATTGACGAGGAGCTAACAAGTCACATTGTTTCATCCAAAAGAGTCAGGACTCAATTTGGACACTGGCCAGTTCATTTATTCACACTCCAAGGAACAAAGCATGAGGTGACATACATTGCATTTCAGCAATCTTGTACATGAATTCCATATCTATGAGAACTTCACAAAGTTACTCATGACAGACTCACAACTTAGTACCTCACCAATAGGCCTTGTTCGGAATCACATAGTGAGTCCGAAATTTGACTTTCTCAAATGAGAATACTAAGGTGTGAAATGACATGTCTCATTTCAGGATTAAGGTAAGCATGATGCAATTCATACATAGTGACTTCGAGACATAAGAGGTTAAATGGTTTGTTCTTATATTGTCTCTAGAAGTGCACTGGTCAATTCAGTATCTTCGGAAGATACCTAGAAGAACTATAGAGTCCCAAACTCTCAATGCCTCATAACCAGACATCATAGATTCTTCTAACAATCATACTGAGGTCAATAGTCCTTTGACCCTTAGATTGCGAATATATCGTTTTAAGCAAACTACGAAGAGTTTGTTCATGCAAATCTACATTTGTCTCTTCGTAAGTTGTTTAGTTTGTTTATGGACTAAAAGACTATGGTTTTATCATAAAGCTTCAGACAAGGAAGATTGAATGAACGTTTCAACTTTATTAATGAATGAATAGGCAATTACAAGCAAGAGTCTTCATGAGACTTTATTACATCAAATGTTCAAAATAAAGATTACAACTCTTCTTGTGGGCACCATTGACAACAGTGAGAACCCAATTGTACTTGTCGACAGTAAAGACAAATGTCGAAGTTACGTTTCCAATCGACGTAATTGTCGCCTTCGAGTCTATTCGAGGAAAGAATGGTTGAGAGAGAGTTGAGAGACATTATGCCTATAAAAGTTGAAATAAGTTTATGATTAGTCTTTGGTTTAGGGTTTAAGTTTCTTTAAGATCATAAAATCCAAAGGTGTTGTAAACCAAACGATAATTTACTCCCTCAAGAGAAGGCCGCAAAAAATCTCCATATATAAGTAAATGACACATCATTAATGCTTAGCCAAGATGTCAATAAACCAATTTTGACTAGCCACCTTTTAAATTGGTTTGATCACTCATATCCTTTCGCAGAGCCTCAAGGGAGGATTATTAGGGATTGAGTCTAAGTGTGCAACCAACCACTTAGTCCAAAAGATCAACTTTGAAAAAACAATCCCCCAAGAGGAGGCCTTGTCTTCATCGTCTCACTCTCGGACATAGCTCATTGAGCAATGATCAACGTAAAAATGCCATAGAGTACTCTCATTTAAGAGAGGGTCACAAGAGTGACTCTTAGTCTCCCGTTAATTGCTTCTTTCATTAGTGTTGGGGATCGTGGGTTACAAACAACAAGTATAACCCTCCCACTTAGTTTTTAGAGTTGGTACATCGACTCTTATAAGGAAACGGATTTCCTAGTTATAGAGCGATAGAGCGGACAACTAGAAAAGAATCCTAGAGGTTTATGTTCAGGGCAGTGTTAGTGCATAAAGGCACAAGGTACATACTCGGATCTTTTCCTATTTTCTATTCGGGGAAAGTGCATGAGGGAAGTGTGAACTTCAACTCACTCGAACACTTGAAAGTTTGAGATTACACATCTTTTTGTTTTTCGGCTTGCCTACGAAGAGACCTCCCACTCAAATTTTCAAGAGCATATAGATTTTGAACATATGTGATATAGATATATTTTAGAAAACATTTTGATAACTTATTTTATTTGGATGACAAAATATTTTCAAGTTTGAAAACGAAAACGATTTTTCAAAATTCAAACTAGTTTTGTAAAAATTCAATTTTAATTAAACTTTCAAAAATCAAAACATTTTAATCTTTCACGTATGTTTATAATCATATAAAAAACATTTTTTCTCAAGAAAATTTTCTCATTAGAGTTCTATAACTCATGATAGTGGGGCTGAAAATCCGGATTTCTAAAAAACAGAATTTTCGGAACAGCCGCGCACCTCAGAGTAAAATCACCATAACTGGCGGCTCCGATGTCATTTTGACCCAAAACCATGGCATTGGAAAGAGGACAGACAGACCTTTAATTTGATTCAAGAATCATTAAATTCAAAATTCTGAGCAGAGAGTTATGACACTTTTACTGCGGGTTTTACTCTAGCTCGAAGAAAACAGAAATAATTAAAGTTCGGTCTTTTAGTGCTTAAAAAGAATCGAGTGTAACAGAACGTGTTAGGAAGTTGTTAAGGCTTTTATTTGTATTTTATTAATATGGTAATAACATGGTATAAAAGAAATAACAACAAGCATAAACGATTCAAGCAAATAAAAGAAACTAGTAAGACAAGAAAACTAGTCAGAAAATTTACTCGAAATTTTCTCAAACTTAGAAACATGTTTTTAATATAAAAATTTAAAAACTTTTAGAACTAATTCTAATGTGTTTAAATAAAATCCCAAACTCATAGAAAAGCAACATTATTTTTAATTTAAAGGCAAGAGCAGTAAATAAAAAAAATCTAAGAAAACAATTCTAACTTGTCACAAAATTAGTAAACTTTCGAAAACGATTTTCAAGCTCATAATTTTAAAAACATGTACATGCATATCTTTGACCATAGCTCTGATACCATTTGTTGGAATTGATCTAGCGTTTAAGAAAAAGTTTAACGCTTCGGGTAAGCGGCGGAATTTTATAAATTTTCTTTTGACAAGTAAAACAATTTTACTAACCTAGACAAAGAGCAAGTACACGTAAATAAAAACTATTATGAGCATTGTAAATTTACTAACTTTTTTAGAAGCTTGAACATTGAGAAGCTTTTGGAAAAATGCATGTTCGTCTCCCCTCGCAGCACGTCTCTCTTCTTTCCTCGGCAACACGAGCAACCACGACAGTCTCTATCACAAGAATCACTCGAGAGAAAAGGAATTAGTGAGTGGGCACTGTTAAACACGACGACTCGAGAATAAGTCTCAAAGTAGAAGAGCTAAAAACACTAGGTCAAATGTGGACCTAGGTGCCAAAACAAAAACCGAAAAGTCACTAGAGAGAGAGAGAGAGGATCGGCCAAGTTCTAGAGAGAGAGGCTCTCAATCTCTTAAACTTTGGATGAATGAAATGTGAAGAATAAGGCCTCTATTTATAGGGGAGGGGTTACTTTCAACACGGTAGTTTCCTCTTCTATAGAATATCACATAATCATGAGCAAAATACTCCTCTTTTCCTCTTTCATTTGGGCGGCCAAACAAGGCATCTAGAAGCTTTGGATTTGTTTTCTCTTTTGCTTCCCTTATGCCTTGGCCGAATTCTCTCTTGCCATGCATAGGAAATTTGTTTCTTCTTTTTCTTTTGGAAAGTATCTTGATACATTTATGCACAAAATAATAACTCCTATTTCTCTATAGGGTGGGCGGCCAAGTCTCTCTAGAAGGAGCTTCTAGAAGCTTCTTCATTTGTTCATGACAACATGAGAAAGGCCCATTAAGAATTTTCAATAAAATTCTTATAAAATGAAATTAAACCACAAGGCCCATTTAATTTAATCTTGGTCGAGTGGTTTTAAGCCATCAAATGAACTTGTCAAAAAAATTTATTGATATTAATTTCATCCTATGTCCAAAAAGACAAAATTACTCTTTTGACAATTTTCGTAAAACTTGTCTCGTTCTTGTTTTGAGTTAGCTTCTAGTTTAGCTATTCCTACTCGATGTGATTTGTTGTCGCACAAAAATGAACATAGATTAAATACCTCGGGCAGTTCGATCCAAGGCCGGACCAAGTGATCGCGCCGGGCCAAAAATGGGAGCTCGTAGACCGAGCTGCACCCTCCAGACCCTGAGGTGTGTTTTGGGGGGTGTGACCGTGCCAAAGGTTGGCTTCCTACGTACCCTTTAGTCGGGATTAGGTCATATCGGAATTCAATTTGTGTATTGGGGGCTATCTTGGGCTCAGTGGCTTTGGGAATCCATGGCTTTAGAGTAGGACCCGGCTCGTAGCTTCTAGTAAAGGCTTTAGAGGGGTCGCGTGCTCGTAGCTCGGAGTTCTAGCTCAAGGGCCAAGAAGCGAGAGAGCGGTGTGTACCGCATAAGCTCATGTCACAGAAGAGGAGCGTGCTCCCTCTCGTGGAGGGGGGTCCTTGTGTTTCTGAGCCGAGGGAGGAGGAGTGCGCGCTCTTGGAAATGTCACAAGAGGGCGAGAGAGAGTTCTCGAGAGAAGAGAAGTGTTGTTGGCATCAACCAGGATGTAAGTTGTGTCATAAAACCGGGGTCTCTTTTTCCTTCCCCAAGGGGGGGTATTTATACTTGCGGAGAGAGGCCTTGGGCCGGCCCCTTGAGGCCCACCGGGCGCGCGAGGCTTCACGTCCAAGAGGGCGCAGGGCTCGCGGGACTTGTCGCCTGGATGGGCGCGGGGCATGCCGGGCGCGGGATTTGGCTAGGCGCGGCGCGCCCGGCAGTGGGCGTGCCTAGCTGAGGTGGCACGAGTGCTCGACCGAGGTGGCGAGGTGGCAAGGATGCTCAGCCGAGGTGGCCGAGGTGGCAAAGACGCTCGGCCGAGGTGACCGAGGTGGCAAGGACGTTCGGCCGAGGTGGCCGAGGTGGCAAAGACGCTCGGCCGAGGTGGCCGAGGTGGCAAGGACGCTCGGCCGAGGTGGCCGAGGTGGCAAAGACGCTCGGCTGAGGTGTGTGCAAGCCGGGAGGCCGGGGCGCGCGGGAGTGCGTGCGCAGACCGGGAGGCCGGGGCGCGGGAGCACGCGCGGACCGTGAGGCCGGGGTGCGGGAGCGCGCGCGGGCCGGGAGGCCATGGCGCAGGGTACGCGTGAGCCAGGCGTGCTAGGGCACGCTGAGGCCTGTTGGGCCGGGGGGCTCAGGGCCGGGGGCGCAGGTGCGCGCGCGCCGGCCGTGCCGGGCCGTGGGTGCGTCAGGGCGCTCGGGCCTGGTGGGCCGGGGCCCGTTGGGCTTCCGGCCGGCAAAGCCTGGCCGGCCTTGAATCGTTTTTGAATTTCCGGTATCCCGAAAACGACCGGTAACATTAGCCCCCCAAGTTTACGGCTTACGGGACGTAAGTCGTGAACTTTAGAAAAGAAAAGGGCGTTGAGGTGATTTCACCTTCGACCACGCGTGACCGTACGCACGCATATCTTTCTGTTTTTCTTCTTTGTTTTTTTAGGATTTTATTTATTTTTCACGCACTTTTTGTTCAGCACGTGTTTATCAGAGCCGTGGCTCTTTTTATTTATGAGATATTTTTGTTGCTTTCATGTTGAATGCCTATCTCATTTTTCGAGTAATTTTCACTCGTATATGCCTTCTTTGCGGGCTAATCGTGTCCCGAAGGGCTTGTATCCTTGCCAATAGTTTTGGCAGGTTCTGCGTACTTAGCTGGGATTCGTCCTCCGCCCATTTCGTCGTTACGACTCGTCGTCGTTTAAATGGTGAGCTAGGCGATTGGCCGACCCGTGTTTGAATGGTGGTATCGGCCTGTCGGGTTAGGCCGACGATTCAGCCTGCGTAATGTGGCCGTGGCCCATTCACTTCACTTCGTGCCTTCCGACGATCGAAGAAGTCGTACAGGGTAGTTCCCGGGGCTCTGTGTCCGTGCCTTCCGCGACTGGACGTGCATGTCACGCCGGGTTAGGCCGGCGTCTTTTGGAGCCCACGCTTTTAAGCAACGAGCTCGCCGGGTTAGGCCGGCATCTTCGAGCTCGCGCTGTTTGATCGACCGAGCTCGCCGGGTTAGGCCGGCGTCTTCGAGCTCGCGCTGTTTGAGCGACCGAGCTCGCCGGGTTAAGCTGGCGCCTTTGAGCTCGTGCTGTTGAGCGACTGAGCACGCCGGGTTAGGCCGGCGTCTTTGAGCTCGCGCTGTTTGAGCGACCGAGCTCGTCGGGTTAGGCCGGCGTCTTCGAGCTCGCGCTGTTTGAGCGACCGAGTTCGCCGGATTAGGCCGGCGTCTTTGAGCTCGCGCTGTTTGAGCAACCGAGCTAGCCGGGTTAGGCCGGGGTCTTTGAGCTCGCGCTGTTTGAGCGACCGAGCTCGCCGGGTAAGGCCGGCGTCTTCGAGCTCGCGTTGTTTGAGCGACCCAGCTCGCCGGGTTAGGCCGGAGTCTTTGAGCTCGCGCTGTTTGAGCGACCGAGCTCGCCGGGTTAGGCCGGCGTCTTTGAGCTCGCGCTGTTTGAGCGACCGAGCTAGCCGAGTTAGACCGGCGTCTTTGAGCTCGCGCTGTTTGAGCGACCGAGCTCGCCGGGTTAGGCCGGCGTCTTCGAGCTCACGCTGTTTGAGCGACCGAGCTCGCCGGGTTAGGCCGGCGTCTTTGAGCTCATGCTGTTTGAGCGACCGAGCTCGCCGGGTTAGGCCGGCGTCTTTGAGCTCGTGCTGCCGAGTGACCGAGCGTTTATGGTGCGCCGGTTGAGCTTGACGTCTTTTGGGTTCGTGCCCTGAAGCAAGCGAACGCGCTTTGCGTCGGGTTAGGCCAACGTCTTTTTAGTGTTCGCGCCCTGGAGCGTCGGAACGTAGGTGCGCCGGGTTAGGCCGGCATCTTTTTAGTGTTCGCGCCCTTGAGCGTTGGAACGTAGGTGCGCCGGGTTAGATCGGCGTCTTTTTAGTGTTCGCGCCCTGGAGCGTCGGAACGTAGGTGCGCCGGGTTAGGCCGGCATCTTTTTAGTGTTCGCGCCCTGGAGCGTCGGAACATAGGTGCGCCAGGTTAGGCCGGCGTCTTTTTAGTGTTCGCGCCCTTGAGCGTCGGAACGTAGGTGCGCCGAGTTAGGCTGGCGCCTTTTTAGTGTTCGCACCCTGGAGCGTCGGAACGTAGGTGCGCTAGGTTAGGCCGACGTCTTTTTGGACCCGCTTGCCCTGGAGCAAGCGAACGCGGTTGCGTCGGGTTAGGCCGACGTCTTTTGGTCCCGCTCACCCTGGAGTGAGCGAACGCGGGTGCGTCGGGTCAGGCCGACGTCTTTTGGGCCCGCTCACCATGGAGTAAGCGAACGCGGGTGCATCGGGTTAGGCCGACGTGTTTTGGGCCCGCTCACCCTGGAGTGAATGAACGCGGGTGCGTCGGGTTAGGCCGACGTCTTTTGGGCCCGCTCACCCTGGAGTGAGCGAACGCGGTTGCGTCGGGTTAGGCCGACGTCTTTTGGGCCCGCTCACCCTGGAGTGAGCGAACGCGGTTGCGCCGGGTTAGGCCGGCGTCTTTTGGGCCCGCTCACCCTGGAGTGAGCGAACGCGGTTGCGCCGGGTTAGGCCGGCGTCTTTTAGTCAAACCATATTGCGCCGGGTTAGGCCGGCGTCTTTTGGTGTTCGTGCCCTGAGGCTAGCGAACCTTTGTTTAGCTCAAGTTTGGCCTTTTTCGGGTTTGAGGCAGCGCCTTTACGCGACTTACATGCGTCTCGGAAGACGTCTTTCACATGCGCCTTTACGCGTCTTACGGTACGCCGGGTAGGCCGGCATTTTACTCGAACCCGTATGCACGAAGGGCCGTCGAGGTCCGAGCTTCCTAAGTCTGTATCCCCGTGGGGGACTTAGGCCTTTTGCGTCGGGTTAGGCCGACGTCTTTTCTCGGACCCGTATGCCTGATGAGCCGTCGGGGTCCGAGCTTCTTAAGCCTTTGTATCCCGTGAGTGGGGGGCTTAAGGTTTTTTTTTTATACCGTAATTTCTCGAGTGTACGTCTCAGGACCCATAGCCCCCCGAGTTTTTAGTTTACAGGTCGTGCCATGATGACTAAAAACTGTGATAAAGTGGGTGAAAAGACCGCAAACTTTATTTTTTATTACGTTTTGCTAACAGAGAACATCCTTGAACAGTGGCGCGTAGGCCTTATTGAATAAGGGAAATCAGAGCAATAAATGGGGGGACTTGGTCACTAGTGGTACTGCCTCAAGTGCTCGGCGTTCCACGGGTGCCGGATTGGAGTTCCGTCCGTGTGTTCGATGTAGTAGGTTCTGTCGTGTATGACTTGTCGAACTCTATATGGTCCTTCCCAATTTGGGCCCAGGACCCCGGCGCCTTGCACTTGGGTGTTTTGGAACACGCGTCTGAGTACAAGACTACCGACGGTGAAGATCCGCCTTTCTACTTTGGCGTTGTAGTATCTCTCAACCTTTCGCTTTTGTACAGCGAGTCTGGTGAGGGCCTCGGATCTTTTCTCGTCGATTAGATCCAGTTCGAGGCGCATGGCCTCATCATTTTCTTTTTCGTCGAAAGTGTCGACCCGGTAGGTGGGGACTTCCGTTTCCACGGGGACCACTACTTCAATCCCAAAGGCTAGGGAGAAGGGGGTCTCTCCGGTGGCATTTCGAACGGTCGTTTGATAGGCCTATAGGATGAAAGGCAATTCCTCAGCCCAGGCACCCTTTTTGGCTTCGAGCTTTTTCTTGAGGTTGCTCTTAATCGTCTTGTTGACAGCTTCCACTTGGCCATTAGCCTGTGGATGTCGCGGGGATGAGAATGTCTTGCTTATCCCTAATTGGGTGTAGATATCTCTAACCCTCGCGTTGTCGAACTGCGCGCCATTATCGGTCACGATCGACGCGGGGATGCCATGGCGGCATATTATGGACTTCCAGATGAAGTTTCTAGTGTTGGCCTCGGTGATCCTGGCCAGAGGCTCGGCTTCGACCCACTTAGTGAAGTAGTCGATAGCGACGATGGCGTATTCGTATTGCCTCGGGGATTTGGGAAGCTTGTCGATAATGTCTACGCCCCATTTTGCGAAGGGGCGTGGAACAACGATGCTACTTAGGGGAGATGGCGCCTGACGTGGAACGTTGGAGAAACGTTGACACTTGTCGCACTTTCTTGCCCAGTCGTATGCGTCTTTTTTCATCGTTGGCCAAAAATAGCCTTGTCGAAGTGCTTTGAGCGCGAGGGACCTTCCAGCGGCGTGGTTTCCGCAGAGGCCTTCGTGGATCTCGCGGAGGACCTTAGTCGACTCGATGCTGTTGAGACATCGGAGCAGCGGGGTTGAATACCCACGCTTGTATAAGGCTTCGTGTATTCGTAACCTGATTTACGATCAACTGCGAGTCATAGTGTATTCGTAAATTCTGTACGTTTAGCTTTTTAGCGAGCTCTAGCCCTACTATGAAGGCTTCGTACTTGGCCTCATTGTTGGAGGCGTGGAATCCGTAGTGGAGGGCGTAGCGTAGCTTTTCCCGATCGGGATTTGTCAGAATCACGCCGACGCCTGCTCCTTGGGCATTAGATGCTCCGTCTACGTGTAGTTCCCAGATGGGACCCGTTGGGTCGACCTTTCTCTTTCGAGCTGACACGGCGTTGGTCGAGTCGTCTTCTGCTCTTCCTATGTCGGGAGTGTAGGAGAATTCTGCTACGAAATCAGCTAAGGCTTGAGCCTTTATTGCTGGTCTCGGGTGAAACTCAATCCCGTACTCGCTCAATTCTTGGGACCAGATTGGATGTCCTGTTCCCTTTTGAAGAGCTTTACAGATTGGATGTCCTGTTCGGACAACGATTGGGTGAGCCTGGAAGTAGGGGCGTAGCTTTTTGGCGGCTACGAGGAGAGCGAGAAAGAGATTCTCTATCTCTGTGTAACGCATTTCGACGTCAAGTAGGGCTTTGCTCACGTAGAAGATGGGCCATTGAGCCCTATCTTCTTCACGGATTAGCACAGCGCTTACAGCCCGTTCGGAGATGGCGAGGTAGACGTAGAGCGTCTCGCCTTCTTTTGGCTTGGAGAGGAACGGCGGTGTCCCGAAGTAGGCCTTCATTTCTTGAAAGGCCTTCTCGTAGTCGTCCGTCCATTCAAAGCCGTCCGTCTTCTTTATTGCTTTGAAGAACGGTTGACACTTGTCGGTTGCTTTGGCCACAAAACGTGAGAGGGCGGCAATCTGACCGGTCAGACTTTGGACTTCCTTGACACGTCGCGGAGACTTCATGTCAAGGAGTGCCTTGATTTTCTCGGGGTTCGCTTTGATACCTCGACGGCTAACTATGTAGCCTAGGAACTTCCCGGACTCGACCCCGAACACGCATTTGTTGGGGTTGAGCTTCATTTTGTACCGTCGGAGGATTAAGAACATCTCCCTCAGGTTGTCTACGTGATTGGTGGCCAGTAGGCTTTTAACGAGCATGTCGTCCACGTATACTTCCATGGTCTTGCCGATTAGGTTGGCGAAGATCCAGTTTACCAATCGTTGGTTAGTAGCACCTGCATTCTTAAGGCCGAAAGGCATGACCTTGTAGCAGTAGAGGCCGCGATCAGTGACAAAGGTTGTCTTGATCTGATCGGGCTCGTGCATTCGTATCTGGTTATAGCCTGAGTAGGCGTCCATGAAACTTAGGAGTTCATGTCCTGCCGTGGCGTCGACCAGTTGTTCGATGCGTGGGAGTGGAAAGCAATCTTTCGGGCAAGCTTTGTTAAGATCTTTGTAATCTATGCAAATGCGCCACTTCCCGTTAGGCTTTTTGACCATGACCACATTGGCCACCCACTTTGGGTACTTGGCTTCTCGGATGAAACCAGCGGAGAGAAGTTTTTCAACTTCCTCGTTTATCGCTAGGTATCGTTCGGGGTTGAAGGCACGTCTAGCTTGTACCTTTTCAACGATAGTTTTATCGTCATTCAATCGGTGCACAATCACATCGGGGTCTATGCCGGGCATGTCTGCATGTGTCCATGCAAAGACATCCTTAAACTCCCGAAGGAAGGACGCGAGTTGAGTTTTGATGGCGAGAGGGAGTTGTGCACCGATCTTCACCACCTGGTCAGGTTTAGCTTCGTCGAGAACGATCGAAGTGAGATCATCGGGGGTGTCAACTTTCAACCTCTCGATATCGTTGCGGGGATCTAATTCCCCGAGTTGCCGTGCGTTTTCTGATCACACGGGTAGTCATCTTCCAGTTGGTAGATCGTGTTAACCCTTTTTTCAGCGGGCTTGCCGTCCACGCCTTGGACGTAGCATATCCTCGCTTGGGTTTGATCACCGGCCATAACGCCAATTCCCTCTTCGGTGGGGAATTTCACTAGCAGGTGATAAGTGGACGTGATAGCCCTTAGTCTGTTCAACGTGGGTCGCCCAATGATAACATTGTAGGGCGACTCCTGGTCGACCACAAGAAAGGGGACCATGTGAACGACCTTGATGCCTCCGGTAGTTCCGAAGGTGACTGGTAAATCAATGATTCCTTCAGTCAAGACCTTTTCTCCCGTGAACCCAAACAGAGGGGGTTGAGTCGGGACAGGGCGGAGCCCCCCGAGCTTCATGCGCTCGAGGGTGGTCTTAAAGATTATATCGGCTACGCTGCCGTTATCAATAAGAACTCTTTTTACCAAGTTGTTGGCCACCTGGGCCTTGAGGAGTATGGCGTCATTATGCGGTGCACAACTCGCTTGTCCTCTTCATTGGTGAACTGTATCGTCTCGTGAGGTACGGACGGAGGTTCCTCGTAGGTGAGGTTAACCTGCCCGGCAAGGCCTTCTTGAGAAGCAGCTCTGAGGAGCTTTTTCCGTTGCTGGGCAGAGTCCCCGTCTTGCAAGCCACCAAGTATGGTGGTGACGACGTGGAGTTGCGCATCAGCCGTAGCTGTGACCGCTGTGCGGACGGTGTTTGCATTGGTCCCTCCACCTTTCTCAGGATGTGGCCTGTTGTCGGTGGGGGCTGTCGCTCCTACCAAGCGAAGGACGAACTCTTTGAGCTCTTCCTACTAGATTAGCGTCTCAATTTGTTTCCTAAGATGGAAGCATTGAGCGGTCGTGTGACCGTAATCCCGGTGGAACTCGCAATAACGGGACCGGTCATGAGATGCGAGGTTGCCCCTTATTGGATCCGGAGCGACGAACTTGTCACGCGCCACAGCGTAGATTTGCTCTACCGGGGCGTTCAAGGGAGTGTAACCCGAGTAGTCTCTAAAATTGCTCGCAAGACGCGGCTATCGGTAGGTTTCCTCCCTTGTTTATCCTCTTACGGGGGTTGCCAGGCTCGTTGCCGGACTCATCCCGACGGCGGGAGCTTTGGCTACTGCTCCTGCGGCCGTCGAGGTAATCTTCTACCCCCATAAAGGTTTTGGCTCGGTTCATTAACTCGGCCATCGTAGAAGGGACTCTGTCGACGACGGACTTTAAGAAGTCTCCGGTGCGCAAGCCCTCGATGATGGCTGTAATTGCGTCACTGTCGTCAAAGCGGTCAACCTTATTTGATTCTGCGGTGAATCGGGTGAGATACTGTCTCAAGGACTCGTTATTCTCTTGCCTGATCGACCATAAGTACATCTTGGTCTTCTTTTGGACCATGGATGTAGCAAATCGTGCTAGGAACATGTCCTTCAGGTCTTTGAATGATTGGACGCATCCTGGTCTTAAATTCTTAAACCACTCGAAATCAGGTCCGGTGAGGGTAAGACTAAAAGCTTGGCATAGAGCCCCAGGTGAGACGCCCTGCATCATCATCCATGTTTCGTAATGTTGGATGTGATACGTGGGATCAGTTTTCCCATTGTATGGAGGGAGATTCGGGAGTTTGAAGTTTCCCGTGCACACCCCAACAAGGATTTGGGCGGTGAAGGGAGAGGAATGTTCTTCCACGACCCCGTATGTATCACCGGCCAAGCCGCCTTCACGCAGGTCACGCACCTCATTACGAAGGTTGTGGATCATGGTGACGACGTTGAGGCCAGTGTTGGGGGTCATTCCTTGTTCAGGATGTTTTCAATGGTGCCCACAAGAAGAGTTGTAATCTTTATATTCTACATTTGATGTAATAAAGTCTCATGAAGACTCTTGCTTGTAATTGCTTATTCATTAATAAAAAGTTGAAACGTTCATTCATTCTTTCTTTGTTTGAAGCTTTATGATAAAACCTTAGTCTTTTAGTCCATAAACAAACTTAACAACTTACGAAGAGACAAATGTAGATTTGCATGAACAAACTCTTCGTAGTTTGCTTAAAACGATATATTCGCAATCTAAGGGTTAAAGGACTATTGACCTCAGTATGATTGTTAGAAGAATCTATGATGTCTGGTTATGAGGCATTGAGAGTTAGAGACTCTATAGTTCTTCTAGGTATCTTCCGAAGGTACTGAATTGACCAGTGCACTTCTAGAGACAAGATAAGAACAAACCATTTAACCTCTTATGTCTCGAAGTCACTATGTATTAATTTCATCATGCTTACCTTAATCCTGAAATGAGACATGTCATTTCACACCTTATTATTCTCATTTGAGAAAGTTAGAGTTTGGACTCACTATGTGATTCCGAAAAAGGCCTATTGGTGAAATACTAAATTGTGAGAATGTCATGAGTAACTTTGTGAAGTTCTCATAGATATGGAATTCATGTACAAGATTGCTGAAATGCAATGTATGTCACCTCATGCTTTGTTCCTTGGAGTGTGAATAAATGAACTGGCCAGTGTCCAAATTGAGTCCTGACTCTTTTGGATGAAACAATGTGACTTGTTAGCTCCTCGTCAATACATTGTTTCTAACTTATTCACAAGTGACAAAGGAGTTGAGGAAATAAAAGCTAGAAGGGTAAAATGGTAATTTAGTTAATCCCGACTAGCTGATGACATTCATGAAGGGTAAACATAGATAATATTCAGTGGATCCGTGTTGTCAATGGTGCCCACAAGAAGAGTAGTAGTGTCTATTTATGTACATTTGATGTCATATAGTCTTACGAAGACTCTTGCTTGTAATTGCTTATTCATTAATAAAAAGTTGAAACGTTCATTCATTCTTTCTTTGTTTGAAGCTTTATGATAAAACCTTAGTCTTTTAGTCCATAAACAAACTTAACAACTTACGAAGAGACAAATGTAGATTTGCATGAACAAACTCTTCGTAGTTTGCTTAAAACGATATATTCGCAATCTTAGGGTCAAAGGACTATTGACCTCAGTATGATTGTTAGAAGAATCTATGATGTTTGGTTATGAGGCATTGAGAGTTTGGGACTCTATAGTTCTTCTAGGTATCTTCCGAAGATACTGAATTGACCAGTGCACTTCTAGAGACAATATAAGAACAAACCATTTAACCTCTTATGTCTCGAAGTCACTATGTATGAATTGCATCATGCTTACCTTAATCCTGAAATGAGACATGCCATTTCACACCTTAGTATTCTCATTTGAGAAAGTCAAAGTTCGGACTCACTATGTGATTCCGAACAAGGCCTATTGGTGAAGTACTAAGTTGTGAGTCTGTCATGAGTAACTTTGTGAAGTTCTCATAGATATGGAATTCATGTACAAGATTGCTGAAATGCAATGTATGTCAGCTCATGCTTTGTTCCTTGGAGTGTGAATAAATGAACTGGCCAGTGTCCAAATTGAGTCCTGACTCTTTTGGATGAAACAACGTGAATTGTTAGCTCCTCGTCAATACATTGTTTCTAACTTATTCACAAGCGACAAAGGAGTTGAGGAAATAACAGCTAGAAGGGTAAAATGGTAATTTAGTAAATCCCGACTAGCTGATGACATTCATGAAGGGTAAACATAGATAATATTCAGTGGATCCGCTCATCATAATTAGGTTGAATTCTTGAGTAGAAAATAAATTCATTTGAACCGAGAGATTTTCAGTGTCAGCTCTTTAGTGGAGTCAGTTGGCATTAAGCTAAACTTGGAAAAGGTTTGTGAACTTTTGAGTCCAAGTGTTTAGCTAAAGCTTTGTTCATTTGGGTCCATGAGGTCACTGTCACGAATCACATCGATAGGAATAGTTAAACTGGAAGCTAAGCCAAAACAAGAACGAAAATAGTTAAAAGGGTATTTTTGTCTTTTGAGACAAAGGATGAAATGAATGTCAATAAATTTTTTGACAAGGTCATTTTATGACATGTTTCACTCGGCCATGACTTGATCATTGGGCCTTGTGAATTAATTTCATTTCATAAGAATTTCATTGAAAATTCTTAATGGGCCTTTTTCATGTTGTCATGAATAAATGAAGAAGCTTCTAGAAGCTCCTTCTAGAGACATGTTGGGCGCCCAACATACCTAAGGAAAGAGAGTTTATTTTGTGCATAAATGTATTTAGATACTTGCCAAAAGAAAAAGAGGAAACAAATTTCCCACACAAGCATGGGGAATTTCGGCCAAGAGAGCAATAGGCAAGCCAAGGAACAAAAAAGGAAACAAATCCTAGCCTTCTAGAAGGCTGCCTTGGGCGCCTAAGAGGAATGGGAAATAAGGGTTATTTTGCTCATGAATATGTGATATTCTATAGAAGAGGAAACTACCTTATTGAAGGTGAGACCTCTCCTATAAATAGGAGCCTCATTCTTCTCACAATTCATTCATCCAAGTTTAAGAGATTTGAGAGACTCTCTCTCTAGAACTTGGCCGAAGTCCTCTTCTCTCTCTCTCTAGTTTATTTTCGGTTTTCTCTTGTCTTGGCACCTAGGTCCTCACTCGACCTAGTCTTTAGCTCTGCGACTTCGAGACTCGTTCTCAAGTCGTAGTGTTTAAAAGTGCCCACTCACTGATTCCTTCTTTTCGAGTGATTTAGTGATAGAAACTTTCGTGGTTGCTCGAGGTGCCGAGGAAAGAAAGAGAGACGTGCTGCGAGGGGAGACGAGCGTTGCAACTTTCCAAAAGCTTCTACAAGGTTCAAGCTTCAAGAAAGGTTAGTAACTTTAATAGCTCATATTAGTTTTTATTTACATGCATATGCTCTTGTCTAGGTTAGTAAAAACTAGTTTTACTTAAAAAGAAAATTTTTAAAATTCCGCCGCTTAACGAAGCGTTAATCTTTTTCTTAAACCCTAGATCGATTCCAACAATCCGCTCATCATAATTAGGTTGAATTCTTGAGTAGAAAATAAATTCATTTGAACCGAGAGATTTTCAGTGTCAACTCTTTAGTGGAGTCAGTTGGCATTAAGCTAAACTTGGAAAAGGTTTGTGAACTTTTGAGTCCAAGTGTTTAGCTCAAGCTTTGTTCATTTGGGTCCATGAGGTCACTGTCACGAATCACATCGAGTAGGAATGGTTAAACTGGAAGCTAAGTCAAAACAAGAACGAAAATTGTCAAAAGGGTATTTTTGTCTTTTGAGACATAGGATGAAATGAATGTCAATAAATTTTTTGACATGGTCATTTGATGACAAGTAACACTCGGCCATAATATGATTAATTGGGCCTTGTGGATTGATTTCATCTCATAAGAATTTTATTGAAAATTCTTAATGGGCTTTTCTCATGTTGTCATGAACAAATGAAGAAGCTTCTAGAAGCTCCTTCTAGAATGAGTTTGGGCGCCCAACATACCCATAGGTAGAGAAAATATTTTGTACATAAATGTATCAAGATACTTGCCAAAAGAAAAAGAGGAAACAAATTTCGTCTATGAGGAAACAAATTTCCTCTATGAGGAAACAAGGAGAATCAGCCAAGGCAACCAAGAAGGGAAACAAAAGAGGAAACTATTCCCTTCTGGATTGAATGAGGTGGGCGCCTATGTTGATAGGAATGGGTAGTAAAAGATTGTTCATAAAGGCTTGGAAAATAAGAGGAAACTACTTCTTTCCAAGGCCAACCCCTCTCCTATAAATAGGACCCTCATTCCCTTCATTTTATTCATCCAAGTTTAATAGATTTGAGAGACTCTCTCTCTAGAACTTTGGCCGCCCCTTCCTCTCTCTCTGTAGTTCATTTTCGATTTTTGTTTTGGCACCTAGGTCCTCATTCGACCTAGGGTTTAGCTCTGCGACTTCAAGACTTGTTCTTAAGTCGTAGTGTTTAAAAGTGCCCACTCACTAATTTATTTTCTCTCGAGTGATTTAGTGATAGAAACTTTCGTGGTTGCTCGAGGTGCCGAGGAAAGAAAGAGGGACGTGCTGCGAGGGGAGACGAGCGTTGCAACTTTCTAAGAGCTTCTCAAAGATCAAGCTTCAAGAAAGATTAGTAAACTTCTTAGCTCATAATAGTTTTTAATTACGTGTACTTGCTCTTTTGTCTAGGTTAGTAAAAACTGGTTTTACATGTAAAAGAAAATTTTTAAAATTCCGCCGCTTACCGAAGCGTTAATTATTTTCTTAAACCCTAGATCGATTCCAACACAGGAGGAGTCACCTGTCGCCTTTCGTTCGACCCTTGAGCCGTGCGAGGGTCCCCATTGATTGGGGCCATAGGGTTGTGACCCTTACGAGCGCTCAGCCTCTCTCGGAGGTCTTCGCCACGGTCGTTCCCTTGGGCGGTAAGTCGATCTCTAAGATCCGGCCCGGCGGTATGGGGGCGTGAGCTTCGAGCCACACGCCTTACTCGCCGAGTCGTTGTACCTTCCCTGATGTTGCCTCTTTGACCGACTCAGTCATGGGCTGAACGTCGGGAGGTCTCTTCTTGAGGGGAGACCGGTATTGCTTTTGTTTTCGATGGACCAGCTTCGATCTCAACAGGGAGTTCCCCGTCTTTGGTGAAAGAAGTCTCGACGTCCGCCGAAATTTCCAAGCCTTCATAGTCGGGGTCATAATCATGTCCCTCGTCCATGAGGTCCTCGGATTCCTCGTGGGGGGCGCCGTGTGCAGGTGCCTTGCCCGCCAGTTGGCGGTGGTACCTTGCATTGGCTATCTTCAGTTGGCGGATTTTCTCCTCCATTTCAAGGATGCGGTCGTCCCGACTATCCTAAAGAGGAGGGGGCGAGGGAGTGAGGCTCTCGTCATTGAGAGACTCCTCGCCGCCTTGCGCTCGGGAGCGCAGGAAGTATTTCTTCACCGCGGTTGCGTTTTCGGGGTTGTTCACGCCCTTAGAACGAACGGGTGGTTGACCACTCATGTCTTTCTCGAGTCGAGAAGAAAGGGGTCGAGCTGTAGAAGGGATTTCGGGCTGTGTAAGTCGGGAAGTCCCCTCCTTCTAGCGCCAAAATGTTGTCGCACAAAAATGAACAACGATTAAATACCTCGGGCGGTTCGATCCAAGGCCGGACCAAGTGATCGCGCCCGGGCAAAAAATGGGAGCTCGTAGACCGAGCTGCACCCTCCAGACCTTGAGGTGTGTTTTGGGGGGTGTGACCATGCCAAAGGTTGGCTGCCTACGTACCCTTTAGTCGGGATCAGGTCAGAACGTAGTTCAATTTGTGTATTGGGTGAAATCTTGGGCTCAGTGGCTTTGGGAATCCAAGGCTTTAGAGTAGGACCCGGCTCGTAGCTTCTAGTGAAGGCTTTAGAGGGGTTGTTGTCGGCCCGTCTAGGGCCGACGAGGACAAAGGCATTTCCTCGACCCTCGTGGCCGGTACGAGGTCTTGAACGGTGAGGCCCTGACCCAACCAGGGGCCGGCCCAAACCAAGAGCAAAGTCAAATGCCCATGCAGCCGGCCCAAGGTTTGCCTCGGCCATTGGCCGGCTCTAAGGCTTGCCTCGGCCAATAGCCGGCCCAAGGCTTGCCTCGGCCATTGGCCGGCTCAAGGCTTGCCTCGGCCATTGGCCGGCCCTAAGGCTTGCCTCGGCCAATGGCCGGCCCAAGGCTTGCCTCGGCCAATGGCCGGCTCTAGAGCATTGCCTCGGCCATTGGCCGGCTCTAGAGCCTTGCCTCGGCCAATGGCCGGCTCTAGTGTCTTGCCTCGGCCAATGGCCGGCTCTAGAGCATTGCCTCGGCCAATGGCCGGCTCTAGAGCATTGCCTCGGCCAATGGTCGGCTCTAGAGCCTTGCCTCGGCCATTGGCCGGCTCTAGAGCCTTGCCTCGGCCAATGGCCGGCTCTAGAGCATTGCCTCGGCCAATGGCCGGCTCTAGAGCATTGCCTCGGCCAATGGCCGGCTCTAGAGCCTTGCCTCGGCCATTGGCCGGCTCTAGAGTCTTGCCTCGGCCAATGGCCGGCTCTAGAGCCTTCCCTCGGCCAATGGCCGGCTCTAGAGCCTTCCCTCGGCCATTGGCCGACCCAAACTTGTTCACTCGGCCAAGAGGTCTTCAAACCACCCCTTGGCTGCCTATAAATACAGGGGCCGCTCCCCTAGTCCAGGTAATCCAATTTTGAGTCCCGAAACGCTGCCGAACTCGTACTTCGCTCGTTTCGCTCATCTTTGGCCTCTCACCACCCCTAAAACCTCTGTACTCCACCTCAATCCCACTAATGTTGAGCGTCGGAGAGGTAAACAGGGGCACCCCCCTTGTTTCCCCTTTGTAGTTCACAATCTCTTTCTTGCTTTTCAGGTATCAAGACGAGGTGAGCTTCACCCACAGCTAAGGGACAACTTGGGATACCAAGTCCGACACGCTCGAGTCGAGACGAGACCACTTGGTCCGGCCTTGGGTCTGACCGTCTGCGACTCCTAAATCGTTGTCCAAAAAGCAGCGACAACATTTTGGCGCTAGAAGGAGGGGATCTCTCGACCTTGGCAACACATCCCCTCTACCAGTCTTCTTCTCACTTCTACGACTCTCGAGAGATGAGTCGTAGTCCCGCCACCTCTGTGGGCGCCCGAGCGACTAGTTCGAGGCGCGACCGCCAAAGCTCTGCGCAACGTCTCGAAGGGCAACCTCGTGATAACGAGAGCCAGCTCTGAGACCCGGCGAATGACCCCGAGGCCGCAGTCCGAGAGGACACGGCTCGAAGTCTCGCCGAGCTCCTAGACCGCCCCGGCGTCACGGGCGCGCTCATCGCCGACCTCCTCGACTCCAACAATGTCGATGACATCAACTACGAGACCAACCTCGACCACACTGTTCACGAAAGTGGACACACGCGCACGCCTCCAAGGTGACACCCTCGGGCGACCGCGTCGAAACGTCAACTTTCTGATGAGCACGCGCACGCGCCCTCGAGGGGACACCCTCGGGCGACCACGTCAAGACGACAAGTGTCGATCGATACACGGAGGCGCTCAACATCTAGGCCCCGAGAGCGACGTTCCAAGCTCACCATCCGCGTACGAAACCCCCGGGGAGATGACGACAACAATGGCCGTGTCGTCTATCTAGAACGTCACTCAAATGACGCACTCTCGCCTAGAGTGATAGGGACGGCCGCCGGAGACTTGAGAGATCTCCTCAATTCCCGGAAGGAATCCCATGAGAGCGACTTGAGAGACAAGCTCAACGCCCAACGCGAGATCGCGAGCACAATCGTCTTGAGGCAGCGACCACCCAACATTGATCGAGCACTCGACCAAAAGCGCACAGCCACGCTTGTGATACCGGCCGTTGGTCCCGAGTCACGAAGGAAAAGGCGCCGGAAGGGTCAACTCCCTAATGACCACCCTTCTCCAGCCCCGAAGCGATCCTTCGTCCCGCTCAACACAACGCCCGATCGGATCCTGAGCTTACGCCGCAATGAGCTGGGAAGGCCCGCTCCACTCACAAAAGACCCCGCGAAGCGAGATCGAAGTAGGTTCTGCGAATACCACAAAGATCACGGGCACGTGACGATCGAATGCAAGCAGCTTAAGAAGCGAATTGATTCCCTAATTCGAGGTGGGAATCTCAGGGAATTCGTCGCATCCGTTAGCGAGGTGACAACCCCGACCGAGCGCCTGACTCGTCAGATGGAATGAGGCGTCTCAAGGGACCGATGGTTAGGCCGGAGGTCCCAAAGAGAGACGAGCACCCACCACTCGCCGTGATGACTACCACGGCTTCCGCCATTAAGCTCACGACCGAACTCAATCGGCTTCATTATCACTTTTATTTCAAAATTGTAATTTTCTTTTTTCTCAAAAGAAGGCCAAGTGCTATGACTACCTGTAACAACCCCCTTTATTGCAATAAAGAGTTATTCTACACATGACAACTTTTTGACACGCACTATTGTATACCTCCAACACAAGAGTTTCTTGGCCTTCGTCTCACAAACGCAAGAAACTCGGGGGGCTAACAGGGATCAATGATCAATCAAAAACAACTCAACAACAACTCAAAAAAAATATATATAATAATAAAGTCTCAAGGGGCCGATGGTTAGGCCGGAGGTCCCAAAGAAAGACTTCTCACGTAACTCCTCGAGATGAGTTCCTTCCTCGAGTCGAGCTTCGAGTCCGCGAGTCGATTGATACTCCTTGCGACGACTCTTCACGAAACTCCTCGTGCAGGCTCTACGTGAGTCCTCGAGTCGAGTTCGAGTCCACGAGTCGACTAATACTCCTCGTGCCGACCCTTCACATGTCTCCTCGAGATGAATTCATTCCTCGAGTCGAGCTCCGAGTCCGCGAGTAGACCGATACTCCTCGCGACGACTCATCACAAAACTCCTCGTGCAGGCTCTACGTGAGTCCTCGAGTCGATTTCGAGTCCACGAGTCGACTAATACTCCTCGTGCCGACCCTTCACATGTCTCCTCGAGATGAATTCATTCCTCGAGTCGAGCTCCGAGTCCGCGAGTAGACCGATACTCCTCGCGACGACTCATCGCAAAACTCCTCGTGCAGGCTCTACGTGAGTCCTCGAGTCGAGTTCGAGTCCACGAGTCGACTGATACTCCTCGTGCCAACTCTTCACATGACTCCTCGAGATGAGTTCATTCCTCGAGTCGAGCTTCGAGTCCACGAGTCGACTGATACTCCTCGTGCCGACTTCACACGCCTCCTCGAGACGAGTTCATTCCTCGAGTCGAGTTCGAGTCGACGAGTCGACAAGCTACGCCTTGTGCCGACCCCATATGCCTCCTCGAGATGAGTTCATTCCTCGAGTCGAGTTCGAACCCACGAGTCGACCGATAGTCCTCGTGCCGATTCTTCACGAAACTCCTCGTGCAGGCTCTACGTGAGTCCTCGAGTCGAGTTCGAGTCCACGAGTCGATTGATACTCCTCGTCCAGGCTCTACGATGTCTCCTCGAGATGAGTTAATTCCTCGAGTCGAGCTCCGAGTCCGCGAGTCGACCGATACTCCTCGCGACGACTCTTTACAAAACTCCTCGTGCAGGCTCTACGTGAGTCCTCGAGTCGAGTTCGAGTCCACGAGTCGATTGATACTCCTCGTACAGGCTCTACGATGTCGCCTCGAGATAAATTCATTCCTCGAGTCGAGCCCCGAGTCCGCGAGTCGACCGATATTCCTCGCGACGACTATTCACGAAACTCCTCGTGCAGGCTCTACGAGAGCCCTCGAGTTGAGTCCCGAGTCCACAAGACAACTAACCACTCCTCGTGCAGGCTTTGCATGAGTCCTCGAGTTGAGTCCCAAGTCCACAAGTCAACTAACTATTCCTCATGCAGGCTCTACATGAGCCCTTGAGTTAAGTCTTGGTTCCGCGCTCACCGTCCAGCTCGTGGGACAAAAGGCAACAAGTTACAAATGGGTTCAAGGTCTGCGTCCGTTGGGCGTATCTGGTCTACTCAGCGTCCACGGGAAGCCTCGCCACACAAAATTGGCATCGCGCTCGCCGCCCAGATCGTGGGCCGAAAGGCAACGAGTTACAAATGGGTTCAAGGTCTGCGTCCGCTGGGCGTATCTAGTCTAGCCAGCGTCCACGGGAAACCTCGCCACACAAAAGTGGCATCGCGCTCGCCGCCCAGCTCGTGGGCCGAAAGGCAACGAGTTCCAAATGGGTTCAAGGTCTGCGTCCGCTGGGCGTATCTAGTCTACCCAGCATCCACGGGAAACCTCGCCACACAAAAGTGGCATCGCGCTCGCCGCCCAGCTCGTGGGCCGAAAGGCAACGAGTTACAAATGGGTTCAGGGTCTGCGTCCGCTGGGTGTATCTGGTCTAGCCAGCATCCACGGGAAACCTCGCCACACAAATGTGGCATCGCGCTCGCCGCCCAGATCGTGGCCCGAAAGGCAACGAGTTACAAATGGGTTCAAGGTCTGCGTCCGCTGGGCGTATCTGGTCTAGCCAGCGTCCACGGGAAACCTCGCCACACAAGTGTGGCATCGCGCTCGCCGCCCAGCTCATGGGCCGAAAGGCAACGAGTTACAAATGGGTTCAAGGTCTGCGTCCGCTGGGCGTATCTGGTCTAGCCAGCATCCACGGGAAACCTCGCCACACAAATGTGGTATCGCGCTCGCCGCCCAGCTCGTGGGCCGAGAGGCAACGAGTTACAAATGGGTTCAAGGTCTGCGTCCGCTGGGCGTATCTGGTCTAGCTAGCGTCCACGGGAAACCTCGCCACATAAAAGTGGCATCGCGCTCGCCGCCCAGCTCGTGGGCCGAAAGGCAACGAGTTACAAATGGGTTCAAGGTCTGCGTCCGCTGGGCGTATCTGGTCTAGACAGCGTCCACGGGAAACCTCGCCACGCAAGTGTGGCATCGCGCTCGCCGCCCAGCTCGTGGGCCGAAAGGCAACGAGTTACAAATGGGTGCAAGGTTTGCGTCCGCTAGGCGTATCTGGTCTAGCCAGCGTCCACGGGAAACCTCGCCACACAAAAGTGGCATCGCGCTCGCCGCCCAGCTCGTGGGCCGAAAGGCAACGAGTTACAAATGGGTTCAGGGTCTGCGTCCGCTGGGCGTATCTGGTCTAGCCAGCGTCCACGGGAAACCTCGCCACACAAATGTGGCATCGCGCTCACCGTCCAGCTCATGCGCCGAAAGGCAACGAGTTACAAATGGGTTCAAGGTCTGCGTCCGCTGGGCGTATCTGGTCTACCCAGCGTCCACGGGAAGCCTCGCCACACAAAATTGGCATCGCGCTCGCCGCCCAGCTCGTGGGCCGAAAGGCAACGAGTTACAAATGGGTTCAAGGTCTGCGTCCGCTGGGCGTATCTAGTCTAGCCAGCGTCCACGGGAAACCTCGCCACACAAAAGTGGCATCGCGCTCGCCGCCCAGCTCGTGGGCCGAAAGGCAACGAGTTCCAAATGGGTTCAAGGTCTGCGTCCGCTGGGCGTATCTAGTCTACCCAGCATCCACGGGAAACCTCGCCACACAAAAGTGGCATCGCGCTCGCCGCCCAGCTCATGGGCCGAAAGGCAACGAGTTACAAATGGGTTCAGGGTCTGCGTCCGCTGGGTGTATCTGGTCTAGCCAGCATCCACGGGAAACCTCGCCACACAAATGTGGCATCGCGCTCGCCGCCCAGATCGTGGCCCGAAAGGCAACGAGTTACAAATGGGTTCAAGGTCTGCGTCCGCTGGGCGTATCTGGTCTAGCCAGCGTCCACGGGAAACCTCGCCACGCAAGTGTGGCATCGCGCTCGCCGCCCAGCTCATGGGCCGAAAGGCAACGAGTTACAAATGAGTTCAAGGTCTGCGTCCGCTGGGCGTATCTGGTCTAGCCAGCATCCACGGGAAACCTCGCCACACAAATGTGTTATCGCGCTCGCCGCCCAGCTCGTGGGCCGAGAGGCAACGAGTTACAAATGGGTTCAAGGTCTGCGTCCGCTGGGCGTATCTGGTCTAGCTAGCGTCCACGGGAAACCTCGCCACATAAAAGTGGCGTCGCGCTCGCCGCCCAGCTCGTGGGCCGAAAGGCAACGAGTTACAAATGGGTTCAAGGTCTGCGTCCGCTGGGCGTATCTGGTCTAGACAGCGTCCACGGGAAACCTCGCCACGCAAGTGTGGCATCGCGCTCGCCGCCCAGCTCGTGGGCCGAAAGGCAACGAGTTACAAATGGGTGCAAGGTTTGCGTCCGCTAGGCGTATCTGGTCTAGCCAGCGTCCACGGGAAACCTCGCCACACAAAAGTGGCATCGCGCTCGCCGCCCAGCTCGTGGGCCGAAAGGCAACGAGTTACAAATGGGTTCAGGGTCTGCGTCCGCTGGGCGTATCTGGTCTAGCCAGCGTCCACGGGAAACCTCGCCACACAAATGTGGCATCGCGCTCACCGTCCAGCTCGTGCGCCGAAAGGCAACGAGTTACAAATGGGTTCAAGGTCTGCGTCCGCTGGGCGTATCTGGTCTACCCAGCGTCCACGGGAAGCCTCGCCACACAAAATTGGCATCGCGCTCGCCGCCCAGCTCGTGGGCCGAAAGGCAACGAGTTACAAATGGGTTCAAGGTCTGCGTCCGCTGGGCGTATCTAGTCTAGCCAGCGTCCACGGGAAACCTCGCCACACAAAAGTGGCATCGCGCTCGCCGCCCAGCTCGTGGGCCGAAAGGCAACGAGTTCCAAATGGGTTCAAGGTCTGCGTCTGCTGGGCGTATCTAGTCTACCCAGCATCCACGGGAAACCTCGCCACACAAAAGTGGCATCTTGCTCGCCGCCCAGCTCGTGGGCCGAAAGGCAACGAGTTACAAATGGGTTCAGGGTCTGCGTCCGCTGGGTGTATCTGGTGTAGCCAGCATCCACGGGAAACCTCGCCACACAAATGTGGCATCGCGCTCGCCGCCCAGATCGTGGCCCGAAAGGCAACGAGTTACAAATGGGTTCAAGGTCTGCGTCCGCTGGGCGTATCTGGTCTAGCCAGCGTCCACGGGAAACCTCGCCACGCAAGTGTGGCATCGCGCTCGCCGCCCAGCTCATGGGCCGAAAGGCAACGAGTTACAAATGGGTTCAAGGTCTGCGTCCGCTGGGCGTATCTGGTCTAGCCAGCATCCACGGGAAACCTCGCCACACAAATGTGGCATCGCGCTCGCCGCCCAGCTCGTGGGCCGAGAGGCAACGAGTTACAAATGGGTTCAAGGTCTGCGTCCGCTGGGCGTATCTGGTCTAGCTAGCGTCCACGGGAAACCTCGCCACATAAAAGTGGCATCGCGCTCGCCGCCCAGCTCGTGGGCCGAAAGGCAACGAGTTACAAATGGGTTCAAGGTCTGCGTCCGCTGGGCGTATCTGGTCTAGACAGCGTCCACGGGAAACCACGCCACGCAAGTGTGGCATCGCGCTCGCCGCCCAGCTCGTGGGCCGAAAGGCAACGAGTTACAAATGGGTGCAAGGTTTGCGTCCGCTAGGCGTATCTGGTCTAGCCAGCGTCCACGGGAAACCTCGCCACACAAAAGTGGCATCGCGCTCGCCGCCCAGCTCGTGGGCCGAAAGGCAACGAGTTACAAATGGGTTCAGGGTCTGCGTCCGCTGGGCGTATCTGGTCTAGCCAGCGTCCACGGGAAACCTCGCCACACAAATGTGGCATCGCGCTCACCGCCCAGCTCGTGCGCCGAAAGGCAACGAGTTACAAATGGGTTCAAGGTCTGCGTCCGCTGGGCGTATCTGGTCTAGCCAGCGTCCACGGGAAACCTCGCCATGCAAGTGTGCCATCGCGCTCGCCGCCCAGCTCGTGGGCCGAAAGGCAACGAGTTACAAATGGGTTCAAGGTTTGCGTCCGCTGGGCGTATCTGGTCTAGCCAGCGTCCACGGGAAACCTTGCCACACAAATGTGGCATCGCGCTCGCCGCCCAGCTCGTGGGCCGAGAGGCAACGAGTTACAAATGGGTTCAAGGTCTGCGTCCGTTGGGCGTATCTGGTCTACCCAGCGTCCACGGGAAACCTCGCCACACAAAAGTGGCATCGCGCTCGCCGCCCAGCTCGTGGGCCGAAAGGCAACGAGTTACAAATGGGTTCAAGGTCTGCGTCCGCTGGGCGTATCTGGTCTAGCCAGCGTCCACAGGAAAATTCGCCACGCAAGTGTGGCATCGCGCTCGCCGCCCAGCTCGTGGGCCGAAAGGCAACGAGTTACAAATGGGTTCAAGGTTTGCGTCCGCTTGGCGTATCTGGTCTAGCCAGCGTCCACGGGAAACCTCGCCACACAAATATGGCATCGCGCTCGCCGCCCAGCTCGTGGGCCGATAGGCAACGAGTTACAAATGGGTTCAAGGTTTGCCTCCGCTGGGCGTATCTAGTCTAGCCAGCGTCCACGGGAAACCTCGCCACACAAATGTGGCATCGCGCTCGCCGCCCAGCTCGTGGGCCGATAGGCAACGAGTTACAAATGGGTTCAAGGTTTGCGTCCGCTAGGCATATCAAGTCTAGCCAGCGTCCACGGGAAACCTCGCCACACAAATGTGGCATCGCGCTCGCCGCCCAGCTCGTGGGCCGATAGGCAATGAGTTACAAATGGGTTCATGGTCTGCGTCCACACAACAAAGACGTGCAAATCGATTATGCCTTCGTTGGCAAATCGAGAAAATAAGACGCGCACAAGACAACAAAGACGTGCAAATCGATTATGCCTTCGTTGGCAAGTCGAGAAAATAAGACGCGCACAACACAATAAAGCCGTGCTATTCGATCACGCCCTCATTGGTAGATCGAGAAAATAAGCCGCGCACGATCAACCCGAAACAAAAAGTCGTCCCTCGCGACGCCCAAAGGCCGTCCTTCACGACGCGCGAAGGCCATTTCTCATGACGCAAACCCGAGAGCGTTCGTCCCGCATCCGTATAAAAGCATAGATTTTGACCATGCCAAAGGTTGGCTGCCTACGTACCCTTTAGTCGGGATCAGGTCAGAACGTAGTTCAATTTGTGTATTGGGTGCTATCTTGGGCTCAGTGGCTTTGGGAATCCAAGGCTTTAGAGTAGGACCCGGCTCGTAGCTTCTAGTGAAGGCTTTAGAGGGATTGTTGTCGGCCCGTCTAGGGCCGACGAGGACAAAGGCATTTCCTCGACCCTCGTGGCCGGTACGAGGTCTTGAACGGCGAGGCCCTGACCCAACCAGGGGCCGGCCCAAACCAAGAGCAAAGTCAAATGCCCATGCAGCCTTGCCTCGGCCATTGGCCGGCTCTAGAGTCTTGCCTCGGCCAATGGCCGGCTCTAGAGCCTTCCCTCGGCCAATGGCCGGCTCTAGAGCCTTCCCTCGGCCATTGGCCGACCCAAACTTGTTCACTCGGCCAAGAGGTCTTCAAACCACCCCTTGGCTGCCTATAAATACAGGGGCCGCTCCCCTAGTCCAGGTAATCCAATTTTGAGTCCCGAAACGCTGCCGAACTCGTACATCGCTCGTTTCGCTCATCTTTGGCCTCTCACCACCCCTAAAACCTCTGTACTCCACCTCAATCCCACTAATGTTGAGCGTCGGAGAGGTAAACAGGGGCACCCCCTTGTTTCCCCTTTGTAGTTCACAATCTCTTTCTTGCTTTTCAGGTATCAAGACGAGGTGAGCTTCACCCACAGCTAAGGGACGACTTGGGATACCAAGTCCGACACGCTCGAGTCGAGACGAGACCACTTGGTCCGGCCTTGGGTCTGACCGTCTGCGACTCCTAAATCGTTGTCCAAAAAGCAGCGACAACAGGGGTCGCGTGCTCGTAGCTCGGAGTTCTAGCTCAAGGGCCAAGAAGCGGGAGAGCGGTGTGTACCGCAGAAGCTCGGGTCACAGAAGAGGAGCACGCTCCCTCTCGTGGAGGGGGGTCCTTGTGTTTCTGAGACGAGGGAGGAGGAGTGCGCGCTCTTAGAAATGTCACAAGAGGGCGAGAGAGAGTTCTTGAGAGAAGAGAAGTGTTGTTGGCGTCAACCAGGATGTAAGTTGTGTCAAAAAACCGGGGTCTCTTTTTCCTTCCCCAAGGGGGGGTATTTATAGTTACGGAGAGAGGCCTTGGGCCGGCCCCTCGAGGCCCACCGGGTGGCCGGGAGCGGGGCGCGAGAGGCTTCACGCCCAAGAGGGCGCAGGGCGAGCGGGACATGTCGCCTGGATTGGCGCGGGGCGTGCCGGGCGCGGGATTTGGCTAGGTGCGGCGTGCCCGGCAGCGGGCGTGCCTGGCCGAGGTGGCACGAGTGCTCGACCGAGGTGGCCGAGGTGGCAAGGATGCTCGGCCGAGGTGGCCGAGGTGGCAAAGACGCTCGGCCGAGGTGGCCAAGGTGGCAAGGACGCTCGGCCGAGGTGTGTGCAGGCCGGGAAGCCGGGTCGCGGAAGCGCGCGCGGACTTTGAGGCCGGGTCGCGAAAGCACGCGCGGGCCGGGAGGCCGTGGCGCAGGGTGCGCGTGAGCCAGGCACGCTAGGGCGCCCTGAGGCATATTGGGCCAGGGGCGCAGGTGCGCGCGCGCCGGCCGTGCCGGGCCGTGGGTGTGTCTGGGCGCTCGGGCCTGGTGGGCCGGGGCCGTTGGGCTTCCGGCCGGCAAAGCCCGACCGGCCTTTAATCGTTTTTGAATTTCCGGTGTCCCGAAAACGACCGATAACATGATTTGTGACAGTGACCTCACGGATCCAAATGAACAAAGCTTGAGCTAAATACTTGGACTCAAAAGTTCACAAACCTTTTCCAAGTTTAGCTTAATGTTAACTGACTCCACTAAAGAGTTCACACTGAAAATCTCTCGATTCAAATGAATTTATTTTCTACTCAAGAATTCAACCTAATTGTAATGAGTGGATCCACTGAATATTACCTATGTTTACCCTTCATGAATATCATCAGCTAATCGGGATTTACAAACTTACCATTTTACCCTTCTAGCTGTTATTTACTCAACTCCTTTGTCGCTTGTGAATAAGTTAGAAAAAATGTATTGACGAGGAGCTAACAAGTCACATTGTTTCATCCAAAAGAGTCAAGACTTAATTTGGACATTGGCCAATTCATTTATTCACATTCCAAGGAACAAAGCATGAGGTAATATACATTGCATTTCAGCAATCTTGTATATGAATTTCATATCTATGAGAACATCACAGAGTTACTCATGACATCTTCACAACTTATTACTTCACTAATATGTCCTATTCAGAATCACATAGTGAGTCCGAACTCTGACTTTCTCAAACGAGAATACACAAGCTGTGAAATGGCATGTCTCATAACCAGACATCATAGATTCTCCTAATAATCGTACTGACGTCAATAGTCCATTGACCCTTAGATTGCGAATATATCGTTTTAGGTAAACTACGAAGAGTTTGTTCAAGCAAATCTACATTTGTCTCTTCGTAAGTTGTTAAGTTTGTTTATGGACTAAAGACTAATGTTTTATGATAAAGCTTCAAACAGACAAGGAAGAATGATAAGTTACTCATCATTCCCTCTTTCCTTTTGGGGATATGCCCTTGAAACAGTAGCTTACATTCCGAACCATGTTCCATCTACAACAGTTCCTGATTCTCCTTATGAAAGATGGACTGGCCGTAAAGTAAATCTAGGACACATCCGAATTCGGGGTTGCCCTGCACATGTGCTAAGGCAAAATACTAGAAAGTTGGCTAGTAGGTCCGAATTCTGTCTGTTTGTTGGATATTCGAAGGAAACCAAAGGATGACAAGACTTTTGTTAGAACGAATGCTCGTTTCCTTGAGGAGGACTTTATGAAAGATGTAAAACCTAGAAGCAAACTTGTGCTTGAGGAAAAGTTGGGTGAGGATGCTTCTACCTCATCCGTAAGAACCGTTCTTACCGTGACTGAAAAACAACCAAACTCATCAGGATCTCATCAAGTAGTACTTCGACGTAGTGGGAGGGCTTCTCAAAAGCCTGACAGGTACATGTCTTACGAAGATACTCTCGTAGCAGTCTCTAACATGGATGACCCTATTTCCTACAGCCATGCAATGGCTGGTATAGAATCAAACCTTTGGCTTGATGCCATGAAAGTTGAAATGCACTCGATGTATGTCAACAAAGTCTGAAAACTTGTAGACTCTGTGGCTCTCTCAGGCATCTTATATTGATAAGATGATGGATCGCTTCTCTATGTAAGACTCCAAGAAGGGCCAAACACCCTTTAGACATGGAGTCTCACTCTCTAAGGACTAGTCTCCCAAGATTTCACAAAAGATTGAGGACATAAGAAAATTTCCTTACGCCTCAGCCGTAGGAAGTCTCATGTATGCTATGCTTTGCACTAGGCCAGATATATGCTATCTGCTTTATAGTTGGCATAGTTACCCCTTTTCAATCCAACCCTGGATCCGAGCATTGGATTGCTGTCATGCATGTTCTTAAGTATCTTCGGAGAACTAGGAACTTGATGCTTACATATTAAAGTATTGACGTGACTATTATAGGATATACTGACTCCGATTTTCATGTGAATAAGGATTCCAGGAAATCCAGCTCAGGATCCGTGTTTATCCTTAATGGTGGATCTGTTGTGTGAACGAGTATTGGTGAAGTACTAAGTTATGAAGATGTCATGAGTAACTTTTTGAAGATCTCATAGATATGGAATTCATGTACAAGATTACTGAAATGCAATGTATATCACCTCATGCTTTGTTCCTTGGAATGTGAATAAATGAGCTGGATAGTGTCCAAATTGTGTCATGACACTTTTGGATGAATCAATGTGACTTATTAGCTCCTTGTCAATACATTGTTTCTAACTTATTCACAAGCGACCAAGGAGTTGAGGAAATAACAACTAGAAGGGTAAAATGGTAATTTTGTAAATCCCATCTAGTTGATGATATTGATGAAGGGTAAACACAGATAATATTTAATGGATCCACTCATGGCAATTAAGTAGAATTCTTGAGTATAAAATACATTCATTTGAACTGAGAGATTTTCAGTGTCAACTCTTTAGTGGAGTCTATTGACATTAAGTTAGAACTTGGAAAATGTTTGTGAACTTTTGAGTCCAAGTAAGCTTGCTCAAGCTTTGTTCATTTGGATCGATGAGGTTACTACCACAAGTTATTAGAGTAGGATTAGTTAAACTACAAGCTAAGCATAAAACAAGAACTAGACAAAATTTACGAAAATTGTCTAAAGGGTAATTTTGTCGTTTTGGACATGGGATGGTATGAATGTCAATAAATTAGTTTTTTGACATTGTCATATGATGACAATAAATTTATCCACACGGCCAATTTAAAGAATTTGGGCCTTGAGGATTAATTTCATTTCATGGAATTTTACTTTAAAATTCTTAATGGGCTTTTCTTATGTGTCATGAACAAATGAAGAAACATCGAGAAGCTCATTCTAGAAGCCTCAAAATCAACATAGCTAGAGAAAGAGAATTTATTTTGTGCATTTATGTATGAAGATACTTGCCAAAAGAAAAAGAAGAAATAAATTTCCTCTACAAATAAAGGTAATTTTCGGCCAACTAAGGTGCAAACAAATGAGAAACAAATCCAAGTATCATGAAGACCATGTTAGACATCCAAATGGCCGGCTCTAGAGCCATCCCTCGGCCAATGGCCGGCTCTAGAGCCTTCCCTCGGCCATTGGCCGACCCAAAGGTGCTCACTCGGCCAAGGGGCCCCCCAAACACCCCTTGGCCGCCTATAAATAGAGAGGTCTGCCCTCTCCCAAAGGTGATCCATGCTTGAGTACTGAAACGCTGTCGAACTCGTACCTCGCTCGTTTCTCTCAAGTCTCGGCCTCTAAACACCCCTAAAACCTCTATACTCCACCTCAATCCCACTAATGTTGAGCGTCGGAGAGGTAAACAGGGGCACCCCCCTGTTTCCCCTTTGTAGTTCACAATCTCTTGTTTGCTTTTCAGGTATCGAGACTAGATTAACACCATCAACAGCTAAGGGACGGCTTGGGACACCAAGCCCGACACGCTCGAGCCAAGACGAGACCACTTGGTCCGGCCTTGGGTCTGACCCTCTTTGGCTCCTAAATAGTTGTCCGAAAAACAGCGACAACATTTTGGCGCTAGAAGGAGGGGCACCGACCTTGGCACGCTCTCCCTCCCATTCCACGTTTTCACCACTCCTACGACTCTCGAGAGATGAGTCACCTACCCACTACCACCACGGGTACACGAGCGACGAGCTCGAGGTACGGTCTCCGACTCCTCGCACACCGTCTTGGAGGGCAACCTCGCGATAGGGAGAGCCAGCCCCAAGACCCGGTGAACGACCCCGAGGCCGAGCTCCGAGAGGACACGGCCCGGCGGCTCGCGGAGCTCCTTGACCGTCCCGGCGTTGACGGCTCTCTCATCGCCAATCTCCTCGGCTACGACGTCGAGGATCGATCCGCTCAGGACGACTCCGACCCCGAATACGTGGGGGAGTCAAGGACCAACGAGGCCACCCCTATCCTCGCTCAAGCACGACCCGAGAGGGCCATTAGTGCGTTGGCCGATCCTTTGCACCCGGCGCGACGACAGGCACGGTCACAGTCCCGGGGACTCGCCCCCTCGGTTTCAAGAGGAGGCCGGACACGGCCCCTCGCCGAGGAGAGAGCGACTCTGGTTGATGATGGGGGCGATAGCCGAAGCGCTCGCCGGACGGCCCGACCAAGGGCGACCTCGCCTCGCCATGCACCTAGCGCGGACCTTAGAGAACACTTGACGGCGCAAAGAAACTCCCGAGGGGAGGATCTCCGCCAAAGGCTCAATTCTCGGCGGGACGCGCTGCCCGCCGCAACTCTCGGTCGACCTCAGGCCAATGTCGTGGACCAAGCGTCCAACGAACGCCGACCGGTGACCCCCGTGGCCCCGACAGTCGACCCTGCCAACGGGCTTGATATGGTCACGATGATTCAAAGCCTCCAAAACCAAATCATCGAGATGAGGGATTCGGGGACGCAGAGATCATATGGAGGGATCGAGGAATCATACTCTCCCTTCGCCGCACAAATCCTCACGCTGCCTTGCGTGGGGAACTTCAAATTGCCGTCCATCCCTCCCTATGATGGACGGACTGACCCGAACTTCCACATCCAACATTACGAGACGTGGATGACAATGCAAGGACAGACGGACGCCACCCTCTGTCAGGCCTTCAGCCAGACCCTCACAGGGTCAAGATTTGAGTGGTTCCGAAGCCTAAGGCCGGGAAGCATCTCGTCTTTCCGGGCCTTGCGAGAGGCTTTCCTCGCCCGCTTCGCCGCGCTTGTGGCACAAAAGAAGTCGAAGACCCACCTCCTCTCCATTCGGCAAGGGAGAGATGAGACATTGAGACAATACCTCGCTCGCTTCACCGAGGAGTCTCACAAGGTCGAGGGCTTCGACGACAAGGACGCCATCACAGCGATCACCGAGGGAGTTCGCACGAGCGACTTCCTCAAGTCCATTGTCGGGCAAGTCCCGCGAGACATGGCGGAGTTGATGACGAGAGCCCGCACACATATGGGAATCGTGGACTATCTCGATGGCCGAGATGGCCGAAAGTCAGGAGGACAAGGTAGTCGCCACCGCGATGACCACGACGAAGATCGTCCCGACCCTCAGAGGAAGAGGAGCAAGGGAGGCCAGGCCCCTAACGGTCGCCCCCTCTCCGGTCCAAGATGTTGTCAATGGTGCCCACAAGAAGAGTTGTAGTCTTTATTTTGAACATTTGATGTAATAAAGTCTCATGAAGACTCTTGCTTGTAATTGCCTATTCATTCATTAATAAAGTTGAAACGTTCATTCAATCTTCCTTGTCTGAAGCTTTATGATAAAACCATAGTCTTTTAGTCCATAAACAAACTTCACAACTTGCGAAGAGACAAATGTAGATTTGCATGAACAAACTCTTCGTAGTTTGCTTAAAACGATATATTCGCCATCTTAGGGTCAAAGGACTATTGACCTCAGTATGATTGTTAGAAGAATCTATGATGCCTGGTTATGAGGCATTGAGAGTTTGGGACTCTATAGTTCTTCTAGGTATCTTCCGAAGATACTGAATTGACCAGTGCACTTCTAGAGACAATATAAGAACAAACCATTTAACCTCTTATGTCTCGAAGTCACTATGTATGAATTGCATCATGCTTACCTTAATCCTGAAATGAGACATGCCATTTCACACCTTAGTATTCTCATTTGAGAAAGTCAAAGTTCGGACTCACTATGTGATTCCGAACAAGGCCTATTGGTGAAGTACTATGTTGTGAGTCTGTCATGAGTAACTTTGTGAAGTTCTCATAGATATGGAATTCATGTACATGATTGCTGAAATGCAATGTATGTCACCTCATGCTTTGTTCCTTGGAGTGTGAATAAATGAACTGGCCAGTGTCCAAATTGAGTCCTGACTCTTTTGGATGAAACAATGTGACTTGTTAGCTCCTCGTCAATACATTGTTTCTAACTTATTCACAAGCGACAAAGGAGTTGAGGAAATAACAGCTAGAAGGGTAAAATGGTAATTTAGTAAATCTCGACTAGCTGATGACATTCATGAAGGGTAAACATAGATAATATTCAGTGGATCCCCTCATCATAATTAGGTGAATTCTTGAGTAGAAAATAAATTCATTTGAACCGAGAGATTTTCAGTGTCAGCTCTTTAGTGGAGTCAGTTGGCATTAAGCTAAACTTGGAAAAGGTTTGTGAACTTTTGAGTCCAAGTGTTTAGCTAAAGCTTTGTTCATTTGGGTCCATGAGGTCACTGTCACGAATCACATCGATAGGAATAGTTAAACTGGAAGCTAAGCCAAAACAAGAACGAAAATAGTCAAAAGGGTATTTTTGTCTTTTGAGACAAAGGATGAAATGAATGTCAATAAATTTTTGACAAGGTCATTTTATGACATGTTTCACTCGGCCATGACTTGATCATTGGGCCTTGTGAATTAATTTCATTTCATGAGAATTTTATTTGAAAATTCTAAATGGGCCTTTTCTTATGTTGTCATGAACAAGTGAAGAAAATTCTAGAAGCCTTTTCTAGAACATGTTGGGCGCCCATAATACCCAAGATAGAGAGATTATTTTGTGCATAAATGTATCAAGATACTTGCCAAAAGAAAAAGAGGAAACAAATTTGCATGAGGATGCTATATGGAATTCGGCCAAGAGAGAGACAAGGCAAGGCATGGAACAAAATAGGAAACTATTCCAAGACTTAATGAAGTCTATTTTGGCCGAGCTTCTCATGGAAAAGAAAGAGGAAATTGGCTCATTTTATAGAAGAGGAAACTACCTTATTGAAGGTGAGACCTCTCCTATAAATAGGAGCCTCATTCTTCTCATTTTCATTCATCCAAGTTTAAGAGATTTGAGAGACTCTCTCTCTAGAACTTGGCCGAAAATCCTCTCTCTCTCTAAGTTTATTTTCGATTATTTCTTGTCTTGGCACCTAGGTCCTCACTCGACCTAGTGTTTAGCTCTGCGACTTCGAGACTCGTTCTCAAGTCGTAGTGTTTAAAAGTGCCCACTCACTGATTCCTTCTTTTCGAGTGATTTAGTGATAGAAACTTTCGTGGTTGCTCGAGGTGCCGAGGAAAGAAAGAGAGACGTGCTGCGAGGGGAGACGAGCGTTGCAACTTTCCAAAAGCTTCTACAAGGTTCAAGCTTCAAGAAAGGTTAGTAGCTTTAGTAGCTCATATTAGTTTTTATTTACATGTACATGCTCTTGTCTAGGTTAGTAAAAACTAGTTTTACTTAAAAAGAAAATTTTTAAAATTCCGCCGCTTAACGAAGCGTTAAACTTTTTCTTAAACCCTAGATCGATTCCAACAAATGGTATCAGAGCTATGGTCAAAGGAATGCATGTGCATGGTTTTAAATTATGAGCTTGAAAATCGTTTTCGAAAGTTTACTAATTTTGTGACAAGTTAGAATTGTAATCTTATATTTTTTTTAATTTATTGCTCATGCCTTTAAATTAAAAACCATGTTGATTTTCTATGAGTTTGGGATGATGTTAAAACACATTAGAATCAGTTCTAAAAGTTTTTAATTTTTTATATTGAAAAACGTGTTTTAAAGGTTTGAGAATTTTCGAGTAAAATTTTGTGACTAGTTTTGTTATCTTGCTAGTTTCTTATTTTTACTTGAATCGTTTTATGCTTGTTGTTATTTCTTTTATGCCTTGTTATTACCTTGCTAATAAAACACAAATAAAAGCTTTAAACAACATCTTAAAACGTTCCGTTACACTTGATTCTTTTTTGCACCTAAGTAGGACCAAGCTTTAATTTATTTCTTTTTCTTCGAGCTGGAGTAAACCCGCATTAAAAGTGGCATAACTCTCTGCTCAGAAATAGAAATTTAATGATTCTTGAATCAAATTAAAGCTCTGTCTGTCCTCTGTCCAATGCCACCGGTTTCGGCTCAAAAGGACATCGGAGCCGCCAGATATGGCGATTTTACTCCGAGGTGCGCGGCTGTCTGAAACTCCAGTTTTTTAGAAATCCGGATTTTCAAACCCCACTACCATGAGTTATAGAACTCTAATGAGAAAATTTTCTTGAGCAAAAATGTTTTTCATATGATTATAAACATGATGTGTAAAGATTAAAAGTTTTGATTTTTGAAAGATTAATTGAAATTGAATTTTTACAAAACTAGTTTGAATTTTGAAAAATCCTTTTCACTTTCAAACTTGAAAATATTTTGTCATCCAAATAGAATAAGTTTTCAAAATGTTTTCAAAACTATATCTATATCACATATGTTCAAAATCTATATGCTCTTGAAAATTTGAGTGGGAGGTCTCCTTGTAGACAAGCCGAAAAATAAAAGGATGTGTAATCTCAAACTTTCAAGTGTTCGAGTGAGTTGAAGTTCACACTTCCCTCACGCACTTTCCCGAAATAGAAAATAGGAAAAGATCGAGTATGTCCCTTGTGCCTTTATGCACTAATACTGCTCTAAACATGTCGATCTAGGATTCTCTTCTAGTTGTCCGCTCTGTCGCTCTCTAACTAGGAAATTTGTTTCCGAACTTATAAGAGTCGATGAACCAACTCCAAAAACTAAGTGGGAGGGTTATATTCGTTGTTTGTAACCCGCGATCCCCAACACTAGTGAAAGATGCAATAACGTGGGACTAAGAGCCGCTCTTGCGACCCTCACTTAAATGTGAGTACTCGATCATTGCTCAATGAGCTACGTCCGAGAGTGATGCAATGATGGCAAGGCCTCCCCTTGGGGGATTGTTTTTCAAAGCTGATCTTTTGGACTAAGTGGTTGGTTGCACGCTTAGGCTCAATCCCTAGTATCCTCCCTTGAGGCTCTGCAAAAGGATGTGAGTGATCAAACCAATTTAAAAGGTGGCTAGTCAAAATAGATGTATTGACATCTTGGCTTAGCATTAATGATGTGTCATTTACTTATAAAAGGAGATTTTTTGCGGCCTTCTCTTGAGGGAGTAAATTATCGTTTGGTTTATAAGACCTTTGGATTTTATAAAAGTCTTAATAAAACTTAAATCCTAAACCAAAGACTAATCATAAACTTGTTTCAACTTATATAGGCAATATGTCTCTCAACCATCTCTCTATCTTTCTTTCCTCGAACAAACTCGAAAACGAAAACTACGTAGATTCGAAACGTAACCTCGACATAATACCTACCGTTAACAAGCACAAATGGGTACTCACCACCCCGTGTCCTCCTCTGACGAATGATGATTCAACTCAAGAGGACAATGACGCCTTAGCGGCCTGGCTTCGTTCCGATGAGATTGTGAGGTGCTATATCTTGGCATCTATGAACAATATGCTGAAAGAGCAACATCGTGACATCGAGACTGCCGCTGACATGCTCTACAATCCCTTTGAGATGTTTGGAGGGCAAAGGCATCAAATAAGGCTACAAGCAGTCCGACAGTTTATGAACTGTCATATGCTGGCTAGGACTCCTGTTGGAGACTTCATGATACTGATCATTAGTTTTCTGAATAAAATGGAAATCCTAGGATCTGAGATTGATGGGAAGAATGTCATAGATGTGATCTTAGAAACTCTCCCCGCATCTCTTGATACCTCCAAGATGAACTACTCCATTAACAAGCTAAAGTACATTGTTACCAAGCTTATGATGGAACTTCACACTGCTGTAGGTCTCACTAAGAGAAAGAGGAATCAAGGAGAGGGACATGCTACTGAGCAAAAATCCTCCGCCTCTGGAACTAAGAACAGACCTTACAAAGACGATAAAAAGATGTGTCCTGCCTATCTCAAAGCAAAGGAACATAGTATTGTACTAGTTACCGAAGCATGCTTAGTAGCTGATAATGTATCAACGTGGATTCTTGACTCCGCTGCTACTAACCATATTTGTTGTTCCTTGAATGGTTTCAAGAAAACCAAAAGCTTAGAGGAAGGCGAGTTCTGTTTCAAATGGGGTGATGGGAGCCTGGTGTCCGCGAAGGCTGTGGGTTCCGTGACGCTGTCTTTTGAAGACCGCACTTTAAACTTGAATAATGTTTATTTTGTTCCTACCTTTGGTAAGAACTTAATATCCGTTGCTCGTCTTCGTGAGCAAGATTATTGTTTAAAGTTCATCAAGAATGGAATTCGTATTTCGTTTCCTGATAATTCTTTTGTCACTGATGCATGTATGAAGAATGCTCTTTTCTACATCTATCCCACTAAACCTTCTCTTTTAGACACCGAAATAGATAATGATCTAATTAGGGAGCCAAAGAGGATCAAACTTTCTGAATCCTCCGATCTAACAAAATCAACATACCTCTGGCACTTAAGACTTGGTCATATCAGTCTAGATAGGATTAAGAGACTTGTGAGGGATGGTCCACTCCAAGCCTCTGCAATAGGTTCACTACCTACTTGTGAATCCTGCATAGAAGGAAAAATGACTAAGCGACCTTTCTCCGATAAGGGTCGAAGAGCCACTAAGTTGCTAGAACTAATACATTCTGATGTATGTGGTCCGCTCAACCAACAGGCACGTGGAGGATACGAATACTTCGTTACCTTCACTGATGATTACTCAAGATATGGGTTTGTCTATTTGCTTAAACACAAATCCGAGACCTTTAACGTATTTAAGGTCTTTAGGGCTTTAGTGGAAAAGCAAACTGGCAAAGTGATCAAAACCCTTCGATCTGATCGAGGTGGTGAGTATATGTCTGGAGAGTTCGATGACTTTCTTAAAGAAGAAGGTATCGCTTCTCAGCTTACCGCACCTGGCACACCTCAACAAAACGGAGTGTCAGAGAGAAGAAACCGAACTCTTATGGAGATGGTTAGATCGATGATGAGTTACTCATCACTCTCGCTTTCCTTTTGGGGATATGCCCACGAAACAGCCGCTTACATTCTTAACCAAGTTCCGTCTAAAACGGTTCCTGGTACTCCTTATGAACGATGGACTGGCCGTAAAGTGAATCTTGGCCGCATCCGAATTTGGGGTTGCCCTGCACACGTGCTGAGGCAAAAGACTAGCAAGTTGGCTAGTAGGTCAGAATTGTGCCTGTTTGTAGGATATCCGAAGGAAACCAAAGGTTTTACTTTCTATAGTCCCGAGGACGATAAGACTTTCGTTAGCACGAATGCTCGTTTCCTCGAGGAGGACTTTATGAAAGATGCAAAACCTAGAAGCAAAATTGTGCTTGAAGAAAAGTTGGGTGAGGAAGCTTCTACCTCATCTTTAAGAACTGTTCTTACCCCAACTGAAACACAACCTAACTCATCAGAATCTCGTCAAGTAGTACTTAGACGTAGTGGGAGGGCTGTTCAACAGCCTGACAGGTACATGTCTTATGGAGACTCTCTTGTAGCCGTCTCCGACATGGATGACCCTGTTTCCTATAGCCAAGCGATGGCTTGTTCTGAATCAAACCTTTGGCTTGACGCCATGAAAGTTGAAATGTACTCGATGTATGTCAACAAAGTCTGGAAACTTGTAGACCTTCCTGAAGGGATAAGTGGATATACAAGAAGAAAAGGGGTCCTGATGGGAACGTCGAGACGTTCAAAGCACGACTTGTGGCAAAGGGTTATACCCAACAAGAAGGGATTGACTATGAAGAAACCTTCTCGCCAGTTGCGATGCTTAAATCCATCCGCATACTTCTATCCATAGCTGCAGCTCTCGACTATGAGATCTGGCAAATGGATGTCAAGACAGCCTTTCTGAATGGCAATCTTGACGAGCGCATTTACATGGCTCAACCAGACGGTTTCGTGGATAAAGGTCAAGAGACCAAGGTTTGTGAGTTGCTTAAGTCCATTTATGGACTAAAGCAAGCATCTAGGTCATGGAATATTAGATTCGATGAAACTGTAAAGAGCTTCGGCTTTGAACAGTCAATAGATGAGCCTTGTGTTTACAAGTTAATACACGAAGGCAAAGTTGTGTTTCTGGTACTATATGTCGATGATATACTACTCATTGGTAATGACGTGGGTAAGTTATCTGAGGTTAAGGTCTGGCTAGCAAAGCAATTCGATATGAAGGATCTAGGAGAAGCCGCGTACATTCTGGTGATCCAAATCTTTCGAGATAGGAAAAACCGGACCCTGTCGCTCTCTCAAGCATCTTATATTGATAAGGTGATGGATCGCTTCTCGATGCAAGACTGCAAGAGGGGTCAAACACCCTTTAGGCATGGAGTTTCACTCTCTAAGGACCAGTCTCCCAAGACTGCACAAGAGATTGAAGACATGAAAAAATTCCTTACGCCTCTGCCGTAGGAAGCCTTATGTATGCTATGCTTTGCACTAGACCTGACATCTGTTTCGCCGTTGGCGTAGTTAGCCGTTTCCAATCCAACCCTGGACCCGAGCACTGGATTGCTGTTAAGCATGTTCTTAAGTATCTTCGAAGAACTAGGAACTTGATGCTTACATACTCAGGTACTGACCTGACTATGACGGGATATACCGACTCCGATTTTCAAGCGGATAAGGATTCCAGGAAATCCACTTCGGGATCTGTGTTCATCCTTAATGGTGGAGCTGTTGTGTGGAGAAGTATTAAGCAATCTTGCATTGCTGACTCCACAATGGAAGCAGAATATGTGGCTGCTTGTGAAGCATCCAAAGAGGCTGTATGGCTTAGAAAGTTCCTTAAGTATTTGGAAATTGTTCCAAACGTCGACGAGCCCATGACCCTTTATTGTGATAATAGTGGGGCTGTCGCTAACTCAACGGAACCTAGAAGCCATAAGCGCTCTAAGCATATTGAGAGGAAATACCATTTGATTCCAGAGATCGTGCAGCGCGGAGACGTGGAAGTGAAGAAGATCTCAACGGTGGACAACCTCGCAGATCCATTCACCAAGGCTCTAGCGAACAAGGTCTTCGACCAACATCGTGAGGGATTAGGCATGAAGGACTACACACACCTTCTTTGAGTCAAGTGGGAGTTTGTTGTCAATGGTGCCCACAAGAAGAGTTGTAGTCTTTATTTTGAACATTTGATGTAATAAAGTCTCATGAAGACTCTTGCTTGTAATTGCCTATTCATTCATTAATAAAGTTGAAACGTTCATTCAATCTTCCTTGTCTGAAGCTTTATGATAAAACCATAGTCTTTTAGTCCATAAACAAACTTAACAACTTGCGAAGAGACAAATGTAGATTTGCATGAACAAACTCTTCGTAGTTTGCTTAAAACGATATATTCGCCATCTTAGGGTCAAAGGACTATTGACCTCAGTATGATTGTTAGAAGAATCTATGATGCCTGGTTATGAGGCATTGAGAGTTTGGGACTCTATAGTTCTACTAGGTATCTTCCGAAGATACTGAATTGACCAGTGCACTTCTAGAGACAATATAAGAACAAACCATTTAACCTCTTATGTCTCGAAGTCACTATGTATGAATTGCATCATGCTTACCTTAATCCTGAAATGAGACATGCCATTTCACACCTTAGTATTCTCATTTGAGAAAGTCAAAGTTCGGACTCACTATGTGATTCCGAACAAGGCCTATTGGTGAAGTACTATGTTGTGAGTCTGTCATGAGTAACTTTGTGAAGTTCTCATAGATATGGAATTCATGTACAAGATTGCTGAAATGCAATGTATGTCACCTCATGCTTTGTTCCTTGGAGTGTGAATAAATGAACTGGCCAGTGTCCAAATTGAGTCCTGACTCTTTTGGATGAAACAATGTGACTTGTTAGCTCCTCGTCAATACATTGTTTCTAACTTATTCACAAGCGACAAAGGAGTTGAGGAAATAACAGCTAGAAGGGTAAAATGGTAATTTAGTAAATCTCGACTAGCTGATGACATTCATGAAGGGTAAACATAGATAATATTCAGTGGATCCGCTCATCATAATTAGGTGAATTCTTGAGTAGAAAATAAATTCATTTGAACCGAGAGATTTTCAGTGTCAGCTCTTTAGTGGAGTCAGTTGGCATTAAGCTAAACTTGGAAAAGGTTTGTGAACTTTTGAGTCCAAGTGTTTAGCTAAAGCTTTGTTCATTTGGGTCCATGAGGTCACTGTCACGAATCACATCGATAGGAATAGTTAAACTGGAAGCTAAGCCAAAACAAGAACGAAAATAGTCAAAAGGGTATTTTTGTCTTTTGAGACAAAGGATGAAATGAATGTCAATAAATTTTTTGACAAGGTCATTTTATGACATGTTTCACTCGGCCATGACTTGATCATTGGGCCTTGTGAATTAATTTCATTTCATGAGAATTTTATTTGAAAATTCTAAATGGGCCTTTTCTTATGTTGTCATGAACAAGTGAAGAAAATTCTAGAAGCCTTTTCTTGAACATGTTGGGCGCCCATAATACCCAAGATAGAGAGATTATTTTGTGCATAAATGTATCAAGATACTTGCCAAAAGAAAAAGAGGAAACAAATTTGCATGAGGATGCTATATGGAATTCGGCCAAGAGAGAGACAAGGCAAGGCATGGAACAAAATAGGAAACTATTCCAAGACTTAATGAAGTCTATTTTGGCCGAGCTTCTCAAGGAAAAGAAAGAGGAAATTGGCTCATTTTATAGAAGAGGAAACTACCTTATTGAAGGTGAGACCTCTCCTATAAATAGGAGCCTCATTCTTCTCATTTTCATTCATCCAAGTTTAAGAGATTTGAGAGACTCTCTCTCTAGAACTTGGCCGAAAATCCTCTCTCTCTCTAAGTTTATTTTCGATTATTTCTTGTCTTGGCACCTAGGTCCTCACTCGACCTAGTGTTTAGCTCTGCGACTTCGAGACTCGTTCTCAAGTCGTAGTGTTTAAAAGTGCCCACTCACTGATTCCTTCTTTTCGAGTGATTTAGTGATAGAAACTTTCGTGGTTGCTCGAGGTGCCGAGGAAAGAAAGAGAGACGTGCTGCGAGGGGAGACGAGCGTTGCAACTTTCCAAAAGCTTCTACAAGGTTCAAGCTTCAAGAAAGGTTAGTAGCTTTAGTAGCTCATATTAGTTTTTATTTACATGTACATGCTCTTGTCTAGGTTAGTAAAAACTAGTTTTACTTAAAAAGAAAATTTTTAAAATTCCGCCGCTTAACGAAGCGTTAAACTTTTTCTTAAATCCTAGATCGATTCCAACACAAGATCGTCACACGTTGATAGCTTCCGAGCATTATCGACGTACACCCCTCTGAACGCCCCGCAAGAGCGGATCCTAGCTCTGCACCTCGACAAGCTAGGAAGTCCGGCTCCTCTTCAGAAGGATCCCGCGAAGAGGGATCGAAACAAGTTCTGTGAGTACCACCAGGATCACGGGCATCTGACGTCCGAGTGTTATCATCTCAGGCGTCAGATCGAGGCCCTGATTTAAGACGGGAAATTAAAAGAGTATGTCCTGAGAACGGTCGGGACGGCCGCGGTGCACGGAGAGCGCCCACGGAAAGAAAGGAAGGGTCCGGCGACGACGACCGTCACAGACCAAATGGCGAACCAAGGACCAGGGAACTCACAATTGCACATCGTGGGCTCAATCATGGGCGGCCCGGAGTTCGGGGACTCAAGCACGCAAAGGAAGAAATACGTGCGCGAAGTTTCCCGAGGGAAAATAGCGCACTACATCAACCACACGTACGAGGCTCCTCCTCCAGCCCCGTTCAAGTCCATGTTCTTCACTGGCCAAGAGGCAGCGCGTGTGCTCCACCCGCACAATGACGCGATAGTCGTCTCCGCACCGGTCGCCAACAACCTCGTCCAAAGGATCCTAATCGATAATGGAAGGTTCGCCGACATAATCTTCAAATCGGCGCTGGACAGAATGAAGCTATCCGGAGTAGGACCGACCCCGGTCTCGACCCCACTCTTCGGCTTCTCCGGGGAGAGGGTCATGACGGAGGGAACCATCGACCTCTGGGTCACCTTCGGAACACCGGGGGGGCTCGAGGTCACTCGCATCGTACCCTTCCTAGTTGTGGACCAGCCCTCGGCATACAACATCATCATCGGCCACCCGACTCTCAACCGAATGAAGGCCATAACGTCCACCTATCACCTGATGATGAAGTTCCCGACTGAGAAGGGGATTGCCATCATGTTGGGAGACCAGTCGATGGCGAGGATGTGCTACATCCAAGGCGTGGACGGGAAAGGGAAGGAAAAGATGGTGAGCGCCATCCTCTAGCTCGGTCAAGCGACAGAAGCTGGCACTGCAGTAGAAGCCCGCTCCCGTTTCTCATTATGTCGTTTTATTTCCAGTTTTAAGACAATCTCGAATTTCAATAAGGCCAATGGCCTAGGGATGTAATTTTTGACTATTTCTGCATCGTAATTAGATTACATTTCACCTCGAAGTCTTTATCTTGTTGCATTATAATTTCTAGTCTCCTCTACGAGTACACGAGAAACTCGGGGGGCTAATGGGAAACAACGCTCAACAAAACTAGAGCTCGCTCGCTCAACAAAAAAAAAACAACTCAAAAACAAAAACAAAAGTATAACAAAGTCTCGAGGGGCCGATGGTTAGGCCGGAGGTCCCAAGGAAAGACTTATCACGTAACTCCTCGTGCAGGCTCTACACGAGTCCTCGAGTTGAGTCCCGAGTCCGCGCTTGCCACCCAGCTCGTGAGCCGAAGGGCAGCAAGTCCCAAATGGGTTTCAAAGGCTCGCGCCCACCGGACGTACCTGGTCTAGCCAGCGTCCACGGAAAACCCGGTCACACAAACGTGACACCAAGGCCCCCCTCGAGGCCCAAGTCGTGCTAATCGATCACGCCTACATTGGTGGGTCGAGAAAATAAGACACGCGCAATAAAGTCGTGCTAATCGATCACGCCTTCATTGGTGGGTCGAGAAAATAAGACACGCACAATAAAGTCGTGCTAATCGATCACGCCTTCATTGGTGGGTCGAGAAAATAAGACACGCACAATAAAGTCGTGCTAATCGATCACGCCTTCATTGGTAAGTCGAGAAAATAAGACACGCACAATAAAGTTGCGCTAATCGATCACGCCTTCACTGGTGGGTCGAAAAAATAAGACACGCAAAATAAAGTCGTGCTAATCGATCACGCCTTCATTCGTAAGTCGAGAAAATAAGACACGCACAATAAAGTCGTGCTAATCGATCACGCCTTCATTGGTGGGTCGAGAAAATAAGACACGCACAATAAAGTCGTGCTAATCGATCACGCCTTCATTGGTAAGTCAAGAAAATAAGACACGCACAATAAAGTCGTGCTAATCGATCACGCCTTCATTGGTGGGTCGAGAAAATAAGACAGGCACAATAAAGTCGTGCTAATCGATCACGCCTTCATTGGTGGGTCGAGAAAATAAGACACGCACTATAAAGTCGTGCTAATCGATCACGCCTTCATTGGTAAGTCGAGAAAATAAGACACGCACAATAAAGTCGCGCTAATCGATCACGCCTTCATTGGTGGGTCGAAAAAATAAGACACGCAAAATAAAGTCGTGCTAATCGATCACGCCTTCATTGGTAAGTCGAGAAAATAAGACACGCACAATAAAGTCGTGCTAATCGATCACGCCTTCATTGGTGGGTCGAGAAAATAAGACACGCACAATAAAGTCGTGCTAATCGATCACGCCTTCATTGGTAAGTCAAGAAAATAAGACACGCAGAATAAAGTCGTGCTAATCGATCACGTCTTCATTGGTGGGTCGAGAAAATAAGACACGCACAATAAAGTCGTGCTAATCGATCACGCCTTCATTGGTGGGTCGAGAAAATAAGACACGCACAATAAAGTCGTGCTAATCGATCACGCCTTCATTGGTGGATCGAGAAAATAAGACACGCACAATAAAGTCGTGCTAATCGATCACGCCTTCATTGGTGGGTCGAGAAAATAAGACGCGCGCAATAAAGCCGTGCTAATCGATCACGCCTTCATTGGTGGGTCGAGAAAATAAGACACGCACAATAAAGTCGTGCTAATCAATCACGCCTTCATTGGTAAGTCGAGAAAATAAGACACGGGCAATAAAGTCGTGCTAATCGATCACGCCTTCACTGGTAAGTCGAGAAAATAAGCCACGCGCAACAAAAGCCGTCCCTCGTGATGCATAAAAGCCATCCCTCGTGACGCACAAAGGCCATTCCCTGTGACGCAATCCCGAGAGCGTTCACCCCGCATCCACATAAAAGTGTAGGTTTTGAGTTTCCACTCGACCTACGCTCGACCGGAAACTCGGGAGGCTAATGTTGTCGGCCTGTCTAGGGCCGACGAGGACAAAGGCATTTCTTCGACCCTCGTGGCCGGTGCGAGGTCTTGAACGGCGAAGCCCTGACCCAACCAGGGGCCGGCCCAAACCAAGGGCCAAGTCAAATGCCCATGCAGCCGGCCCAAGGTTTGCCTCGGCCATTGGCCGGCCCAAGGCTTGCCTCGGCCAATGGCCGGCCCAAGGCTTGCCTCGGCCATTGGCCGGCCCTAAGGCTTGCCTCGGCCATTGGCCGGCTCAAAGCTTGTCTCGGCCATTGGCCGGCCCAAGGCTTGCCTCGGCCATTGGCCGGCCCAAGGCTTGCCTCGGCCATTGACCGGCCCTAAGACTTGCCTCGGCCATTGGCCGGCCCAAGGCTTGCCTCGGCCATTGGCCGGCCCAAGGCTTGCCTCGGCCATTGGCCGGCCCTAAGGCTTGCCTCGGCCAATGGCCGGCCCAAGGCTTGCCTCGGCCATCGGCCGGCCCAAGGCTTGCCTCGGCCATCGGCCGGCCCAAGGCTTGCCTCGGCCATCGGCCGGCCCAAGGCTTGCCTCGGCCATCGGCCGGCCCAAGGCTTGCCTCGGCCATCGGCCGGCCCAAGGCTTGCCTCGGCCATCGGCCTGCCCAAGGCTTGCCTCGGCCATCGGCCGGCCCAAGGCTTGCCTCGGCCATCGGCCGGCCCAAGGCTTGCCTCGGCCATTGGCCGGCTCAAGGCTTGCCTCGGCCAATGGCCGGCTCTAGAGGCTTCCCTCGGCCAATGGCCGGCTCTAGAGCCTTCCCTCGGCCATTGGCCGACCCAAAGGTGCTCACTCGGCCAAGGGGCCCCCCAAACACCCCTTGGCCGCCTATAAATAGAGAGGTCTGCCCTCTCCCAAAGGTGATCCATGCTTGAGTACTGAAACGCTGTCGAACTCGTACCTCGCTCGTTTCTCTCAAGTCTTGGCCTCTAAACACCCCTAAAACCTCTATACTCCACCTCAATCCCACTAATGTTGAGCGTCGAAGAGGTAAACAGGGGCACCCCCCTGTTTCCCCTTTGTAGTTCACAATCTCTTGTTTGCTTTTCAGGTATCGAGACGAGATTAACACCATCAACAGCTAAGGGACGGCTTGGGACACCAAGCCCGACATGCTCGAGCCAAGACGAGACCACTTGGTCCGGCCTTGGGTCTGACCGTCTTTGGCTCCTAAATAGTTGTCCGAAAAACAGCGACAACAGGTAGAGAAGAGGAAATAAGATTTGCTCATGAATATTTGCTATTCAATAGAAATGATTAAACTACCTTTTGAAGGTAGTCCTCCTCCTATAAATACCCCACCTCATTCACAATTCACAACACACAATTTTTAGATTGAGTGCCTCTCTCTCTAAGTTGGCCGCCCCTCTCTTTCTCTCTCTAACCCATCTTGTTCTTTTGTTATGGCACCTAGGTCCTCATTAGACCTAACATTTATTTTAGCTCTTTGGCTCCAAGACTTGTTCTTGAGTCATTGTGTTTAAAAGTGCCAACACACTAAATCCAACCATTCTCTTAGGACTCTAGTAGTAGAAACTTTTGTGGTTGCTCGACAGGTTTAAGAAGACTAGTGGGAGAGCCGTGCAGCATGGGGAGACGAACATTTCAACCTTCCGATGGCTTCTCAACGTTCAAGCTCCATTCCAGGTTGGTACCGAGTAAAAACGAAATGTAGTTTTAAAATTTAAAATTATATCTTCATGCGCTTTGTCTAGGTTGTAAAAACGTTTTATGTGTTTTAAAGAAAAAATTTATATTTCGCCGCTTGCTAGAAGCGAGAAATCTTTTCTTAACCCTAGATCAATTCCAAGACGTTTAACCTTGTTCGATTCTTCAGTGAATCGGATGAGATATTGCCTGAAGGACTCATTATTTTCTTGTCTGATTGACCATAAGTACATCTTGGTTTTCTTTTGAACCATCGATGTAGCAAATCCTGTGAGGAACAATTCCTTCAGGTCTTTGAACGACTGGATGCTTCCTCTTAAATTCTTAAACCACTCAAAACCGGGTCCGGTGAGGGTAAGACTAAAAGCTTGGCATAGAGCCCTAGGTGCAACACCCTGCATCGTCATCCAAGTTTCGTAGTGTTGGATGTGGTAAGTGGGGTCGGTTTTCCCACTGTATAGAGGTAGGTTCGGGAATTTGAAGTTTCCCGTGCATACCTCAGCCAGAATTTGGGCGCTGAATGGCGAGGAATGTTCTTCTACGACCCCATATGTATCACTGGCCAAGCCGCCTTCACTTAGATCACGTAGTTCATCGCGTAGATTGTGAATCACGGTGACGACATCAAGGCCAGTGTTCGGAGTCACTCCTTGTTCGGGAGGAGTCAGCTGACGCGTTTCATTCGACCCTTATGTCGTGCGGGGATTCCCATTGATTGAGGCCGCATGATTGTGGCCCTGGCGGGCACTCAACCTCTCTCGTAGGTCTTCACCACGACTGTTTTGTTGGGCGATAATCTGATCCCTTAGGTCTCGGTCAGTGGTGTAGGGGCATGAATTTTGAGTAGCACGCCTCACCCACCGAGTTGCCTAGCCTTCCCTGACATTTCCTCTTTGACTAAGTCGGTCATGGGCCGAACGTCGGGAAGTCTCCTCTTGGGAGGAAACATGTATTACCTTTTTCTTATGTGGCGGATTCGAAGTACCGCCTTCTATATCTATGGTGAGTTCCTCGTCTTCAGTGAGAGAAGTCTCGATATTTGCCGAAATTTCCAGACCTTCGTAGTCAGGATCATAGTCATGTCCTTCATCAACGAGGTCCTCTGGTTCCCCTTGCAAAATTTTTTGCATAGGTCCCTTACTCGCCAGTTGGCGGTGGTACCTTGCGTTAGCCGCCCTTAGTTGGCGAATCTTCTCCTCCATCTGAAGGTTGCGGTTATCCCAGCTATTCTAAGGCGGAGATGGTGAGGGAGTGTTGTTGTCAATGGTGCCCACAAGAAGAGTTGTAATCTTTATATTGTACATTTGATGTAACAAAGTCTCATGAAGACTCTTGCTTGTAATTGCTTATTCATTAATAAAAAGTTAAAACGTTCATTCATTCTTCCGTGTCTGTTTGAAGCTTTATGATAAAACATTAGTCTTTAGTCCATAAACGGCGGCTCCGATGTCCTTTTGACCTGAAACCGGTGGCATTGGACATAGGACAGACAGAGCTTTAATTTGATTCAAGAATCATTAAATTTCGATTTCTGAGCAGAGAGTTATGCCACTATAACTGCGGGTTTTACTCCAGCTCGAAGAAAAAGAAATAATTAAAGCTTGGTCCTTTTTAGGTGCGAAAAAGAATCGAGTGTAACGGAATATTTTAGGAGGTGTTAAAGCTTTTATTTGTGTTTTATTAGCAAGGTAATAACATGGTATAAAAGAAATAACAACATGCATAAAACGATTCAAGTAAATAAAAGAAACTAGCAAGACAATATAACTAGTCAAAAAATTTACTCGAAAAATCTCAAACCTTTAAAACACGTTTTTCAATATAAAAAATTAAAAACTTTTAGAACTGATTCTAATGTGTTTTAATAACATCCCAAGCTCATAGAAAATCAACATGATTTTTAATTTAAAGGCAAGAACAATAAATTAAAAAAAAATCTAAGAAAACAATTCTAACTTGTCACAAAATTAGTAAACTTTCGAAAACGATTTTCAAGCTCATAATTTTAAATACATCTACATGCATATCTTTGACCATAGCTCTGATACCATTTGTTGGAATGGATCTAGGTTTTAAGAAAAATTTTAACGCTTCGTTTAGCGGCGGAATTTTAAAAATTTTCTTTTTCAAGTAAAACAGTTTTTACTAACCTAGACAAAGTGCAAGCACATGTAAATAAAACTAATATGAACATAATAAATTTACTAACCTCTTTAGAAGCTTGAACGTTGATGAGCCTTCGGAAGGTTGAAAACGTTCGTCTCCCTCGCAGCACGTCTCTCTTTCTTTCCTCGGCAACTCGAGAAACCACGAAAGTTTCTATCACTAAATCACTCGAAATAAAAGGAATTAGTGTGTGGGCACTTTTAAACACTACGACTTAAGAACGAGTCTTGAAGTCGCAGAGCTAAACTCTAGGTCAAATGAGGACCTAGGTGCCAAAACAATAAAACAAAATTGAATAGAGAGAGAGAGAGAGGATCGGCCAAGCTAGAGAGAGAAGCTCTCAAATCTCTATAACTTGGGATGAATGAAATGTGAAGAATAAGGCTCCTATTTATAGGAGAGGTCTCACCTTCAATAAGGTAGTTTCGTCTTTTATAGAATATCACATATTCATGAGCCAATTTCCTTTTCTTCTCCTTCATTTGGGCGGCCAAGACTTGCCAAGCAAGTCCTTGGATTTGTTTCCTCTTTTATTTGGCTTCCCTTTGATTCTACTTGGCCGAAATTTCCCATGCCTTGTATAGGAAATTTGTTTCCTCTTTTTCTTTTGGCAAGTATCTTCATACATTCATGCACAAAATATTCTCTCTTTCTTTGGGTATGTTGGGCGCCCAAGTGGTCTAGAAAAGGCTTCTAGAAGCTTTTCCATTTATTCATGACAACATGAAAAAGGCACATTAGAATTTTCAATAAAATTCCTATGAAATGAAATTAATCCACAAGGCCCAATAAATCTAATTTTGGCCGAGTGAAGCATGTCATCAAATGACCATGTCAAAAAATTTATTGACATTCATTTCATCCTATGTCTCAAAAGACAAAAAATACGCTTTTGACAATTTTCGTTCTTGTTTTAACTTAGCTTCCAGTTTAACTATTCCTACTCGATGTGATTCGTGACAGTGACCTCATGGATCTAAATCAACAAAGCTTGAGCTAAATACTTGGACTCAAAAGTTCACAAACCTTTTCCAAGTTTAGCTTAATGTCAACTGACTCCACTAAAGAGTTGACACTGAAAATCTCTCGGTTCAAATGAATTTATTTTCTACTCAAGAATTCAACCTAATTGTAATGAGTGGATCCACATAATATTATCAGTTTTTATCCTTCATGAATATCATCAGCTAGTCGGGATTTACAAAATTACCATTTTACCCTTCCAGCTATTATTTCCTCAACTCCTTTGTCGCTTGTGAATAAGTTAGAAATAATGTATTGACGAGGAGCTAACAAGTCACATTGTTTCATCCAAAAGAGTCAGGACTAAATTTAGACACTGGCGAGTTAATTTATTCACACTCCAAGGAACAAAGCATGAGGTGATATACATTGCATTTCAGCAATCTTGTACATGAATTCCATATCTATGAGATCTTCACAAAGTTACTCATGACATTCTCACAACTTAGTACTTCACCAATAGGCCTTATTTGGAATCACATAGTGAGTCCGAACTCTGACTTTCTCAAATGAGAATACTAAGGTGTGAAATGACATGTCTCATTTCAGGATTAAGGTAAGCACGATGCAATTCATACGTAGTGGCTTCGAGACATAAGAGGTTAAATGGTTTGTTCTTATCTTTTCTCTAGAAGTGCACTGGTCAATTCAGTACCTTCGGAATATACCTAGAAGAACTATAGAGTCTCCAACTCTCAATGCCTCATAACAAGATATCATAGATTCTTCTAACAATCATACTGAGGTCAATAGTCCTTTGACCCTTAGATTGCCAATATATCGTTTTAAGCAAACTACGAAGAGTTTGTTCATGCAAATCTACATTTGTCTCTTCGTAAGTTGTTTAGTTTGTTTATGGACTAAAGACTAAGGTTTTATCATAAAGCTTCAGATAAGGAAGATTGAATGAACGTTTCAACTTTTTATTAATGAATAAGCAATTACAAGCAAGAGTCTTCATGAGACTTTATTACATCAAATGTACAATATAAAGATTACAACTCTTCTTGTGGGCACCATTGACAACACAAATTGAGTCATAACTCTTTTGGATGAAACAATGTGACTTGTTAGCTCCTCGTCAATGCATTGTTTCTAACTTATTCACAAGCGACAAAGGAGTTGAGGAAATAACAGCTAGAAGGGTAAAATGGTAATTTTGTAAATCCCGACTAGCTGATGATATTCACGAAGGGTAAACACTGATAATATTATGTGGATCCACTCATTACAGTTAGGTTGAATTCTTGAGTAGAAAATAAATTCATTTGAACCGAGAGATTTTCAGTGTCAACTCTTTAGTGGAGTCAGATGACATTAAGCTAAACTTGGAAAAGGTTTGTGAACTTTTGAGTTCAAGTATTTAGTTCAAGCTTTGTTCATTTGGATCCATGAGGTCACTGTCACGAATCACATCGAGTAGGAATAGTTAAACTGGAAGCTAAGTCAAAACAAGAACGAAAATTGTCAAAAGGGTATTTTTGTCTTTTGAGACATAGCATGAAATGAATGTCAATAAATTTTTTTGGCAAGGTCATTTGATGACTTAATTTCACTCGGCCATAACTTGATTATTGGGCCTCGTAAATTAATTTCATTTCATAAGAATTTTATTGAAAATTCTTAATGGGCCTTTCTCATGTTGTCATGAACAAATGAAGAAGCTTCTAGAAGCTCCTTCTAGAGACATGTTGGGCGCCCACCACCCAAGAGAAAAGAGAGAATATTTTGTGCATAAATGTATCAAGATACTTGCCAAAAGAAAAAGAGAAAACAAATTTGCATGATGATGCTTAAGGGAATTCGGCCAAGAGAGAGTCAAAGGCAAGGCATGGAACAAAATAGGAAACAAATCCAAGGCTTATTGAAGCCTATGTTGGCCGAGTATCTCAAGAGAAAAAAAGGGAAATTGGCTCATGAATATGTCATATTCTATAGATGAGGAAACTACCTTATTGAAGGTGAGACCTCTCCTATAAATAGGAGCCTCATTCCACACATTTCATTCATCCAAGTTTAAGAGATTTGAGAGACTCTCTCTCTAGAACTTGGCCGAACTCCTCTCTCTCTCTCTAGTTAATTTTTGAATTTTGTTTTGGCACCTAGGTCCTCATTTTACCTAGTGTTTAGCTCTTCGACTTCAAGACTCGTTCTTAAGTCGTAGTGTTTAAAAGTGCCCACTCACTAATTCCTTTTCTCTAGAGTGATTTAGTGATAGAAACTTTCGTGGTTGCTCGAGTTGCCGAGGAAGGAAGAGAGACGTGCTGCGAGGGGAGACAAAAGTTGCAACCTTTTTCCGAAAGCTACTCAACGTTCAAGCGTCTAAAAAGGTTAGTAAACTTCTATGCTCATATTAGTTTTTATTTACATGTGCTTGCACTTTGTCTAGGTTAGTAAAAACTGTTTTACTTGAAAAAGAAAATTTTAAAATTCCGCCGCTTAACGAAGCGTTAAACTTTTTCTTAAACCCTAGATCAATTAAAACAAATGGTATCAGAGCTATGGTCAAAGATATGCATGTACATGTGTTTAAAATTACGAGCTTGAAAATCGTTTTCGAAAGTTTACTAATTTTGTGACAAGTTAGAATTGTTTTCTTAGATTTTTTTTTAATTTATTGCTCTTGCCTTTAAATTAAAAATCATGTTGTTTTTCTATGAGTTTGGGATGTTTTTTAAAACACATTAGAATCAGTTCTAAATTTTTTTAATTTTTTATATTGAAAAACGTGTTTTAAAGGTTTGAGAAAATTTCGAGTAATTTTGTGACTAGTTATATTGTCTTGCTAGTTTCTTTTATTTACTTGAATCGTTTTATGCTTGTTGTTGTTTCTTTTATATCATGTTATTACCTTGCTAATAAAACAAAAGTAAAAGCTTTAACAACTTCATAAAACGTTCTGTTACACTCGATTCTTTTTCGCACCTAAAAAGGACTAAGCTTTAATTATTTCTTTTTCTTCGAGCAGGAGTAAAACCCGCAGTAAAAGTGGCATACCTCACTGCTCAGAAATCTAAATTTAATGATTCTTAAATAAAATTAAATCTCTGTCTGTCCTCTGTCCAATGCCACCGGTTTCAGGTCAAAAGGACATTGGAGCCGCCAGTTATGGCGATTTTACTCCGAGGTGCGCGGCTGTTTCGAAAGTCCAGTTTTTTAGAATTCCGGATTTTCAGCCCCACTACCATGAGTTATAGAACTCTAATGAGAAAAATTTCTTGAGCAAAAATATTTTTCATATGATTATAAACATGATGTGTAAGATTGAAATATTTTGATTTTTGAAAGTTTAATTGAAATTGAATTTTTACAAAACTAGTTTGAATTTTGAAAAACCGTTTTCGTTTTCAAACTTGAAAATATTTTGTCATCCAAATCAAGCAAGTTTTCAAAATGTTTTCAAAACTATATCTATATCACATATGTTCAAAATCTATATGCTCTTGAAAATTTAAGTGGGAGGTCTCCTTGTAGACAAGCCGAAAAATAAAAAGATGTGTAATCTCAAATTTTCAAGTGTTCGAGTGAGTTGAAGTTCACACTTCCCTCATGCACTATCCCGAAATAGAAAATAGGAAAAGATCCGAGTATGTCCCTTGTGCCTTTATGCACTAACACTTCTCTGAACATGAAAATCTAGGATTCTTTTCTAGTTTTCCGCTCTATCGCTCTATAACTAGGAAACCCGTTTCCGAACTTATAAGAGTCGATGTACCAACTCCAAAAACTAAGTGGGAGGGTTATACTTGTTGTTTGTAACCCACGATCCCCAACACTAATGAAAAGTGCTATTGTCGCTAGACTAAGAGTCACCCTCGTGGCCCTCTCTTAAATGAGAGTACTCAAGGGCGCTTTGCACTGATCATTGCTCAATGAGCTAAATCCGAAAGTGAGACAATGAGACATGTTGGGCGCCCACCACCCAAGAGAAAAGAGAGAATATTTTGTGCATAAATGTATCAAGATACTTGCCAAAAGAAAAAGAGGAAACAAATTTGCATGAGGATGCTTAAGGGAATTCGGCCAAGAGAGAGTCAAAGGCAAGGCATGGAACAAAATACGAAACAAATCTAAGGCTTATTGAAGCCTATGTTGGCCGAGTATCTCAAGAGAAAAAAAGGGAAATTGGCTCATGAATATGTGATATTCTATAGAAGAGGAAACTACCTTATTGAAGGTGAGACCTCTCCTATAAATAGGAGCCTCATTCCACACATTTCATTCATCCAAGTTTAAGAGATTTGAGAGACTCTCTCTCTAGAACTTGGCCGAACTCCTCTCTCTCTCTCTAGTTAATTTTCGAATTTTGTTTTGGCACCTAGGTCCTCATTTTACCTAGTGTTTAGCTCTGCGACTTCAAGACTCGTTCTTAAGTCGTAGTGTTTAAAAGTGCCCACTCACTAATTCCTTTTCTCTCGAGTGATTTAGTGATAGAAACTTTCGTGGTTGCTCAAGTTGTCGAGGAAGGAAGAGAGCCATGCTGCGAGGGGAGACAAAAGTCGCAACCTTTTTCTAAAAGCTTCTCAACGTTCAAGTGTCTAAAAAGGTTAGTAAACTTCTATGCTCATATTAGTTTTTATTTACATGTGCTTGCACTTTATCTAGGTTAGTAAAAACTGTTTTACTTTAAAAAGAAAATTTTTAAAATTCCACCGCTTAACGAAGCGTTAAACTTTTTCTTAAACCCTAGATCAATTCCAACAAGTGTGACTCTTGTCATGAATAGGTTCCTCATCACCATGGGCTCGGTAGTGCAAGAAGTATTTCTTCACTCCAATTGTGTTCCCCGCGTTGTTCACGCCCTTAGAACGAATGGGTGGTTGGTCGCTCATATCTTCCTTAAGTTGAGAAAGGGGAGACTATGATTGTAGAAGGGATTTCGGGCTGTATAAGTCCGGAAGGGCACTCCTTCTAACTCCATAATGTGTTGTCAATGGTGCCCACAAGAAGAGTTGTAATCTTTATATTCTACATTTGATGTAATAAAGTCTCATGAAGACTCTTGCTTGTAATTTCTTATTCATTAATAAAAAGTTGAAACGTTCATTCAATCTTCCTTGTTTGAAGCTTTATGATAAAACCTTAGTCTTTAGTCCATAAACAAACTAAACAACTTACGAAGAGACAAATGTAGATTTGCATGAACAAACTCTTCGTAGTTTGCTTAAAACGATATATTCGCAATCTAAGGGTCAAAGGACTATTGACCTCAGTATGATTGTTAGAAGAATCTATGATGTCTGGTTATGAGGCATTGAGAGTTGGAGACTCTATAGTTCTTCTAGGTATCTTCCGAAGGTACTGAATTGACCAGTGCACTTCTAGAGACAAGATAAGAACAAACAATTTAACTTCTTATGTCTCGAAGTCACTACGTATGAATTGCATCGTACTTACCTTAATCCTGAAATGAGACATGTCATTTCACACCTTAGTATTCTCATTTGAGAAAGTCAGATTTCGGACTCACTATGTGATTCCGAACAAGGCCTATTGGTGAAGTACTAAGTTGTGAGAATGTCATGAGTAATGTTATCGGCCCAACCCCGATAGCGGACGAACGAAGGCGGAGCAGCGTCGGACGCGTCTCGGCAGCTCGCCCCGGCCATTGGCCGGCCCTAGGGCCAGCCCCGGCCAATGTCCGGCCCAAACGGCCTCGGCCATTGGCCGGCCCAGAGGCCAGCCTCGGCCAATGGCCGACTCAATATGCTCCCGGCCATTGGCCGGCCCTAGGGCCAGCCTCGGCCAATGGCCGGCCCAAATAGCCTCGGCCATTGGCCGGCCCAAGGGCCAGTCTCGGCCAATGGCCGACTCGGTCTACTCCCGGCCATTGGCTGGCCCTAGGGCCAGCCTCGGCCAATGGCCAGCCCAGATAGCCTCGCCCATTGGCCGGCCCAAGGGCCAGTCTCGGCCAATGGCCGACTCACTCTACTCCCGGCCATTGGCCGGCCCTAGGGCCAGCCTCGGCCAATGGCCGGCCCAAATAGCCTCGGCCATTGGCCGGCCCAAGGGCCAGTATCGGCCAATGGCCGACTCAAGCTACTCCCGGCCATTGGCCGGCCCTAGGGCCAGCCTCGGCCAATGGCCGGCCCAGATAGCCTCGGCCATTGGCCGGCCCAAGGGCCAGTCTCGGCCAATGGCCGGGCCAAGACAATTCTCGGCCAAGGGGTTGCCCATAACACCCCTTGGTCGCCTATAAATAAAGGGGCCGCTCCCCTAGTCCAGGTAATCCGAATTTGAGTACTGAAACGCTGTCGAACTCGTACCTCGCTCGTTTCTCTCAAGTCTCGACCTCTAAACACTAAACCCTCTACAAACCACCTCAATCCTACTAATGTTGAGCGTCGGAGAGGTAAACAGAGGCAACCCCTCTGTTTCCCCTTTGTAGTTCACACCTTTCTGTTCACGTTTCAGGTGCTTGGACGAGATAGAGATCATCTACAGCTAAGGGACGGCTTGGGATACCAAGCCCGACACGCTCGAGTCGAGACGAGACCACTTGGTCCGGCCTTGGGTCTAACCGTCTGTGACTCCTAAATCGTTGTCCGAAAAACTGCGACAACATTTTGGCGCTAGAAGGAGGGGATCTCTCGACCTTGACGACGCATTCCCTCTACCAGTTTTCTCCCTTTGTTCTCACGACTCTCGAGAGATGAGTCACATTCCCACTACCTCCGCGGGTACCCGAGCGACGAGCTCGAGGTACGGTCTTCGACGCCTCGCACATCGTCTTGAAGGGCAACCTCGCGATAGCGAGAGCCAGCCCCAAGACCCGATGATTGACCCCGAGGCCGTGCTCCGAGAGGACACGGCCCGGCGGCTTGCGGATCTCCTTGACCGCCCCGGCGTCGACGGTTCGCTCATAGCCGACCTCCTCGGCTATGACGTCGAAGATAGGTCCGCCAAAGACTACTCCGACTCCGAATATGTGGGGGAGTCGAGGACCAACGAGGCAACGCCTAGCCTCGCCCCTCTGCGGCCCGAGAGGCCCAACGACGCTTTGGCCGGGCCGTCGCACCTAGCGCCGCAGCAGGCACGGTCACATTCCCGGGGACTCGCCCCCTCGGTTTCAAGAGGCGGCCGGACACGGCCCCTCGCCGAGGAGAGAGCGACTCTGGTAGACGATGGGGCCGACAGCCGAAGCGCCCGCCGTACGGTCCGCCCAAGGGCGACCTCACCTCGCCCCGCACCGAGTGCGGACCTGAGAGAGCGCTTGACGGCGCAGAGAAACTCCCGAGGGGAGGATCTCCGCCAAAGGCTAAACTCTTGAAGGGACGCGCTCCCCGCCGCAACTCTCGGCCGGCCGCAGGCCAATGTCGTGGACCAAGCGTCCAACGAACGCCAACCGGTGACTCCCGTGGCCCCGACGGTCGGCCCCGCTAACGGGCTCGACATGGTCACGATGATTCAAAGCCTCCAGAATCAAATCATCGAAATGAGGGAGTCGGGGAGGCAAAGGCCGTACGGAGGGATCGAGGAATCATACTCTCCCTTCGCCGCGCAAATCCTCACGCAACCATGCGTGGGGAACTTCAAGTTACCGTCCATTCCCCCCTACGATGGACGTACGGACCCCCACTTCCACGTCCAACACTATGAGACGTGGATGACTATGCAGGGGCAGGCGGACGCCACCCTCTGCCAAGCCATCAGCCTGACCCTCACAGGCTCGGGGTTTGAATGGTTCCGAAGCTTGAGGCCGGGAAGCATCCCGTCTTTCCGGGCCTTGCGAAAGGCTTTCCTCGCCCGATTCGCCACCCTCGTGGCGCAAAAGAAGCCGAAGACCCACCTCCTCTCTATCCGACAAGGAAGAGACGAGACGTTGAGACAATACCTCGCTCGCTTCACCGAGGAGTCTCACAAGGTCGAAGGGTTCGACGACAGGGACGCCATCACGGCGATCACCGAGGGAGTGCGCACGAGCGACTTCCTCACGTCTATTGTTGGCCAAGTCCCGCGTGACATGGCGGAGCTGATGACAAGAGCTCGCACATACATGAGAGTCGAGGACTATCTCGATGGCCGAGATGGCCGAAAGTCAGGAGGACAGGGGAGTCGCCGCCGCGACGATCGAGATGAAGATCGTCCCGACCCCCGAAAGAGGAGGAATAAGGGGAGCCAGGCCCCTAACGGCCGTTCCCTCCCCGGGCCGAAGCCGTCGCATGTCGACAGCTTCCGGAGGTTCTCGCCATTCACTCCTCTGAACACTCCGCCGGAGCAAATCCTGGCTCTGCACCGTGACAAGTTGGGGAGCCCATAAATCGGTAACAAAACACCCATAAATCGGATCCGCGCTCCGGACCTCCGACTTCGTACCCTCCTCGTGCGACGCTCTCGCACGGGTTGAGGCCGTATGCCGAGAGATAGCGAAACGTCGATGAGTTGGATCCGCGCACCGGACCTCCGGCCTCGCACGTCTTTTGCTGCGACCCTCTCGTGCACCGATACACCTTGCGCACCGATAGGCGGCAAGTCATCGATGGATCACGTCCGCGCACCGGATTGTCGATCTCGGCAGTCAAAACCCAAAACGTGACACGCGTACCAACGAGTACCACGCTCACTGGGAGCTGCAAACCCATCCCGATATGCACGCCGATAGGTAGCGTACTCGCCGGAGGATGAGCGCGACGGCCACCCAGCTCGCGCGCGCCGATAGGCAGCGAGTCACAAATGGATGGCCGGAAATCGCACCCGCCGGATGAAACTGGTCTAGCCTGCGTCCGCGGGAAACTTCGCCGCCAAATGCGGTAGTAAGCCGTGCCAACCGGTTACGCTAAGCATAGTAAGCCGGGCTCGTAAGACACGCACTATTCAAATTGCGCAAATCGATTACACTAAGCATAGCAAGTCGAGAAAATAAGACGCACGATGAAAAGAAAGCTTCAATCAAAGCAAAACGATATTGTGTAAACAACCCAACAAGAAAAGTACGAAAGTACGACGCAAACATAACAATAATCCGAAAGAAAGCATAAGGCGAGCGCTAAACAATTGCGCGTAAAACTAAAGAGAAGTTGGCTACTCCGAGCTGAAATCGATATGCTCCTCGTCTTCGTCGGGGCAAGAAGTGCCGAACCCGCCGACGGTTTCTCCGTCCGGTTGATGGGTCGTCGATTGCGCAGCCTCAGCGGGGATTCGGGGATGCGGGTCGTCCTCCGGCAGCTCGTCGTCGTAAGGAGGGAACATGGTGTTGAAAAGGAAAACGTGGTCCGGCGAGACGCGTTCTCCTTTTCAGTCGCTTCCCGAACTCGCCGGGCCGCCTCGTAACGAGCCGCCTCCAACGCCAGGTCCCAGTCGTCCTCCAAGTCGGTCTTGGATCGCACGGCGTCTTCCTTCTCCTCGGCAAGGGTCTGCATCTCCGTCCGGAGGGTATCCCTCTCCCTCTCGACCTTAACCCGAGCGATCTCGCTCGCCGATAGTCGCGCGTGAACAATGCTCAGCTCTGCATCCCGGCTCGAGAGCGCCGTCTGAAGCTTCTTCGTTTCCCCCAGGAAGGTGTCGGCTGCCTGCTCCGCCTTCTCACGAAGCGCCTTCTCGGTGGCCAGTTCCCCGCAAGCTCGCTCCAACTCCCCCTCGAGCGCCTCGAACTCTCGGGCGGTGCGGGCCCCTGCTAGGGCGGCAGCGTGCGCGGCCGCCATGCTCGTCTTCTCCTTCTCCATGAGTTGCATACGTCGCAGCATATCTCGGAGAATGCGATCGCTCCGCTCTTGGCGCGCGAGCATCTGCAAGTAAATGAAACGCGGATAATTACAATAAGCACGACAGTCATACATATCACAAGCAAACGAGTCATACCTTTCGGGCGTCGCCGATCCCGTTCTGGAAGTGCTCGAGGTCGCTCGTCGTCAGCAGACCCTTGAAGTCCCGCAAGGAGGTCTCAAGGATCCCTCGGGAGCATTGGTCTCTCAGCTCTGCCGCCTCCGCTAGGAGCATAGAGTCCAAGCTGTCCGGCACCGTCGATATGTGAGCGCGTTTGTGGCCGGACGGTGACCCGAGAGAAGCCGACGATGATGGTCACTTGTTGGAGGAGATCGCTTCATTCCTCGCCCGCGATGGCGACCCCCCGCGACGAACCTCAGCTGGAGGACGGGCCACGGTCGTGGCATCGTCGGTGGGCGTTGTTTTCGGCATTTGTGTGCGTGGTCGATGACGCCGGGCCATGATACCTGTAGAGAAGGAAAGAACGTCTGTCAGCTAAAGCATAAAAATAAGCGTAAATAACGAAAAACGACGACGGCGCGATAACGCGAGAGTATGCGCGGCCAATACCCCCCGCGTCGGGGGAAGGAGCTGACGCACCCCCCTCCTCGGTCTCGGGATCCTCCGTGGCCCCCGCGTCAAGGCCGGGGGGCGAAGGAACGTCGTCACTAGGCACGAACCACCCGGTCATCGCCATCAGGTCTGGGGACTCGAAGAGTGTCCCTTGCCGCCTTGATTCTGGAATCGCCCTAATCACCGCGACGAGCTCGGAGCCTTCGATATCACCCACGGGTGGGAAGTCGGCCGCGGGGCCGAAGAAGAGAGGCGCGTTCCCAAAGGCTGACTCGGACACCCACACCCAAGGGTATCGGTGCTTCGAGGTAACCTTGGTAACGACAGAGATGCGCTTCCGAGTAAACGCCGTGTAGAAGCCTGGTTTCCCCGGAACCCCGCGAACGAGCACGAGATCTTGGATGTCGTCCGCAGTAACCGCCCTTCTCTTCGCCCGATAAAGCATCATGTGGCACGCGGCGATTACCCGGTAGAAGGTCGGAGACATTTGCGACGCGTGCACCCCCAACCGAACCAATAACTCTTGGATCACCGGCTGGAAGGGTAACCGTAACCCTCCGCGAAGGCTCGCCTCATGAACGGCGGCGTGTCCTTTCCGGGGGCGAGACGGAAGATCGTCGGGCAACGGTCGCAAGATCGTCACGGAGTCCGGGATGCCGTATCGCCTCCTCAAGCTCGTAAAACTAGCGATCGAGAGCGAGCTCGGAGTGTCGACTCCCGAGCAATCCAGACCGCCACGTATAGCCGATTCCCCGGTCGGAAAGGCTAGAGCTCGTGCCTCCTCCCGTGCTGTTAAAGAAGACATCGCAGCGGGTGCGGCACGACGGTCTGACGACTCGCTCGAGCACTCGACGTCGGAAGCGACCCCCGGCCCGGCAGATCCTTCGTGGCGATCGCCTAGGCCGGCCGACGGGACCGTGGCGTGGGCGCTCGGCTCGGCAGGCCTTGTTCCCCCAGTGGTCGGCCCTGCAATGGACCCGTCATCGGCGCCCGGCCTATCTCGCCCGTGCTCCCTCGGTGGGTGCCCAAGGCATTTGGGTCGACTCCACCGGCCTCCGGCCCGGGTAGGAGGCCCCCTCGCGCGTCCGGGCCCCCGCGTTGTGCGCCCAAGGCCATTGGGCCAGCCCCGCCAGCGCCCGGTCCAAGGAGGCAGTCCTCTCGCGCGCCCAAGTCATCTGGGCCCCTGGGAGTCTCGCTCGACCCAGTGGCGCGCGCACCTGGCCCAGCAGAGCGGCCCGGCCCGCTAGGTGGGCTCCCCCCTTGCAGCCCTAGCCCGCCAGCTCCTAGGGCTAGGGCGACCAATGCCTCGGCCGCCGCCCCCCGCCCGGCGCTGTCCGGCCGGCCCTCCTCGTCACCGGCGCCGGCGCTCCCTCCGGCAGCGCCGCCCACCTCCGGCGGCCCCCCAGCGGCGCCGCCCACCTCCGGCGGCCCTTCAATGGTGCCGCCCGCCTCCAGTCGGGCTCCACCAGCGCGCCCCTCCTCAGGAAAGGCCGGGCCCGAGCCGCCCAGGCCTCCTTCGTCGCCGCCCGCCTGCCAAACAAGCCCAGCGTCGCCGCCCAGGACCGGCGCGACGCTCCTGACGCCCGACTCGGCCGGCGCGGCCCCCCCCGGGGCGAGCGCTCCTCCTGCGCTGCCTGGATCTCCCCCGGCGGCGCCTCCAGCGCAGACGGCGCCGACGAAGACCGGCGCACCATCGCCCAGGCCCGCCTCACCCGGGCCGCGCGCGTCCCCAGCGCCGCCCGGGGCTCCTCCGGCGACGCTCCCAGCACAGACGGCGCCGACAGGGGCCGGCGCATCTCCTCCCGGGCCCAGTTCGCCAAGCGCGCCCCCGCGCTGGTCGGCCCAGCGCTCCCCGACGCCCGGCGCTCCTGGGCCGGCGTTCCCTTGGCGGCCGGGGCCGTCCCCAGTGCACGTATACTCCTCCCCGTCGGCCAGCCATGCTTCGACCGTGTGAAAATCTCCCTCGGCCATCTCTGTCACGTGGTGGCTCAAAGGGCGTGAAGGCGGCACGATGTTGGTAACCGATGGAGGTGAAAGTTGCGCCCACAATTCGTCTAAATTCGTATCTTGGTTCTCGAACAAAGAACTGAGGTCGTCATCAATGGACCCACTCCCCGACAGGTGGTTGGTAGGGTCCATTGACGCGTTTAACGAGACAAGGCAAAAGTGACCGGAGAATAAAAATAATAATAATTAAAGGAACCGAGCCAAACCTTGTCGCGACGGGTTGCTCCCGTGGGCCGACGACGGCGAGAGTCTTGAGTTTACCGCACGAGTTTCACTCGGCCGTAAACTCGGGGGGCTAATGTTATCGGCCCAACCCCGATAGCGGACGAACGAAGGCGGAGCAGCGTCGGACGCGTCTCGGCAGCTCGCCCCGGCCATTGGCCGGCCCTAGGGCCAGCCCCGGCCAATGGCCGGCCCAAACGGCCTCGGCCATTGGCCGGCCCAGAGGCCAGCCTCGGCCAATGGCCGACTCAATATGCTCCCGGCCATTGGCCGGCCCTAGGGCCAGCCTCGGCCAATGGCCGGCCCAAATAGCCTCGGCCATTGGCCGGCCCAAGGGCCAGTCTCGGCCAATGGCCGACTCGGTCTACTCCCGGCCATTGGCCGGCCCTAGGGCCAGCCTCGGCCAATGGCCGGCCCAGATAGCCTCGGCCATTGGCCGGCCCAAGGGCCAGTCTCGGCCAATGGCCGACTCACTCTACTCCCGGCCATTGGCCGGCCCTAGGGCCAGCCTCGGCCAATGGCCGGCCCAAATAGCCTCGGCCATTGGCCGGCCCAAGGGCCAGTATCGGCCAATGGCCGACTCAAGCTACTCCCGGCCATTGGCCGGCCCAGATAGCCTCGGCCATTGGCCGGCCCAAGGGCCAGTCTCGGCCAATGGCCGGGCCAAGACAATTCTCGGCCAAGGGGTTGCCCATAACACCCCTTGGTCGCCTATAAATAAAGGGGCCGCTCCCCTAGTCCAGGTAATCCGAATTTGAGTACTGAAACGCTGTCGAACTCGTACCTCGCTCGTTTCTCTCAAGTCTCGACCTCTAAACACTAAACCCTCTACAAACCACCTCAATCCTACTAATGTTGAGCGTCGGAGAGGTAAACAGAGGCAACCCCTCTGTTTCCCCTTTGTAGTTCACACCTTTCTGTTCACGTTTCAGGTGCTTGGACGAGATAGAGATCATCTACAGCTAAGGGACGGCTTGGGATACCAAGCCCGACACGCTCGAGTCGAGACGAGACCACTTGGTCCGGCCTTGGGTCTAACCGTCTGCGACTCGTAAATCGTTGTCCGAAAAACTGCGACAACAAGTAACATTGTGAAGTTCTCATAGATATGGAATTCATGTACAAGATTGCTGAAATGCAATGTATATCACCTCATGCTTTGTTCCTTGGAGTGTGAATAAATGAACTGTCCAGTGTCCAAATTGAGTCCTGACTCTTTTGGATGAAACAATGTGACTTGTTAGCTCCTCGTCAATACATTGTTTCTAACTTATTCACAAGCGACAAAGGAGTTGAGGAAATAACATCCAGAAGGGTAAAATGGTAATTTTGTATATCCCGACTAGCTGATGATATTCATGAAGGGTAAACACTGATAATATTCTGTGGATCCGCTCATTACAATTAGGTTGAATTCTTGAGTAGAAAATAAATTCATTTGAAGCGAGAGATTTTCAGTGTCAACTCTTTAGTGGAGTCAGTTGGCATTAAGCTAAACTTGGAAAAGGTTTGTGAACTTTTGAGTCCAAGTATTTTAGCTCAACCTTTGTTCACTTGGATCCATGAGGTCACTGTCACGAATCACATCGAGTAGGAATAGTTAAACTGGAAGCTAAGTCAAAACAAGAACGAAAATTGTCAGAAGGGTATTTTTGTCTTTTGAGACATAGGATGAAATGAATGTCAATAAATTTTTTGACATGGTCATTTGATGACAAGTAACACTCGGTCATATTGAAATAATTGGGCCTTGTGGATTAATTTCATTTCATAAGATTTTTTATTGAAAAATCTTAATTGGCCTTTTCCATGTTGTCATGAACAAATGGAAAAGCTTCTAGAAGGCCTTTCTAGAGTGTAATAGGCGCCCAAAATACCCAAGAGAATGAGAGAATATTTTGTGCATAAATGTATCAAGATACTTGCCAAAAGAAAAAGAGAAAATAAATTTCCCCTAAGAGGAATCAAAGTGGGCGCCCAAGACAAGGACAAGGCAAGCAAAATAGGAAACAAATCTTGTTTCTAGAAGGCTGCCACACGTCCAAGAAGGGAATGGGAAATAAGGGATTTTTTGCTCATGAATATGTGATATTCTATAGAAGAGGAAACTACCTTATTGAAGGTGAGACCTCTCCTATAAATAGGAGCCTCATTCCACACATTTCATTCATCCAAGTTTAAGAGATTTGAGAGACTCTCTCTCTAGAACTTGGCCGCCCCTCTCCTCTCTCTCTCTAGTCAATTTCATTTTATTGTTTTGGCACCTAGGTCCTCATTTGACCTAGAGTTTAGCTCTGTGACTTCAAGACTCGTTTTTAAGTCATAGTGTTTAAAAGTGCCCACTCACTAATTCCTTTTATTACGAGTGATTTAGTTATTGAAACTTTCGTGGTTGCTCGAGTCGCCGAGGAAAGAAAGAGAGACGTGCTGCGAGGGGAGACGAACGTTATCAACCTTCCGAAGGCTCATCAACATTCAAGCGTCTAAAAAGGTTAGTAAACTTCTATGCTCATAATAGTTTTTATTTACATGTGCTTGGTCTTTGTCTAGGTTAGTAAAAACCGTTTTTACTTGAAAAGAAAATTTTTAAAATTCCGCCGCTTAACGAAGCGTTAAATTTTTTCTCAAACCCTAGATCATTTCCAACAAATGGTATCAGAGCTATGGTCAAAGATATGCATGTACATGTATTTAAAAAATATGAGCTTGAAAATCGTTTTCGAAAGTTTACTAATTTTGTGACAAGTTAGAATTGTTATCTTAGATTTTTTTTAATTTATTGCTCATGCCTTTAAATTAAAAATCATGTTGATTTTCTATGAGTTTGGGATGTTATTAAAACACATTAGAATCAGTTGTAAAAGTTTTTAATTTTTTATATTGAAAAACGTGTTTTAAAGGTTTGAGAAATTTCGAGTAAATTTTGTGACTAGTTATATTGTCTTGCTAGTTTCTTTTATTTACTTGAATCGTTTTATCCATGTTGTTATTTATTTTATGCATGTTGTTATTTATTTTATACCATGTTATTACCTTGCTAATAAAACACAAATAAAAGCTTTAACAACCTCCTAAAACGTTCCGTTACACTCGATTCTTTTTCGCACCTAAAAAGGACGAAGCTTTAATTATTTCTTTTTCTTCGAGCTGGAGTAAAACCCGCAGTAAAAGTGGCATAACTCTCTGCTCAGAAATTGAAATTTAATGATTCTTGAATCAAATTAAAGCTCTGTCTGTCCTCTGTCCAATTCCACCGGTTTCAGGTCAAAAGGACATGGGAGCCGCCAGTTATGGCGATTTTACTCCGAGGTGCGCGGCTGTTCCGAAAGTCCAGTTTTTTTAGAATTCCGGATTTTCAGCCCCACTACCATGAGTTATAGAACTCTAATGAGAAACATTTCTTGAGCAAAAATGTTTTTCATAAGATTATAAACATGATGTGTAAGATTAAAATGTTTTGATTTTTGAAAGTTTAATTGAAATTGAATTTTTACAAAACTAGTTTGAATTTTGAAAAACCGTTTTCGCTTTCAAACTTAAAAAATATTTTGTCATCCAAATCAAATAATTTTTCAAAATATTTTCAAAACTATATCTATATCACATATGTTCAAAATCTATATGCTCTTGAAAATTTGAGTGGGAGGTCTCCTTGTAGACAAGCCGAAAAATAAAAAGATGTGTAATCTCAAACTTTCAAGTGTTCGAGTGAGTTGAAGTTCACACTTCCCTCATGCACTTTCCCGAAATAGAAAATAGGAAAAGATCCGAGTATGTCCCTTGTGCCTTTAAGCACTAACACTGCTCTGAACATGAAGATCTAGGATTCTCTTCTAGTTGTCCGCTCTGTCACTCTCTAACTAGGAAATTTGTTTCCGAACTTATAAGAGTCGATGAACCAACTCCAAAAACTAAGTGGGAGGGTTATATTCGTTGTTTGTAACCCACGATCCCCAACACTAATGAAAAGTGCAAGTGTCGCCGGACTAAGAGTCACCATCGTGGCCCTCTCTTAAATGAGAGTACTCAAGGGCGCTTTGCTCTGATCATTGCTCAATGAGCTACGTCCGAGAGTGAGACGATGATGGCAAGGCCTCCCCTCGGTGGATTGTTTTTCAAAGTCGATCTCTTGGACTAAGTGGTTGGTTACACACTTAGACTCAATCCCTAGTAATCCTCCCTCGAGGCCCTGCGAAAGGATGTGAGTGATCAAACCAATTTACAAGGTGGCTAGTCAATGTTGATGTATTGACATCTTGGCTAAGCATTAATGATGTGTCATTTACTTATAAATGGAGATTTTTTGCGGCCTTCCCTCGAAGGAGTAAATTATCGTTTGGTTTATAACACCTTTGGATTTTATAAAGTCTTAAACAAACTTAAATCCTAAACCACAGACTAATCATAAACTTGTTTCAACTTTTATAGGCAATATGTCTCCCAACTCTCTCTCTTTCATTCTTTCCTCGAACAAACTCGAAAACGAAAACTACATAGACTCGAAACGTAACCTCGACATAATACCTACTGTTAACAAGCACAAATGGGTACTCACCACCCCGTGTCCTCCTCTGACGAATGATGATTCAACTCAAGAGGACAATGACGCCTTAGCGGCCTGGCTTCGATCCGATGAGATTGTGAGGTGCTATATCTTGGCATCTATGAACAATGTGCTGAAAGAGCAACATCGTGACATCGAGACTGCCGCTGGCATGCTCTACAATCTCCTTAAGATGTTTGGAGGGCAAAGGCGTCAAACAAGGCAACAAGCAGTCCGACAGTTTATGAACTGTCATATGCAGGCTAGGACTCCTATTGGAGACTTTATGATATTAATCATTAGTCATCTGAGTAAAATGGAAATCCTAGGATCTGAGATTGATGGGAAGAATGTCATAGATATGATCTTAGAAACTCTCCCCGCATCTCTTGATACCTTCAAGATGAACTACTCCATTAACAAGCTAGAGTACACTGTTACCAAGCTTATGGAGGAACTTCACACTGCTGTAGGTTTCACTAAGAAAAAGAGGAATCAAGGAGAGGCACATGCTACTGAGCAAAAAGCCTCCGCCTCTGGAACTGTGAAGAGACCTTACAAGGCCGATAAAAAGAACTTTCCCGCCTATCTCAAAGCAAAGGAACATAGTATTGTACTAGTTACCGAAGCATGCTTAGTAGCTGATAATGTATCAACGTGGATTCTTGACTCCGCTGCTACTAACCATATTTGTTGTTCCTTGAATGGTTTCAAGAAAACCAAAAGCTTAGAGGAAGGCGAGTTCTGTTTCAAATGGGGTGATGGGAGCCTGGTGTCTGCAAAGGCTGTGGGATCCGTGACGCTGTCTTTTGAAGACCGCACTTTAAACTTGAATAATGTTTATTTTGTTCCTACCTTTGGGAAGAACTTAATAATCGTTGCTCGTCTTCGTGAGCAAGATTATTGTTTAAAGTTCATTAAGAATGGAATTCGTATTTCGTTTCCTGATAATTCTTTTGTCACTGATGCATGTATGAAGAATGCTCTTTTCTACATCTATCCCACTCAACCTTCTCTTTTAGACACCGAAATAGATAATGATCTAATTAGGGAGCCAAAGAGGATCAAACTTTCTGAATCCTCCGATCTAACAAAATCAACACATCTATGGCACTTAAGACTTGGTCATATCAGTCTAGAAAGGATTAAGAGACTTGTGAGGGATGGTCCACTCCAAGCCTCTGCAATAGGTTCACTACCTACTTGTGAATCCTGCATAGAAGGAAAAATGACTAAGCGACCTTTCTCTGATAAAGGTCGAAGAGCCACTGAGTTGCTGGAACTAATACATTCTGATGTATGTGGTCCGCTCAGCCAACAGGCACGTGGAGGATACGAATACTTCGTTACGTTCACTGATGATTACTCACGATATGGGTTTGTCTATTTGCTCAAACACAAATCCGAGACCTTTAACGTATTTAAGGTCTTTAGGGCTTTAGTGGAAAAGCAAACTGGCAAAGTGATCAAAACCCTTCGATCTGATCGAGGTGGTGAGTATATGTCTGGAGTGTTCGATGACTTTCTTAAAGAAGAAGGTATCGCTTCTCAGCTTACCGCACCTAGCACACCTCAACAAAACGGAGTGTCAGAGAGAAGAAACCGAACTCTTATGGAGATGGTTAGATCGATGATGAGTTACTCATCACTCCCGCTTTCCTTTTGGGGATATGCCCTCGAAACAGCCGCTTACATTCTGAACCAAGTTCCATCTAAAACGGTTCCTGGTACTCCTTATGAAAGATGGACTGGCCGTAAAGTAAGTTTGGGCCACATCCGAATTTGGGGTTGCCCTGCACATGTGCTAAGGCAAAAGACTAGCAAGTTGGCTAGTAGGTCAGAATTGTGCCTGTTTGTGGGATATCCAAAGGAAACCAAAGGTTTCATTTTCTATAGTCCCGAGGACGATAAGACTTTCGTTAGCACGAATGCTCGTTTCCTTGAGGAGGACTTCATGAAGGATGCGAAACCTAGAAGCAAAATTGTGCTTGAAGAAAAGTTGGGTGAGGAAGCTTCTACCTCATCTGTAAGAACTGTTCTTACCCCAACTGAAACATAACTTAACTCATCAGAATCTCGTCAAGTAGTACTTCGACGTAGTGGGAGGGCTGTTCAACAGCCTGACAGGTACATGTCTTATGGAGACTCTCTCGTAGCCGTCTCCGACTTGGATGACCCTGTTTCCTATAGCCAAGCGATGGCTTGTTCTGAATCAAACCTTTGGCTTGACGCCATGAAAGTTGAAATGCACTCGATGTATGTCAACAATGTCTGGAAACTTGTAGACCTTCCTGAAGGGATTAAACCCGTAGGGTGTAAGTGGATATACAAGAAGAAAAGGGGTCCTGATGGGAACGTCGAGACGTTCAAAGCACGACTTGTGGCGAAGGGTTATACCCAACAAGAAGGGATTGACTATGAAGAAACCTTCTCGCCAGTCGCGATGCTTAAATCCATCTGCATACTCCTATCCATAGCTGCAGCTCTCGACTATGAGATCTGGCAAATGGATGTCAAGACAGCCTTTCTGAATGGCAATCTTGACGAGCGCATTTACATGGCTCAACCAGACGGTTTCGTGGAAGAAGGTCAAGATACCAAGGTTTGTGAGTTGCTTAAATCCATTTATGGACTAAAGCAAGCATCTAGGTCATGGAATATTAGATTTGATGAAACTGTAAAGGGCTTTGGCTTTGAACAGTCAATAGATGAGCCTTGTGTTTACAGGTCAATACACGAAGGCAAAGTTGTGTTTCTGGTACTATATGTCGATGATATACTACTCATTGGTAATGACGTGGGTAAGTTATCTGAGTTTAAGGTCTGGCTGGCAAAGCAATTCGATATGAAGGATCTAGGAGAAGCCGCGTACATTCTGGGGATCCAAATCTTCGAGATAGGAAAAACCGGACCCTGTCGCTCTCTCAAGCATCTTATATTGATAAGGTAATGGATCGCTTCTTGATGCAAGACTCCAAGAAGGGCCAAACACCCTTTAGGCATGGAGTTTCACTCTTTAAGGACCAGTCTCCCAAGACTGCGCAAGAGATTGAAGACATGAGGAAAATTCCTTACGCCTCTGCCGTAGGAAGCCTCATGTATGCTATGCTTTGCACTAGACCTGACATCTGTTTCGCCGTTGGCGTAGTTAGCCGTTTCCAATCCAACCCTGGACCCGAGCACTGGATTGCTGTTAAGCATGTTCTTAAGTATCTTCGAAGAACTAGGAACTTGATGCTTACATACTCAGGTACTGACCTGACTATGACGGGATATACCGACTCCGATTTTCAAGCGGATAAGGATTCCAGGAAATCCACTTCTGGATCTGTGTTCATCCTTAATGGTGGAGCTGTTGTGTGGAGAAGTATTAAGCAATCTTGCATTGCTGACTCCACAATGGAAGCAGAATATGTGGCTGCTTGTGAAGCATCGAAAGAGGCTATATGGCTTAGAAAATTCCTTAAGTATTTGGAAGTTGTTTCAAACGTCGACGAGCCCATGACCCTTTATTGTGATAATAGTGGGGCTGTCGCTAACTCAAAGGAACCTAGAATCCATAAGCGCTCTAAAAATATTGAGAGGAAATACCATTTGATTCGAGAGATCGCGCAGCGCGGAGACGTGGAGGTGAAGTAGATCTCTGGCAGATCCATTCACCAAGGCCCTAGCGAACATGGTCTTCGACCAACTTCGAGAGGGATTAGGCATGTAGGACTACTCACATCTTCTTTGAGTCAAGTGGGAGTTTGTTGTCAATGGTGCCCACAAGAAGAGTAGTAGTATCTATTTATGTACATTTGATGTCATATAGTCTTACGAAGACTCTTGCTTGTAATTGCTTATTCATTATTAATAAAGTTGAAACGTTCATTCATTCTTTCTTTGTTTGAAGCTTTATGATAAAACCTTAGTCTTTTAGTCCATAAACAAACTTAACAACTTACGAAGAGACAAATGTAGATTTGCATGAACAAACTCTTCGTAGTTTGCTTAAAACGATGTATTCGCAATCTTAGGGTCAAAGGACTATTGACCTCAGTATGATTGTTAGAAGAATCTATGATGTCTGGTTATGAGGCATTGAGAGTTGGGGACTCTATAGTTCTTCTAGGTATCTTTTGAAGGTACTGAATTGACCAGTGCACTTCTAGAGACAATATAAGAACAAACCATTTAACCTCTTATGTCTCGAAGTCACTATGTATGAATTGCATCATGCCTACCTTAATCCTGAAATGAGACATGCCATTTCACACCTTAGTATTCTCATTTGAGAAAGTCAAAGTTCGGACTCACTATGTGATTCCGAACAAGGCCTATTGGTGAAGTACTAAGTTGTGAGTCTGTCATGAGTAACTTTGTGAAGTTCTCATAGATATGGAATTCATGTACAAGATTGCTGAAATGCAATGTATGTCACCTCATGCTTTGTTCCTTGGAGTGTGAATAAATGAACTGGCCAGTGTCCAAATTGAGCCTGACTCTTTTGGATGAAACAATGTGACTTGTTAGCTCCTCGTCAATACATTGTTTCTAACTTATTCACAAGCGACAAAGGAGTTGAGGAAATAACAGCTAGAAGGGTAAAATGGTAATTTAGTAAATCCCGACTAGCTGATGACATTCATGAAGGGTAAACATAGATAATATTCAGTGGATCCGCTCATCATAATTAGGTCGAATTCTTGAGTAGAAAACAAATTCATTTGAACCGAGAGATTTTCAGTGTCAGCTCTTTAGTGGAGTCAGTTGGCATTAAGCTAAACTTGGAAAAGGTTTGTGAACTTTTGAGTCCAAGTGTTTAGCTCAAGCTTTGTTCATTTGGGTCCATGAGGTCACTGTCACGAATCACATCGATAGGAATAGTTAAACTGGAAGCTAAGTCAAAACAAGAACGAGACAGTTTTACGAAAATTGTCAAAAGGGTATTTTTGTCTTTTTGGACATAGGACGAAAAGAATGTCAATAAATTTTTTTGACATTGTCATATGATGACAAATGAAATAAATATTACTCAGCCATATTAGTGTAATTGGGCCTTGAGGATTAATTTCATTTCATAGAATTTTACTTGAAAATTCTTAATGAGCTTTTCTTATGTTGTCATGAACAAATGAAGAAACATCTAGAAGCTCCTTCTAGAAGCTCAAATTTCGTCCAACCCAAGGAAAATAAGGCTGAATTTCGTTCATGCCATAGTGGGAAAGAGAGTTTATTTTGTGCATTGATGTATGAAGATACTTGCCAAAAGAAAAAGGGGAAACAAATTTCCTTAAGAAGGAAAGTGCATTTTCGGCCAACTAAGAGGAAATCAAATGAGGAAACAAATCCTAAGCCTTCATGAGGCATGTTGGACGTGCAAGGCAATAGGAAAAGAGGAAACTACCTTTTGAAGGTAATCCTCCTCCTATAAATAGGAGCCTCATTCCTCACATTTCATTCATCCAAGTTTAAGAGATTTGAGAGACTCTCTCTCTAGAACTTGGCCGAAAATCCTCTCTCTCTCTCTCTAGTTTATTTTTGATTTTTTCTTGTCTTGTCACCTAGGTCCTCATTAGACCTAGTGTTTAGCTCTGCGACTTCGAGACTCGTTCTTAAGTCGTAGTGTTTAAAAGTGCCCACTCACTGATTCCTTCTTTTCGAGTGATTTAGTGATAGAAACTTTCGTGGTTGCTCGAGGTGCCGAGGAAAGAAAGAGAGACGTGCTGGGAGGGGAGACGAGCGTTGCAAACTTTCCAAAAGCTTCTTCAAAGTTTAAGCTTCAAGAAAGGTTAGTAAACTTCTAGCTCATATTGGTTTTTAATTACATGTACTTGCACTTGTCTAGGTTAGTAAAAACTGTTTTACTTGTGAAAGAAAATTTTTAAAATTCCGCCGCTTAATGAAGCGTTAAACTTTTTCTTAAACCCTAGATCGATTCCAACAGTTTAAAAGTGCCCACTCACTAATTCCTTTTATTACGAGTGATTTAGTGATAGAAACTTTCGTGGTTGCTCGAGTCGCCGAGGAAAGAAAGAGAGGCGTGCTGCGAGGGGAGACGAACGTTATCAACTTTCCGAAGGCTCATCAACGTTCAAGTGTCTAAAAAGGTTAGTAAACTTCTATGCTCATAATAGTTTTTATTTACATGTGCTTGCTCTTTGTCTAGGTTAGTAAAAACCGTTTTTACTTGAAAAGAAAATTTTTAAAATTCCGCCACTTAACGAAGCGTTAAATTTTTTCTCAAACCCTAGATCGTTTCCAACATAATGTTGTCGCACGAAAATGGACAACGATTTAAGACTTCGGGCTGTTCGATCCAAGGCCGGACCAAGTGACCGCGCCCGAGCCAAAGCATGAACTCGAAGACCGAGTTGCACCCTCTAAACTCGGAGGTGTGTTTTGGGAGGTGTGACCGTGCCAAATGTTGGCTGCCTACGTACCCGTAGTCCAGGATCAGGTCAGAACGTAGTTCAATGTAGGGGTTGTGGCTATCTTGGACTCGGAGGTTAAGAACTTAAGTCTTTCGAGAAGGATCTCGCTCGTAGCTTCTTGTGAAGACTTTAGAGGGGTCGCTTGACTCATAGCTTGGCATTCTGACTCAAGGGTCAAGAAGCAATGGCACAACTTGCGTGTCGCGAATTCTCAGGTCTCATAATTGGAACGAGCTTCCTGTTGTCGAGGAGGGTTCTCGAATTTCTGGGCCGAGCTTGGAGAAGAGGAAAGAGCTCCTGGAATATCACAAGCGGAGAGTAGAGAGAATGGCCACAAGAGAGGAAATTTTCACGGTCCCCCTCAAGCAAAGAGGGGGGGTGGTATTTATAGAGTTTGAAGGAGGCTCTGGGCTGGCCTCTATGGGGGCCCATAGGACGGCCGGGCGCGGGGAGCACCGTGCACGCGGGAGGCTGGGCGCGGGAAGCAACGTGCGCACGAACAGCATCTTCGGCCAGGGCGCGGGGCACGCATGGGCAGGAGGCCCGACCGGGCGCGCGTGCGGGAAGGCGGCTGGGCACGGGGCGCGCACGGGCCGGAGGGCCGTAAGTGCACTAGCTCTAGGATGACTGTGGGAACCCTGGTGAGGGATCATGTCTTGAAAATGACTAACTACTTCACCAAGGCTGAACTCCATGGGGCACAGATGGATGAGGTCACTCAGGTGGGAATAATCCTGAATTCCCTTTCAACTGACTTCATAAAATTCACATCCAACTATATCGTGAATAAGTTGAGCTATGGACTATCTCAGTTGTTGAATGAATTATAGACTTTTGAGTCTATCACTCAACATGAGAAGAACAAAGGGTTGGCAAATTATGCTGACAAGAGTTCATCTGAGAAAACCAAGAAGAAGTGGACTTTTGGTGCTGAGTCATCTAAGGCACGACCTAGTACCTCAAAGGGGAAAGCTCCCGCTAAGAGGGAACGGAAAAACTTCAAGAGGAGTGGAAAAGGAAAGGAAAAGAAGCAAGAAAGCATTTGTAAATGTCACCATTGCAACACTGAAGGCTATTGGCGAAGGCACTGTCCTTTGTACTTGGCCGAGCTTGAGAAAAATAAGAAGAATTCTGCTATGGTACTTTAAAATTCATGAATAAATATATCCTAAAAATGTTTTTGAGGATAATTATTCATGATCATACTTCTTCTCATGTTGCAGAGTAGATCTGATGGAACACACGAGTGTTGATAAACTTGCTGAACAATGTTGGATTCAAGCCCGAGTTGTAGAGAAGCTAATGCTTTGTCTAAAGATCTAATTTCTTGTTAATTTATTTTTTCATCTTTTGGATTGATATTTCAAACATATTGATGTGTCTTTATCATCCGAGGTTTTCTGAACTGTAGCCTTCTTGGCTATTTCAGATAGGATGAATCTTTTCTTTTTCTATTATACATTATATTTTATATTTGATTATGAACACATGGTTGTGTCATATGAATATTATTTCCTCTTTGATTCTTGGGATGCAATAAAAGTTCTTATGATAATGTTTATGCATGAATACCTAATGCTTAAAAATGTGGATGTTGTAGAGTATGAAGGACTTAGTGTTCCGTTCATACACGATAAGTGAGTGCTATAATGTTCTATTAGTTATATCTCTATTAGAAATTTAATAAGCATTTAATTGATTTATTTCTTATAATTGAATATGTTTATATGTTTAAGAACTCTTTGGAGCTCTGAGAGCGTCTAAAGAAAAAGTTACCTTGTTTCGACAATGACTTGTGCGAATAAAACGTAATAAGGAAATACAACAAAATTTAGTGTTGATGATGATGAGTTAGTGGGAGCATCTTGGATCCTAGCCACTAATACTTCATTAATTGATTGGGATCCTCCTAAATTGGAACCTGCCACTCTAGTTCACCAAATGAGTGGGAGCTTCCTTATTTGGAACCTAGCTACTCTAGTTCTCTAATTGAGTCGGAGCTTCCTTAATTGGAACCTTGCTACTCTAGTTAACCAAATGACTGGGAGCTTCCTTAATTGGAACCGAGCTACTATAGTTCTCTAATTGAGTGGGAGCTTCCTTAATTGGAACATAGTTACTCTAGTTCACTATATAAGTGGGAGCATCCTTTAAAGACCCTAGCCACTATGTTTTCAAATTATTAAGTGGGAGCATCCTTAGTTGGATCCTAGTCACTATTGTTCATCGATTAAGTGGGAAGTTCCGAATCTAGTCACTTGTTATTCAATGTATAACAACATCCCTCATAGGATCAGGGTCATCATTAACGATGACGTATTGCTATCATTAAATAATTTAAGCGGTTCTGAATCTAGCCAGTAGTAGTTAAATGCATAGCAACATCCTTCACTGGATCAAGCTCATCATTAATGATGACGCATTGCTATCATTAAATAATTTGAGTGAAATGTCAAATTATTTACCACATGGTTTGATAAATCGATAAATAAAACTTAAGGAAAAATGATATTTTCCTCATGAATAGTGTTAATGAAATAGTGGCAGCGTCCTTGCAAGGACCTTCGTCACCTCAATGTTGGAATAGATCTAGGATTAAGAAAAGTTTAACGCTTCTTCAAGCGGCGGAATATAAAAATTTCTTTAAACAAGTAAAAACAATTTTTACTAACCTAGACAAAGTGCAAAGCACATGTTATTAAAACTATTGAAGAGCAATTACTCGTTTACTGACCTTTACGTAGCTTGATCGTTGAGATGCTTTGAATCGCTCGGCTCCCCACGTAGCTCGCCTTTCTGTTAGGAATAATATTGCCCACTTGAAGATAATGAATAAATGATTACTAAATTCGATAATAAGATTACTTTATTAGCATTATATGATTAGTGGGTTGAGTTCTAAACAATTAGAATCAATAACAACTATCTTCCATAGCCTCCGTATTAAACTGAGTCACGTGCTGGGCACCTGAGTTCGGGCGTTGAGCTAAAACGAGGTCGATGACTGATATACGCTTGGAAAGCTATATCTAAAGTCATATATGTGGAACACATAGGTGAAGGCTGATCACTATGTGGGAGCATTCTACACTTGTGGTAAGTGTACGACTTGGACAGGTCTTGGTTGTAGATGTGTCGTTTAAGGACCGTTACGACACACTAACCGAGGTCACTATGATGGTCACAGTGAGACTTGATCTAAATCCTGAAGTGATCATGGACACTGGGTTATGTTACTGAGCTCTTTGACTCATTCGCTAAAAGTCTATTCATGCTAATCACATCTTATTTCTTGGGAGTTTTCTCAGAGCATAATTCGAGTGGGAAATGATTTACAGATACGGAATCCAGCCTTCCTGAAAGAAGGTTATTGTTCTCTCACCTAAGGTCGATTCCAGAACCGATAGATTGCGCGCACTTTCGAAGTAAGTAATGTTCGAAAGAATCTTTTGCTGGGGGAAGCAACAATGCTTAGGGCTGATATGTATCAAGGGAAGTATAACGGAATAAATTGACTTCTCTCGATACGGGTTGAACCTAGAGGATCTTGATCATGAACTGAGTATATAAGTGGACACTCGTCACGATGAGTAAATATAATTCTAGTATAAAGGAGAGTTCAGTCTTGGCTTACAAAGTGGAGTATTTGACCAAGATTAAACGAATCGATGGAAAAAGAGAAAGGACTATTTCGTCTTTTTATCGGATTTGTTAAGCTTCTATTACTAGGTCCATAGTCCCCGATTCGGCTCTGATAAAGGCGGATAAGAACTATCGTATAATAATGTTTATCATTATTAATCTCACTTGCTGTAATTGTGATTGACAGCATTAATTCTGGAAAACGGGTATTCGCATAATTAAATAAATATTTATGGTAAAATTGTTTACTTATTGTTTGATCAAGTAAATAAACAATTATTAATTATTTGTTTATTGTTGGATTAAGTAAATAAATGATTAATTGGGTTTTAAGCAATTGGGCCTTGCACAAAATATGAAAATCGAATTAGGGTTTTGGCACTAGGAAGTTGCGCAAATCTCCTTGGCCGTGTGCCTTCAAGTTCGAAATTTTCAATATTGGTATTTACCAATATTTTCTCTTTAGTTGTTTAAATAAAGGAGAGAAAATAATATAAGATATTGTCCTATATTTTCTCCTTATTTAAAGGAAAGTATTTAGGAGAATATATGAGAATGTATTTAAAGGGAAATAATATATTCTCATTTATCCTCTGACTAAATAATATATTCTATATTTAAATATAGAAAAATATCTCATAGATATTGATCTGATGGATGAGAGAAAAAGTAGGATTCACTTGTTGAGATCCAATGGCATAGATGTAATCCACTAGTGTGAACACAATAAAAGGAAATAAAATATTCTGGAAGATTCTGTGAATATCTCCTTTTACTACTATAAATAGGGGTTCATGAGAAGGCAAAAATAAGCAATTATTTTGTGAAAAATTTCGTGCATTCTAGCCTCCTTGGCCGTGCACTTCTGCCTCTCCTCCCCCTCGGAAATTCGTTTCCATTCTTAGTAAAATAAGAGCGAGATCTCGAAACACCTAGTTTCATGATCTAGTGAGATAAAGACTGTGCCCACTCATCTTTCTTATTCGCCTCGGAGATTACGTTTCGGAAGACTAAGGTGTCATCCTCAAGTTCTTCATCAAGACGACACAAGGAGTACGCGATTGGTTTAGGAGCGTTCTGTAGCTGAACCGAAAATCAATGTAAGTATTTGTTTTTTCGTTCAAATCGGTTGCTTGATAGATATGCTCTCGTAAATTAAATTAATTAAACATAACTAGATCTTGTTAATTATAACCATAATTTAATTAGCTTATGATCAGCGTAATTAATTATTTTTCCGCATTAATATGGTTATATGGTGGAATCATCTCAAACGAGTCGCATCAGAACGATTGTTCGTGTCTGATACACGCTCGATTCCCCGACACTTTCTTCGTTCTTCGGAATTTCAAGTAACCACAAAAGTTTTTATCACATGAATCACTTGAGGGAAGAAGGATTTAGTGTGTGGGTAATTTTAAACACGACGACCCAAGAACAAGTTTTAGAGTCGAAGAGCTAAAAAAAATGCTAGGTCAAATGTGGACCTAGATGCCAAAAACAAAAACAAAAAATGGAATTCTAGAGTGAAAGAGAGGGGGCGGCCACAAAGAAGAGAGAGAGGCTCTCAATCTCAAAATTGTGTATTGTGAGTTGTGAATGAGGTGCGGTATTTATAGGAGGATGATTACCTTCAAAAGGTAGTTTCCTCTCTTCTATAGAATATCACATATTCATGAGCAAATATTTACTTCCCCTACCTTCATTTCACACGTCCAACATGCCTTCTAGAAGGCCAAGGATTTGTTTCCTCTTTTGTTCTCCCTTGCCTTGGCCACCCAATCTATTTCCTTGTAGAGGAAATTTGTTTCCTCTTTTTCTTTTCGCAAGTTGTTGTCGCTCGTTTTCGGACAACTATTTTGGAACCGAAAGCGGTCAGACCCAAGGCCGGACAAAGTGATCTCGCTTCGGCTCGAGCGTGTCGGACTTGGTATCCCAAGTCGTCCCGTAGCTGTTATTGATGCTAGTCTCGTCTTGGTCCCTGAAAAGTGGGAAAAAGAGTGTGAACTACAAAGGGGAAACAAAAGGGGAGCCTCTGTTTACCTCTCCGACGCTCAACATTAGTAGGACAAAGGTGGGTAAAAGAGATTAGGTGTTTAGAGAGCCGAGACTTGAGAGAAACGAGTAAGTTATGCGTTCAGCAGCCTTTCGGTACGCAGAATCGGATTACCTAACTCGAGGGGTTGAGCCTCAGATTTATAGGGGACCTAGGAACGTTTGGGAGGTCCCTTGGCCGACTGAAAGTTCAGGACCGGCCGAGTGACGGTCCTGGGCTGGCCATTGGCCAAGTGATAGCCCAGAGCCGACCGAGCGACTTGCCAGGGTCGGCCAATGGCCTTGTGATGGCCCTAGGCCGGCCATTGGGTGAGTGACAACCCAGGGCCGGCCGAGCGACTTCCCAGGGCCGGCCAATGGCCGAGTGACGGCCTTGGGCCGGCCATTGGCCGAATGACGGCCTAGGGCCGGCCGAGCGACTTTCGAGGACCGGCCAATGGCCGAGTGATGGCCCTTCGCCGGCCATTGGCCGAGTGACGGCCCAAGACTAGCCGAGCGGCTTCCCAGGGCTGGCCAATGGCCGAGTGAAGGCCCAGGGCCAGCCGAGCGACTTCCCAAGGCTGGCCAATGGCCGAGTGACGGCCCTAGGCCGGCCATTGGCCGGGTGACGGCCCTGTCCTAGCCAATGGCCGAGTGACGGCCCTGGGCCGGCCATTGGCCGAGTGGACCGGCCGAGTGACGGCCGTGGGCTGGCCATTAGCCGAGTGACAGCCCAGAGCCGGCCGAGCGACTTCCCAGGGCCGGCCAATGGCCGAGTGACGGCCCTAGGCCGGCCAATGGCCGAGTGTTGGAATTGATCTAGGGTTTAAGAAAAAGTTTAACGCTTCGGTAAGCGGCGGAATTTTAAGAATTTTCTTTTAACAAGTAAAACCATTTTACTAACCTATACAAACAGCAAGCACATGTAAATAAAAACTAATATGAGCATTAAAGATTACTAACCTTTTAGAAGCTTGAACATTGAGAAGCTTGTGGAAAAGGTTGCAACGTTCGTCTCCTCTCGCAGCACGTCTCTCTTCCTTCCTTGGCAACTCGAGAAACCACGAAAGTTTCTATCACTAAATCACTCGAGAGAAAAAGGAATTAGTGTGTGGGCACTTTTAAACACTACGACTTAAGAACAAGTCTTAAAGTCGAAGAGCTAAAACACTAGGTCAATGAGGACCTAGGTGCCAAAACCAAAAATGAAATTGAATAGAAAGAGAGAGAGAAGAGTCGGCCAAGTCTAGAGAGAGAAGCTCTCAAATCTCTAAAACTTGGATGAATGAAATGTGAGGAAATGAGGCTCCTATTTATAGGAGAGGTCTCACCTTCAATAAGGTAGTTTCCTCTTCTATAGAAAACCACATATTCATGAGCACAATATCCCTCCTTTCCCACTTGAGACACACGGCCAAACAAGCCTTGTAGAAGCCTTGATTTGTTTCCTATTTTGTTCCTCCTCTAGGTTGGCCGATTTCCCTAATGCATCCACATGCAAATTTGTTTCTTCTTTTTCTTTTGGCAAGTATATTGATACATTTATCCACAAAATATTCTCTCCTTCCCTTGGGTAGTAGGCGCCCATATGGTTTCTAGAAAGGGCTTCTAGAAACTCCTTTATTTGTTCATGACAACATGAAAATGGCTCATTAAGAATTTTTAATAAAATTCTTATGAAATGAAATTAATCCACATGGCCCAATAAGACTAATATTGGCTGAGTGATACATGTCATTAAATGACCTTGTCAAAAAATTTATTGACATTCATTTCATTCTATGGCTCAAAAGACAAAAATACTCTTTTGACAATTTTCGTAAAACTTGTCTTGTTCTTGTTTTGAATTAGCTTCTAGTTTAACTATTCCTACTCGATGTGATTCGTGACAGTGACCTCATGGATCCAAATGAACAAAGCTTGAGCTAAATTCTTGGACTCAAAGGTTCACAAACTTTTTCCAAGTTTAGCTTAATGTCAACTGACTCCACTAAAGAGTTGACACAGAAAATCTCTCGGTTCAAATGAATTTATTTTCTACTCAAGAATTCAACCAAATTATGATGAGCGGATCCACGCAATATTATCTATGTTTACCCTTCATGAATATCATCAACTAGTCGGGATTTACGAAATTACCATTTTACCCTTCTAGTTGTTATTTCCTCAACTCATTTGTCGCTTGTGAATAAGTCAGAAACAATGTATTGACGAGGAGCTAACAAGTCACATTGTTTCATCCAAAAGAGTCAGGACTCCATTTGGACACTGGCCAGTTCATTTATTCACATTCCAAGGAACAAAGCATGATGTGATATACATTGCATTTCAGCAATCTTGTACATGAATTCCATATCTATGAGAACTTCACAAAGTTTCTCATGACATCTTCACAACTCTGTACTTCACCAATAGGCCCTGTTCAGAATCACATAGTGAGTCCGAACTCTGACTTTCTCAAATGAAAATACGTAAGTTGTGAAATGGCATGTCTCATTTAAGGATTAAGGTAAGCACGATGCAATTCATACGTAGTGACTTCGAGACATAAGAGGTTAAATGGTATGTTCTTATATTGTCTCTAGAAGTGTACTGGTCAATTCAGTACCTTCGGAAGATACCTAGAAGAACTATAGAGTCTCCAACTCTCAATGCCCCATAACCAGACATCATAGATTCTCCTAACAATCGTACTGTGGTCAATAGTCCTTTGACCCTTAGATTGCGAATATATCGTTTTAAGCAAACTACGAAGAGTTTGTTCATGCAAATCTACATTTGTCTCTTCGTAAGTTGTTAAGTTTGTTTTTGGACTAAAGACTAATGTTTTATCATAAAGCTTCAAACAGACAAGGAAGAATGAATGAACGTTTCAACTTTTTATTAATGAATAAGCAATTACAAGCAAGAGTCTCCGTGAGACTTTATTACATCAAATGTACAAAATAAAGACTACAACTCTTCTTGTGGGCACCATTGACAACAAACTACCACTTGACTCAAAGAAGATGTGTGTAGTCCTTCATGCCTAATCCCTCCTGATGTTGGTCGAAGACCTTGTTCGCTAGGGCCTTGGTGAATGGATCTGCCAGGTTGTTCACCCTTGAGATCTTCTTCACTTTCACGTCTCCCCGCTGCACGACCTCTCGAATCAAATGGTATTTCCTCCCAATATGCTTAGAGCGCTTATGGCTTCGAGGTTACTTTGAGTTAGCGGCAGCCCCACTATTATCACAATAAAGGGTCATGGGCTCGTCGACGTTTGGAACAACTTCCAAATACTTAAGGAATTTTCTAAGCCATACAGCCTCTTTGGATGCTTCACAAGCATCCAAATATTCTGCTTCCATTGTGGAGTCAGCAATGCAAGATTGCTTAATACTTCTCCACACAACAGCTCCACCATTAAGGATGAACACAGATCCCGAAGTGGATTTCATGGAATCCTTATCCGCTTGAAAATCGGAGTCGGTATATCCCATCATAGTCAGGTCAGTACCTGAATATGTAAGCATCAAGTTCCTAGTTCTTCCAATATACTTGAGAACATGCTTAATAGCAATCCAGTGCTCGCGTCCAGGGTTTGATTGGAAACGGCTTACTACGCCAACGGCGAAACAGATGTCAGGTCTAGTGCAAAGCATAGCATACATGAGGCTTCCTACAGAAGAGGCGTAAGGAATTTTCCTCATGTCTTCAATCTCTTGTGCAGTCTTGGGAGACTCGTCCTTAGAGAGTGAGACTCCATGCCTAAAGGGTGTTTGGCCCTTCTTGGTGTCTTGCATCGAGAAGCGATCCATAACCTTATCAATATAAGATGCTTGAGAGAGCGACAGGGTCCGGTTTCCTATCTCGAAAGATTTGGATCCCCAGAATGTACGCCGCTTCTCCTAGATCCTTCATGTCGAATTGCTTTGCTAGCCAGACCTTAACCTCAGATAATTTACCCACATCGTTACCTACGAGTAACATATCATCGACATATAGTACCAGGAACACAACTTTGCCTTTGTGTATTAACTTGTAAACACAAGGCTCATCTATTGACTGTTCAAAGCCGAAGCTTTTCACAGTTTCATCGAATCTAATAATCCATGACCTAGATGCTTGCTTTAGTCCATAAATGGACTTAAGTAACTCCCAAACCTTGGTCTCTTGACCCTTATCCACAAAACCGTCTGGTTGAGCCATGTAAATGCGCTCATCAAGATTGCCATTCAGGAAGGCTGTCTTGACATCCATTTGCCAGATCTCATAGTCGAGAGCTACAGCTATGGATAGGAGTATGCGGATGGATTTAAGAATCGCGACTGGCGAGAAGGTTTCTTCATAGTCAACCCTTCTTGTTGGGTATAACCCTTAGCCACAAGTCGTGCTTTGAAAGTCTCGACGTTCCCATCCGGACCCATTTTCTTCTTGTATATCAACTTACACCCTACGGGTTTAATCCATTCAGGAAGGTCTACAAGTTTCCAGACTTTGTTGACATACATCGAGTGCATTTCAACTTTCATGGCGTCAAGCCAAAGGTTTGATGCAGAACAAGCCATAGCTTAGCTATAGGAAACAGGGTCATCCATTTCAGAGACGGTTACGAGAGTGTCTCCATAGGACATGTACCTGTCAGGCTTTTGAATAGCCTTCTCACTACGTTGAAGTACTGCTTGACGAGATTCTGAAGAGTTAGCTTGTGTTTCAGTTGGGGTAAGAACAGTTCTTACAGATGAGGTAGAAGCTTCCTCACCTAACTTTTCTTCAAGCACAATTTTGCTTCTAAGTTTCGCATCCTTCATAAAGTCCAACTCGAGGAAATGAGCATTTGTGCTAACCAAAGTCTTATCGTCCTCGGGACTATAGAAAATGAAACCTTTGGTTTCCTTCGGATATCCCACAAACAGGCACAATTCTGACCTACTAGCCAACTTGCTAGTCTTTTGCCTTAGCACATGTGCAGGGCAACCCCAAATTCGGATGTGGCCCAGATTTACTTTACGGCCAGTCCATCTTTCATAAGGAGTACCAGGAACCGTTTTAGACGGAACTTGGTTCAGAATGTAAGCGGCTGTTTTGAGGGCATATCCCCAAAAGGAAAGAGGGAGTGATGAGTAACTCATCATTGATCTAACCATCTCCATAAGAGTTCGGTTCCTTCTCTCGGACACTCCGTTTTGTTAAGGTGTGCCAGGAGCGGTAAGCTGAGAAGCGATACCTTCTACTTTAAGAAATTCATCGAACTCTCCAGACATATACTCACCACCTCGATCGGATCGAAGGGTTTTGATCTATTTGCCAGTTTGCTTTTCCACTAAAGCCTTAAAGACCTTAAATACGTTAAAGGTCTCGGATTTGTGTTTGAGCAAATAGACAAAACCGTATCTTGAGTAATCGTCGGTGAATGTGACGAAGTATTCGTATCCGCCACGTGCCTGATGACTGAGCGGACCATATACATCATAATATACTAGTTCCAGCAGCTCAGTGGCTCTTCGACCCTTATCGAAGAAAGGTCGCTTAGTCATTTTTCCTTCTATGCAAGATTCGCAAGTAGGTAGTGAACCTATTGCAGAGGTTTGGAGTGGACCATCCCTCACATGTATCTTAATCATGTCTAGACAGATATGACCAAGTCTTAAGTGCCAGAGGTATGTTGATTTTCTTAGATCGGAGGATTCAGAAAGTTTGATCCTCTTTGGCTCCCTAATTAGATCATTATCTATTTCGGTGTCTAAAAGAGAAGGTTGAGTTGGATAGATGTAGAAAAGACCATTCTTCATACATGCATCAGTGACAAAAGAATTATCAGGAAACGAAATACGAATTCCATACTTAATGAACTTTAAACAATAATCTTGCTCAAGAAGACGAGCATAAGTTCTTCCCAAAGGTAGGAACACAATAAAAATTATTCAAGTTTAAAGTGCGGTCTTCAAAAGACAGCGTCACGGATCCCACAGCCTTTGCAGACACTAGGCTCCCATCATCCCATTTGAAACAGAAGTCGCCTTCCTCTAAGCTTTTGGTTTTCTTAAAACCATTCAAGGAACAACAAATATGGTTAGTAGCAGCGGAGTCAAGAATCCACGTTGATACATTATCAGCAACTAAGCATGCTTCAGTGACTAGTACAATATTATGTTCCTTTGCTTTGAGATTGGCAGGACAGTTCTTTATATCGGCCTTTTGAGGTCTGTTCTTAGTTCCAGAGGCGGAGGATTTTTGATCAGTAGCATGTGTCTCTCCTTGATTCCTCTTTCTCTTACTGAGACCAACAGCAGTGTGAAGTTCCTTCATAAGCTTGGTAACAGTGTACTCTAGCTTGTTTATGGGGTAGTTCATCTTTGAGGTATCAGGATATGCGGGGAGAGTTTCTAAGATCATATCTATGACATTCTTTCCATCAAACATACACGGAAGAATGAATGAACGTTTCAACTTTTTATTAATGAATAAGCAACTACAAGCAAGAGTCTTCGTGAGACTTTATTACATCAAATGTACAAAATAAAGACTACAACTCTTCTTGTGGGTACCATTGACAACAAACTCCCACTTGAGTCAAAGAAGATGTGTGTAGTCCTTCATGCCTAATCCCTCTCGATGTTGGTCGAAGACCTTGTTCGCTAGGGCCTTGGTGAATGGATCTGCCAGGTTGTCCACCCTTGAGATCTTCTTCACTTCCACGTCTCTGCGCTGCACGACCTCTCGAATCAAATGATATTTCCTCTCAATATGCTTAGAGCGCTTATGGCTTCGAGGTTACTTTGAGTTAGCGACAGCCCCACTATTATCACAATAAAGGGTCATGGGCTCGTCGACGTTTGGAACAACTTCCAAATACTTAAGGAATTTTCTAAGCCATACAGCCTCTTTGGATGCTTCACAAGCAGCCACATATTCTGCTTCCATTGTGGAGTCAGTAATGCAAGATTGCTTAATACTTCTCCACACAACAGCTCCACCATTAAGGGCGAACACAGATCCCGAAGTAGATTTCCTGGAATCCTTATCCGCTTGAAAATCAGAGTCGGTATATCCCGTCATAGTCAGGTCAATACCTGAGTACGTAAGCATCAAGTTCCTACTTCTTCGAAGATACTTAAGAACATGCTTAACAGCAATCCAGTGCTCGCGTCCAGGGTTGGATTGGAAGCGGCTTACTAGGTTTCGCATCCTTCATAAAGTCCACCTCGAGGAAACGAGCATTCGTGCTAACGAAAGTCTTATCGTCCTCGAGACTATAGAAAATGAAACCTTTGGTTTCCTTCGGATATCCCACAAACAGGCACAATTCTGACCTACTAGCCAACTTGCTAGTCTTTTGCCTTAGCACATGTGCAGGGCAACCCCAAATTCGGATGTGGCCCAGATTTACTTTACGGCCAGTCCATCTTTCATAAGGAGTACCATGAACCGTTTTAGATGGAACTTGGTTCAGAATGTAAGCGGTTGTTTTGAGGGCATATCCCTAAAAGGAAAGAGGGAGTGATGAGTAACTCATCATTGATCTAACCATCTCCATAAGAGTTCGGTTCCTTCTCTCTGACACTCCATTTTGTTGAGGTGTGCCAAGTGCGGTAAGCTGAGAAGTGATACCTTCTTCTTTAAGAAATTCATCGAACTCTCCAGACATATACTCACCACCTCGATCGGATCGAAGGGTTTTGATCTGTTTGCCAGTTTGCTTTTCCACTAAAGCCCTAAAGACCTTAAATACGTTAAAGGTCTCGGATTTGTGTTTGAGCAAATAGACAAAACCGTATCTTGAGTAATCGTCGGTGAATGTGACGAAGTATTCGTATCCACCACGTGCCTGATGACTGAGCGGACCACGTACATCAGAATGTACTAGTTCCAGCAGCTCAGTGGCTCTTCGGCCCTTATTAGAGAAAGGTCGCTTAGTCATTTTTCCTTCTATGCAAGATTCGCAAATAGGTAGTGAACCTATTGCAGAGGTTTGGAGTGGACCATCCCTCACATGACTCTTAATCCTGTCTAGACAGATATGACCAAGTCTTAAGTGCCAAAGGTATGTTGATTCTTTTAGATCGGAGGATTCAGAAAGTTTGATCTTTTTTGGCTCCCTAATTAGATCATTATCTATTTCGGTGTCTAAAAGAGAAGGTTGAGTGGGATAGATGTAGAAAAGAGCATTCCTCATACATGCATCAGTGACAAAAGAATTATTAGGAAACGAAATACGAATTCCATTCTTAATGAACTTTAAACAATAATCTTGCTCAAGAAGACGAGCATAAGTTCTTCCCAAAGGTAGGAACACAATAAAAATTATTCAAGTTTAAAGTGCGGTCTTCAAAAGACAGCGTCACGGATCCCACAGCCTTTGCAGACACCAGGCTTCCATCACCCTATTTGAAACAGAAGTCGCCTTCCTCTAAGCTTTTGGTTTTCTTAAAACCATTCAAGGAACAACAAATATGGTTAGTAGCAGCGGAGTCAAGAATCCACGTTGATACATTATCAGCAACTAAGCATGCTTCAGTAACTAGTACAATACTATGTTCCTTTGCTTTGAGATTGGCAGGACAGTTCTTTTTATCGGCCTTGTGAGGTCTCTTCTTAGTTCCAGAGGCGGAGGATTTTCGCTCAGTAGCATGTGCCTCTCCTTGATTCGTCATTCTCTTAGTGACATCTACAGCAGTGTGAAGTTCCTTCATAAGCTTGGTAACAGTGTACTCTGGCTTGTTTATGGAGTAGTTCATCTTTGAGGTATCAGGAGATGCGGGGAGAGTTTCTAAGATCATATCTATGACATTCTTTCCATCAATCTCAGATCCTAGGATTTCCATTTTATTCAGAAAACTAATGATCAGTATCATAAAGTCTCCAACAGGAGTCCTAGCCTTCATATGACAGTTCATAAACTGTCGGACTGCTTGTTGCCTTGCTTGACGCCTTTGCCCTCCAAACATCTCATGGAGATTGTTGAGCATGTCAGCGGCAATCTCGATGTCACGATGTTGTTGTTGCAACACATTGTTCATTGATGCTAAGATATAGCACCTCACAATCTAATCGGAGCAGAGCCATTTTAGACGTAGCTCATTGAGCAATGATCAGAGCAAAGCGCCGTTGAGTACTCTCATTTAAGAGAGGGCCACACGAGTGACTCTTAGTCTAGCGACAATTACTCTTTTCATTAGTGTTGGGGATCGTGGGCTACAAACATCGAGTATAACCCTCCCACTTAGTTTTTGGAGTTGGTACATCGACTCTTATAAGTTCGGAAACGGTTTTCCTAGTTATAGAGCGACAGAGCGTACAACTAGAAAAGAATCCTAGATTTTCATGTTTAGAGCAGTGTTAGTGCATAAAGGCACAAGGGACATACTCGGATCTTTTCCTATTTTCTATTTCGGGAAAGTGCATGAGGGAAGTGTGAACTTCAACTCACTCGAACACTTGAAAGTTTGAGATTACACATCTTTTTATTTTTCGGCTTGTCTACAAAGAGACCTCCCACTCAAAATTTCAAGAGCATACAGATTTTGAACATATGTGATATAGATAAAGTTTTGAAAACATTTTGAAAACTTATTTGATTTGGATGACAAAATATCACTAAATCACTCGAGAGAAAAAGGAATTAGTGTGTGGGCACTTTTAAACACTATGACTTAAGAACAAGTCTTAAAGTCGAAGAGCTAAAACACTAGGTCAAATGAGGACCTAGGTGCCAAAACCAAAAATGAAATTGAATAGAAAGAGAGAGAGAGGAGTCGGCCAAGTCTAGAGAGAGAAGCTCTCAAATCTCTAAAACTTGGATGAATGAAATTGTTGGAATGATCTAGGGTTTAAGAAAAAGTTTAACGCTTCGGTAAGCGGCGGAATTTTAAAAATTTTCTTTTAACTAGTAAAACGTTTTTACTAACCTAGACAAAGAGCAAGCACATGTAAATAAAAACTATTATGAGCATAAAAGATTACTAACCTTTTAGAAGCTTGAACGTTGAGAAGCTTTTGGAAAGTTGCAACGTTCGTCTCCCCTCGCAGCACATCTCTCTTCTTTCCTCGCCAACTCGAGCAACCACGAAAGTTTCTATCACATGAATCACTCGAGAACAAAGGAATTAGTGAGTGGGCACTTTTAAACACGACGACTCGAGAACAAGTCTCAAAATCGAAGAGCTAAAACCACTAGGTCAAATGAGGACCTAGGTGCCAAAACAAAACGAAAAATAACTAGAGAGAGAGAGAAGAGAAATCGGCCACAAGGTCTAGAGAGAGAGTCTCTCAATCTCTAACTTATGTGGAATGAATAAAATGAGAGGAATGAGGGCTCTATTTATAGGAGAGGTTTTACCTTCAATAAGGTAGTTTCCTCTTATATAGAATATCACATATTCATGAGCAAATATTTCCCTTTTCTCTATCCAAGTCACACGGCCAACTATGCCTTCATGACACCTTGGATTTGTTTCCTCTATTATTCCTTGCCTTGCCTTGACTTGTCTTGGCCGAATTCCCTTATCCATGCATGGGAAATTTGTTTCCTCTTTTTCTTTTGGCAAGTATCTTGATACATTTATGCACAAAATATTCTCTCTTTTCCTTTGGGTAGTGGGTGCCCATGGCCTTCTAGAAAGGGCTTCTAGAAGCTTTTCCATTTGTTTATGACAAGATGAGAAATGCTCATTAAGAATTTTCAATAAAATTCTTATGAAATGAAATTAATCAACAAGGCCCAAACTAATTAATTTGGCCGAGTGGTTTTAAGTCATCCAATGACATTGTCAAAAAATTAATTGACATTCATTTCATCCTATGTCTAAAAAGACAAAAATACACTTTTGACAATTTTCATAAAATTTGTCTCGTTCTTGTTTTGACTTAGCTTCTAGTTTAACTATTCCTATTCGATGTGATTTGTGACAGTGACCTCATGGACCCAAATGAACAAAGCTTGAGCTAAACACTTGGACTCAAAAGTTCACAAACCTTTTCCAAGTTTAGCTTAATGTCAACTGACTCCAATAAAGAGTTGACACTCAAAATCTCTCGGTTCAAATGAATTTATTTTCTACTCAAGAATTCAACCAAATTATGATGAGCGGATCCACTTAATATTATCTATGTTTACCCTTCACGAATATCATCAGCTAGTCGGAATTTACGAAATTACCATTTTACCCTTCTAGCTATTATTTCCTCAACTCCTTAGTCGCTTGTCAATAAGTCAGAAACAATGTATTGTCGAGGAGCTAAAGAGTCACATTGTTTCATCCAAAAGAGTCAGGACTCAATTTGGACACTGGCCAATTCATTTATTTACATTCCAAGGAAAAAAGCATGAGGTGATATACATTGCATTTAAGCAATCTTGTACATGAATTCCATATCTATGAGAACTTCATAAAGTTACTCATGACATCTTCACAACTTAGTACTTCACCAATAGGCCCTATTCAGAATCACATAGTGAGTCCGAACTCTGACTTTCTCAAACGAAAATACGTAAGCTGTGAAATGGCATGTCTCATTTCAGGATTAAGGTAAGCACGATGCAATTCATACGTAGTGACTCGAGACATAAGAGGTTAAATGGTTTGTTCTTATTTTGTCTCTAGAAGTGCACTGGTCAATTCAGTACCTTCGGAAGATACCTAGAAGAACTATAGAGTATCCAACTCTCAATGCCCCATAACCAGACATCATAGATTCTCCTAACAATCATACTGAGGTCAATAGTCCTTTGACCCTTAGATTGTGAATATATCGTTTTAAGCAAACTACGAAGAGTTTGTTCATGCAAATCTACATTTGTCTCTTCGTAAGGTTTTAAGTTTGTTTATGGACTAAAGACTAAGGTTTTATCATAAAGCTTCAAACAGACAAGGAAGAATGAATGAACGTTTCAACTTTTTATTAATGAATAAGAAATTACAAGCAAGAGTCTTCGTGAGACTTTATTACATCAAATGTACAAAATAAAGACTACAACTCTTCTTGTGGGCACCATTGACAACAGAGACTTGTTCTTACCCTTGCCAACTCAATACTTATCTTCATCAATTACTTTGCCATTATGTCTTTATGGCCGAACAAAAACAAACACGCCAGCCAAAAGAAAAAAAAACAAACCCACGAGGAAAAGAAAAGAGAAGAAAGAAAGAAAAGAAAAAAAGAAGAAGAAGAAGAAAGGGGACGGGAGAGAGAGAGAGAGAGAGAGAGAGAGCGACTGAGAAAGAGAGTGAGACAGTGAGTGATGGAGCTTGAGCTCGCGGAGGTACGAGTGTTGGTATTGATCTAGGGTTTAATAAAAAGTTTAACGTTCGGGTAAGCGGCGGAATTTAAAAATTATCTTTCAAACAACGATTTTACTAACCTAGACAAAGAGCAAGTACATGTAAATAAAAACTATTGTGAGCATTAAAAATTTACTAACCTTTTTAGAAGCTTGAACGTTGATGAGCCTTCGGAAGGTTGAAAACGTTCGTCTCCCATCGCAGCACGTCTCTCTTCTTTCCTCGGGAACTCGAGCAACCACGAAAGTTTCTATCACAAGAATCACTCGAGAAAGAAAGGAATTAGTGTGTGGGCACTTTTAAACACGACGACTCTAGAACAAGTCTAAGAGTCGAAGAGCTAAAACCACTAGGTCAAATGAGGACCTAGGTGCCAAAACAAAAACGAAAAAATAACTAGAGAGAGAGAGAGAGGAGTTCGGCCACAAGGTCTAGAGAGAGAGTCTCTCAATCTCTAACTTATGTGGAATGACTAGAATGAGAGGAATGAGGTCTCTATTTATAGGGGAGTGATTACTTCCATAAAGGTAGTTTCCTCTTCTCTATAGAATATCATATACTCATGAGCAACTCTTATTTCCTCTTTTCTACCCATGTTGGACGTTCATGACATGTCATGCAAGTCCTTGGATTTGTTTACTAATTTGTTCTCACTTAGTTTGCCGAAAATGCACTTTCCTTCTAGAGGAAATTTGTTTCCTCTTTTTCTTTTGGCAAGTATCTTCATACATCAATGCACAAAATAAACTCTCTTTCCCACTATGGCATGAACGAAATTCAGCCTTATTTTCCTTGGGTTGGATGAAATTTGAGCTTCTAGAAGGAGCTTCTAGATGTTTCTTCATTTGTTCATGACAACATAAGAAAAGCCCATTAAGAATTTTCCTATGAAATGAAATTAATCCTCAAGGCCCAAATTCTTTAAGTTGGCCGTGTGATTTAAATTTCATTTGTCATCAGATGACAATGTCAAAAAAAATTATTGCCATTCATTTCGTCCTACGTCTAAAAAGACAAAATACCCTTTAGACAATTTTCACAAAACTTGTCTCGTTCTTGTTTTGACTTAGCTGCTAGTTTAACTATTCCTACTCGATGTAATTTGTGACAGTGACCTCATGGATCCAAATGAACAAAGCTTGAGCTAAACACTTGGACTCAAAAGTTCACAAACCTTTTCCAAGTTTAGCTTAATGTCAACTGACTCCACTAAAGAGTTGACACTGAAAATCTCTCGGTTCAAATGAATTTATTTTCTACTCAAGAATTCAACCGAATTATGATGAGCGGATCCACAGAATATTAACTATGTTTACCCTTCATGAATATCATCAACTAGTCGGGATTTACGAAATTACCATTTTACCCTTCTAGCTGTTATTTCCATAACTCCTTTGTCGCTTGTGAATAAGTTAGAAACAATGTAATGACGAGGAGCTAACAAGTCACATTGTTTCATCCAAAAGAGTCAGGACTCAATTTGGACACTGGCCAGTTCATTTATTCACATTCCAAGGAACAAAGCATGATGTGATATACATTGCATTTCAGCAATCTTGTACATGAATTCCATATCTATGAGAACTTCACAAAGTTTCTCATGACATCTTCACAACTCTGTACTTCACCAATAGGCCCTGTTCAGAATCACATAGTGAGTCCGAACTCTGACTTTCTCAAATGAAAATACGTAAGTTGTGAAATGGCATGTCTCATTTAAGGATTAAGGTAAGCACGATGCGATTCATACGTAGTGACTTCGAGACATAAGAGGTTAAATGGTATGTTCTTATATTGTCTCTAGAAGTGCACTGGTAAATTCAGTACCTTCGGAAGATACCTAGAAGAACTATAGAGTCTCCAACTCTCAATGCCCCATAACCAGACATCATAGATTCTCCTAACAATCGTACTGTGGTCAATAGTCCTTTGACCCTTAGATTGCGAATATATCGTTTTAAGCAAACTACGAAGAGTTTGTTCATGCAAATCTACATTTGTCTCTTCGTAAGTTGTTAAGTTTGTTTATGGACTACAGACTAAGGTTTTATCATAAAGCTTCAAACAGACAAGGAAGAATGAATGAACGTTTCAACTTTTTATTAATGAATAAGCAATTACAAGCAAGAGTCTTCGTGAGACTTTATTACATCAAATGTACAAAATAAAGACTACAACTCTTCTTGTGGGCACCATTGACAACAGAGACTTGTTCTTACCCTTGCCAACTCAATACTTGTCTTCACCGATTACTTTGCCATTATGTCTTTATGGCCGAACAAAAACAAACACGCCAGCCAAAAGAATAAAAAACAAACCCACGAAGAAAAGAAAAGAGAAGAAAGAAAGAAAAGGAAATAACGAAGAAGAAGAAGAATAGGGATGGAAGAGAGAGAGACAGAGAGAGACCGAGAGAGAGAGAGAGAGACCGTCTGAGAAAGAGAGGGAGACAGTAAGTGATGGAGCTTGAGCTCGCGGAGGCACGAGTGTTGGAATTGATCTAGGGTTTAAGAAAAAGCTTAACGCTTCGGGTAAGCGGCGGAATTTAAAAATTTTCTTTTGATAAGTAAAATGTTTTTACTAACCTAGACAAAGAGCAAGCACATGTAAATAAAAACTAATATGAGCATGAAAGATTACTAACCTTTTTAGAAGCTTGAACGTTGAGAAGCTTTTGGAAAAGGTTGCAACGTTCGTCTCCCCTCGCAGCACGTCTCTCTTCCTTCCTCGGCAACTCGAGCAACCACGAAAGTTTCTATCACTAAATCAGTCGAGAGAAAAAGGAATTAGTGTGTGGGCACTTTTAAACACGACGACTCTAGAACAAGTCTAAGAGTCGAAGAGCTAAAACCACTAGGTCAAATGAGGACGTAGGTGCCAAAATAAAAAACGAAATTGAATAGAAAAGGGAGAGAGGAGTCGGCCAAGTCTAGAGAGAGAAGCTCTCAAATCTCTAAAACTTTGGATGAATGAAATGTGAAGAATAAGGCTCTTTTTTATAGGAGAGGTCTTACCTTCAACAAGGTAGTTTCCTCTTCTATAGAATATCACATATTCATGAGCAAATATTGCCTCCTTCCCACTTATGTCACACGGCCAAGGCAGCCTTCTAGAAGGCTTGGATTTGTTTCCTTTTTTGTTCCTTGCCTTGCCTTTGACTCACTTGGCCGAATTCCCTTATGCATGCATGGGAAATTTGTTTCCTCTTTTTCTCTTGGCAAGTATCTTGATACATTTATGCACAAAATATTCTCTCTTTTCTCTTGGGTAGTAGGCGCCCATATGCTCTCTAGAAGGGGCTTCTAGAAGCTCCTTCATTTGTTCATGACAACATGAAAAAGACTCATTAAGAATTTTCAATAAATCTAATTTTGGCCGAGTGATGCATGTCATCAAATGACCATGTCAAAAAATTTATTGACATTCATTTCATCCTATGTCTCAAAAGACAAAAATACCTTTTTGACAATTTTCGTAAAACTTGTCTCCTTTTTGTTTTGACTTAGCTTCTAGTTTAACTATTCCTACTCGATTTGATTTGTGACAGTGACCTCATGGATCCAAATGAACAAAGCTTGAGCTAAATACTTGGACTCAAAAGTTCACAAACCTTTTCCAAGTTTAGCTTAATGTCAACTGACTCCACTAAAGAGTTGACACTGAAAATCTCTCGGTTCAAATGAATTTATTTTCAACTGAAGAATTCAACAAAATTATGATGAGTGGATGCACTGAATATTATCTATGTTTACCCTTCATGAATAAATCTCTCTAGAAGGGGCTTCTAGAAGCTCCTTCATTCGTTCATGACAACATGAAAAAGGTCCATTAAGAATTTTCAATAAATCTAATTTTGGCCGAGTGGTGCATGTCATCAAATGACCATGTCAAAAAATTTATTGACATCTTCACTACTTAGTACTTCACCAATGGACCCTGTTCAGAATCACATAGTGAGTCCGAACTCTGACTTTCTCAAATGAAAATACGTAAGCTATGAAATGGCATCTCTCATTTCAGGATTAAGGTAAACAAGATGCAATTCATACGTAGTGACTTCGAGACATAAGAGGTTAAATGGTTTGTTCTTATTTTGTCTCTAGAAGTGCACTGGTCAATTCAGTACCTTTGGAAGATACCTAGAAGAACTATAGAGTCTCCAACTCTCAATGCCCCATAACCAGACATCATAGATCTCCTAACAATCGTACTGTGGTCAATAGTCCTTTGACCCTTAGATTGCGAATATATCGTTTTAAGCAAACTACGAAGATTTTGTTCATGCAAATCTACATTTGTCTCTTCGTAAGTTGTTAAGTTTGTTTATGGACTACAGACTAAGGTTTTATCATAAAGCTTCAAACAGACAAGGAAGAATGAATGAACGTTTCAAATTTTTATTAATGAATAAGCAATTACAAGCAAGAGTCTTCGTGAGATTTTATTACATCAAATGTACAAAATAAAGACTACAACTCTTCTTGTGGGCACCATTGACTACAGAGACTTGTTCTTACCCTTGCCAACTCAATACTTATCTTCATCAATTACTTTGGCATTATGTCTTTATGGCCGAACAAAAACAAACACGCTAGCCAAAAGAAAAAAAAACAAACCCACAAGGAAAAGAAAAGAGAAGAAAGAAAGAAAAGGAAAGAACAAAGAAGAAGAAGAAGAAAGGGGACGGGAGAGAGAGAGAGAGAGAGAGAGAGAGAGCGACTAAGAAAGAGAGCGAGACAGTGAGCGATGGAGCTTGAGCTCGCGGAGGCACGAGGGTTGGAATTTATCTAGGGTTTAATAAAAAGTTTAACGCTTTTGGTATGCGGCGAAATTTAAAAATTTTCTTTCAAACAAGTAAAACGATTTTACTAACCTAGACAAAGAGCCAGTACATGTAAATAAAAAGTATTGTGAGCATTAAAAATTTACTAACCTTTTTAGAAGCTTGAACGTTGATGATCCTTCGGAAGGTTGAAAACGTTCGTCTCCCATCGCAGCACGTGTCTTTTCTTTCCTCGGGAACTCGAGCAACCACGAAAGTTTCTATCACAAGAATCACTCGAGAAAGAAAGGAATTAGTGTGTGGGCACTTTTAAACACGATGACTCTAGAACAGGTCTAAGAGTCGAAGAGCTAAAACCACTAGGTCAAATGAGGACCTAGGTGCCAAAAAAAACGAAAAATTAACTAGAGAGAGAGAGAGGAGTTCGGCCACAAGGTCTAGAGAGAGAGTCTCTCAATCTCTATTTTATGTGGAACGACTAGAATGAGAAGAATGACGTCTCTATTTATAGGGGAGGGATTACCTTCATAAAGGTAGTTTCCTTTTCTCTATAGAATATCATATATTCATGAGCAAATCTTATTTCCTCTTTTCTACCCATGTTGGACGTTCATGACATGTCATACAAGTCCTTGGATTTGTTTCCTCATTTGTTCTCACTTAGTTTGCCGAAAATGCACTTTCCTTCTAGAGGAAATTTGTTTCCTCTTATTCTTTTGGCAAGTATCTTCATACATTAATGCACAAAATAAATTCTCTTTCCCACTATGGCATGAACGAAATTCAGCCTTATTTTCCTTGGTTTGGACGAAATTTGAGCTTCTAGAAGGAGCTTCTAAATGTTTCTTCATTTGTTCATGACAACATAAAAAAAGCCCATTAAGAATTTTCAAGTAAAATTCTATGAAATGAAATTAATCCCCAAATTCTTTAAGTTGGCCGTGGGATTTAGATTTCATTTGTCATCGTATGACAATGTCAAAAAAATTTATTCACATTCATTTCGTCCTATGTCTAAAAAGACAAAAATACCCTTTAGACAATTTTCACAAAACTTGTCTCGTTCTTGTTTTGGCTTAGCTGCTAGTTTAACTATTCCTACTCAATATGATTTGTGACAGTGACCTCATGGATCCAAATGAACAAAGCTTGAGCTAAACACTTGGACTCAAAAGTTTACAAACCTTTTAAGCAAACTACGAAGAGTTTGTTCATGCAAATCTACATTTGTCTCTTCGTAAGTTGTTAAGTTTGTTTATGGACTAAAGACTAAGGTTTTATCATAAAGCTTCAAACAGACAAGGAAGAATGAATGAACGTTTCAACTTTTTATTAATGAATAAGCAATTACAAGCAAGAGTCTTCGTGAGACTTTATTACATCAAATGTACAAAATAAAGACTACAACTCTTCTTGTGGGCACCATTGACAACAACGAGGAAGCCGAAAGGAAAAAGAGAATGGCAAGGGATCTCAGACTGAGATCCACCTCGCTCGTGTGTTTCATCTGAGAAGACGAGCACCGCTGCGAGCCGTCGAGGACGTCGAACCGAGGGGAGAGAGGGCCGAGGAGACGTGATTTCACAAACAAGGTGAGATATGAATTTTTTCCCTAAAATTAGAATCCGATTTCTAGGGTTTGAATTGGGATTTTCGGATTAATGGTTCAAGAGTCGATTTCAATGATGATTTAGGTGATTGAAATGGTTTGTTCTTGATTTTGGACGAGTTCGGATTTGAATTGGGTCTTGGCCATGTGACATGGTGTTGGCCGTGTGTTGAGATGATGTTTTAAGACTTGTTGTTAGTCTTGGACCCTTTTGTTCTGTCAGGAATGTTTGTTCATGTGGCTTGAAATTGAAGCTTGGTTGTTCTGAGCTCTAGAATTACTTGGGCTCATTGATATTCAGTGTTATTGTTGGTTATGAAATCAAAATTGTTAAATTTGATTTGTTATGAAGTTTTGCTCCCGAATTTCTTGGTTGGCCGTGACTTTTGGTTGTGAGTGTGCTTTTGGTTGATATGATATGAAATGAGTTGATCTGGCCATGAGATTGAAACCAAGAATCTGAGAAATCGGGGTAGTGAGTTATAAGTATTGATGTTTATTTTCAGATTTGTTAATGTGGGACGTTTCTTAGCTTAGATATGAGAAGTAATGTCAAGGCCTTATTTTTTAGGCGTCAATTCTTTTATGTACCTGTGTTCTGTCCTCATGTATTCTCTAATGCTCGTTTTTTATATGCTCGTAGTAGCATGATTAGGAGGACGTTTTGAATACGTTCCTTATGAGCTTTTTTCTAGTAGAAATATGTATGTTAGTATATCGATGGACGAGATACTAAGACGCTCCATGTTTGATCTTTCTCTTCCATAGATAAGTCCAGATTGGTATAAGGATTAGCAACGAGCATAAAGAGCATATGTGGACTGGGTTATACATGAAGGTGAGAGGAACCCTTTTGTTTGGAAGAGAAGATTTCAGGATTCGAAAGAATCAAATCCGGGTAAGTAGATTTTAGTCACCTACAATATCAAGAAATATTATAAATATATCTTTATATATACATATATTGTACGTGCATCTTTATATGCTTTCTAGTAAGCAAGAGTAGGATCAGCCAAAAGATAAGTCACTATCAAGAGTAAGGGCTTCAAGCCACTAATGAATTGGGAAATGGAATTCGAGCGACTAACAAAAATGGCTAGAGGTAACTAGGGACCCGAGCCTTTGTTACGTGTTTAGTTAGCCTCACTCCAGAGATCCAGTCCTAGTGAACTGGGTTATGAGAGACTGTGGTTAAGACTCGTATTCAAAAGCGAGGATATTATGATAGGATCTTTGGGAGTCACATCCTAAGATCTTATAAGTCACGAGTTAATAAGCGAAAAGAATATATGTTAAGATCGGGATTTAACCCGAACTAAGCAGTCTCTCATGTTAAGTTAATTAAAGAGAAGATATAGAATGGTACCGCCTCCGACATATACCCCATAGATGGGGATTAGACAGGAGATTGTGCACCCTCCTGTCTGGCGCCACTAAGACATGTGTCGTGTGGATATCATTAAGGGATCCCGAGCAGGACATGTATTGTATGATGGGAATTGCCGGGACCTAAGCTGGCATATTCTCAAGTAAGTAGGAGTTACCAGGACCTAGGTTGGTAATTCCATACATTATGATAAAAGTAAGTATGGTATGATTGTGAATCACTGGGACCTAAGCTGGTGAATTCTTAAGTAAGGTGGATCTATCGGGACCTAAGCTGAATGATTCCTAAGTATGATGAATCTATCGGGACCTAAGCCGATCGATTCTTAAGTAAGGTGGATTTACCGGGACCTAAGCCGATACTTCGGCAAGTTATGATAAGATTTGAACTGTATGTTATGTACTGCTTATGTGTTATGTGCACGGTGCATTAGTTACGTAGATGTCCACTTACTGAGTCTTTCCACTCACAGTTATTATCTTGATATTGTACATAAAGGCATGGCTAAGGAGGACTAAACAAAGCATTAGCAGAAACCGGTAAGTAAGTAGGCGTGTGTATGTACAGCTGTAGACCTGTGGTTAAGTCAAGGCCGAATAAGTCTGTTTTGTTTTAAAAGACTAGTCTTTTGGTTTGTAAAAGTTTTAATTAGTATGTCATAGGAAAAAATGAAAAATTCGCCCGTATTTTGAGACGTTTATATAAATTTTTTAAATTTTTTTCTAGAAAATGTTTCTGGAAGCGCTTCTACCATAATTTTTATGAATTTTATTTTATGTTAAGTAAGATACGAAGATCTCTGACGCGGCTCGCGGGCGAGCTAAGGCTCGCGGGTCGTGACAGAATTTTTGGTATCAGAGCCCAGGTTGAGTCGTTTCTTTAGACTTGTGATCATACATACACTAACTTACTTACTTATAAGTTAGCTGATATCTAAGATAGCCTTATCTATAATATCTTGTTGAGTCTTTGTGAAAGATAGCGGTTATATTAGGATAACGAATGCTTACCCATTCCTACTTATAGGTGAAGTAGAGATTAAGAATGGGACCTAAGAAGCAAACGCAGACAAATCTTTCACAAGAAATAACTTAGATTAGCAGGTCACTAGAGCGTCAAGCAGAAGATGCACGTCGAAGGGATGCGCAAATAGAAGAGAAGAACATGATGATCACGCAACTTATTGCGAGAATGAATGAGCAGCAACCTCCATGGGGTCAAGGAGACCTTGAACCCTAGGTGCATCGACCAGAACAACTTAGAGGACAAGGTGAGCACGTTCCAAATATGAATAGGAATCCAGATTGCCAGAATGTGCAAGCGCCACCACAAGCTCCAGCTATGGCCCCAGTTGAGGTTCTGCTGTTTCAGATTCCTATAATGGCACCGATTGTCGGAGAGCCTGTATATGAGCGCTTTCGTAAGCAGAAGCCGCCGACTTTCAATGGAGATGCTGATCCTTCCCTTGCGGAGAATTGGATTAAAAGGATCCAAGAGATCTTCACGTACATGCAACATTCAGATGCTGAATGGGTTGCTTGTGCTGTGAAACCGTTAGAACTTGAAGCTCGAAACTGGTGGGATCAGGTAACCACACTCTATGAAGATGTTTCTCATATTACGTGGAATCATTTTATCAACCTATTCTATGTGAAGTACCTTGGCGAAGCTAATCTCTCGAGTATGTGGCGAAGTTTGATGAACTTGCAAAGTTCTCGCCCTCTATGGTACCGACGGATCAGTCGCGCAAGATGAAGTTTATGCATGGGCTCAATGTGGAAATTGTGCGTCAGGTTGATAGTGGCGACGTTGGGCCGCGAACTTATGCAAATTCCGTTCAAAGGGCGTTAAGGATTGACGGTTGGCGTATAGCACAAGTCAATCCAGTTGGTGAGTCGGTGACCATCCTACATGAGTCTGTAGCAGAAGTCGAGAAGAAGAACTTTACCGACACGAAGAAAAAGCGTTGGGGTAGAATCTCCAGGTCCAGGGCGCAGAGAAATGAAGAAAGTTATAGAGGAAATCAGAGCGAGAATATGTATAAGAGGCCAAGGATTGAGGATTTCCCTACATGCAACAAGTGTGGCAGGAAGCACCTAGGCGACTATCGCATGGGAACTTCAAACTACTACCGGTGTGGCTTGGAAGGTCATTTTGCAAGAGATTGTCACGTTCCAGAAGATGAAATGCTTGGGCCGGATGAGATTCACTCGGCCCTCGGCCGAGTGAAACACCTGGGCCGATGAGATTCACTCGGCCATTGGCCGAGTGAAATGCTTGGGCCAGACAAGACTCACTCGGCCCTTGGACGAGTGAAACACCTGGGCCGGCCATTGGCCGAGTGAGTCTTGATCGGCCGAAGGCCGAGTGAAAGGCCTGGGCCGGCCAATGGCCGAGTGAACCTGGGCCGGCCATTGGCCGGGAGAGCTTGTCCGGCCACCCGTAAGGCCGATCGTGTCGTCGGGTCTCGCCGAGCCGATAACATTAGCCCCCCGAGTTTGCCACCGGGCGTAGCCCATGTGGTAAACTCAAGTGAGCTCCGCCCTTTGCCATCTCGTCGAACCACCTCGTGTTGAATTGGTAAGCCTTTTTTTATTTTATTAACTTTCTCCGACGCGTTTCTTGTTACACGCGCTCATGGGGTCCCCCAATCGCCTATCGGCACGTGGGCCCCCTGAGGACATCTTTACATTCTTTCTTGACAAATCTCATGAGACCTTAGACAATCTCTTGGACCGATTTTCACCGCCTCCCATTGATCATCAATTCCTCCCGACTTTGGGCTTGGATTTCTCCGGTCGGGCGACGAGGGGCTTGCGCGACAACGACTTTTCCTCCGTGGATGCGTGGTTGATAGGTGAGGATGTCCACCCGGCGGTCGGCCACGCTATCGCGCCACCTAGGCTGGCCGAGCAGACCCCGGGCGACGCAGGGGCGGCGTCGGCAAGGCGTGCATCGGGGACGTACAGCACGACCGAGACGAGCGTCCCCCGGTCGAGGCGAGTGTGGGGAGGGGCCTGCACGGCCCGGACGATGGGCGCACAACTGAGGGACATGCCACGGAGCGCCTTGGCGGGCCGCGCGCGATAGACCCAGCCGGGACGTGCGCTGATGAGGCCGTCTCGCTGCGCACTGGCGACGTTGGGGAACTTTCTGCGCCAGGCGGGGCCGCGCCGGGCCGGGAGTGCGCTGGGGACGAGGAAAGCAACGGGGGAGGGGCGCAGGCCCCGGGCGACGCCGGTCGGGCTGGTGCTGGCACGGGAGAGGCCGCGCCCCAGGCGGTGGGGGCTGTTTGGCCGGGCGCTGGCGACGCTGAGGGGCCGCACGCGTCAGGCAGGGCCGCGCTGGGCCGGGAGCACGTCGGGGACAAGGCACCGACGCCGGACGAGGGCGGCGGGGCGGACACCAGCGCCGGCGAAGGGCTGTGCCGGCTGGGAGACGCCGGCCCAGGGTTGGCGGGCCTGGGCCGTGTGAGGACAGCCCGCCAAATCATGGGCCGGGCAGCATTACCGGGCCGGGGGAACGCGTCACCGGGCCGGGGGAGCATGGCATCGGGCCGGGGGAGCGCGCCATCGGACCGAGGCCTGGTAAGGCCGGCCCACTTGCGTTGGGCGCCCAAGGAAGGGGCCCGGACGGGCCCACTGGGCAGGGAGCACGCGAGGGGGCCTCATTGGGCAGGGAGCGCACAAGGGGCCCGGACGGCCCAGGCGCGGGCGAGGAAGCACGACCGGCCGGCCCGGGTGTTGGCGTGGATGACCACCCGACCGGGCCAGGCGCGGGCGAGAGGGCCCAAACGGCCGGCTCGGGCATGGGCGAGGCAGCCCGGGCGCGCGCCGAGACGATGATCTCGCCGACTCGAGCATTCATGTCGTGGATGTCTCGACCGACCTTGAAGACTTAGCGGGCCCGAAAGGTTTAGGCGAGTCTCTTCTACTTCGTTCGTCGGCGGCCGAAGTGCGTACTTTGACCGCCCGAGAGGAGGAGCGAGCCTCATCATCCCCTATCGGGGAACTGGCGGTTCAAGGCGGCTTCGACTGTTCCGGAGTCGACTTCTCGAGCTCCCTTTCACTCGCCAGCTTCAGGGGCTTGACGAAGCGATTCCGCATTCCTTCATCCGCATCACTATTGTGACCGCTACCTGACAATCTTCTGACTCTTTCGCGAAGGGGATACGCCGCTATCCACGAGGCGAGTCTCCGCGGGGGGTTACGGCTGCCTTTCCAGCCCGTGATCCAAGATCTTTTGGTTCGACTAAACATCCACGCATCGCAGATGTCTCCATCTTTCTACCGTGTGGTGGCGGCGTGCCACATGATGCTTCACCGAGCGAAGGCCTGGGCCGTGACGGCCGACGACATCAGGAATCTTGTGTTTGTCTACGACGTCCCCGGGAAGCCTGGCTTCTACAAGGTCCAACATCGCAAGAGCTTCCCCATAATCACCAAGCTATCCGAATCCTTGGGTGTGGGTATCCGAATCCGCCTTTTGGACGGCGCCTCTCATCTTTGGCCCGGCGGCCGACTTCCCGACCGACCGCGGCACTGAGAGCTCTGAACTCGCGCTTGTGATTGGAGCTGTTCCGGACTCGAGGCGACAAGGGTTGATCTTCGAATCCCCAGATCTCATGGCGACTACCGGATGGTTCGTGCCCGGCGATGAGGCAGGGGGTTCATCTGCTCCCTTCCCCGACGTGGGGGGGGGGGGGGGGGGGGGTACTAACCATATATATACTTTTGTGCTATTGCAGCTTTCTATTATTTACGCTTATTGTTATGTTCTAACCGATTGACGCCTTTTCTTTTCTTTTTTGACAGATACCATGGTTCTGGATCGTTCGCATACGCGGGTACCAAGGGTAGCACCTACTGCCGAAGCTGTGGCCGTGGCTCGCTCCCGAGTTGAGGCTCGTCGCGGGAGATCACGGGTGCGGGTGAGGAACGAGGCGATCTCGTTGAACAAGTGACTGTCGTCATTGATCTCCCTCGGTTCACCCTCTAGCCACAAACGTGCTCATACGTCGGCAGCGCCAGACGGCATGGATTTGATGCTCCTAGCCGAGGCGGCGGAGCTGAGGGGCCAGTGTTCCCAGGGGATTCTTGAAACCTCCCTGCGAGATTTTAAGGGTCCCCTGATGACGAGCGATCTCGAGTACTTCCAAAACGGGATTAACGACGCTCGAAAGGTATGATCCGCTTGTTTGACCCATATACAGCCATCACATTCGTCCTGATTGTACGTACATCCCCCTCTTTTGTAGATGCTCGCGCGTCAAGAACGAGGCGACCGCATTCTCCTAGATCTGTTACGGCGAATGAAGATCATGAAGAGGGACATGGAGAGCGTGGCGGCCGACCACGCCGCCGCTCTAGTGGGGGTCCGGACTGCCCAGGAGTTTCAGGCGCTCGAGGAGGAGTCGAAGCGAACCCACGAGGAATTGATCGCCGAGAGATCATTGCGTATGGATGAACAGGCATCTCGGGAGAAGGCGGAGCAAGTGACCGACACTTTCTTGGGGGAGACGAAGAAACTTCAAGCGGCGCTCTCAGGCCGAGACGAGGAGCTAAAGATCGTCCATGCTTGACTATCGGCGAGCGAGATCTCTCGCGTCAAGGCGGAGAGGGAGAGGGATTCTCTGCTAGTGGAGATGCAGACCCTCATTGAAGAGAAAGACGATGCCGTGCGATCCAAGGCGGATCTAGAGGATGACTGGGACCTCGCGTTGGAAGAGGCTCGTTACGCGGCGGCCATACGGGTTCGAGACGCGACCGCAAAGGAGAACGTGTCTCGTGGGACCACATTTTTCTTCTTTGATGCCATGTTTCCTCCTTTGGATGATGCGCCGCAGGTGGATGACCCGCGTCCCCAGGTTCCAGCGGAGGCTGCTCAATCAATGAACTGCCCACTCGACGGAGAGGCCACCGATGGGTCCGGTGTCCCTCTGCCCAAGAACGATGAGGAGCAAATCGACTTTGGTTCTGAGTAGTCGGCTTTACTTCGGTTCCCCGCGCACTTGTTTAGCGCTTGTCTTGTTTTCCTTTCGGATATTTGTTATATTTTCTATTGTTGGATATTTGTCGTATTTCCTTTTCTTTCTGTTGGGTTGTCTCCGCAACGTTGCTTTTTTTTCTAAAGCTTTTTCCGGTTTATCATGCGTCTTATTTTCTTGATTTACTATGCTTAGCGTAATCGATTCGCGTAATCTGACTAGTGCGTGTCTTACAACCCCCGGTTTACTATATCTAGCGTCACCGGTTTGCACGGCTCAGTGCCACACTTGGCGACGAGGTTTTCCGTGGACGCTGGCTAGACCAGTTTCGTCGAGCGGATGCGAGTGTTCGCCATTCATTCATGACTCGCTGCCTATCGGCGTGTGCGAGCTGAACGGCTATCGCGCCCATCTTCTGGCACGTGTGCTACTTGTCGGCGTGCGTGTTGTGTACCAGAACGGGCTTGAGGCGAGCGCAGTTCCCAGAGAGTGCGATACCTATCGGTACGCGTATCACGTTTTGGGTTTTGGCTACCAGGATCAATGGTCCGGTGCGCGGACGCGATTAGTCGATGCCCCGCTACCTATCAGCGTGCGAGGCGTGGAATCGTGCGAGAGCGTCGCGCAAAAGATGTGTAGGGTCAGAGGTCCGGTGCGCGGATCCAACCCGTTGGCGTCTCGCTACCTTTCGGTGCGCAAGTGTGCCTGTTACCTGTTACTTGTTAGCCCCCCCCCCCCCCCCCCCCCCCGAGTTTCTTGTGTAGTGGTAGAGGAGACTAGAAATCATAACACTATAGGATAAAGGTTTCGAGGTGAAATGTAATATGATTACCATTTCAAAATAGTTAAAAATTACATTCCCAGACCGGTTGCCTTGCTTAAACTTAAAATTGTCTTTCACTAAAACCGGAAATAAGATGAAAACAATCAAACATAAAGAAATCGGGAGCGGGCTTCTATTGGTAGTATTGCCGCAGATGTTCCGCGTTCCACGGGTGAGTGAACACGAGCCCTTCTAGGTTCTTGAGCTCGTACGTGCCGTTGTGTATGGCTTGGCGCACGCGGTACGGCCCTTCCCAGGTGGGGCCCAGGACTCCCGCTCCCTGCACTTTGGTATTTTGGAACACCTTTTTGAGGACGAGGCTCCCGTCAGCGAATTTCTGCAGCTTGACCTTGGAATTGTAGTACTTCTCGACCTTCCTCTTTTGTGCGGCAAGGCGAGTGAGTGCGTCCGCCCTCTTCTCATCTATGAGGTCCAGCTCAAGCCTAATTGCTTCGTTGTTGGGGGCTTCTTCGTACTCCTCGATGCGAAAGGTTGGTAGCTTGGTCTCGACGGGTACCAAGGCCTCGATGCTGAATGCAAGTGCGAAAGGGGTTTTGCCTGTTGCGTTCCGCGCGGTGGTCCGGTACGCCCAGAGGACCATGGGGAGCTCTTCGGCCCACGCCCCCTTCCTCTCTTCCAGCTTCTTCTTCAGGTTTTCTTTGATTGTCTTGTTAACCTCCTCGACTTGACCGTTGGCCTGAGGATAACGGGGAAAGGAGAAGGTCTTGCTGATGCCTAACTGTTCGCATATGTCCCGGACATGCGTATTATCGAACTGCTTTCCGTTATCGGTCACGATTGATGCGGGAATCCTGAAGCGGCAGACAATGTTCTTCCAGATGAAGTTAGTCGTGTTCGCCTCCGTGTTCTTTGCTAGCGGTTCGGCCTCTACCCATTTTGTGAAGTAATCGATAGCCACGATCGCGTGCTTTATTGTCTTGGGGCCGTAGGCAGCTCACCAATGAGGTCAATTCCCCATTTTGTGAAGGGTCGAGGTACGACGATCGGGCACAGTGGGGCCGGCGCTTGGCGTGGGATGTGGGAAAACCTTTGGCCTTTGTCGGATCTTTTTGCCCACTCGTGGGAGTCCTTTTTCAAGGTGGGCCAAAAGTACCCGAGCCTTAGCAGCTTCATGGCCAAAGATTGTCCGGCGGTGTGGTTTCCGCACACCCTTCGTGCACCTCGCGGAGCGCTTTCTTTGCCTCGACCTCGGTCAAGCATCGGAGAAGGGGCATAGAGTATCCTCTCTTGAATATGTTGTCCTCCCTCATAGTGTATTTCGGCGCCAAGCTTCCCATCTTTCTAGCCTCTTCCTTGTCTTCAGGGACGACTCCTCGCTTGAGGTACTCCACGAGTGGCGTCATCCATGAGGGGGGCGGAGTTTCGTCAACCACCCCTACGTCGCTTCTCGAGATGTAGGGCCGAGTTAGTACTTCTATTGGGACGCTGCCTTCTCCCTCTTCGTCTATCCCTAACGCAAGGCGCGCCAGGGCGTCAGCGTCAATGTTCGCCTCTCGGGGAACCTGGACTATCTCGAACCATGACAGGGCCTCCAGATTTTTCTGAGTCTTCGACAAATATGCGACCATGTTCGGCTCCTTGGCTGCACAGTCGCCTTTAACCTGGTTCAAAATCAACTGCGAGTCACAGTGGATGCGCAGGTTTTCGACTCCTAGTTTGTTCGCCAACTCCAAGCCAACGATCAGAGCCTCGTACTTTGCCTCGTTGTTGGAGGCCTTGAACTCAAATCGTAGGGCATATCTCAGTTTTTCCCTATCGGGATTCCTGAGCACGACCCCGGTGCCAGCCCCCCGGGCGTTCGATGCGCCATCTACATGTAAGTCCCAGACCGGCCCTATCGGGTCAATGGTCCTCTTCTTCGACGACCCATCGTGGTCGTTCTCCTTGCCTTCCTCGTTCTAGTTGTCTTCGTTGCCCATGTCTGTTGAGGGTGCATTGGTGAATTTGGCCACAAAGTCGGCGAGGGCCTTGCCTTTGATAGCGGTTCTCGATTGAAACTCGACCCTGTACTCGCCCAGCTCTTGGGACCATATGGCCATCCGAGACGAGGTCCCTTTTTGTAAGGCCTTCTCGATGGGATGTCCCGTGCGCACCATGATTGGATGCGCTTGGAAGTAAGGGCGAAGTTTTCTCGCGCTCATGACAAGGGCGAGGGACAATCTCTCGATTTCCGGGTATCAAATCTCGGCATCGAGGAGCGCCTTGCTTACGTAATAGACCGGCCATTGGACCTTGTTTTCTTCGCGTACTAGGACCGCGCTCACGGCCCTATCGGAAACCGCGAGGTAGACATACAAGGTCTCGCCATCGTTTGGTTTCGCAAGGAACGGAGGAGAGCTAAAGTAGGTTTTCATTTCGTGGAACGCCTCCTCACACTCCTTTGTCCACACGAACCCGTCGGTTTTCTTCAACGCTTTGAAAAATGGCTGGCACCTATCGGTGGCTTTGGAGACGAATCGCGTCAGGGCGGCAATTCTTCCTGTTAGACTCTGCCATTCTTTGATTTTTTGCGGCGACATCATCTCTAAGATCGCCTTAATCTTCTCAGGATTAGCTTCAATCCCGCGGCGGCTCACCATGTAGCCTAGGAATTTTCAAGACTCAACCCCGAAGGTGCACTTGTTGGGATTGAGCTTCATCTTGTAGCGCCACAGGATTGCGAACATCTCCCTGAGGTCTCGGACATGGTCATGGGCTTTGAGGATTTTCACTAACATGTCGTCCACGTAGACCTCTATTGTCTTGCCAATCTGTTTGGCGAACATTCGGTTTACCAACCTATGATACGTTGCACCTGCATTTTTGAGGCCAAAGGGCATGACCTTGTAGCTATAGAGTCCGCGATTCATAACAAAGTTGGTCTTGATCTGATCCGGCTCGTGCATAAGGATCTGATTGTAGCCCGAGTAGGCGTCCATGAAGCTTAGCAGTTCATGGCCCGCTGTGGCATCCACGAGTTGCTCAATTCTCGGGAAAAGAAAGCTGTCTTTCGGGCAGGCCTTGTTGAGGTCTTTGTAATCGATACAAATCCGCCACTTCCCGTTTGGCTTCTTTGCCATGACGACATTGGACACGCACTTGGGGTGTTCCGCCTCCCTGATGAAGTTGGCGGTGAGAAGTTTGTCAACTTCTTCACCAATGGCCTGGTACCTCTCTCCGCTGAACGCCCGTCTTGGTTGGACGCGCTCGGTCACCCTCTTGTCGTCGTTGAGACGGTGGACCATTATCTCGGGGTCGATCCCTGGCATGTCGGTGTGTGTCCACGCGAAGATGTCTTTGAACTCGCGGAGGAAGGTGGCGAGTTGGAGTCGGATCTCAGATGGGAGCTGGGCGCCTATCTTGACTACTTGGTCAGGTTTGGCGTCGTCCAACACGAAGGGAACGAGGTCATCCGGTGTCTCCACCTTCGGACGCTCGACATCGTCCCTCTGGTCCAACTCTCCGAAGGTGCCCCCTTCCTCGATCTTGCACGAGAATTTGTCTCCGAGCTTGAAGACGGTGCTTACCATCTTCCCCTTCCCCTTTCCATCCACACTTTGGATGTAGCACATCCTTGCCATTGATTGGTCTCCCAACATTATGGCAATCCCCTTCACGGTCGGGAATTTCATCATTAGGTGGTAGGTGGAAGTTATGGCCTTCAACCGATTGAGAGTTGGGCGGCCTATGATGATGTTGTATGCTGACGGCTGGTCCACAACTAGGAACGACACGATGTGGGTGACCTCGATCCCCTCGGTGTCCCGAAGGTAACCGGGAGGTCGATGGTGCCCTCCGTCATGACCTTCTCCCCGGAGAAGCTGAAGAGCGGGGTCGAGATCGAGGTTGGTCTCAGCCCGATCAGCTTCATCCTGTCCAAGGCCGACTTGAAGATGATGTCGGCAGAGCTACCGTTGTCGATCAGGATTCTCTGGACAAGATTGTTGGCGACCGGGGCCGAGACGACTATCACGTCATTGTGCGGGTGGAGCACTCGCACTGCCTCCTGGTTAGTGAAGAACATGGACTCAAACGGGGTCGGAGGGGGAGTCTCGTACGTGTGGTTGATGTAGTGCGCTATCTTCCATAGGGAGACCTGCGGAACGTACTTCTTTCTTTGCGTGCTCGAGTCCCCGAACTCCGGGCCGCCCATGATCGAGCCCACAACGTGCATTTGTGAGCTCTCCGGTTCTTGGTTCGCCGTCCGATCTGTGACGGTAACCGTCGCAGGACCTTTCCTTTCCTGCTGCGGGCGTTCTCCGTTTTCCGCGGCCATCCCGATCATTCTAAGGACGTATTCCTTCAATTTCCCATCTTGAATGAGGGCTTCCATCTGACGTTTGAGCTGGTAACATTCGGACATCAGGTGCCCATGGTCTTGATGGGATTCACAGAATTTACTTCAGTCCCGCTTCACGGGATCTTTCGTGAGAGGAGCGGGGCTTCCTAGCTTGTCGCGGTGCAGAATTAGGATCCGCTCTTGCGGAGTGTTCAGGGGGGTGAACGCCGAAAACTTTCAGAATCTATCGACATGTGAGGGTCTCGGCCCAGGGAGGGAGCGACCGTTAGGGGCTTGGCCTCCCTTGTTCCTCCTCTTTCGAGGGTCAGGATGATCTCCGTTCTGATCGTCGCGATGGCGACCGCTTTGTCCCCCAGACTTTCGGCCGTCTCGGCCATCTAGGTAGTCCTCAATCCCCATGTAGGTGCGGGCTCTCGACATCAGCTCTGCCATGTCCCGCGGGACCTTTCCAACAATAGACTTGAGGAAGTCGCTTGTGCGTGCTCCCTCTGTGATCACCGTGATGGCGTCCTTGTCATTGAACTCTTCGACCTTATGGGATCTTCAGTGAAGCGAGCAAGGTATTGCCTCAAGGTCTCTTCTCTCTACTGCCGGATAGACAGGAGGTAGGTTTTCGACTTCTTTTGTGCCACGAGAGTGGCGAAACGAGCAAGGAAGGCCTCTTGCAAGGCCCGGAACGACGAGATGCTCCTCGGTCTTAGACTCCGGAACCATTCGAATCTCGACCCTATGAGGGTCAGGCTGAAGGCTTGACACATGGTGGCATCCGACTGTCCCTCCATTGTCATCCACGTCTCGTAATGTTCGATATGGAAGTTTGGGTCTTGGGTCCGTCCGTCCGTCGTAAGGATGGATGGATGGTAACTTGAAATTCCCCATGCAAGGCTGCGCGAGGATTTGAGCGGCGAAGGGAGAGTACGACTCCTCGATCCCTCCATAAGGCCTTTGCCTTCCCGACTCCCTCATTTCGATGATCTGGTTTTGGAGGCTCTAGATCATCGTTACCATGTCGAGTTCGTTAGCTGGGCTGACCGCCGGGACCGCGGGAGTCGCCTGTTGACGCTCATTGGATGCTTGGTCCCCGACATTGGCCTGAGGTCGACCAACAGTGGTGGCGGGGAGTGCGTCCCTCCGGGAGTTGAGCCTTTGGCGGAGATCCTCCCCTCGGGATTTTCTCTGCGCCGTTAGGCGCTCTCTCAGGTCTACACTCGGTGCTTGGCGGGGCGAGGTCGCCCTTGGTCGGATTGTCCAGCGAGTGCTTCGGCTATTGGCCCCATCGTCCCCGAGGGCGGCTCTCTCCCCGGCGAGGGGCCGTGTCTGGCCGCCTCTTGAAACCGAGGGGCAAGTCCTCGGGAGTGTGACCGTGTGTGTTGCTGCGTCGTGTGTGACGGTCCGGGCGGGGCGCCATTCGTTCTTTCGGACCGTGACTGGGCGAGGCTCGGCGTTGCCTCGTCGGTTCTTGACTCCCCCACATAGTCGGGGTCGGAGTCGCCTTGGGCGGATCTATCCTCGACGTCGTAGCCAAAAAGGTCAGCGATAAGCGTGCCGTCGACGGCGGGATGGTCTAGGAGCTCGGCGAGCCTTCGAGCTGTGTCCTCTCGGAGCGCGGCCTCGGGGTCATTCACCGGGTCTTGGGGCTGGCTCTCGTTTTCACGAGGCTGCCCTCCTAGATGATGCGCGAGGCTTCAGAGGCTGTATCTCGGCCCGTCGCTCGAGTGCCTGCGGAGGTAGTAGGAATTTGACTCATATCTCGAGAGTCTTAGAGGTTGCAAGAAAAGGGATTGAAAGGGAGAGAGTCGCCAAGGTCGGGAGGTCCCCTCCTTCTAGCGCCAAAAAGTTGTCGCTCGTTTTCGGACAATGATTTTGGAGCCACAAACGGTTCGACCCAAGGCCGGACCAAGTGATCGCGTTCGGGCTCAAGCGTGTCGGACTTGGTATCCCAAGTCGTCCCTTAGTTGTAGATGATGTTTGCCTCGTCTCAACACCTGAAAAGTGGGAAAAAAGAGTGTGAACTACAAAGGGGAAACAGAAGGGGTGCCTCTGTTTACCTCTCCGACGCTCAACATTAGTAGGATTGAGGTGGGTAAAAGAGATTAGGTGTTTAGAGAACCGAGACTTGAGAGAAACGAGTGAGTTATGAGTTCAGCAGCGTTTCAGTACTCAAATTTGGATTACCTGTCTCGAGGGGTCGAGCCTCATATTTATAGGCGACCAAGGGACGTTTTGAAGGCCCCTTGGCCGACTGAAGTTGAGTCGGCCATTGGCCGAATGAGACTTGATCGGCCAATGGCCGAGTGAAAAGCTTGGGCCGGATGAGATTCACTCGGCCATTGACCAAGTGAAATGCTTGGGCCGGATGAGATTCACTCGGCCATCGGCCGAGTGAAACACTTGGACCGGATGAGATTCACTCGGCCATTGGCCGAGTGAAATGCTTGGGCCGGACGAGACTCACTCGGCCCTTGGCCGAGTGAAACACCTGGGCCGGCCAATGGTCGAGTGAACCTGGGCCGGCCATTGGCCGGGTGAGTCTTGATCGGCAGAAGGCCGAGTGAAAGGCCTGTGCCGGCCAATGGCCGAGTGAAAGGCCTGGGTCGGCCAATGACCGAGTGAACCTGGGCCCTTGTCCGGCCGCCCGAAAGGCCGATCGCGTCGTCGGGTCTCGCCGGGCCGTTAACACATTTTATGCACACACTAATATATATATGCACATAATATATTTTACTAATATAAAATACAACCTACAAAAGAAAATGAAAAAAAAAACTATCAAAGTCTTGACCAAACCGAACAACATTTTTCTCTCTTCTCCAAACCCTGAAATGTTCCAAATTACACGCATTTCCAATCCCAAAACCAGACCTAATAACTCTATATCCGAACATATCTCTTGATAAATTATGATCCTACTTGTAGTAAAGGTTTTTTTTTTTTTTTTCAAGTTGTGTATTTGGCTATTTGCAACATTATGGGGGGTTATCATATTTTGAGATGGATAATAACGGAAGATAATAAATTCAAAAATCATTACAACCATTTTTGGATATGATTTCAAGCCAACGCTTTCCTATGCCTCAAAAGCATCGTATTTTTTCTTGGTACGACGACGACAAACATGACCGTCACCAACAACTAGAATAGACTTGGGATACCAAGTCTGGGATGCTCGAGCCCGAACGCGACCATTTGATCTGACCTTGGATCGAATCGTTCTGGATTCCTAAATCGTTGTCCGAAAAACTGCGACAGCATTATGTAATTTTTGCTTTTGACTTATACTTTTTCTTTTATAACTTTTTTATTCTCTTAGTTAAAAAAAAAAGGCCTTTTATTTTCTTACTTTAACTTTTAATTCTAATCATCTTTATATTGTTTTATCAAATATTTTTTTTTATGTTTAAATTTAAACGATTTTTAGACATATGCATGTCACATGAGCCCAAAATTAAGGACAAATAAGTAAATTGGAGTCAAATAATTATATCATTATTATTTTTTTTAGTATTTTCTTATTTGTATGTTTCTTTTTTCTTATTTTCTTACTTGTTATCTGATAGGTGCGTGTCGTACGTAGAAAACTCCTATTATCCCAACTAAATCTGAGCTTGTTCTTGAGTAGTTTTGAGGTTTTTCGTGTGTTTTGAAGGTTTTCAGGTCAAAAATGGGATTTCTATGATACTCTGGGCAAATCTGTACAAATCGAGGCATTCGGGATCAAAAACGAGTCAAAAATGAAGCACGTGATAGAACCTCGCGCCGCGACCCCCATAGCGCGCGCCGCGAGGTTTGGAAAGCACCCCGAGCCATCTCCGAGCAGTTTGCGCGTTCCGCGAGGCTATGGAATTGTTAACCTCGCGCGGCGACCCCCAGACCGCGCTCCGCGAGGTCGAAGAACTTAAGCGTCAAAAATCCCCGAGCGTCAAGCGCGGAACGCGACCTCTCGAGAAGAACTACCTCGCGCCGCGACCCCTGTACCGCGCGCCGCGAGGTGCACGAATCCAAAAGACGAAACACGTTTTCTAGAGCAATCTGGGCCGTCGGATCAAGTTTTGTTACCCAGTCTACTCCGAAAATTAGAGGAAACACCCTAATTTCGACCTAAGCCTATAAATTCACTTCTCAACCTCTTGTTTAGGACTTTTTAGCACTTTTTCATTGTTTTCACTTAGTATTTGGGAGAGATAGAGAAAAAGAGGAGAGTTGTTCTTCATCAATTCGCGCCAATCACAGTTTTATTCTTCTCCTTTACTCTTGAACTCCCGTATTTTTAATTTTCAATTTAGTTTTTAATTATGGTTTCTTCTTCTCCCTATTCTTTTATTTTATTTTTGTTTTCTCGCTACGCCATGAACTAATTCCATTAAGGACTATGGCGTAGCGGGTTTAGGATTCGGTTATGGATATGATTTAATATATTGAAATTCAATTTTCATTCTCTATTGCTTTGCTTAATTCAAATCCGTTTTAATGCTTGATCGAAATTAGTTACCTTGTTCATGATTTTATACTTCAACTTGATGCTTGAGAAAGATTAGTTTGTTAGTGTTTTGGTTTGAATTACTATTACGCATGCCTAAGCTAGAGATAGTTAGGTTGCCGTAGAATCGTGTGAATAATCTTGATATGAATGCATGTTTTTGTTAGGGATTGAGATCGAGAGAAGATTTTCCTAATTTTAACATAGGTTGTTAGATGCTCGAGAGAGATTTAGCAATATTATTCTGTGAGTATGGTTAGCAAAGAGCAGTGAGTTGATTATTGATTGTGCGTCAAATTCGTGTATCCAAACCGTTGAGTAAACCCGTGAAGCCTTGGTCCTTAGCCTCTCTTTCTTCTTACAACTTTTATTTGATTATTTTGTTATTTAATTGTTTTAAAACTTGTCAATAATTTCCATCTTTCCTTTTAGTTCAGTTCGTGCTAGTTGATTTGTTTGTTAATTAAGCTTGTTCCTCGTGGGATCGAAACTCGTACTTAATTCACTATATTACTTGAGCAACACGTGCTCTTGCGCGCGTAAAAATCGCAACAAGTTTTTGGTGTCGTTGCCGGGGAACAAGTTTTAATTGCAATTCAATTAACTAGATTTCAATTTGAACATTCTTTTATTTTTGTGTCTCACCTGTTTTTGCGTAGTCTTTCTCTTTTGAAGGTTAATGCGAAAAGACGGTGATTTGAGTCTCCTTCCAATAGATTCAGAAATCGAGAAAACGTGCAAGAGAAATCGAAAGGAAAAGAAGCAAAACATAGACGAGAAAGTCATTGAAGAAGTGATCATGGCCAATGAAGAAAGACCACTCCTCGACTATGTGTTACCCACCACTCAAGGGTATCGCTCGGCCATTGTCAATCCGGCCATCGGAGGGAACCAAAGCTTCGAGATCAAGAAGGGGACGATCAACATGATCCAGCAAAACCAATTCTCCGGAGCCCCGAATGAAGATCCGAACGAGCACATATCCAACTTCAACGAGTTGTGCAGGACATTCCAGATCCACAACATCAACGCGGACGCCATCCGACTCCGACTGTTCCCATTTTCCCTCCGTGACCGAGCAAAAGCATGGCTCAACTCGCTTCCCCGGATTCCATCACCACATGGGAGGGGCTGTGCAACACCTTCCTCGCCAAGTTATTCCCGTTCGAGAAGACGGCCCGCCTAAGAAACGTCATTCACAGCTTTGCACAAATGGACGGCGAGTCTCTCCACGAAGCATGGGCACGCTTCAAGGAGATGCTCCGAAAATGTCCTAACCACGGGGTCACGTTGCCGGTCTTACTACAAACGTTCTACTACGGACTCCTCAACTCGACGAAGACCTTAGTTAACACCGCCGCGGGAGGCACGGTGCTAACTAAGACGCCATCGGAGTTCCAAGCTCTCCTTGAAGAATTAGCGCTCTCCAACGACCAATGCCCGGTAGAGAAGAGAATCATGAAGGCCGGTCCCACCACTGCTCAAGCCACGACAGCCACGATTGATCTAGAGACAATGCAACAAATGGCAACGGAGATGGCAAATCTCCGGAAGGAGTTGAGAGAGATGAAGGAGATGAAAGCCACCGTGAACGCCATGCATACAACTCCGGAGCCATGTTTTTGGTGTAACGGACCACACTACACCGACGATTGCCCCCAAGCGAACAATGTCCATCCCGAGAATGCTAATTATGTAGGGAACTACAACAACAGGCCCCCGTTCCAAAACTCCAACAACTACAACAAGGGAGTCTGGAACAACCGATACAACCACGGGTGGAGAGAGCCACAACAACAACAACAACAACAGGGATTCCTATAGAACCGGCCTCCACCAGCATTCCAAAATCAACAACAGGGGCAACAACAAGGGTTTCAACTGCACCAACAACAAAATCAGCCCGCTCCTAAGGACAAGCTAGAAGAACTCCTCACCTCCTTCATCACCGAGTCTCAAACGCGAATGACAAATCAAGAGGTGCAAATCCGGAGCCTTGAGACGACGGTGGGGCAACTAGCAAAGGATTTTCATGCGAGAACCCAAAACGCGCTTCCTAGCACCTCCAAGGTAAACCCAATAGAGCATTGCAACGCTATCTCACATCATCATGTTGCAGTTGTCGAGAGCTCGAAGAAAGATGAGGGAAAAGCTGTCCCGATCGCTGTAGCTCCGAAGCCACCTTCGCCGGTCCACATCCACGAGCCGCAACATCCATTCCCACAAAGCACCACGTTGGCACTGTCTGCGGAATGTAGCGCGCTTCTACAACAAGAACTCTCACGAAAATTGGAGGATCCCGGCCAATTCACGCTGCCATGCACTATTGGAGACGTCTGCATCGACAACGCTTTGTGCGATATAGGTTCGGGCATCAACCTCATGCCTGTGGCCATCTTCAACAAGCTGGAAGTCGGTGAACTAAAACCCACGCGCACCATTCTCCAACTGGCGGACCAGTCTGTAAGGTATCTGCGCGGCTTCGTGGAAGACATCCTCGTCAAAGTCAGAAAATTCACTTTCCGAGCTGATTTCTACATCATCGACATGGACGAGAACCGCAACATCCCCATACTCTTGGGAAGAGGTTTCTTAGCCACATGTGGTGCTCTCATCGACGTGACGAAATGTGAACTGAAGACGCGAGTGAAGAATGAAGAACAGACGTTTGGGATCTACAAAGCCCGAAAGCGCGAAAATGAGAAAGAATGGGCTTTCTTCCTCAAGATAGACGAAGTCAAACCTCTACCGCCTACATCACCACCACGTACTACTCCGGAAAAAACGTTGAAGGGCAAGAGAAGTGATGCGACGCCGAAATAACCAATCAAACCGACGCGAGGACAATGGCCAACACCGTTTAAAGAGGTGTGGAAGAAAACAGAGCACCGGAATGAAAATGAAGATCCACCGCCGCTTGAGTGCGGCGGCCACGAGTAGGGGCGTTCGACCACCCCCACAAGGTAAGTCGCTCTATCCATGTTTTGCATAATTACATTGGGGTCAATGTAAGTTTTAAGTTTGGGGGGGTAATTGTTTGTCTTGCGGGGGATTTTTGTACATTAGTAGTTGATTTTCTAGGATGTTTTTGTTTTTTTTAGGATAATTGGTAGAAATTGGTGTTTTGTGTGCTTTAATTGACTCAATAAATGTTTGCCAATGATATGGATAGTCTTAAGCCGTAGACATGTGAAAAAAATCCGTGAATTACCGAGTGAAAAAGAATTCTGTTGAGTTTTGTGTTATCACTTAAAGCCCGAATAATGTTTGTCTCGATGCTTAGACGACCTTGAGTAGTAGTCTAACTCAGTTTTGAAAAGTGACCACCGAACACACTAAAAACCTTTTCGGATCCCTAATCGAAGCGAAATTGAGCGCACATTGATCTAGTAAGAATGATATAGGCGTTAGGAATAACCTGTCAAGCCAAAAAGCCAACCCGAGAATTTTTATCAATTAGAACCCACTCACAAAAAGTCGAACGTTTTACCCTTCTCGATACTTAGTCAGAAAAAGTCGAGCCATTAATTTTGAAAACCCCACAAAGAACCTCATTGACTTTAGCGACTCTTGAGTGACATTGTTGAGTGAATTTTTTATTTTATGACATGTTCTCCGACTCGTCTCTACATATTACATTATCCACTAGACACACCACACCGGTGTTTATTTATATTGTTATGTACCGAAAAAAAAATCTGAAAAAAGATAAAAAATGCGAAAAAGAAAAAGAAAAAAAAAAGTGTTTAGTTATGTCATATATTTCTATTTTGGCGTGGTGTTCTATGTTTTTGTTTTAGAGAGTTGTCGCTTGTCGTTGAGTTGAAGTTTGGGGGGAAAACACGGGAAATAAAACACAGTAAAACGTTCGTGTTAGGCGAAATTTGATGCCAAGAACGTGGGGATGGGTGAGAATGAGCTTTGTACGAGGGTTGTGATTTTGGTGAGATATTTGAGTCGCTAAGGTCGATGTTTGAGCCACTAAAAATTCCATTCCATACCTTTGACCCTAGCCTGTAACATTACAAGCCTTTAAGAGCTATTGACGAGCTAGAAAGGACATGTGCGCATTAGTGGAGATCAAGGGTGAAGAGAATGCTTATGGTGTGTCGAATCGAATAAACTATCATTCAAAGAATCGATTCTTGTGGTCGCATATTAGGATTGGGAAAGGCTACGAGACTTGGGAATCAAAAGCTAATCGACACAATGAACATTGCAAACGGCTTGAGCTAACATGAACTTGTATGGATTCTCTTACATTTGGTAGTTGATTTAGAGTTTAAAACCATGGATTTCAGTGTTGATGTAAGTCTAGAGGTTTGAAATTGAGGCAAATATGAGTCATTCATTTTACGTAAAACATTGAGATTTACCAGTTTAGTGTAGGTAACTTCTTTGGTGTATTTTTGTTTTGTGTCTATTGTTTTGTCGCTTGAGGACAAGCAACGGTTTAAGTTTGGGGGTATTTGATAGGTGCTTGTCGGACGTAGAAAACTCCTACTATCCCAACTAAATCCGAGCTTGTTCTTGAGTAGTTTTGAGGTTTTTCGTGTGTTTTGAAGGTTTTCAGGTCAAAAGTGGATTTCTATTATACTCTGGGCAAATCTATACAAATCAAGGCATTCGGGATCACAAACGAGTAAAAAATGAAGCACGTGATAGAACCTCGCGCCGCGACCCCCATAGCGTGCGCCGCGAGGTTTGGAAAGCACCCCGAGCCATCTCCGAGCAGTTTGCGCGTTCCGCGAGGCTATGGAATTGTTAACCTCGCGCCGCGACCCCTAGACCGCGCGCCGCGAGGTCGAAGAACTTTAGCGTCGAAAATCCCCGAGCGTCAAGCGCGGAACGCGACCTCCCGAGAAGAACTACCTCGCGCCGTGACCCCTATACCGCGCGCCCCGAGGTGCGCGAATCCAAAAGAGGAAACGCGTTTTCTGGAGCAATCTGGGCCGTCGGATCAAGTTTTGTTACCCAGTCTACTCCGAAAATTAGAGGAAACACCCTGATTTCGACCTAAGCCTATAAATTCACTTCTCAACTTCTTGTTTAGGACTTCTTAGCACTTTTTCGTTGTTTTCACTTAGTATTTGGGAGAGATAAAGAAAAAGAGGAGAGCCGTTCTTCATCAATTCACGCCAATCACAGTTTTCCCGTATTTTTAATTTTCAATTTAGTTTTTAATTATGGTTTCTTCTTCTCCCTATTCTTTTATTTTATTTTTGTTTTCTCGCTACGCCATGAACTAATTCCATTAAGGACTATGGCGTAGCGGGTTTAGGATTCGGTTATGGATATGATTTAATATATTGAAATTCAATTTTCATTCTCTATTGCTTTGCTTAATTCAAATCCGTTTTAATGCTTGATCGAGATTAGCTACCTTGTTCATAATTTTATACTTCAACTTGATGCTTGAGAAAGATTAGGTTGTTAGTGTTTTGGTTTGAATTACTATAACGCATGCCTAAGCTAGAGATAGTTAGGTTGTCGTAGAATCGTGTGAATACTCTTGATATGAATGCATGTTTTCGTTAGGGATTGAGATCGAGAGAAGATTTTCCTAATTTTAACATAGGTTGTTAGATGCTCGAGAGAGATTTAGCAATATTATTCTGTGAGTATGGTTAGCAAAGAGTAGTGAGTTGATTATTGATTGTGCGTCAAATTCGTGTATCCAAACCGTTGAATAAACCCGTGAAGCCTTGGTCCTTAGCCTCTCTTTCTGCTTACAACTTTTATTTGATTATTTTGTTATTTAATTGTTTTAAAACTTGTCAATAATTTCTGACATCTTTCCATATTTCCTTTTAGTTCAATTCGTGCTAGCTGATTTGTTTGTTAATTAAGCTTGTTCCTCGTGGGATCGAAACTCGTACTTAATTCACTATATTAATTGAGCAACACGTGCTCTTGTGCGCGTCAAAATCGCAACAAGTTTTTGGCGCCGTTGTCAGGGAACAAGTTTTAATTGCAATTCAATTAACTAGATTTCAATTTGAACATTCTTTTATTTTTGTGTCTCACCCGTTTTTGCGTAGTCTTTCTCTTTTGAAGGTTAATGCGAAAATACGGTGATTCGAGTCTCCTTCCGATATATTCAGAAATCGAGAAAACGTGCAAGAGAAATCGAATGCAAAAGAAGCAAAACATAGATGAGAAAGTCATTGAAGAAGTGATCATGGCCAATGAAGAAAGACTACTCCTCGACTATGTGTTACCCACCACTCAAGGGTATCGCTCGGCCATTGTCAATCCGGCCATCGGAGGGAACCAAAGCTTCGAGATCAAGACGGGGACGATCAACATGATCCAGCAAAACCAATTCTCCGGAGCCCCGAATGAAGATCCGAACGAGCACATCTCCAACTTCAACGAGATGTGCGGGACATTCCAGATCCACAACATCAACGCGGACGCCATCCGACTCCGACTGTTCCCATTGATTGTGCGTCAAATTCGTGTATCCAAACCGTTGAATAAACCCGTGAAGCCTTGGTCCTTAGCCTATCTTTCTGCTTACAACTTTTATTTGATTATTTTGTTATTTCATTGTTTTAAAACTTGTCAATAATTTTTGACATCTTTCCATCTTTCCTTTTAGTTCAATTTGTGCTAGTTGATTTGTTTGTTAATTAAGCTTGTTCCTCGTGGGATCGACACTCGTACTTAATTCACTATATTACTTGAGCAACACGTGCACTTGCGCGCGTAAAAATCGCAACATTATCCAATTTTTTTTTTCTTTACCTCTCAATCTCACAACTCGAATTATCGCTGTGAGGCATAGAAAACGCAAAAATTGTGCTAAAGAAATCGTCATCGTTGTTCTCTTTCAGCGTCACCGCCAACATCTTCCGCCTCTCACCAACGGTCCCATTGGCGAACTCGTCTTCCTCCTCCACTGCTACCGCTGCTTCCACGCCTCCGGCGATTCCATTGAACCGTCTTTATGCTCACTGGAGCTTCTTCTTTCTTTTTGGCTTTCGTCCTTTGCACACAATATGTTCAGATTTGATTGGTTTGTACATTTGACTGAAATGGATTAGGGTTATGGTTTTGGGGGTTTTGGGATGTGAAGATAGATTGAATAATTTATGGCGGGGGTGAGAGAATTTATGTGACATAGGACGTAGAAAAGCGGAATCGAGGTCGGAGAGAGAGCAAGAGTGGACGAATCCTAGGTGTCAAAGGCCCGTCTCCAACGATGCTCATGGATCTTCCTTATCATATAGACTCTCTGTTTGTTGTTTATGTTTTTACTGTTTTTCTTTTCTTTTATTTATTTGCCTTGTTTTAGTAGAACGTTAGAACCAAGGTTCGACATCCCGGGGGTTCCGGTCGGGATCCCCTGAACCGGAGGGGACCGGGACGGGACTAGCAGAAACCGGTCCCGTGAACTAAACCCGGTCGAATCCCGACCAGATCCCGCGAATCCCGGTGTTTCTGGTGTGCGTCCCGCCGGATCCCGCTCAGTGGAAGCCATTTTTGTCTAGATCCCGGGGAACCCGAGAGGTATCATCCGAGTATTTCATTATTTAGGATTTTTTTTTCAATTTTTTCTTATGAATTGATGATTATTGTGATGGTATTGTTGAATTTTAATTAATTTCGAGATTAGTTGATTATTGTCATGATAAAGTTGAATTAAAATGTTGATTACAATTAATTTGATGATAATTGTGATGGTTATGTTGATTTTTGTCATATGAATTGATGATTATTGTGATGATATTGTATTTTGTTTAAGAAATCGGTTTATGTTTGGTATGAACCTTTGTTTGAATTATGAACTATGAAAACTATTTTTATTATTGTAAAATATTTGTCTGAATCCCCCTCGGGTTCCTCCATTTTTTGTTAGGTTCCTATCCGGTAAACGGGTTCCTACCGATACCGGTTTCCTTTTTTTTTCCTGAATCCCCCTCGGTTTTCTCTTCGGTAAATGGTATCCCCCAAAATTGGGGTCTCGGTACGGTGACGGTAACAGTACAGATGGATTTTTTTTAAGATCATAAGAACTTTGTTTTTTTTTTAATTTTTTTACTATTATTATTATCGAACAGAACTGGGATTTTGGGCTGTCAAAAGTGGGTTGTTGCTTACCTATAGTCCCATTCAAACAACTTTTTTATTTTTTTTTTCTCAGAGGACTGTAAATGTAGTTTTAGACATTGTTGGTCAATTATTTACACAAGTTTCAATGTTTTTAATAATAATAATAATAATAATTAGTTACATATATCATCCTTCAACTTTGACACGAATAACGATTCACCCTTCATGTTTGAAATCTTACAAAATCGACCTTATATTTGTACATTGCAACAAACGTAGTCTTTCTGTCAAGGATCTGATGCTGGTGTTGAATAATTGAGGATAAAATAGTATTTTGCTTTCTTTTCTTCAATATTTCGCTTTTTATTATCATATTTAAAAAATAAAAATATGGATTTGGTTTCTAATAATATTTTTTTTTGACAAATCAAAATAAAAAATATCGTATAATTAGTTTGTTTACAATGAAATCTGGATCAATACGATGTTCACCTCTTTATTACAAAAGATCAAGTTCATAAAAAGAATACTAAAAAAAATACAACGGATCAATTATTTTCTTTTTTTTTTTATTTCACCATTGTCGTACATGCTCAGATTAGGCAAAGAAATCTTCTCGGAAGACAAAGGCTTGGCTCAACGACTCTGTTGCACAAAATATGAGAATGCGATATTGGAGAGCCACCGTGGCCGGAGAGATGGCGAAACCATGGCATCGATTCCCTCTTTCGCCAGTGGGTAGCTAGACATGAGCTCGGAAATAGCCTCGAAAGAGAGCACGACTAGTTTTCCAACAAGTTGTTAAAGAAAAAGCCCCCAAAAAAATTGGAACTCTCGGGACGATTTTTTTTCTTCCATTTTCTCTCGATGAATCGACTCCCTCTTCTCTCTTTCTCCCTAAATCCGAGAACCGAGTCTCTTGAAATCCCTAGCTCTACACACAGATTCAACAAAACAAACACCCAAGAACAAGGGAAAAAGAAAAACAAATTTGATTCAGCCAAACCAATGCTTCATATTGGGCTTAAATAAAGGCCATATTTGTTGGAATAAAGTGTTGGAATAAAGTTAATAAATAAATAAATAATATTTATTAACATGTGGATGGCTGATTTTGTTTGCCAAAATTGGACCTAAGTTGAATGAGAAATTGACGAGCTGGGGCGAGCTGGACAAAGTCACTTAGCTCGACTAGATAGGACGAGCTGGGCAGCTCGACTAGATAGGACGAGCTGGGCAGCTCGACTAGATAGGTCGAACTGGACGAAGTGACGGAGTCACTTCAGCTCGACCGGGCGAGCTCGACTGCAGAGGTCGAACTGAATCAGCTCGACTGGAGAGGTCGAACTGAATAGGCTCGACTGGCAGGGTATGAACTGATCAGCTCGACTGGCAAGGTCGAACTAATCAGCTGTACTGGCAAGGTCGAACTGATCAGCTCGACTGGCAAGGTCGAACTAATCAGCTCGACTGGCAAGGTCGAACTGGATCAGCTCGACATGCAAGGTCGAACTGATCAGCTCGACTAGGCGAGGTCGAGCTGGACGTATTGACGTAGTCATTCAGCTCGACAAGGGCGAGACCAACGTACTAGAGGTCGAACTGGATCAGCTCGACTGGAGAGGTCGAACTGATCAGCTCGACTAGCGAGGTCGAACTGGACGAGCTCGACCAGACGAAGTGACTAATTAAAGCCTACGGTTTTTTGGGCTTTAAGTGCACTTTATGGCTGTGTACAAGCGCCATTAATGCTTAAAAACGTTGGACGCCCTGAATGGTTTGAAACGGTGTAATTACTGGGTGTAATGACCTGCGTTATTGCCTTTATGGCTGGACGTTTTGGAATTCAAACCTCACTACCTTGGCCTATATAAAGAGGTTTAAGCTCTCATTCATACATACGGAAGGATACCGTAATATACATAGAGAAAATTCATCTTTCCCCACTGTTCCCGGATTCTTTCTCTTCCCCAAAAAATATTCTTTGTCTTGGTGATAGTATTCTCACAGGTTCTAGTTCGCTGAGAGAGTCAAGTGGTTGGTGCTCAACTTGTCTCTAAAGTCGTTGTATCCTGGGAGGCTTTCGCTCACGAATTCCAGCACCTGTGGGAGGGCGATAAAAAGCTTCAAGGAAACCGTCCAACGGGCCTCGACTTTTCCGATCTGTTTTTGGTTTTCTCCGGTTCTTAGTACAAAGGTGTAACCGGGTTTTTTGTAATTTATTTACGTGTATTTTCCTAACAAGCAATTTGTCTTTATTCGTCTATATCAATATTATTTATGTAATATTGCTAACAATCTTGAAGCTTTTTAGTACAAAGACAGGTTGCGTGGAGAAAGGGAAAAATAATAATTTTCCTTGATTGTTCGGATTTGTTTGAAAATAACTGACTTGTGAATTTTCTTTTGTAGAAAATATGACTAACGTGAACGACAACGACTCGATGAACTTGAATGTTGGAGGGAACGTTGGAGACAACCCCTCCATGGTGAACACCCCGCCAAACCTGATCAACATCGGCCATATTCCCGTGGTTCTGGGACAAGGCTCGATGGCGGCTACGGCCGGGAACGGACCCGCGGGTCTTGTTCAACCTATGGCGGGTTTGGGCCTAGATGGTTCAAACGTGGGCGTGGCTCGAGGGCCTCGCACGGTGATGCCGGCCGAGAGGCCTGGGAAGTTTGACGGACTCGACTTCAAAAGGTGGCAACAAAAGATGGTTTTCTTTTTGACAACCATCGGACTTGCACGGTTTTTAACCGAAGATCCTCCGGCCACTCCTCGAGAGGGTGAAGCCGACCCACAAGTGCTTCGGGCCTATGTGGGGTGGAACGAATCCGACTATCTTTGTCGAAACCACGTGTTAAATTGTCTCGCCGACTCTTTATACAACGTGTATAGCTCTAAAGTATCTTCTAAAGAGCTATGGGATTCGTTGGATCGCAAGTATAAAACCGAGGATGCGGGCTCCAAGAAGTATATTGTGGGTCGTTTCCTTGAGTACAAGATGGTGGACACAAAGACCGTTGTAAGTCAAGTCCAAGAGCTTCAACTCATTTTCCATGAGGTTCAAGCCGAGGGAATGACCATTAGCGAGTCTTTCCAAGTTGCCTCCGTGATAGAGAAGTTACCACCTGGGTGGAAGGAGTTCAAGAACTATCTCAAGCACAAGCGAAAGGAGATGAGTCTTGAGGACTTGGTTGTTCGCCTCCGTATCGAGGAAGACAACCAAGGATCCGATAGGAGACTTAGAACCGTCTCCGAGCGAGCTAACGTCGTCGAACATGGCGAGAACTCGAAGGGGAAGAAGCCCGCCCACAAGCTTGGAGTCAAGAGTGGGACGTTCAAGAAGAAGGGCCAACAAAAGATTGTTGGTAAATGCTACAATTGCAACAAGGTCGGTCACCGAGCTGTCGATCGTAGAAAGCCGAAGAAGAACAAGGAGGCCAATGTAGTGGAGGATGATAATGACCTCCTCGTCGTTGTGGTCTCCGAGGTCAACATGGTTGACTCAAACCCGAAGGAGTGGTGGCTGGACACTGGAGCAACCCGCCACATCTGCACTGATAAGAACTCCTTCTCCACCCTTGAGCTACCTGGAGATGGAGAGAGGTTGTTTATGGGCAACTCGGCCACCTCTGAAGTCAAGGGGGAAGGTGAAGTCTTCTTGAAGATGACCTCTGGGAAGGAATTGAAGCTCACCAAGGTGCTCTACGTGCCTGATATGCGGAAGTATCTGATTTCTGGGACTGTGCTAGATAACCATGGGTTTAGGATGGTTTTAGAGTCTCAAAAGCTTGTATTGTCTAAGAATGGCATGTATGTGGGCAAGGGCTATGTCAAGAATGGCATGGTCAAAATGAATGTAATGGCCATCAAGGCAAAAGATATCAATAAAGCTTCCTCTTCCGTGTATTTGATTGAGTCGTCTAATTTATGGCATGGTAGACTAGGTCATGTAAATTATGACACACTGAGAAAGTTGATTAATTTGGAATGTATTCCAAAGTTTAATATTGACTCAAATCATAAATGTGAAATTTGTGTTGAAGCAAAACTCACGAGAACATCCTTTCATAGTGTTGAAAGAAGTAATGAATCTCTCGACTTAATCCATACCGATATATGTGATTTAAAGTTCATGCCCACGAGAGGTGGTAATAAATATTTTGTGACTTTTATTGATGATTGTACAAAATTTTGTTACGTATATTTGCTTAAAACAAAGATGAAGCTATTGAGAAATTTGTTATATACAAATTGGAAGTTGAAAATCAACTTAATAAGAAGATTAAGAAAGTGCGAAGTGATCGAGGAGGTGAATATGTTGAACCTTTTGGTGCCTTTTGTGCACAACATGGTATTATTCACGAAGTCACTCCACCTTATTCTCCTCAATCAAACGGCGTGGCCGAACGTAAGAATCGCACTCTCAAGGAGATGATGAATGCGATGTTGTTAAGTTCTGGGTTACCCCAAGAAATGTGGGGGGAAGCAATCTTGTCTGCAAATTATCTTCTGAACAAGATACCCCGAAAGAAGGAGGATAAGTCTCCGTCTGAGTTATTTATAGGAAAGAAACCTTCCTATAAATACTTGCGAATGTGGGGGTGCTTAGCCAAAGTAATGGCTCCTGCCCCTAAGAAAATGAAGATAGGACCAAAAACTGTAGATTGTATCTTCATTGGGTATGCACACCATAGTAATGCATATAGATTTCTTGTGTATGACTCGAAAAACCCCGATATACACAATGATTCGATTATGGAATCTAAAAATGCTTCATTCTTTGAACATGTATTTCCTTATAAGTCTAAGGAAGATGAACCGAGCTCATCAAACCATTCTCTTGAGGATATTGAGGAAATAACTCAAGGTAATGATGAAGAGTCCGACGAAGAGATAGAGTCTGAGGGACTTAGACGAAGCAAGCGAGCGAGGGTAGAAAAATCATTTGGTTCTGATTATTTCACCTATATGTTGGAGGGTCCATCTCTAAATTATAAAGAGGCTGTGAACTCTGTTGAGGGTCACTTATGGAAAGAAGCCATAAGAAGTGAAATAGACTCTATCATGCAAAACCACACTTGGGAGTTGGTTGATCTTCCTCCTGGAAGTAAAACACTTGGATCTAGGTGGATCTTTACGAGGAAGATGAAAGTCGATGGCTCAATTGATAAATACAAAGAACGACTGGTAATCAAAGGGTATAAACAACAAGAGGGTGTTGATTACTTTGATACTTATTCTCCCGTGACGAGAATAACTTCTATTAGATTGATAATTGCCGTTGCTGCATTACGCAATCTTGAAATTCATCAAATGGATGTAAAAACAGCCTTTCTTAATGGAGATCTCGAAGAAGAGATCTATATGAATCAACCTGAGGGTTGTATCACACCTGGACAAGAAAAGAAAGTCTGTAAACTTGTCAAGTCGCTGTATGGCCTTAAACAAGCCCCAAAGCAATGGCATGAGAAATTTGATAACGTCATGATGTCAAATGGATTTAAAATCAACGAGTGTGAAAAATGTGTGTACATTAATACCACTGAACATGGATATGTGATTCTGTGTTTATATGTAGATGACATGCTCATAGTGGGGAGTAACGATCGTATGGTCCAATCCACAAAAGATATATTGAACTCAAGGTTCGATATGAAAGATCTGGGAATTGCTAATGTAATTCTGGGGATCAAGATTACCCGAACACCCAATGGGATTGTACTGGATCAAACACACTACGTTGATAAAATTCTGGACAAGTTTGGAAATGACGATTCTGGAGTCTCGAGAACTCCCATAGACATTAGTCAACACTTGTCTAAGAATAAAGGTGAAAGCATCTCTCAAATTGAATATGCTAGAGTGATAGGCAGTCTCATGTACTTGATGAGTTGCACGAGACCGGATTTAGCTTACACCGTGAGTAGACTAGCTCGATATACGAGTAATCCAAGTGCTGAACACTGGAAAGCAATCGTTAGAGTTTTGAGGTATCTACGATTCACTCGTGATTATGGTCTACACTATACGAGATATCCTGAAGTAATTGAAGGTTACACTGATGCAAGTTGGATATCTGATATTCAAGATTCAAAAGCCACGAGTGGTTATGTATTCACTCTGGGAGGTGCAGCCATATCTTGGAAATCCTCCAAACAAACTGTGATAACGAGATCCACGATGGAATCTGAGTTTGTTGCATTGGATAAATGTGGGGAAGAAGCCGAATGGATAGGAACTTTGTGGAGGATATTCCTAATTGGACAAAATCGATGCCTGCAATATGTGTATATTGTGATAACCAATCTGCTATTGGTAGGGCACATAGTGTGATGTATAATGGTAAGTCTAGACATATCCGTCGACGACATAATACCATTAGACAACTTCTCTCATCTGGAGTAATTAGTATTGACTATGTTAGGTCCAAAGAGAATATTGCGGATCCGCTAACTAAAGGGTTAAATAGGGACCAAGTAGAGAAGACAACCAAAGGAATGGAGCTAAAGCCCATGGCAAATAAAGCCAAGGCAAAGGAAACCCAACCATGATGACTGGAGATCCCAAGATCTTGGTTCAAAGGGACAACCTAATTCTCAATGGCTTTGTGAGGTCACTGTGGGGAAAACCCCTAGTCCTATTCCTAAATCTTAAACAGTGACTCCCGTACGAGGTTAAGCTTAGAGCTTTTAATGATTCTAGTGATGCGGGATTACTCTTGACAAAAGAATCACCTATGTGAGAGAGAAGTGGGGCCGCTTCGAAGGAGAATTAATTGGGCTTAATTCTTTAGAAACTCTTACAGAACCAGGCTGATGTTCAGGGCCAAAATGAACATAACCATGAGAAGAGAACCTGTGTCAGGGAGATATCAGTGGGGGATATGTTTATCGTTTATACAAAACGGCTAACAGTTCAAGGACAACGTGTCTACTGAGTAGTCAGTAAAGATGGCATATCTTTCCGAGGGAAGGTTCAAAGGCTTTGCCTACCTATCCTATACTGGTATTGACCGTAGAAGCTATCACCACATCGAGTCGTGTCTTTTATAATTGTCGTCTCAATTTCATTCATGTGGGGGATTGTTGGAATAAAGTTAATAAATAAATAAATAATATTTATTAACATGTGGATGGCTGATTTGTTTGCCAAAATCGGACCTAAGTTGAATGAGAAATTGACAAAGTCACTTGGCTCGACTAGATAGGATGAGCTGGGCAGCTCGACTAGATAGGACGAGCTGGGCAGCTCGACTAGATAGGTCGAACTGGACGAAGTGACGGAGTCACTTCAGCTCGACCGGGCGAGCTCGACTGCAGAGGTCGAACTGAATCAGCTCGACTGGAGAGGTCGAACTGAATCAGCTCGACTGGCAGGGTATGAACTGATCAGCTCAACTGGCAAGGTCGAACTAATCAGCTGTACTGGCAAGGTCGAACTGATCAGCTCGACTGGTAAGGTCGAACTAATCAGCTCGACTGGCAAGGTCAAACTGGATCAGCTCGACAGGCAAGGTCGAACTGATCAGCTCGACTAGGCGAGGTCGAGCTGGACGTATTGACGTAGTCATTCAGCTCGACAAGGGCGAGACCAACGTACTAGAGGTCGAACTGGATCAGCTCGACTAGAGAGGTCGAACTGATCAGCTCGACTAGCGAGGTCGAACTGGACGAGCTCGACCAGACGAAGTGACGAATTAAAGCCTACGGTTTTTTGGGCTTTAAGTGCACTTTATGGCTGTGTACAAGCCATTAATGCTAAAAAACGTTGGACGCTCTGAATGGTTTGAAACGGTGTAATTACTGGGTGTAATGACCTGCGTTATTGCCTTTATGGCTGGACGTTTTGGAATTCAAACCTCACTACCTTGGCCTATATAAAGAGGTTTAAGCTCTCATTCATACATACGGAAGGATACCGTAATATACATAGAGAAAATTCCTCTTTCCCCACTGTTCCCGGATTCTTTCTCTTCCCCAAAAAATATTCTTTGTCTTGGTGATAGTATTCTCACAGGTTCTAGTTCGCTGAGAGAGTCAAGTGGTTGGTGCTCAACTTGTCTCTGAAGTCGTTGTATCCTGGGAGGCTTTCGCTCACGAATTCCAGCACCCGTGGGAGGGCGATAAAAAGCTTCAAGGAAACCGTCCAACGGGCCTCGACTTTTCCGATCTGTTTTTGTTTTTCTCCTGTTCTTAGTACAAAGGTGTAACCGGTTTTTTTGTAATTTATTTACGTGTATTTTCCTAACAAGCAATTTGTCTTTATTCGTCTATATCAATATTATTTATGTAATATTGCTAACAATATTATCACCAAGAAGGAACTCGCTCCTCGTTCTTCCTACTCCAAAAGGCAAACCAAGAAGATGGTGCATTTGTGCGAAACATGATCTGTGAGGTCGTTAATTTTGCGCCTTAGGGTCAGAATTGGATTGAAGCTAGGTTTGAAAATGGATTTAGGTCTTGTTTTAATTTTGTTTCTCAATATGAATCGATTCATCGCCATCAGAGTCGACAAAAAAAAAACGAAGAGAAAAACATAAAAAGAGGGCTTTTTCGATTTTTGAGAAATGGAAAGTTGTTCAGGGATTCACAAAGAAGACAATCAGTTTGCTAAAGAGCTCATCTCACTCTATCTCTTCGAAAGTCCTCAACAATCAATTCGTCACCATAGTCATCGGAGAAGTTTATCTCAACTTATATTTTTATTTTTCATTCGAATGGGAATGACAAAAAATGGGAGAGAAAGAATGGTATTTAACTATAAATTAAAAAATGGCTTAACAATAAATTTATAATTTTATCCCTACATGTTACTCCACGTTAGCATTATTCGTTTATAATATGTTAAATATTTAACTGAAGGATTATACTTGTTGCAATGTAAGAGTATGAGGTCAATTTTGTAAGATTTCAAACATCGAGGGGGTGACACGTTATTCTGGTCAAAGTTGAGGGGGTAGTAATAATAATAATAATAATAATAATAATAATAATAATAATAATAATAATAATAATAATAATAAGGGTAATTAAGATATATAGCCTCCTGAAAATAGGCAATTTATTTTTAGCCCACATTTTGTTAATAAATGGTAAATAGCCAGGAGGATTAATTTACAGCCAAAATATGACTAGACTACCCTTTTGTTTTCCCGCCCAGTTTCTTTCAATATTTACACGTAATCAAGTCAAATATTTGGTTATTAATGCTTGCGAATATCAAGGAGGTAATTATAACCGTGTAGCTGCGTTCACACTTAACCACAACCGCTCCCATTTATAGTTTTTCAAAAAAAATGAAAGAGAACCGAGAGAGAGAGAGAGAGAGAGAGAGCCGAGAGAGGGATCGAGGGAGTGAGAGATCGAGGAAGAAGAGAACGCTCGACCGGACCACCACCAAACACCCCGTCATGAGCGGACCCAAAACCCGCGCGCGCTCGGACCGGGGAGTTGTCGAGAAGAGATTGACGAGGAGTTCGGCTAGAATCAAAGAGGACCGTCGGAATTCATCAAATTGAGAAGGTATTTCCCGTGAAAATTCATCAAATTGAGAAGGTATTCATCAAAGAGAACCGTCGAAATTCAAGAGATTGATTTTATTTTTTCTCGTGCTCCCTGTTTGAATTTTCCGAGAAGAGAGGAATCTGCGTCCAAAGGTCCCGATCGATATTATGGACTCCGCGAAGAACAATTTTTTTTTTCAGTATGTTCGTGTAAATAGAACACATATTTACAGTATATTCGTGTAAATACGAAGCTTATTTACATTATATTCATTGTAAAAACAAAGCATATTTACAGTATATTCACTGTAAATACAAAGCTTATTTACAGTATATTTACAGTATAATTGTGTATTTGCACTGAAAAAAAATTCTGGAAATATTTTGAGCATGAAAATTCTGGAATTTATGAATATATGGAAGAGCAATGAATGAAGAATATATTGACAGATTTTATCCATAATTAATTGCACGAAAATAGAAACTAATTACCTAAAGTCAACGCCGAAAATTTCCAAATACATAACAATTAATGGCTGAGAACTTTCAAAATCTGCTCAAAATTCAAATTTCAAATTTGAAAACTTCCCTATTCGGTTTCAATATTTAATTCGAAATTAAAAAAAAATTGCCTAATTAAAATAGCGTAAGGGCAAAAATGTAAAACTAATTCAATTAATAAGATGTCACGTAAGTAAGATGGCTATTTACGGGAAATTAACGAAAGGGTGGCTAAAACTAAATTGCTACACATTTCGTGGCTTAAGCAGCCAATTATTTGTAATAATAATAATAATAATAATAATAAGGGTCAAGCGGTTATATAGCCAAATAGAACTTAAGCTTTTGCAAAATAGTCATAGTTTGCCAACTATAAGCAAACTAGCCCAAGTAAGATTAATCTAGGCTGGATTAAATTTAATCCCAACGAACTATAAAGACAGAATGTAAGCTGGATTAAAATTAATCGAGGCAGGATTAAAAGTCGTAGTACTCTCAATTGGCTATTTTTCTATACCTAATGAAACTATGACTATTTTGCAAAAGTCATAGTTTGAATAGGCTATTTCATATCATTTTTCCTAATAATAATAAGTGAGAGTATTTTGATAATTACACTTGTTTTAAGCCACATGTGACATTCACGTCAAAAAAATTCTAACGGAGTTAGAAAAAATTGACGGAAGGAAGAACATCACAGCAAATTGAGAGTTCAAAGGAGTTTTATGGAAAATGAAGTTGATGGGATAATTTGTGACTCGACCTAAAATTCATGGGGATTCATGTAATTAACCATATCATTAGTTATATTTTGTATAAATAATTATTAATTACAAATATTAGTATATGTTTTATCAAACACTAAATCTGTTTATACTAACGGCTATAACAATTTTACGTTTACTAAATATTTATCTACTTTTTAAAAACAATAATCTTTTTTACAACATAATTTAAAAGCACTTTTGTTTAAAAGTGTAACAACCAAACGGAGCCTATATTTTTTAGTTAGTAAGTATGTCAGTTTGGGTCGTTTTTTTTTTTTTTTTTTTAATTTTTAACTTGTTTAGAGAAAATAACTAATATCATGTATTCTAAGTAAACCTGGCTTACCGGTAACTCTCGCACGTCCCGCTCCCGCTTCTGCCCGGACTCCCGTTAATTGGCCAAACGGGAGTCCCGTCCCGTTAAGTAATGGGACGGGACTTTGCCTAACGGGATTTCGGGACCCCGGTAGGCATAAAAAAAATAAAAAATTCGGTTTTAAATGAATTTAAATAATTAAATAGAGGGATGTAATTGAAAGGAATTTAAATTAAGTGGGTAGAAAAGAAGATTTAAATGAAGTTCAATAATTATATACAAGTGTTAGGAATTCTTGCCCACGAGAAGATACTTATGTAAATTCTCGTTGAAATTATTAATAAAATAAAGTTTGACATTTATTATCTATTTGAATTGAAAGCGTTATTTCTTATTTAATAAGATTTATTAAACATTCATTATTCCATAGCCTCCGTATCTAACTGAGTCACGTGCTGGGCACCTGAGTTCGGGCGGTGTGCTAAAACATGGTCGATGACTGATATACGCCTGGAAAACTATATCTAAAGTCATATATGTGGAACACATGGGTGAAGGCTGATCACTATGTGGGAGCATTCTACACTTGTGGTAAGTGTACGAGTCGGACAGGTCTTGGTGTAGATGTGTCGTTTAAGGACCGTTACGACACACTAACCGAGGCCACTATGATGGTCACAGTGAGACTTGATCTAAATCCTGAAGTGATCATGGACACTGGGTTATGTTACTGAGCTCTTTGACTCATTCGCTAAAAGTCTATTCATGCTAATCACAGCTTTTGTCTTGGGAGTTTTCTCATAGCATAATTCGAGTGGGAATTGATTTACAGATACGGAATCCAGCCTTCCTGAAAGCAGGTTAATGTTCTCTCACCTAAGGGTTGATTCCAGAACCGATAGATTGCGCGCACTTTCGAAGTAAGTAACGTTCGAAAGAATCTTTCGCTGGGGAAGCAACAATGCTTAGGGCTGATATGTATCAAGAGAAGTATAGCGGAAAAATTGACTTCTCTCGATACGGGTTGAACCTGGAGGATCTTGATCACGAACTGACTATATCAGTGGACACTCGTCACGATGAGTAAATATAATTCTAGTATAAAGGAGAGTTCAGTCTTGGCTTACAAGGTGGAGTATTTGACCAAGATTAGACGAATCGATGGACAAAAGAGAAAGGACTATTTCGTCTTTTTCATCGGATTTGTTAAGCTTCTATTACTAGGTCCATAGTCCCTGATTCGGCTCTAATAAAGGCGGATAAGAACTTTCGTATAATAATGTTTATCATTATTAAATCTCACTTGCTGTAATTGTGATTGACAGCATTAATTCTGGAAAACGGGTATTCGCAGAATTAAATAAATATTTATGGTAGAGTTGTTTATTTATTGTTTGATCAAGTAAATAAACAATTATTAATTATCTGTTTATTGTTGGACCAAGTAAATAAATAATTAATTGGGTTTTAAGCAATTGGGCCTTGAACAAAATATGAAAATCGAATTAGGGTTTTGGCACTAGGAATTTGCGCAAATCCCCTTGGCCGTGTGCCATCAAGTTCGAAATTTTCATAATTGGTATTTACCAATATTTTCTCTTTAGTTGTTTAAATAAAGGAGAGAGAATAATATAAGATATTTTCCTATATTTTCTCCTTATTTAAAGGAGAGTATTTAGGAGAATATTTAGGAGAAAATTTAGGAGAATAATATATTTTCCTTTATTATCTCACTAAATAAATTATTCTCTATTTAAATATCCCATAGATATTGATCTGATGGATGAGAGAAAAAGTAAGATTCACTTGTTGAGATCCAATGGCCTAGATTAAATCATCTAGTGTGAACACAATAAAAGGAAATAAAATATTCTGGAAGATTCCATGAATATCTCCTTTTTACTACTATAAATAGGGGTTCATGAGAAGGCAAAAATTAAGGTTTTTGACCTAATAATTTCGTGCACTCTAGGCTACCTTAGCCGTGCAAAACAGCCCCTCCCTCCCCTCGGAAATTCGTTTCCATTCTTAGTAAAATAAGAGAAAGATCTCGAGACACCTAGTTTCGTGATCTAGTGAGATAAAGACTGTGCCCACTCATCTTTCTTATTCGTCTCGGAGATTACGTTTCGGAAGACTAAGGTGTCATCACATCGAGTCCTTGAACAAGGAGTTCTTTGTTGGATCGTGTGGAAGCTTGTACGTTCAAGACGAAGACGGATTGTGAAAGCTTTCAGTTCGTGAACCGAAAATCAATGTAAGTACTTGTTTACTCTTGATTCGGTTGCTTGACTTATATGATCTCTTATAATAATTAATTAATGTAAATCTAGATCTTGTCATATAATCATTGAATTAATTAGCTCATGATTAGCGTAATTAATCACTTTTCCGCATTTATATGGTTACATGGGGGAATCTTCCCCGACAACAAGGACTTAATTGAAAAGATTTTGAAGTAAATGGGTAGAAAAAATAATAAAAAAAATGTGAAATTAAAAATGGGCCTCCTAAAAAACCTCACCGACCCCTAAAAAGGTGCGATGGCGAGGAAAAAGAGCACCCCTTTCCTCGTTAATTATTTGAAAATTTATACCGGACAAGGGCCGGGATATCCCTTAGTTATACAAGTTAGTCTAATCATTTATGTTTACATTTGCGAAATCAACTTCAAAATCGTCAAGAATATCGAAGCATATGAATGTTTCTTGTGCTCGATTTCTATGTTGAATCCAATCCTTACCGCACGTCAATGCTTCGACCATCTCCGGTTTCAAGCTACATCTTATATCGTCGATGATGCGGCCCGCGCTACTAAAAACCGCCTCAGATGACACGGTTGAAACAGGGATGGTGAGGATGTCTTGTGCCATAGATGACAAGACCGGGAACCTCCTCGCATTCTGTCTCCACCAAACCAAGAGGTCGATCGCTTCGTCATCCGTCCTGACCCAATCGTTCCGATCGTACTCTTGGATCTCCGGATGGGACCGTGCGTTGGTTGCACTCGACCTCGTCTGACTTGTCCCAGCTTCTTGTTGTTGAGGTGATGGGCTGTACGCGAGCGCGTTGACGAAGACATTCGTGTATTGGTGTCTTCTCGGATATTGCGTCTGTGATTGAGATGTTTGTGCTCGGTATTGCGGTAGGAGTTTCGCCTCGTATACCTTGAAAAGATCAAAAAAAGCTTCCACGATCCTCGAGAGATCAAGTGCAATGTAATCTTGGTCCACAAAATGGTTTCTAATGTACTTCAGAAATTTTTTTAAACCACCAATTTTACATCGGACGTCTAGAATGGCTCCAAAACCGTATAATAATGGAACCTTTCCAGCCCCCCAATATTTTAAAAACTTGGCTGTCATTGCTTGAATAGAATCTTGAAAAATTGTTACGTTTTTATATTTATCAAGATGCACAGCAATTGCGGTCATAGTATGAAGACCGAGAAAAGAAGTAGGAGTGTAAACAGCAGAGAGATAACAAGTTTCTTTGTAAAAAATGTCGAGAAAAGAAACAAATGATTCAGCCATCCTAATATCATATTCGGATATAGCGTTTTCGCCATGTTCGCTGTTAATGTAAGAAACAATAACATTGACGTAATGCTCGGATAAGAAGTTGGTCAACATGAGAAAGGTAGAATTCCACCTAATTTTGTTATCTAGGTGAAAGGTGCGTTCTTGGAGACCGTTTAGTCTAAGGCGTCTCTTAAGCTCATCTACTCTAGAGGTTGAACTATTTATCCAACTAATGTAATTCCTAATCTTGTTGATCGAAGGGTAATAACTAGCGGCTCCGGCTTGAACTATGAGGTTTATGATATGGGTAGCACAACGTTGATGCAAAAGGGTATCGTCAACGTTAAGTTTCTCCTTTAACTCCCTAATTATGGCGTTGTTGCTTGTGGCATTATCTAAGGTTACAGATATAATCCTATTGCTCAAACCCCACTCACCTATAACACTAACTATGATGTCTAATATGTTTTCACCAGTTTGAGAACCTTCTAACCTCCTAAAGGCAATGATACGTTTGTTTAGGTTCCAATCGTCGTCTATATTGTGCACTACAACGCTCATGAAATCCATCTTAGATTGACCAGTCCATATATCCGAGGTTAAGGCAACGCTATATCTACCAGATGATATTGTGTCTTTCATTTGTTCCTTTTCTCCTAAAAACTATTTTAGGATATCGGATCTCAAGGCTTTCCTAGACATAATTTGAACATTTGGAATTATAGAACTAATGAATCTAACGAAGCCTTGAGATTCGATATGACTAAAAGATTGATCGGTGGAAACAAAATATTCTACTAAATCACGTCTAAAACTTACGAGATCGATGTGACTTACCTGGCTTGACGAGGCTCCAGATGGTGTCCCCTGGCAGTGCCTGTGATGACTCCACAATAGCGACGTCCCGACTCTTGTGTTGTGAGCGCTGAATATTTTGCCACAACTGTGACATTTTCCGGCTTTTTCGCCATTCGCAATCACCTCTTCAAAGAAGGTCCACACAACGGACCTATCACGACGTCGTTGTGGTTGTTGTTGTTGAGGTGGTTGTTGTTGTTGTTGTTGAGGTGCTTCATGTTGTTGTTGTTGTTCTTGTTGTTCTTGTCGTGCTCGTCGTTGTCGTCGTTGTCGGGTCTCCTCTTGTTGTTCATGTTGTCGAGGTCGTGGAACTTGAGTTCGAGGTTGAGGTGGTGGTGGTTGTGGTAGGTCTTGTTCTTCTTCCTCCTCCTCCTCCTCTTCTTCATTTGGATTTTGGGTTTCATCGTCATCTTCTTCTTCATTTGGATTTTGGGATTCACGATAATGTTGCTCGAATACTTGAAATTCTTGAAAAGCCACTTCGGATGGCGGAATTTGAACTTGATAGGCTTGCTCGGGATCCATTTGAGGGTATTATGGCACTTGGGTGTTTGGAATTTCGGTGAATTCCGAATGGTTGAAAGTAGGAGCAACATAATTTGGATCGAAGGAGTATTTGGTGTTTGGGTCGGGGGCGTTTTGAGATAAGTGCAACCAATTTTCTTCAAAACGGTGCATTTGTTGACCTCGGGAAGCTCTTCCCCTTCGACCTCCTTGGTTGCGGGATGATGAGGCCATGCAAAAATGAAAGCGTTAGAGAGAATTTGAGATTAAAATCGAGAGAGTGTGAGAGAATTTGAGATTGAGATTGAGAGAATTTGAGAGAGTTTGAGAGAGTTTGAAGGGAAGGTGTGAAGAAAATGAATGAAATGGGGAGGTATTTATAGATTTTAGAAATAAGTGGGTAAAAATAAAAAATAAAAAATTCGGCTGAAAGTCTTTAAACGGTAAAAAAAAAATGGCTCTTTTTTTTTTGGCCGTTGGATCTTTAAAAAAAAAAAAAAAATAGCGGGACTAACGGGATCACCGGATCCCGTTAGCCAAAGTAACGGGACAGGAGTCCCGTCCGTCAGCCTTAACGGGAACTCCCGTCCCGTTACTGTTCATACCGGTAGCGGGGATTCCGTCCCGTCCCGTTACCGGTAAGCCAGGTTTAATTCTAAGTGATAAAACACTGCTGTTTAATTTAATGTGATAGAGAAAAACTGTATATAATCTTCGCATTTCCTAAAACCTAAAATTTTGGATAGTTACCATTTTACTATTAATAAAAACCTTTTCTATATGACTCTCTGGACGAGAAAAACCAGCTTAAGAACTCCTTTAAAGCTTTTTTTTCTCTCAATATTCTCCTTTCGGCACATTTCTGTCGCCCTCGCATTTCATGGAAGCCCTCGCGAACTCTGTTTTGGTCCCAAACTTCACGGACCATCACTACCCATCTCTCCAAAGCCACCTAGCATCTCCTACCACTTGTTGTTCTTCTTCGTCGTCTTGTTCGTGGTCTTTCGTAAGAACACCAAGCCAGCGAATCAAGCCACTGAAAATCAGTGAGAACAACACTGTCCTCAGACTACGTCGCCGTCACGCCGTATCGGCCGAGGCTTCTGGATTCGCTGAAGCCGGAGAAAATAATGAAGATATTGAAGACGATGATGATGATAAAAAAGATGACAAGTCATTGAATGGCGGGTTTGACCTGGTTTCTGGGGATGTCTTCTCTTTGTCCCAAGTAATGTTTGCTTCAACTCTCTCTTTATTTTTTGCTCAATTAATATGCCTCCTTGTGTCTTTTTTTTTTTTTTTTTTTTTTTTTTTTTTTTTTTTTTTTTGATATTTTGAGTAATTGTGTGTTGTGAATTTTTTAATTTCTTAGTGATTTGAGTCGAGTGTTGTCATTTTTATTTGATCTGTAATATTAGTTGGCCGATTTAACGTATTTATTTGATCTGTTAGCGCTGGGGTTATGGGTTTGGCGCTACTGGTTTGTTTTTGTCATTTAAAGAAGCTGATCAGAAGGTTACAGAGAAAGATGCAAAATTTATCCCTAATTTGTCATATCTGCCACACGTTTGGAACTTGAGACATTTTCTTAGAAAAATTGCTGCAGTAAATGTCAATTTCTGTCATAAATGAAAACAGTTTAACTATTAACTTTTAGTGGTTAGGAGCTTGGAAAGCTGTAAACTTTGGATACCGATGTCCCATGATAACATTATAATGAGTATTTGGCTGTAGATGTAGTCCAGTGGTAAATTTCTGGAACACTGTTCTTTCCCGGGCAGACTGTATTAATAAACACTCAAAAAATTTGAGTAGGTTTACCTAAAAGTGTGAAATAGGGGACGGGTTAGTGAAGTAGTAGCTTTACCAACCGATTTTCTTCTTCTTCTTCTGTATTTGCTCATTGAGTAAGTCTGTACTCTGTATTGATAAGGCCATCGGCCTGGACACATTGCTGTGGTGTCTTTAGGGATTGGGATAGATCTAACTGTTAGACTAACAAAATTTAGTTCCTATTTGACTGTATCGAGCATGTTGAGCTTTCATGCATGTTCTTTACTGATTATGGGTAGTTATTGTATATCATGTAGAGTCTTAAGATTTCCTCTTGAAATCCATCTCTCTTCGTTAGTAGGAATATAACCACTATACTAACAAGAAAAAAGAAAATCCAAAAAGGACAGGGAAATCATGAAAAGATCAAAGAAAGAAAAAACAACTGCCCTGGAACAACGAAGAACAACTATTCAACAAACAAACAACAAACTCGTAAGTCAGTTTCTTTGCATTTGGAAGACTAAGAATCACACGATGGTTAGGGAGATACAATTTTACCTCCAAATCATTTTTTTTATATAATTTTTTTTGCATGTTTGCTGATTATACATTTTATGTGAAATAAATATTTGTGTGGATATTACATTCTCTGTGAACCTTTATAGCCCTTAATGTCCCATTTGACATTATCTCCTTGGCAATATTAGACAATGTATAGGTCAAAGAAATGGGTACTCCAGTGTATTAATGGCATATCTTGTCTTCTAAAGGGCGGTTTGGGTACCGAGAACTCTCTCCACGCGTCACCAAATGCGAGCAATCCCATTTTGGGCCATCACGGAAGCGGAGCCGGAGGAACTAGAGCTGGACTTTTCCGAACACCCATTTCGGGCGGTGTACAAAGCGCCACATCAGCGCATGGCTTACCTCGTCCGGCCTTGGCCGTTCGTAACCTTATGGAGCAGGTCATTACACTTGTCCTATAGAATGATAATAACCTTCTTCCGAGTATCATCTAAATTCTTCTTCTTGTTGTTGCATATTTAAGGCCAGGTTCGCTCATTTATGCACCATTATGTCTCAAATGCACCATCGACGTCAAGGATATCCATTTGGCTCCCTGGTTGACTTTGCACCAGATTCAACAGGCCGTAAGTAATAAAAATCTTCTGGGATGAATTTATTGAATATTTTAATGGACTTTATTATCATTTTCATGGTCCATTTTTTTAATGTTGAAATATGTGTCGTGAACATATAAGTCATGTAATAGTCGATACATTTGTCCTTGGATATGGATATTGTGTACTTGTTTAATTGTGTTGTGAGATGTTCTTTTCTTATGTGATGGCTAAAACTTAGATCCGATATTTTCATTTTCACCACTCGCGATCCACACGAGGAATTTGTTAGCTGATCCGAGGTGCACACTAGTTGTGCAGGTTAGTTGCAATACATGAATGATTATAGTTACTTATTTGACTTTCTCTGTTCCCAAACGATCCTTATGAGCGACTATGGTACCCCAGATTCCTGGATGGAGTGGATTATCAAATGCCAGGGTGACGATTTTCGGCGATGTGTATCCACTTCCCGAGCATCAACAGGTTAGTTTTCGATTTCGTACACTGGGGAGACATAGATTGGTATGGATTCCTCAGAGTGTCTAGAAAGAGAGAATTTTTGTGATCATTTGAAAATAAATTTGCACATTCTCAGTCTCTATACTAGGTTATGATCATAGATAGCATATTTTCTTCTGTTAAAAAGCCGCATGATAGACAGAAATTCATTTGGGAAGATTGCAAGCAGATTTCGAGAAATCTTTTAGGGCTGATTTTTCCACATGGATCATTGGTTTGGTTTCCCCGAAATTAAAGAGGTTTACAGATTGGTCTAGAGAGTTTAGTTGTATTTTATGTTGAAACAGTTGACAAAGTTATGTACCCAATTGAGTGACCATTGTTTTTTTAACGGTAATTACAAATCCTCATAGACAAAAATGCTGTGTTTATGTGTTATATTTAAGATAAAAGAAAATTTGGTTACTTGTCCTTGATTTCTTTACTTAAAATATTTGCTTCGTATTTTTGTACACATGTTGTAATATATATTAGGAGTGGGCTCATAAGCAGTACATTGCCAAGCATCAGCAAGGGCCATCTCAACAATGGGGAAACTTTTATTACTTTAGAATGCAGAATATAAGGTTTGTTGCTTCTTATTTTGAACTGACTAAAATAATAATCAAATCATTGCATATTTATATAAAAAAATTAGCCAAATAAGCCACCGAAAGTCTAAGAATTGCTAGATAGCCAACATTTTGTAAATTTTTTGTAAATAACCACCTAACTTATTTACGGAACTCAAAAAGACAAAAATACCCCAAATCATTCCCACCTATTTTGGGGTTTTTTTTTTTTTTTTTTTCTAGTGCCGTAAATAAGTTGAGGTGGCTATTTACTGAAAATCAACAAAAAGTTGGCTATTATACAAAACGCTTTAAGTCAAATGGCTATATAGCTAAAGACCCTATTTATATTGTGCGAGTTTTTATTTATTTCTTTCATTTCCCTCTCACCCTTTCTGCTGCTTTGGCTTATAAACTATATTGGACATTAAAAAAAATTGATATCAATATATGTCTGCTTTCAATGTTTTCTCACTAACCTCCGAGCATTAATTAAAAATTTATAACAATCTTTTGTAATGGTTTCCGCATGCTTTAATTTTTTTGTTCATGAACTCTTGCATATTTTTCCACACCTAAAGAAAGTATAAGGGAAGTAAATATCGGGATTGGTTTTGCTGTTTTGTTTTCAGTGACATATATTTCATTGGCGGGTTTGGCACTGTTGCTTGGGTTGACGTCAAGGAATACGAAGCGATTCAGCCGGATAAGATTGCAGTTGATGGGGGCGAGCAAAATCTCAAGGTAAAACTGTTTTTTAAATCTTTTCCACCCAGGAAAATAAAAACTAATTAGTAGGGCAAAATTGAATTAGTTTAGCTGTTTACTTAATGTTTAAATAACCTTCCAAAACGGTCTTTATGAGTAACATATTATGATCGAGCATTGAATTTTATGATGGCTCACAAGAATCCTGTAGTTTAAAAATAATAATGAACTAGTGATATGATTCGTAAATTACAAAGAATCATGCAAATGCATAACTTATTCTTTTTCTTTAGGGAGAAAATTTACTAATGCAATGTCTTATTGATCAATTATCGGAATGGTAGGCTGACGGTTCCAGTTTTACCATCCATTTTTTAGGAACTGAATGCAATGTTTTCAAAGCCTCTAAAAGAGCTATTGTCCTCGGAAACCGAGGTTGACGATGCTGCACTTATTTCCATTGACAGCAGAGGAATAGATATTCGGGTCCGTCAGGGTGCCCAGGTACACGATCGCATTTAAACGCTCGAGAATTTATTATGGCTTTGTATTTATTACAAGTTTTAATTACTTTTTATTCTCTCCGGTCAATCCACTTGCAGTTCAACATACAGAGAATTTCCTTCGACGAAGGACAAGCCGTGGAGACATTGGCCGAAGCCAAGGAAGCCCTTTGGAAGCTGATAAAGAAAGGCCGAGTGTTCAATCTGCAGAAATAATGGCAAAGCCACAATGATCTCGCCTTTTTTTTTTTATTTATCTTTCTCTTCAATAAGGAAGAGACTCGACTCGAAATAAGTCTCGTCTTTCCGAGTGTGAGCAGTCCAGAACTGTTTATCTTCCTTCAGTTTAGTATCCCTTTCTAACTTGTTCGGCATGTCGGAACTTTTTGTACTAGCTTTATGCTGCCTTGTTATCGCTTAAAAGTTTTCAAGCCTTTGTTTTTTCTGTCACTTGGAGGTGAAAATGGGTGTGGTAACAAATTTTGTGAGAAGATTAATGAAAGGTGTCTTTGAAGTTATGTGGGAAAGCAAAAATTGTTGCTTTCGCTTAAGCTTATGGGATTGGGAACCTATTGTGATCAATGTTTTCCGTGGTTACAAGTCACTTAAATGGAGGTTGTCTGCTTTTTTGTTTTGAACGTGTTCTTCATGATCCTTGACTCGCTCTAGAATTGGACGTATGGGACTTCACGTCATCCTCCTTGATTTCACGCTGTTGTCGCACGAAAATGAACAACGATTAAAAGCTTCGGGCGGTTCGACCCAAGGCCGAATCAAGTGGTCGCACCCGAGCCAGAGGTGTGAACTCAAAAGTCTCGAGCTGGGTTTTCTCCGATCACCATGCGTCTCAAAGGAGAGGAGGGGTGAATAGGGGGAGTGATCGTGCCTTTTTGTGTAGGCTACCTACGTACCCGTGTGAATAGGGATCAGGTCAGAACGTAGTTCAAGGCGTATGTAACGCAGTGTGAGGCGCGGAGCCTGGAGGGTATGCTCGACAGAGGAGACAGAGCGTGGAGGAGTCCTCGGCGACGTCTCAGAACTTTGGGATCGAGTGACCCGAGAGAGAATGTGTGTTTTCTCTCTTTTGGAGACGTGGGAGACTCTAAGTCAAGAGTTCCTTGTCGTGGCGGAGATTCCGGATGCGTAGGCGATTTCCAGTCGGAAATGGTGGACGCGTCTAGTGTGCTAGACGCGTAGGTGATTAGTCGTTCGATCGAGAGAGGCAGCGCTCGGGAGTCCCTGGGAGCGCTTCGGAATCTCTGAGAACGAGAAATCGAGAAAAATCCGCTTCAGGCCAAGGATGGCATCCAGAGAAGCAGAGAGAAGTCTCAAGTTTCTTGAGAATGAGTGGGATTGAATAATATTGCTTCCCCCTCAATGAGAGGGGGTATTTATATTAGTTTAAGGGCCTTAGGAGCCTCATTTCTTGTCCATGTGGGACTAGGGGCGCGCGCACTGTCAAGAGGAGGCGCCCAACGCGCGGCGCCCGATCTACGGCGCGCAACCCGCAGCGCGCAAGATGCGCCGCACTGCGCACGGCGTGCTGGGCGCGGCGCGCGCCTGGCTGAAATTTCATGGGCCTTTGCGGCCTTTGTTCTATTGGGCTCGTTGGGCCGTCTGGGCTTCGGATATCACGCTTCTCGGGCGAAATATGAAAGTCTCTACTTGATAAGCGAGACTCGACTCGAGGAGCAAAGCTCGGCTCGAGGATAGTGACTCGACTTGAGGAGCGAGGCTCGACTCGAGGAGAATGCCTCGACTCGAGGAGCAAGGCTCGACTCGAAGAGAATGACTCGACTCGAGGAGCAAGGCTCGACTCGAGGAGAGTGACTCGACTCGAGGAGCAAGATTCGACTCGAGGAGAGTGAATCGACTCGAGGGGCAAGGCTCGACTGGAGGAGCAAGGCTCGACTGGAGGAGCAAGGCTCGACTCGAGGAGAATGACTCGACTTGAGGAGCAAGGCTCGACTCGAGGAGAGTGACTCGACTCGAGGAGCAAGGCTCGACTCGAGGAGAGTGACTTGACTTGAGGAAAAAGGCTCGACTCGAGGAGAATGACTCGAGTCGAGGATCAAGGCTTGACTCAAGGAGAGTGACTCGACTCGAGGAACAAGACTCGACTCGAGGAGACTGACTCGACTCGAGGGGCAAGGCTCGACTCGAGGAGAGTGACTCGACTTAAGGAGCCAGGCTCGACTCGAGGAGAGTGACTTGACTCGAGGAACAAGGCTCGACTCGAAGATAGTGACTTGACTCGAGGAACAAGGCTCGAATCGAGGAGAATGACTCGACTCGAGGAGCAAGGCTCAACTCTAGGAGAGTGACTCGACTCGAAGAGCAAGGCTCGACTCGAGGAGAGTGACTCGACTCGAGGAGCTGAAAGTTTGGCGCGAGGACTTGCCAGTCGTCTTGTGTCGGAAGGCTTGCCGCTCTTCAGGACCTCCGGCCTGATCATCGTCCCTTTGAACGGCGTGTCTTCTCGGCGTCTCGGGTTTTCCGAAAATGATCGACAACATTAGCCCCCCTAGTTCATCGCTTGGGGGGTTCCGGGCGGTGAACTTTTAGTTGTTTCAGCCGGGGGTTTGAGGAAAATTTATTTCCCGAAGCTTCGCCGTCGCGAAGCCTTCGTGATTGCATGTCCTCTCTCTCGCTTTTCCGTCTCTCCCACGAAAACTGTGTGATCAACACGTGGAGGAGGATCCAAGCGGACAGGAGGCGTAGTTCGACGTGGGCGAGGCATATGTGATTGCATCCGTCGCTCTAGCCTCGGAGCAAGGGAAGCTGCACGCGCAAGCAGGCGAGCCCGTGTGCAGAGGCGGACCGGCGTGTCGCGGCTTGTTGATCTTTGGGCGAAGTCCCGCCCAAGTCTTTTTTCAATGGCGTTTTGTTTGATGATATCTTTCTTCGATGGCGTTTTGTTTGATGTAATCACGACCTATTAGGGGAAGATCATGACGTCCGTCTCGGCCAGCTTGGAAGGCGACTGCACTTTTGCATTTCGCAAAGGCGTGCTCATCTGAGGTCTCGGAGACGGAGGTTGCTGCTGCGGGCCAATGCTTCGAGCGAAGTCTCAGCTAGCTCAGGCCGAGCAAAGTCTCAGCTAGCTCCGGCCGAGCGAGGCTCTCGCTCAGAGGCGGAGTTCGCGAGTCTTCGCGAGCAGCTTCAATTAGCTCGCATGGAATGGGGAGTCTCCCAAGGCGAGTGTGATCGTGCTCAGTTGGCGGTGGCGAAGATGGCATGAACTACGCCTAGTATGGCGGTTCAGGTGCGCCTTGTGACGGCATTGAGTGGTTGCGATTAGTCATCATACGCAGCGCCTTATGGCGACTCAGAGCGCGTCGTGAGAGACGGTTGTGTGCGTCATTTAGGCGTCTTAGGTGTTGTCAATGGTGCCCACAAGAAGAGTTGTAGTGTGTATTTATGTACATTTGATGTCATGTAGTCTTACGAAGACTCTTGCTTGTAATTGTTTATTCATTAATAAAAAGTTGAAACGTTCATTCAATCTTCCTTGTCTGAAGCTTTATGATAAAACATTAGTGTTTAGTCCATAAACAAACTAAACAACTTACGAAGAGACAAATGTAGATTTGCATGAACAAACTCTTCGTAGTTTGCTTAAAACGATATATTCGCAATCTAAGGGTCAAATGACTATTGACCCCAGTATGATTGTTAGAAGAATCTATGATGTCTGGTTATGAGGCATTGAGAGTTGGAGACTCTATAGTTCTTCTAGGTATCTTCCGAAGGTACTGAATTGACCAGTGCACTTCTAGAGACAAGATAAGAACAAACCATTTAACCTCTTATGTCTCGAAGTCACTACGTATGAATTGCATCGTGCTTACCTTAATTCTGAAATGAGACATGTCATTTCACACCTTAGTATTCTCATTTGAGAAAGTCAGAGTTCGGACTCACTATGTGATTCCGAACAAGGCCTATTGGTGAAGTACTATGTTGTGAGAATGTCATGAGTAACTTTGTGAAGTTCTCATAGATATGGAATTCATGTACAAGATTGCTGAAATGCAATATATATCACCTCATGCTTTGTTCCTTGGAGTGTGAATAAATGAACTGGCCAGTGTCCAAATTGAGTCTTGACTCTTTTGGATGAAACAATGTGACTTGTTAGCTCCTCGTCAATACATTGTTTCTAACTTCTTCACAAGCGACAAAGGAGTTGATGAAATAACAACTAGAAGGGTAAAATGGTAATTTTGTAAATCCCGACTAGCTGATGATATTCATGAAGGGTAAACACTGATAATATTCTGTGGATCCACTCATTACAATTAGGTTGAATTCTTGAGTAGAAAATAAATTCATTTGAACCGAGAGATTTTCAGTGTCAACTCTTTAGTGGAGTCAGTTGACATTAAGCTAAACTTGGAAAAGGTTTGTGAACTTTTGAGTCCAAGTATTTTAGCTCAAGCTTTGTTCATTTGGGTCCATGAGGTCACTGTCACGAATCGCATCGATTAGGAATAGTTAAACTGGAAGCTAAGTCAAAACAAAAACGAAAATTGTCAAAAGGGTATTTTTGTCTTTTGAGACATAGCATGAAATGAATGTCAATAAATTTTTTGACATTGTCATATGATGACAAATGAAGTTAAAACCTCACGGCCAAGTTAAAGAATTTGGGCATTGAAGATTAATTTCATTTCATGGAATTTTATGTGAAAATTCTTAATGGGCTTTTCTTATTTTGTCATGAACAAATAAAGAAACATCTAGAAGCATGTTCTAGACTCAAAATTTCGTGCATACCATAGAGAGAAAGAGGAAATTATTTTGTGCATTGATGTATGAAGATACTTGCCAAAAGAAAAAGATGAAACAAATTTCCTATACATGGTAATGGGAATTTCGGCCAAGTAAGGAAGGGAACAAAAGAGGAAACAAATCCAAAGGCTGTTTGGCCGTGTGACTCTAAGGGAAGGAGAGCAATATTTGCTCATGAATATGTGATATTCAATGAAAGAGGAAACTACCTTATTGAAGGTAAAACCTCCCCTATAAATAGAGGCCTCATTCCCTTCATTTCATTAATCCAAGTTTAAGAGATTTGAGAGACTCTCTCTCTAGAACTTGGCCGCCCCTCTCCTCTCTCTCTCTAGTCAATTTCGTTTTATTGTTTTGGCATCTAGGTCCTCATTTGACCTAGAGTTTAGCTCTGCGACTTCAAAACTCGTTCTTAAGTCGTAGTGTTTAAAAGTGCCCACTCACTGATTCCTTTAATTTCGAGTGATTTAGTGATAGAAACTTTCGTGGTTGCTCGAGGTGCCGAGGAAAGAAAGAGAGACGTGCTGCAAGAGGAGACGAGCGTTGCAAACTTTCCAAAAGCTTCTCAAAGTTCAAGCTTCAAGAAAGGTTAGTAAACTTCTATGCTCATTATAGTTTTTATTTACATGTGCTTGCTCTTTGTCTAGGTTAGTAAAAAACTGTTTTTACTTGAAAAGAAAATTTTTAAAATTCCGTCGCTTTGCGAAGCGTTAAACTTTTTCTTAAACCCTAGATCAATTCCAACAAATGGTATCAGAGCTATGGTCAAAGATATGCATGTACATGTATTTAAAAATATGAGCTTGAAAATCGTTTTCGAAAGTTTACTAATTTTGTGACAAGTTAGAATTGTTATCTTAGATTTTTTTTTAATTTATTGCTCTTGCCTTTAAATTAAAAATCATGTTGTTTTTCTATGAGTTTGGGATGTTATTAAAACACATTAGAATCAGTTCTAAAAGTTTTTAATTTTTTATATTGAAAAACGTGTTTTAAAGGTTTGAGAAATTTCGAGTAAAATTTTGTGACTAGTTTTATAGTCTTACTTGTTTCTTATTTTTACTTGAATCGTTTTATGCTTGTTGTTATTTCTTTTATACCATGTTATTACCCTGCTAATAAAACACAAATAAAAGCTTTAACAACATCCTAAAACGTTCCGTTACACTCGATTCTTTTTCGCACCTAAAAAGGACCAAGCTTTAATTATTTCTTTTTCTTCGAGCTGGAGTAAAACCCGCAGTAAAAGTGCCATAACTCTCTGCTTAGAAATCTAAATTTAATGATTCTTAAATCAAATTAAAGCTCTGTCTGTCCTCTGTCCAATGCCATCGGTTTCAGGTCAAAAGGACATCGGAGCCGCCAGTTATGGCGATTTTACTCCAAGGTGCGCGGCTGTTCCGAAAGTCCAGTTTTTAAGAATTCCGGATTTTCAGCCCCACTACCAATGAGTTATAGAACTCTAATGAGAAAAATTTCTTGAGCAAAAATGTTTTTTTATAAGATTATAAACATGATGTGTAAGATTAAAATATTTTGATTTTTGAAAGTTTAATTGAAATTGAATTTTACAAAACTAGTTTGAATTTTGAAAAACCGTTTTCACTTTCAAACTTGAAAAATATTTTGTCATCCAAATCAAATAAATTTTCAAAATGTTTTCAAAACTATATCTATATCACATATGTTCAAAATCTATATGCTCTTGAAAATTTGAGTGGGAGGTCTCCTTGTAGACAAGCCGGAAAATAAAAAGATGTGTAATCTCAAACTTTCAAGTGTTCGAGTGAGTTGAAGTTCACACTTCCCTCATGCACTTTCCCGAAATAGAAAATAGGAAAAGATCGAGTATGTACCTTGTGCCTTTATGCACTAACACTGCTCTGAACATGATGATCTAGGATTCTCTTCTAGTTGTCCGCTCTATCGCTCTATAACTAGGAAAACCGTTTCCGAACTTATAAGAGTAGATGAACCAACTCCAAAAACTAAGGGGGAGGGTTATACTTGTTTGTAACCCACGATCCCCAACATTAATGAAAAGTGCAATTGTCGCTAAACTAAGAGTCACCCTCGTGGCCCTCTCTTAAATGAGAGTACTCAAGGTCGCTTTGCACTGATCATTGCTCAATGAGCTAAATCCGAAAGTGAGACAATGAGACAAGACCTCCCCTCGGCGGATTGTTTTTCAAAGTCAATCTTTTGGACTAAGTGGTTGGTTACACACTTAGACTCAATCCCTAGTAATCCTCCCTCGAGGCCCTGCGAAAGGATGTGAGTGATCAAACCAATTTAAAAGGTGGCTAGTCAAAATTGGTGTATTGACATCTTGGCTAAGCATTAATGATGTGTCATTTACTTATAAATGGAGATTTTTTGCGGCCTTCCCTCGAAGGAGTAAATTAACGTTTGGTTTATAACACCTTTTAATTTTATCAAAGTCTTAAATAAAACTTAAATCCTAAACCAAAGACTAATCATAAACTTGTTTCAACTTTTATAGGCAAAATGTCTCCCAACTCTCTCTCCTTCATCCTTTCCTCGAACAAACTCGAAAACGAAAACCACATAGACTCGAAACATAACCTCGACATCATCCTTGCCATTAACAAGCACAAATGGGTACTCACCACCCCGTGTCCTCCTCTGACTAATGATGATTCGACTTAAGAGGACAATGACGCCTTAGCGGCCTGGCTTCGATCCGATGAGATTGTGAGGTGCTATATCTTGGCATCTATGAACAATATGCTGAAAGAGCAACATCGTAACTTCGAGACTGCCGCCGAAATGCTCTACAATCTCCTTGAGATGTTTGGAGGGCAAGGGCGTCAAACAAAGCAATAAGCAGTCCGACAGTTTATGAACTGTCACATGAAGGCTAGGACTCCTGTTGGAGACTTTATGATACTGATCATTAGTTTTCTAAATAAAATGGAAATCCTAGGATCTGAGATTGATGAGAAGAGTGTCATAGATATGATCTTAGAAACTCTCCCCGCATCTCTTGATTCCTCCAAGATGAACTACTCCATAAACAAGCTAGAGTACACTGTTACCAAGCTTATGAAGGAACTTCACACTGCTGTAGGTCTCACTAAGAGAAAGAGGAATCAAGGAGAGGCACATGCTACTAAGCAAAAAGCCTCCGCCTCTGGAACTAAGAAGAGACCTCACAAGGCCGATAAAAAGAACTGTCCTGCCTATCTCAAAGCAAAGGAACATAGTATTGTACTAGTTACTGAAGCATGCTTAGTAGCTGATAATGTATCAATGTGGATTCTTGACTCCGCTGCTACTAACCATATTTGTTGTTCCTTGAATGGTTTTAAGAAAACCAAAAGCTTAGAGGAAGGCGAGTTCTGCTTCAAATGGGGTGATGGGAGCCTGGTGTCTGCGAAGGCTGTGGGATCCGCGACGCTGTCTTTTGAAGACCGTACTTTAAACTTGAATAATGTTTATTTCGTTCCTTCCTTTGGAAAGAACTTAATATCTGTTGCTCGTCTTCGTGAGCAAGATTATTGTTTAAAGTTCATTAAGAATGGAATTCGTATTTCGTTTCCTGATAATTCTTTTGTCACTGATGCATGTATGAAGAATGCTCTTTTCTACATCTATCCCACTCAACCTTCTCTTTTAGACACAGAAATAGATAACGATCTAGTTAGGGAGCCAAAGAGGATCAAACTTTCTGAATCCTCCGATCTAACAAAATCAACATACCTCTGGCACTTAAGACTTGGTCATATCAGTCTAGATAGGATTAAGAGACTTGTGAGGGATGGTCCACTCCATGCCTCTGCAATAGGTTCACTACCTACTTGTGAATCCTGCATAGAAGGAAAAATGACCAAGCGACCTTTCTCTGATAAGGGTCGAAGAGCCACTGAGCTGCTGGAACTAGTACATTCTGATGTATGTGGTCCGCTCAGTCAACAGGCACGTGGTGGATACGAATACTTCGTTACATTCACTGATGATTACTCGCGATATAGTTTTGTTTATTTGCTAAAACACAAATCCGAGACCTTTAACGTCTTTAAGGTCTTTAGGGCTTTAGTGGAAAAGCAAACTGGCAACGTGATCAAAACCCTTCGATCTGATCGAGGTGGTGAGTATATGTCTGGAGAGTTCAATGACTTTCTTTGAGAAGAAGGTATCGCTTCTTAGCTTACCGCACCTGGCACACCTCAACAAAACGGAGTGTCAGAGAGAAGAAACCGAACTCTTATGGAGATGGTTAGATCAATGATGAGTTACTCATCACTCCATCTTTCCTTTTGGGGATATGCCCTCGAAACAACCGCTTACATTCTGAACCAAGTTCCGTCTAAAACGGTTCCTGGTACTCCTTATGAAAGATGGACTGGCCGTAAAGTAAGTTTGGGCCACATCCGTATTTGGGGTTGCCCTGCACATGTGCTAAGGCAAAAGACTAGCAAGTTGGCTAGTAGGTCAGAATTGTGCTTGTTTGTGGGATATCCAAAGGAAACCAAGGGTTTCATCTTCTATAGTCCCGAGGACGATAAGACTTTCGTTAGCGCGAATGCTCGTTTCCTTGAGGAGGACTTTATGAAGGATGCAAAACCTAGAAGCAAAATTGTGCTTGAAGAAAAGTTGGGTGAGGAAGCTTCTACCTCATATGTAAGAACTGTTCTTACCCCAACTAAAACACAACCTAACTCATCAGAATCTCGTCAAGTAGTACTTTGACGTAGTGGGAGGGCTACTCAAAAGCCTGACAGGTACATGTCTTATGGAGACTCTCTTGCAGCCGTCTCCGACATGGATGACCCTATTTCCTATAGCCAAGCGATGGCTTGTTCTGAATCAAACCTTTCGCTTGACGCCATGAAAGTTGAGATGCACTCGATGTATGTCAACAAAGTCTGGAAACTTGTAGACCATCCTGAAGGGATTAAACCCGTAGGGTGTAAGTGGATATACAAGAAGAAAAGGGGTCCTGATGGGAACGTCGAGACATTCAAAGCACGACTTGTGGTGAAGGGTTATACCCAACAAGAAGGGATTGACTATGAAGAAACCTTATCGCCAGTCGCAATGCTTAAATCCATCCGCATACTCCTGTCCATAGCTGCAGTTCTCGACTATGAGATCTAGCAAATGGATGTCAAGACAGCCTTCCTGAATGGCAATCTTGACGAGCGCATTTACATGGCTCAACCAGACGGTTTCGTGGAAGAAGGTCAAGAGACCAAGGTTTGTGAGTTGCTTAAATCCATTTATGGACTAAAGCAAGCATCTAGGTCATGGAATATTAGATTCGATGAAACTGTAAAGAGCTTTTGCTTTGAACAGTCAATAGATGAGCCTTGTGTTTACAAGTTAATACACGAAGGCAAAGTTGTGTTTCTGGTGCTATATGTCGATGATATACTACTCATTGGTAATGACGTGGGTAAGTTATCTGAGGTTAAGGTCTGGTTGGCAAAGCAATTCGATATGAAGGATCTAGGAGAAGCCGCGTACATTCTTGGAATCCAAATCTTTCGAGATAGGAAAAACCGGACCCTGTCGCTCTCTCAAGCATCTTATATTGATAAGGTAATGGATCGCTTCTCGATGCAAGACTCCAAGAAGGGCCAAACACCCTTTAGGCATGGAGTATCACTCTCTAAGGACCAGTCTCCCAAGAATGCACAAGAGATTGAAGACATGAGGAAAATTCCTTATGCCTCTGCTGTAGGAAGCCTCATGTATGCTATGCTTTGCACTAGACCTGATATATGTTTCGCCGTTGGCGTAGTTAGCCGTTTCCAATCCAACCCTGGACCCGAGCACTGGATTGTTGTTAAGCATGTTCTTAAGTATCTTCGAAGAACTAGGAACTTGATGCTTACATATATACTTAGGTACTGACCTGACTATGACAGGATATACCCACTTCGGGATCTGTGTTCATCCTTAATGGTGGAGCTGCTGTGTGGAGAAGTATTAAGTAATCTTGCATTGCTGACTCCACAATGGAAGCAGAATATGTGGCTGCTTGTGAAGCATCCAAAGAGGCTGTATGGCTTAGAAAATTCCTTAAGTATTTGGAAGTTTCTCCAAACGTCGACGAGCCCATGACCCTTTATTGTGATAATAGTGGGGCTGTCGCTAACTCAAAGGAACATCGAAGCCATAAGTGCTCTAAACATATTGAGAGGAAATACCATTTGATTCGAGAGATCGCGCAGCGCGGAGACGTAGAGGTGAAATAGATCTCTGGCAGATCCATTCACCAAGGCCCTAGCGAACAAGGTCTTCGACCAACATCGAGAGGGATTAGGCATGAACGACTACACACATCTTCTTTGAGTCAAGTGGGAGTTTGTTGTCAATGGTGCCCACAAGAAGAGTTGTAGTGTGTATTTATGTACATTTGATGTCATATAGTCTTACGAAGACTCTTGCTTGTAATTGCTTATTCATTAATAAAAAGTTGAAACGTTCATTCAATCTTCCTTGTTTGAAGCTTTATGATAAAACATTAGTCTTTAGTCCATAAACAAACTAAACAACTTACGAAGAGACAAATGTAGATTTGCATGAACAAACTCTTCGTAGTTTGCTTATCTGAGGTCTCGGAGACGGAGGTTGATGCTGCGGGCCAATGCTTCGAGCGAAGTCTCAGCTAGCTCAGGCCGAGCAAAGTCTCAGCTAGCTTAGGCCGAGCAAGGTTCTCGCTCAGAGGCGGAGTTCGCGAGTCTTCGCGAGCAGCTTCAATTAGCTCGCATGGAATGGGGAGTCTCCCAAGGCGAGTGTGATCGTGCTCAGTTGGTGGTGGCGAAGATGGCATGAACTACGCCTAGTATGGCGGTTCAGGTGCGCCTTGTGACGGCTTTGAGTGGTTGCGATTAGTCATCATACGCAGCGCCTTGTGGCGACTCAGAGCGCGTCGTGAGAGACGGTTGTGTGCGTCATTTAGGCGTCTTAGGTGTTGTCAATGGTGCCCACAAGAAGAGTTGTAGTGTGTATTTATGTACATTTGATGTCATGTAGTCTTACGAAGACTCTTGCTTGTAATTGTTTATTCATTAATAAAAAGTTGAAACGTTCATTCAATCTTCCTTGTCTGAAGCTTTATGATAAAACATTAGTCTTTAGTCCATAAACAAACTAAACAACTTACGAAGAGACAAATGTAGATTTGCATGAACAAACTCTTCGTAGTTTGCTTAAAACGATATATTCGCAATCTAAGGGTCAAATGACTATTGACCCCAGTATGATTGTTAGAAGAATCTATGATGTCTGGTTATGAGGCATTGAGAGTTGGAGACTCTATAGTTCTTCTAGGTATCTTCCGAAGGTACTGAATTGACCAGTGCACTTCTAGAGACAAGATAAGAACAAACCATTTAACCTCTTATGTCTCGAAGTCACTACGTATGAATTGCATCGTGCTTACCTTAATTCTGAAATGAGACATGTCATTTCACACCTTAGTATTCTCATTTGAGAAAGTCAGAGTTCGGACTCACTATGTGATTCCGAACAAGGCCTATTGGTGAAGTACTATGTTGTGAGAATGTCATGAGTAACTTTGTGAAGTTCTCATAGATATGGAATTCATGTACAAGATTGCTGAAATGCAATATATATCACCTCATGCTTTGTTCCTTGGAGTGTGAATAAATGAACTGGCCAGTGTCCAAATTGAGTCTTGACTCTTTTGGATGAAACAATGTGACTTGTTAGCTCCTCGTCAATACATTGTTTCTAACTTCTTCACAAGCGACAAAGGAGTTGATGAAATAACAACTAGAAGGGTAAAATGGTAATTTTGTAAATCTCGACTAGCTGATGATATTCATGAAGGGTAAACACTGATAATATTCTGTGGATCCACTCATTACAATTAGGTTGAATTCTTGAGTAGAAAATAAATTCATTTGAACCGAGAGATTTTCAGTGTCAACTCTTTAGTGGAGTCAGTTGACATTAAGCTAAACTTGGAAAAGGTTTGTGAACTTTTGAGTCCAAGTATTTTAGCTCAAGCTTTGTTCATTTGGGTCCATGAGGTCACTGTCACGAATCGCATCGATTAGGAATAGTTAAACTGGAAGCTAAGTCAAAACAAAAACGAAAATTGTCAAAAGGGTATTTTTGTCTTTTGAGACATAGCATGAAATGAATGTCAATAAATTTTTTGACATTGTCATATGATGACAAATGAAGTTAAAACCTCACGGCCAAGTTAAAGAATTTGGGCATTGAAGATTAATTTCATTTCATGGAATTTTATGTGAAAATTCTTAATGGGCTTTTCTTATTTTGTCATGAACAAATAAAGAAACATCTAGAAGCATGTTCTAGACTCAAAATTTCGTGCATACCATAGAGAGAAAGAGGAAATTATTTTGTGCATTGATGTATGAAGATACTTGCCAAAAGAAAAAGATGAAACAAATTTCCTATACATGGTAATGGGAATTTCGGCCAAGTAAGGAAGGGAACAAAAGAGGAAACAAATCCAAAGGCTTCTAGAAGCTTGTTTGGCCGTGTGACTCTAAGGGAAGGAGAGCAATATTTGCTCATGAATATGTGATATTCAATGAAAGAGGAAACTACCTTATTGAAGGTAAAACCTCCCCTATAAATAGAGGCCTCATTCCCTTCATTTCATTAATCCAAGTTTAAGAGATTTGAGAGACTCTCTCTCTAGATCTTGGCCGCCCCTCTCCTCTCTCTCTCTAGTCAATTTCGTTTTATTGTTTTGGCACCTAGGTCCTCATTTGACCTAGAGTTTAGCTCTGCGACTTCAAGACTCGTTCTTAAGTCATAGTGTATAAAAGTGCCCACTCACTGATTCATTTCATTTCGAGTGATTTAGTGATAGAAACTTTCGTGGTTGCTCGAGGTGCCGAGGAAAGAAAGAGAGACGTGCTGCGAGGGGAGACGAGCGTTGCAAACTTTCCAAAAGCTTCTCAAAGTTCAAGCTTCAAGAAAGGTTAGTAAACTTCTATGCTCATTATAGTTTTTATTTACATGTGCTTGCTCTTTGTCTAGGTTAGTAAAAAACTGTTTTTACTTGAAAAGAAAATTTTTAAAATTCCGCCGCTTTGCGAAGCGTTAAACTTTTTCTTAAACCCTAGATCAATTCCAACATTAGGCACGTCGCGAGGGATGGCCTAGATACGCCATGTAGGCTTCTTAGGTGTGCCATATAGGCGTCTTAGATGTGCCATGTAGGCATTTTAAGTGCACCATGTAGGCGTCATAAGTGCGCCATGTAGGCGTCTGAAGTGGGTCGTGAGGGACGACTTGGTTGCGCCATGTAGGCATCTTACGTGCGCCATGTAGACGTCTTAGATGCGCCATGTAGGTGTCTTAGATGCGCCATGTAGTCTTAAGTGCGCCATGTAGGAGTCTTAAGTGCGTCGTGAGGGACGACTTGGTCGCGCCATGTAGGCGTCTTACGTGTGCCATGTATGCGTCTTAGGTGCGTCGCGAGGGACGACTTGGTCGCGCCATGTAGGCGTCTTACGTGCACCATGTAGGCGACTTAAGTACGCCATGTAGGTGGCTTAGATGCGCCATGTAGGCGTCTTAAGTGCACCATGTATGCGTCTTAGGTGCGCCATGTAGGCGGCTTAGATGCGCCATGTAGGCGTCTTACGTGCGCCATGTAGGCGTCTTAGGTGCACCATTTAGGCGTCTTTAGCCTGCATCTCTTGGATGTCTTATGGCGCGCCGCGGAGGCGTCTTCAGCCTGCATCTCTTGGATGTCTTATGGTACGCCGCGGAGGCGTCTTTAGCCTGCATCTCTTGGATGTCTTATGGCGCGCCGCAGAGGCGTCTTTAGCCTGCATCTCTTGGATGTCTTATGGCGCGCCTCGATGGCGTCGTTAGCCAGCATCTCTTGGATGTCTTATGGCGCGCCGCGGAGGCGTCTTAGGTGCGCCATGTAGGCGTCTTAAGTGCGCCATGTAGGCGGTTTCGGTGTACCATGTAAGCGTCTTAGATGGGCCATGTAGGGGTCTTAAGTGCACCATGTATGCGTCTTAGGTGCGCCATGTAGGCGGCTTAGATGCGCCATGTAGGCGTCTTACGTGCGCCATGTAGGCGTCTTAGGTGCACCATTTAGGCGTCTTTAGCCTGCATCTCTTGGATGTCTTATGGCTCGCCGCGGAGGCGTCTTCAGCCTGCATCTCTTGGATGTCTTATGGTGCGCCGCAGAGGCGTCTTTAGCCTGCATCTCTTGGATGTCTTATGGCGCGCCGCAGAGGCGTCTTTAGCCTGCATCTCTTGGATGTCTTATGGCGCGCCTCGACGGCGTCGTTAGCCAGCATCTCTTGGATGTCTTATGGTGCGCCGCGGAGGCGTCTTAGGTGCGCCATGTAGGCGTCTTAAGTGTGCCATGTAGGCATCTTAGTTGCGCCATGTAGGCGGCTTCGGTGTACCATGTAAGCGTCTTAGATGCGCCATGTAGGGGGCTTAGGAGCACGCTTGTTCCCGTTTGTGTTTGGGTGTTTTGTTTAGGTGTAGGGTACTTTCTTGAGGATTTCGAGCGTACTTACCATTGCCTATGTCACTAGCCCCCCAAGTTTTTGGGTTTACAAGCGTTATCTTGATGACCGAAAAACTTTGATAAAGTGGATTTTGAAAGATAAACGTCGAACTTTATTAATATTACAAAAATTTAAAATCCTAAAACATTGGCTCGTATGCCTTATTGAATGTTGGAAAGCAAAGCAATAAAATGGGGGGAAGCGCTGGCTACTGGTAGTATTGCCTCAAGTTTTCCGCATTCCACGAGTGATAGATCGGGGTCCCGTCCGCGTATTCGATGTAGTAGATCTTGTCATGTATGACTTGGCAGACTCTGTAGGGTCCCTCCTTATTTGGGATAAGGACGCCGGCACCTTGCACTTGGGTGTCATGCAGATGTCTTCGTGGATTTCGCGGAGGACCTTGGTCAACTCGATGCTATCTCTAAGTTGGGAGATCGTGTTAACAGTCTTTCTAGCAGGTTTTCCATCCAGTCCTTGGATGTAGCATATTCTGGCTTGGGATAGATCTCCAGCCATGATGTCGATTCTATCCTCGGTAGGGAACTTCACTAGTAGGTGGTATGTAGAAGTAATAGCCCTTAGTCGGTTAAGCGTGGGTCACCCATTGATTACATTGTAGGGAGACTCCTGATCAACCACTAGGAATGGGACCATGTGAACGACTTCAATGCCTCTACGAGTTTCGAAGGTGACCGGTAGATCGATGATGCCTTCGGTCATGACTCTCTCCCCAGTGAACCCAAATAATGGCGTTTGGGTCGGAGTTGGGCGCAGCCCCCCGAGCTTCATGCGCTCTAGCGTGGTCTTGAAAATTATATCGGCAGCATTGCCGTTGTCGATGAGAACCCTCTTCACCAGGTTACTAGCCACTTGGGCCTTGAGCACTATCGCGTCATTGTGCGGATGCACAACTCGCTTGGCCTCTTCGTTGGTTAAGTACATCATCTTGTGAGGCACGGACGGAGGTTCTTCATACGTATGGTTGACGTGCATAACAACGTCTGCTTGAGCCACGACCCTTAGGAATTTTTTCCATTGTCGGGTTGAATCTCCATCTTGCGGACCACCCCGTATGGTGGTTACAACGTGGAGCTGTGGATTGGCGACAGCAGTTGCTGTGGCTCGGTTGGCAGTAGTAGTTGCTCCTCCTCCTTTGCTAGACTGTGGTCTGCTTGAGGTAGGGCCCGCAACGCTAATCATGCGCAACACGAACTCTTTTAGCTCACCCCGTTGGACCAGAGCCTCGATTTGCCTTTTGAGATTGTGGCACTCGGAGGTTAGGTTACCGTATTCCTGATGGAACTCGCAATATCTAGACCGGTTGCGAGTCGCGGGATCTTTTTTCATTGGAGCCGGGGCGATGAAGTTGTCATGCGCCAGAGTTAGGATTTGATCCGGCGCCGTGTTCAACGGTGTGAACGATGAGTAGCCCTTGAAGTCTTCCGCGAATCGTGGCTTCTGCGGCATCGGAGGTTAGCTATTAGAAGTTTGACCCCCTCTGTTTCGCCTTTTACGGGAGTTGCCTTGCTCATTGCTAGGTTCGTCTTGGCGGTGAGAGTTTTGATTATTGCCCTTGCGGTTATCGAGGTAATCTTTGACTCCCATGAAGGTCTTAGTCGAGTCATTAACTCGGCCATGGTAGAAGGGACACGGCCGACGACGAACTTGAGGAAGTCACTTGTGCGCAAGCCTTCAATGATGGCAGTGATTACGTCTTTGTCGTCAAAGCGGTCGACCTTATTCGATTCTTCAGTGAATGGGGTGAGGTATCGTCTAATCGCCACTCTCTTGCCTGATTGAACACATGTACATCTTGGTCTTCTTTTGGACCATAGATGTAGCGAAGCGTGCTAGGAGCATGTCCTTCAGGTCTTTGAATGATCGGATGCACCTCCGCCTATTGCGTATTCTCAAAGATCTCGTACTTCATTTCGAAGATTGTGGATCATAGTGACCACATCGAGACCGGTAGTCAGAGTAACTCCCTGTTCGGGAGGAGTTACCTGCCGCCTCTCATTAGACCCTTGACCCATGCGGCGATTCCCGTTAGTTGGGGTTGCTACGGGGATGTTCGGCTGAGAGCTTAGTTGCTCTCTTAGGTCATCGCCACGCTGTTGCGTTGGGCAGTAAGATGATCCCTAAGATCCGGGCTTGTTGCACGGAGGCGCAGGCTTCGTCTAAGACTGCGCGCTCTTCGCGTGCCTTGACTTTCCGCAACATTCTCCTTTTAACCAAGTCGGTCATGGGCCGAACTTCGAGAGCTCCCTTCTTGGGAGGCTGCAGGTGCATTCCCCGTCTTGGGTGAATGATCCAAAGGACCGGCTTCATTCACAGCGAGGAGTTCCCGTCCTTATGAGAGAAGTTTCGATATTCTCCGAATCATCAGCACCCTTGTAATCTGGGTCGCGGTCACGACTTCCCTCATTGAGGTTCTCGGGATCCCCATCGGGAATCACCGGGTTATGCATAGGCTGTTTTACAGCCAGTTGGCTGTGGTACCTCGCATTCTTCGCCTTTAGTTGGCGGATATTCTCCTCCAACTCGATGTTGCGGTCGTCCCTGCTATCTCGAGATGGAGATGGTGAGCGGATCGAGCTCTCTTCAGGGAGCGACTCTTCGTCACCATGCGCTCGGGAGCGCAAGAAATATTTTTTGGTCCCAATAGCGTTATCGGGGTTGTTGGTCCCCTCAAAACGTATGGGTGGTTGACTACTCATCTTTTCTCGAGTCCGAGAAAGTCAAGTTTTCAGAAAAAAAAAGAAGATGGACAAAAGAGATTTCGGGCTGAACAGGTCGGGAAATCCCCTCCTGCTAGCGCCAAAATGTTGTCACACGAAAATGAACAACAATTAAAAGCTTCGGGCGGTTCGACCCAAGGCCGGACTAAGTGGCCGCACCCGAGCCAAAGGTGGGAACTCGAAAGTCTCGAGCTGGGTTTTCTCCGATCACCATGCGTATCAGAGAAGAGGAGGGGTGAATAGGGGGAGTGACCGTGCCTTTTTGTGTAGGCTGCCTATGTACCCGTGTGAATAGGGATCAGGTCAGAACGTAGTTCAAGGCTTATGTAACGCAGTATGAGGCGCGGAGCCTGGAAGGTGTGCTCGACAGAGGAGACGGAGCGCGGAGGAGTCCTCGGCGACGTCTCAGAACTCTGGGATCGTGGGAGACTCTAAGTCAAGAGTTCCTTGTCGTGGCGGAGATTCTGGATGCATAGGCGATTTCCAGTCGGAAATGGTGGACGCGTCTAGTGTGCTAGATGCGTAGGCAATTTTCAGTCGAAAACCGCAGGAGCACTCGTGGGCTCGGGATTAGTTGTTCGATCGAGAGAGGCAGCGCTCGGGAGTCCCCGGGAGCGCTTCGGAATCTCTGAAAACGAGAAATCGAGGAGATTTCGCTTCAGGTCAAGGATGGCATCCGGAGAAGCAGAGAGAAGTCTCAAGTTTCATGAGAATGAGTGGGATTGAATAATATCGCTTCCCCCTCAATGAGAGGGTGTATTTATAGTAGTTTGAGAGCCTTAGGAGGCTCCTTTCTCGTCCATGTGGTACTAGGGACGCGCGCACCGTCAAGAAGAGGCGCGCAACTTGCGGCGCGTGGCAAGGGCTCAGCCAGGCGCGGGGCGCGCCTGGCTGAATTTTCGTGGGCCTTCCCGGCCTTTGTTCTATTGGGCTCGTTAAGCCGTTTGGGCTTTGGATATCACGCTTGTCGCGCGAAATATGAAAGTCTCTACTCGATTAGCGAGACTTGACTCGAAGAGAGTGACTCGACTCGAGGAGCAATGAGTCGACTTGAGGAGCGAGGCTCGACTCGAGGAGAATGACTCGACTCAAGGAGCAAGGCTCGGCTCGAGGAGAATGACTTGACTCGAGGAGCAAGGCTCGACTCGAGGAGAGTGACTCAACTCGATGAATAAGACTCGACTCGAGGGGCAAGGCTCGACTCGAGGAGAGTGACTCGACTCGAGGAGCAAGGCTCGACTCGAGGAGCAAGGCTCGACTCGAGGAGCAAGGCTTGACACGAGGAGAGTGACTTGACTCGAGGAACAAGGCTCGATTCTAGGAGTGTGACTTGACTCGAGGAACAAGGCTCGACTCGAGGAGAATGACTCGACTCGAGGAGCAAGGCTCGACTCAAGGACAGTGACTCGACTCGAGGAGAGTGACTCGACTCGAGGACCTGAAAGTTTGGCGCGAGGACTTGCCAGTCGTCTTGTGATGGAAGGCTTGCCGCTCTTCTGGAGCTCCGGCCTGACCATCGGCCCTTTGAACGGCGTGTCTTCTCGGCGTCTCGGGTTTTACAAAAATGACCGACAACACATGCACAATTTACTCTTTTTCTTTGAACCGAGATCGTAGTCTTTCATGCCGTTCTCAAGATGGACGAGGACGAATAGGGTAGGTGAATTTCTTGTTTACTTTAATTGATTCAACAAGGTTCGTTGAAACAATAAAACACGTTTATAAGAGGAAGAATATTTTGGAAGAAATATTTTAGAGAACGGAGAGCTTGGCCTAATTCTCTAGTTGTGAGAATGGCTTAGTTTGTCATGTTTTTTTTCTTCTGTTGAGACACCATTTATAGTTTTCCAAAACCCTAATCGGGAAGAAATATCTCAATTATTTAAAATGCGTTCTTTTGATTCATAAAACCAAACAGAATCATAAATGGTATATTATGTTATTTTAAAATATTCCATTGCTAAAAAAATATCTCAACCTCTAAGGTTTAAATAAAATATTTTGGCAAGCCCATTTAATAGTATATTATGTCACGTGAGGCTCCTTTTCGAGGGAGCTAGTTTCTACTATTTGTAAATCCCTTTCTCCACCGGGCATATTCTAGAATCCCAAAACTTACGCATTTAATTATTGTTTCTAGGTATGAACAAATGAATCAAAGACCCATGAGATATGAGCTCGAAGTCAAAGATTCTAAAATACCACGCCTAATCAAAGTTTGTTCGTATACGGACCCACTCGCACAGAATGCTTCAGCCAAAGTGTCCCTACGCTTTGAGGACAATATTTGTGATTTTGAATCTAGTTATTCAGACATAGATTAATCACCAATCATATTTTAGCGTTCTAACCCGATGGATGTTCACATCTCGTTTGTAACATATCAATCAAGTTAGTGTAAAAGTCTATGACTTTAATGAAAGTGTTATAAACTCTTAAAAATTTATGTGTAATATCGCAACGTAACCAATTTCAAATATGAGTTTAAGGATGTAGCCAACGTTTATTAAATTTTGTAATCTAGCCAGTTTTTGAAATAAGCAGTTAGAAATTATCGGAAATACCCTTATGTAACATAAATAATATAAACTAGGGTCTTTTAGCTATATAGTCATTTGACTTATAGCATTTTGTATAATACCCAAATTTTTGTTAATTTGCTGTAAATAGCTACCTCAACTTATTGACGGCACTCAAAAAGACAAAAAAAACCAAAAATAGGCGGGAATGTTTTTTTTAGCATTTTTGTCTTTTTGAGTGCCGTAAATAAGTTGAGGTGGCTATTTAAATTGTTTGGCCATTTTTGTTTTTGTAGAAATTAACTACTAGCCAACGTTTCAGTCAGCAAAAACTTATCGCGTTTAAAATAAATGAAAATTAACTCAAATTAACCCAAGAAAACTTGTAGCAAAAACTTATCGCGTTTAAAATAAAAGAAAATTAATTGAAATTAACCGAAGAAATTTTTTCTTATATTATAGATTACGCATATTCGAATGCCATTTTCAAATAAATTAATTAAACTAAAAAAAAAAATATTATGGACTAATAAAAGTTCACGTCTATTCTTTTTCTTTTTTGAAAGGAAAAAGTTGATGTGTATTAAAACGTTGGCTACATGCTAATGTTAGCCGATTTAAATAGAGGATAATCAAGTAATTTGCTAAATGGATAATAAAGCCACGCCATCATCCGTGTCTAGATTTTAAACTTAGGTGAAACGTTGGCTAGATTCCAATACCAACGTTTCAAGTGACTTAGTTCGACTAATTTTTCAAAATTTATCGCGTAAATAATTAACAATATAAATAATTACTATGAACAATAAAAACTTCATAATATGAGGTGATAATAACATGTAAATATAACATGTTAGATATTAATAATTTTTTTAGTTTAACTTAATATTATTATTATTAATATATATATATATATATATAGATATTTATACTATGTGGAGTATATTATTACTTTTATTTTGGATCATTATATTAATTATACATACATATATATAAAGTTATAATATTATTATATTTTAGTGCATGAAAATATGATTTAAAATGTATTTGTTGCGGAAAATCCCATGTGGTATGATATATTGTGTGGCACGAGATATCCGAACGCTAGTCAAACATCCCGTAATATCCTAACACGAGAAGAGATAGCCTCATACTTAGGGTCCGTTTGAAACTCTTAAAATAAGAGAATGAAATGGAATCCCTATTTGAAGAGATACACTCAAACATAGTCCCATATTGACATATTTGAAGAGATTCTCATTTTCCATCCGTTTTTCTCGGAAAAATGGAATCCCTATTTTTTTTAAAATAATGGAATCCTCACTTTAGTTATACACTTTCCATCCTATTTTCTCTCTTATTTTACTTTTCATCATACATTCCCTCCATTCAAAGAAACGCGCGAATGCGGGATGCACTATTTCAAAACTTGGCGCAAAGTTTGGAATACAGATGAGATCAGAAAGGTCATCATCGGGGCAAACGATGCAACAACTTTGGTAAGAGCAAACCCCAAGATGGCGTAACCAAATGATTGTTTAGCTAATGGTGGATTTCTTGCCACGGAATGAATTAAAGAATTTAAGACGTTTCCAATACCATTTGAAAGGTGGCTGTGTAGAGAGAGATACATATAGAGAGGAGCGGGAATTTTGTGTTGGCTTTGATGCCCAAAAGAAGAGTAGTAGTTATTGCTTTTATGCATTTGATGTAATAAAGTCTCACGAAGACTCTTGCTTGTAAGTGCTGAATAATTAATAAAGAGTTGAAACTTTCATTCATTCTTCCATGTTTGTTTGAAGCTTTATGATAAACCTTAGTCTTTAGTCCTTAAACAAACCTAAAAACAAATGAAGAGTCAAATACAAATTTGCATGAACAAACTCTTCATGGTTTGCTTAAAAAAGTATATTCACAATCTAAGGATCAAAGGGCTATTGATCTCGGTATGATTGTTAAGAGAACCTATGATGTCTGGTTATGAGACATAGAGAGTTGGAGACTCTGTAGTTCTTCCTAGGTATCTTCTGAAGATACTGAATTGACGAGTGCACTTCTAGAGACAATGTCAGAACAAACCATTTAACATCTTCTATTTCAAAGTCACTATGTATGAATTGCATCATGCTTACCTCAATCCTGAAATGAGACATGTCACTTCATAACTTACATACTATCATTTGAGAAAGTCAGAGTTCTAGATTCACTATGTGATATATAGACATGACCTATTGATGAAGTACTAAGTTATGAAGATGTCATGAACAACTTTGTGAAGCTCTCATAGATATGAAATTCATGTACAAGATTGCTGAAATGCAATGTATATCACCTCATGCTTTGTTCCTTGGAATGTGAATAAATGAACTGGCCAGTGTCCAAATTGAGTCATGAATTTTTTGGATGAATCAATGTGACTTGTTAGTTCCTCGTCAATACATTGTTTCTAACTTATTCACAAGGGACAAAGGAGTTGAGGAAATAACAACTAAAAGGGTAAAATGGTAATTTAATAAATCCCATCTAATTGATGATATTCATGAAGGGTAAACATAGATAATATTCAATGGATCCACTCATCACAATTAAGTAGAATTTTGAGTAGAAAATATATTCATTTGAACCTAGAGATTTTCAGTGTCAACTCGTTAGTGAAGTCAGTGGACATTAAGATAGAACTTGGAAATGGTGTGAACTTTTGTGTCCAAGTATGCTAGCTCAAGCTTTGTTAATTTGGATCCATGAGGTCACTACCACAAGTCATTAGAGTAGGATTTGTTAAACTAGTAGCTAAGTCGAAAGAAGTTCAAGTTTTGAACTAGACGAATTTTATGAAGATTGTCTAAAGGGTAATTTTATCTATAGGGACATAAGATGGTATGAATGTCAAAATAAGATTTTTCGACATTATCATATGATGATAATGTGAAATTAATTCACACGGCCAAGATTAGTTTTGGGCCTTGAGGATTAAATTTCATTTTATAGAATTTTATGTGAAAATTCTACATGGGCTTTTCTTGTATTGTCTTGAACAAATAAAGAAACATCTAGAAGCATGTTCTAGATTACAATTTCATGGCCTCAATTAAAAGAAAGAGGGAAATTATATTTTGCATTGACGTATGAAGATACTTGCCAAAAAGGAAAAGAGGAAACAAATTTATAGCACATGTGATATGATGTACACGGCGAAAAAGGGAAACAATTTTCCAGCCTTGGAATTATTATGATAGGAATGGGAAATGTTACCTGTCGTTTTCGGGAAACCGGACTGCCTGCCAGGCTCTGGCCCGTGCATGTGCCGGCCCGCGCACACGCCCAGCGCTCCCGGCCCACCGACCCACGCGCGCCCCTGCGCCCCCGGCCCTCCGGCCCGCGCCCTCGCCCGCACGTGCACCTTGCTGCCTCGCCCGTGCGCCCCAGCGTTGGCTGGGCCTCCCTCGGCCGTGCGCCCCAACACCGGCCGGACCTCCCTCGGTGAGCGTCGGCACATCCCTGCCAGAATGCCGACCCGGTCATACTCCCGCCCGGGCTCCAGGCCCATACGTGCCCCGTGCCCGGCACGGCCTCACGCCCGCGTGCGCCCCGCTCCTGGCCGGGCATCATGCCTCATGTGCCCTGCGCCCTGCCATCCGATGTGCCTTCAAGAGGCTGGCCCATGGCCTCCTCCAACCTCTATAAATACCACCCCCCTCTTCACTTGAGGGGGACCTTGAATCCTCTCGAAAAAACCTCTTTTTGAGAATTCTCTCTTCACCCTCACGACTCTCTTGTGACATTTCAAGAGTTCTCTCCTCCTCTCCCGGCTCGGCTCAGAAATCCGAGAACCCCCCTCGACGAGAGGGAGCGCGTTCTACTTCTGTGACCTGAGTCTTCATAACGCTAGCTGCGCCCTAGCTTCTTGACCCTTGAGTTAGAGTTATGAGCCACGAGTCAAGCGACTTTTCTAAATTCTTCACTAGAAGCTATGAGCCGGGTCCTTCTCTAAAGCCTCATGTTCTCAACCTCCGAGTTCAAGATAGCCACCACACCAACATTGAACTACGTTCTGACTTGATCCCGGACTACGGTACGTAGGCAACCAACATTTGGCACGGTTACAACCCCAATATACACCTCAGGGTCTGGATCGAGGGTGCAACTCGGCCTTCGAGTTCACATTTTTGGCTTGGGCACGATCACTTGGTCCGTCCTTGGATCGAACCGCCCCTAGTTTGTAATCGTTGATCATTTTCGTGCGACAACATTTTGACGCTAGAAGGAGGGGACTTCCCGACTTATACAACCCGAAATCCCTTCTACATCACAGTCTCCCCTTTCTCGACTTGAGAAAGACATGAGTGATGAACCACCCATTCATTCTAAGGGCGTGAATAATCCCGAGAACGCAACTGGAGTGAAGAAATACTTCTTGCGCTCCAAAGTGCATGGCGACGAGGAGTCTATCAACGACGAGAGTCATGTTGTCAATAGTGCCCACAAGAAGAGTTGTAACCTTTACTTTTGTACATTTGATGTAATAAAGTCTCACGAAGACTCTTCCTTGTAATTGCTTATTCATTAATAAAAAGTTGAAACGTTCATTCATTCTTCCTTGTCTGTTTGAAGCTTTATGATAAAACATTAGTCTTTAGTCCATAAACAAATTTAAAAACTTACGAAGAGACAAATATAAATTTGCATGAACAAACTCTTCGTAGTTTGCTTAAAACAATATATTGGCAATCTAAGGGTCAAATGACTATTGACCTCAGAACGATTGTTAGGAGAATCTATGATGTCTGGTTATGAGGCATTGAGAGTTGCAGACTCTATAGTTCTTCTAGGTATCTTCCGAAGGTACTGAATTGACCAGTTCACTTCTAGAGACAAAATAAGAACAAACCATTTAACCTCTTATGTCTCGAAGTCACTACGTATGAATTGCATCGTGCTTACCTTGGTCCTGAAATGAGACATGCCATTTCACACCTTACGTATTCTCATTTGAGAATGTCAGAGTTCGGACTCACTATGTGATTATAAACATGGCCTATTGGTGAAGTACTAAGTTTTGAAGATGTCATGAGTAACTTTGTGAAGTTCTCATAGATATGGAATTCATGTACAAGATTGCTGAAATGCAATGTATATCACCTCATGCTTTGTTCCTTGGAATGTGAATAAATGAACTGGCTAGTGTCCAAATTGAGTCTTGACTCTTTTGGATGAAATAATGTGAGTTGTTAGCTCCTCGTCAATACATTGTTTCTAACTTATTCACAAGCGACAAAAGAGTTGAGAAATAACAACTAGAATGGTAAAATGGTAATTTTGTAAATCCCGACTAGCTAATGATATTCATAAAGGGTAAACATAGATAATATTCTGTGGATCCACTCATTACAATTAGGTTGAATTCTTGAGTAGAAAATTGTTGGAATTGATCTAGGGTTTAAGAAAAAGATTAAACGCTTCGGGAAGCGGCGGAATTTTAAAAAATTTCTTTTCAAGTAAAAACAGTTTTTACTAACCTAGACAAAGAAGCAAGTACATGTAATTAAAAACCAATATATGCATAGAAGTTTACGAACCTTTCTTGAAGCTTGAACTTTGAAGAAGCTTTTGGAAAGTTTGCAACGCTCGTCTCCCCTCGCAGCACGTCTCTCTTTCTTTCTTCGGCACCTCGAGCAACCACGAAAGTTTCTATCACTAAATCACTCGAAAAGAAGGAATCAGTGAGTGGGCACTTTTAAACACTACGACTTAAGAACGAGTCTCGAAGTCGCAGAGCTAAACACTAGGTCGAGTGAGGACCTAGGTGCCAAGACAAGAAAAAATCGAAAATAAACTAGAGAGAGGGAGAGAGGATTTTCGGCCAAAGTTCTAGAGAGAGAGTCTCTCAAATCTCTTAAACTTGGATGAATGAAATGTGAGGAAATGAGGCTCCTATTTATAGGAGAGGTCTCACCTTCAATAAGGTAGTTTCCACTTCTATAGAATATCACATATTCATGAGCAATTTCCTCTTTTTCCCTTCGAGACACTCGGCCAACACAAGGCTTCTAGAAGCCTTGATTTGTTTCCTATTTTGTTCAAGGCCTTGCCTTGTCTCTCACTTGGCCGATTCCCACTTTCCTCTTGGAGGAAATTTGTTTCCTCTTTTTCTTTTGGCAAGTATCTAAATACATTTATGCACAAAATAAACTCTCTTTCCTTAGGTATTATGGGCGCCTATTCTCATCTAGAAGGAGCTTCTAGAAGCTTCTTCATTTGTTCATGACAACATGAGAAAAGCCCATTAAGAATTTTCAATAAAATTCTTATGAAATGAAATTAATTAACAAGGCCCAATAATCAAGTTATGGCCGAGTGACATTAAGTCATCAAATGAACTTGTTAAAAAATTTATTGACCTTCATTTCATCATATGTCTCAAAAGACAAAAATACCCTTTTGACTATTTTCGTTCTTGTTTTGACTTAGCTTCCAGTTTAACTATTCCTATCGATGTGATTCGTGACAGTGACCTCATGGACCCAAATGAACAAAGCTTGAGCTAAACACTTGGACTCAAAAGTTCACAAACCTTTTCCAAGTTTAGCTTAATGCCAACTGACTCCACTAAAGAGCTGACACTGAAAATCTCTCGGTTCAAATGAATTTATTTTCTACTCAAGAATTCGACCTAATTATGATGAGCGGATCCACTGAATATTATCTATGTTTACCCTTCATGAATGTCATCAGCTAGTCGGGATTTACTAAATTACCATTTTACCCTTCTAGCTGTTATTTCCTCAACTCCTTTGTCGCTTGTGAATAAGTTAGAAACAATGTATTGACGAGGAGCTAACAAGTCACATTGTTTCATCCAAAAGAGTCAGGACTCAATTTGGACACTGGCCAGTTCATTTATTCACACTCCAAGGAACAAAGCATGAGGTGACATACATTGCATTTCAGCAATCTTGTACATGAATTCCATATCTATGAGAACTTCACAAAGTTACTCATGACAGACTCACAACTTAGTACTTCACCAATGGGCCTTGTTCGGAATCACATAGTGAGTCCGAACTTTGACTTTCTCAAATGAGAATACTAAGGTGTGAAATGGCATGTCTCATTTCAGGATTAAGGTAAGCATGATGCAATTCATACATAGTGACTTCGAGACATAAGAGGTTAAATGGTTTGTTCTTATATTGTCTCTAGAAGTGCACTGGTCAATTCAGTACCTTCGGAAGATACCTAGAAGAACTATAGAGTCCCCAACTCTCAATGCCTCATAACCAGACATCATAGATTCTTCTAACAATCATACTGAGGTCAATAGTCCTTTGACCCTAAGATTGCGAATATATCGTTTTAAGCAAACTAAGAAGAGTTTGTTCATGCAAATCTACATTTGTCTCTTCGTAAGTTGTTAAGTTTGTTTATGGACTAAAAGACTAAGGTTTTATCATAAAGCTTCAAACAAAGAAAGAATGAATGAACGTTTCAACTTTATTAATGAATAGATAGGCAATTACAAGCAAGAGTCTTCATGAGACTTTATTACATCAAATGTAAAAAATAAAGACTACAACTCTTCTTGTGGGCACCATTGACAACAAAAATAAATTCATTTGAACCGAGAGATTTTCAGTGTCAACTCTTTAGTGGAGTCAGTTGACATTAAGCTAAACTTGGAAAAGGTTTGTGAACTTTTGAGTCCAAGTATTTAGCTCAAGCTTTGTTTATTTGGATCCATGAGGTCACTGTCACAAATTGTTGGAATCGATCTAGGGTTTAAGAAAAAGTTTAACGCTTCGTTAAGCGGCGGAATTTTAAAAATTTTCTTTTTAAGTAAAACTAGTTTTTACTAACCTAGACAAGAGCATGTACATGTAAATAAAAACTAATATGAGCTATTAAAGTTACTAACCTTTCTTGAAGCTTGAACCTTGTAGAAGCTTTTGGAAAGTTGCAACGCTCGTCTCCCCTCGCAGCACGTCTCTCTTTCTTTCCTCGGCACCTCGAGCAACCACGAAAGTTTCTATCACTAAATCACTCGAAAAGAAGGAATCAGTGAGTGGACACTTTTAAACACTACGACTTAAGAACAAGTCTCGAAGTCGTAGAGCTAAACACTAGGTCGAGTGAGGACCTAGGTGCCAAGACAAGAAAAATCGAAAATATAAACTAGAGAGAGACAGAGAGGAAGGAGCGGCCAAGTCTAGAGAGAGAAGCTCTCAATCTCTAAAACTTTGGATGAATCAATTGTGAGAAAAAGGGGCTCCTATTTATAGGAGAGGTCTCACCTTCTATAAGGTAGTTTCCTCTTCTATAGAATATCACATATTCATGAGCCAATTACCTCTTTTCCCACTTGAGATGCTCGGCCAAGGATGCCTTCTAGAAGGCTTGGATTTGTTTCCATTTTTGTTCCTTGCCTTGCCTTGTTCTCTCTTGGCCGATTACCCTAAAGCATCCTCATGCAAATTTGTTTCCTCTTTTTCTTTTGGCAAGTATCTTGATACAATTATGCACAAAATATTCTCTCTTGGTTGGGTATGTTGGGCGCCTATGTCCTTCTAGAATGGGCTTCTAGAAGCTTTTCCATTTGTTCATGACAACATGAAAAAGGCCCAATAAGAATTTTCAATAAAATTCTTATGAAATGAAATTAATTCACAAGGCCCAATGATCAAGTCATGGCCGAGTGAAGCATGTCATAAAATGACCTTGTCAAAATTTATTGACATCCATTTCATCTTTATGTCTCAAAAGACAAAAATACCCTTTCGACAATTTTCGTTCTTGTTTTGACTTAGCTTCCAGTTTAACTATTCCTATCGATGTGATTCGTGACAGTGACCTCATGGACCCAAATGAACAAAGCTTTAGCTAAATTCTTGGACTCAAAAGTTCACAAACCTTTTCCAAGTTTAGCTTAATGCCAACTGACTCCACTAAAGAGTTGACACTGAAAATCTCTCGTTTCAAATGAATTTATTTTCTACTCAAGAATTCACCTAATTATAATGAGCGGATCCACTGAATATTATCTATGTTTACCCTTCATGAATGTCATCAGCTAGTCGGGATTTACTAAATTACCATTTTACCCTTCTAGCTGTTATTTCCTCAACTCCTTTGTCGCTTGTGAATAAGTTAGAAACAATGTATTGACGAGGAGCTAACAAGTCACATTGTTTCATCCAAAAGAGTCAGGACTCAATTTGGACACTGGCCAGTTCATTTATTCACACTCCAAGGAACAAAGCATGAGGTGACATACACTGCATTTCAGCAATCTTGTACATGAATTCCATATCTATGAGAACTTCACAAAGTTATTCATGACAGACTCACAACTTAGTACTTCACCAATAGGTCTTGTTCGGAATCACATAGTGAGTCCGAACTTTGACTTTCTCAAATGAGAATACTAAGGTGTGAAATGGCATGTCTCATTTCAGGATTAAGGTAAGCATGATGCAATTCATACATAGTGACTTCGAGACATAAGAGGTTAAATGGTTTGTTCTTATATTGTCTCTAGAAGTGCACTGGTCAATTCAGTACCTTCGGAAGATACCTAGAAGAACTATAGAGTCCCCAACTCTCAATGCCTCATAACCAGACATCATAGATTCTTCTAACAATCATACTGAGGTCAATAGTCCTTTGACCCTAAGATTGCGAATATATCGTTTTAAGCAAACTAAGAAGAGTTTGTTCATGCAAATCTACATTTGTCTCTTCGTAAGTTGTTAAGTTTGTTTATGGACTAAAAGACTAAGGTTTTATCATAAAGCTTCAAACAAAGAAAGAATGAATGAACGTTTCAACTTTATTAATGAATAGATAGGCAATTACAAGCAAGAGTCTTCATGAGACTTTATTACATCAAATGTACAAAATAAAGACTACAACTCTTCTTGTGGGCACCATTGACAACACAAATCACATCGAGTAGGAATAGTTAAACTAGAAGTTAAGTCAAAACAAGAACGAGACAAGTTTTATGAAAATTTTCAAAAAGGTAATTTTGTCTTTTTGGACATAGGATGAAATTAATGTCAATAAACTTTTTTGACATGGTCATTTGATGACATGCATCCACTCGGCCAAGTTAGTTTAAATGGGCCTTGTGGATTAATTTCGTTTCATGAGAATTTTATTGAAAATTCTTAATGGGCCATTTTCATGTTGTCACGAACAAATGAAGAAGCTTCTAGAAGCCCCTTCTAGAGAGCCTCTTGGGCGCCCATCACCCAAAGAAAGAGAGAATATTTTGTGCATAAATGTATCAAGATACTTGCCAAAATAAAAAGAGGAAACAAATTTCCTATCCATGGTATAAGGGAATTCGGCCAAGACAAGTCAAGGGAGAAGAAAACATATAAGGAAACAAATCCAAGGCTTTCTAGAAGGTATCTTGGCCGTGTGGAATAAAAGGGAAAGAGGGAATATTTTGCTCATGAATATGTGATATTCTATAGAAGAGGAAACTACCTTATTGAAGGTGAAACCTCTCCTATAAATAGAGCCTTTATTCTTCACATTTCATTCATTCCAAAGTTTTAGTGATTGAGAGCTTCTCTCTCTAGAACCTCTTGGTCGCCCCTCTCTAAGTTCTTTTCGTTTTTGTTTTGGCACCTAGGTCCTCAATTGACCTAGCGTTTTAGCTCTTCAACTTTGAGACTTGTTCTTGAGTCGTAGTGTTTAAAAGTTCCGACACACTAATTCCTATTTTTCTCGAGTGATTATAGTGGTAGAAACTTTCGTGGTTGCTCGAGTTGGCGATGAAAAAAGAGAGACGTGCTGCGAGGGAGACGAACATTGTAACTTTCCAAAAGCTTCTCAACGTTCAAGCTTCTAAAAAGGTTAGTAAATTTACAATGCTCATAATAGTTTTTATTTACGTGTACTTGCTCTTTGTCTAGGTCAGTAAAATTGTTTTACTTGTCAAAAGAAATTTTTTAAAATTATGCCGCTTACCCGAAGCGTTAAACTTTTTCTTAAACCCTGATCAATTCCAACAAATGGTATCAGAGCTATGGTCAAAGATATGCATGTACATGTAATTAAAATTATGAGCTTGAAAATCATTTTCGAAAGTTTACTAATTTTGTGACAAGTTAGAATTGTTTTCTTAGATTTTTTTTTAATTTATTGCTATTGCCTTTAAATTAAAAATCATGTTGTTTTTCTATGAGTTTGGGATGTTATTAAAATACATTAGAATCAGTTCTAAAAGTTTTTAATTTTTTATATTAAAAAACGTGTTTTTAAGTTTGAGAATTTTTTGAGTAAAATTTGTGACTAGTGATCTTGTGTTACTAGTTTCTTTTATTTACTTGAATCGTTTTATGCTTGTCGTTATTTGTTTAATACCATGTTATTACCATGTTAATAAAACACAAATAAAAGCCTTAACAACTTCCTAAAACGTTCCGTTACACTCGATTCTTTTTACGCACTAAAAGACCGAACTTTAATTATTTCTGTTTTATTCGAGCTGGAGTAAAACCCGTAGAAAATAGGAAAAGATCCGAGTATATAGCTTGTGCCTTTATGCACTACCACTGCTCTGAACATGAACCTCTAGAATTCTTTTCTAGTTGTCCGCTCTATTGCTCTATAACTAAGAAATCCGTTTCCGAATTTATAAGAGTCGATGTACCAACTCCAAAAACTAAGTGGGAGGGTTGTACTTGTTGTTTGTAACCCACGATTCCCAACACTAATGAAAGAAGCAATTAACGTGAGACTAAGAGTCACTATTGTGGCCCTCTCTTAAATGAGAGTATTCTATGGCATTTTTGCTTCGATCATTGCTCAATGAGCTACGTCCGAGAGTGAGACGATGAAGACAAGGCCTCCTCTTGGGGATTGTTTTTTCAAAGTTGATCTTTTAGACTAAGTGGCTGGTTGCACACTTAGGCTCAATCCATAGTAATCCTCCCGTGAGGCTCTGCGAAAGGATGTAAGTGATCAAACCAATTTAAAAGGTGGCTAGTCAAAATTGGTGTATTGACATCTTGGCTAAGCATTAATGATGTGTCATTTACTTATAAATGGAGATTTTTTGCGACCTTATCTTGAGGGAGTAAATTATCGTTTGGTTTATAACACCTTTGGATTTTATAAAGTCTTAAATAAACTTAAATCCTAAACCAAAGACTAATCATAAACTTGTTTCAACTTAATTAAGCAACATTTCTCTCAACCATCTCTCAATCATCCTTTCCTCGAACAAACTCGAAACCGAAAACTACGTAGATTCGAAACGTAACCTCGATATCATCCTTACCGTTAACAAGAACAAATGGGTACTCACCACCCCATGTCCTCCTCTGACGAATGATGATTCGACTCAAGAGGACAAAGATGCCCTGGCGGCCTGGCTCCGATCCGATGAGATTGTGAGGTGCTATATCTTAGCATCAATGAACAATGTGTTGCAACACCAACATCGTGACATCGAGACTGCCGCCAACATGCTCTACAATCTCCTTGAGATGTTTGGAGAGCAAAAGCGTCAAGTAAGGCAACAAGCAGTCCGACAGTTTACGAAATGTCGCATGAAGGTTGGGACTCCTGTCAGGGACCATATGGTGCTGATCATTAGTTACCTGAATAAGATGGAAATCCTAGGATCTAAGATTAACGAGGAGACCAAAATAGAAATGATCTTCGAAACTCTCCCCGAATCTTTTGATACCTTCAAGTGGAACTACTTCATGAACAAGCTAGAGTACGTTGTTACCGAGCTTATGAAGGAGCTTTACACTGCTGAAGGTCTCACTAAGAGAAAGAGGAATCAAGGAGAGGCATACGCTACTGAGTACAAAGCCTCCGCCTATGGAACTAAGAAGAGACCTCACAGGACCGATAAGAAGAACTGTCCTGCCTATCTCAAAGCAAAGGAACATAATATTGTACTAATTACCGAAGCATGCTTAGTAGCTGATAATGTATCAACGTGGATTCTTGACTCCGCTGCTACTAACCATATTTGTTGTTCCTTAACTGGTTTCAAGAAAACCAAATGCTTCAAGGAAGGCGACTTCTGTTTAAAATGGGGTGATGGGAGCCTGGTGTCTGCGAAGGCTGTGGGATCCGTGACGCTCACATTAAACTTGAATAATGTTTATTTCGTTCCTTCCTTTGGAAAGAACTTAATATCTGTTGCTCGTCTTCTTGAGCAAGATTATTGTTTAAAGTTCATTAAGAATGGAATTTGTATTTCGTTTCCTGATAATTCTTTTGTCACTAATGCATGTATGAAGAATGCTCTTTTCTACATCTATCCCACTCAACCTTCTCTATTAGACACCGAAATAGATAATGATCTAGTTAGGGAGCCAAAGAGGAGACTTCCCGACGTTCAGCCCATGACCGACTTGGTCAGAGGGGAAATGTCTGGGAAGGTCAATAAACTCGGCGAGTAAGGCGTGTTGCTCGAAGCTCACACCCTCATGCCACTGACTAAGACCTAAGGGATCGGCTTACCGCCCAACGAAACAATTGTGGCGAAGACCTACAAGAGAGGTTGAGTGCCCGCCAGGGTCACAACCCTACGGCCCCAATCAATGGGGACCCCCGCATGGCTCAAGGGTCGAATGAAACGCACCAGGTGACTCATCCTGAACAGGGAGTGACCCCCAACACTAACCTTGACGCCGTCACCATGATTCACAACCTTTGCAATGAAGTACATGATCTACATGAAGGTGGCTTGGCCGGTGATACATATGGGGTTGTAGAAGAACACTCATCGCCATTCACTGCCCAAATCCTTGCTGAGGTGTGCACAGGAAACTTCAAACTCCCGAATCTCCCTCCCTACAATGGGAAAACTGATCCTACGTATCATATCCAACATTACGAAACTTGGATGATGATGTAGGGCGTCTCACATGGGGCTCTGTGCCAGGCTTTTAGTCTTACCTTCACCGGACCCGGTTTTGAGTGGTTTAAGAATTTAAGACCAGGGAGCGTCCAATCATTTAAAGACTTGAAGGACATGTTCCTGGCACGATTTGCTACATCGATGGTTCAAAAGAAAACCAAGATGTACCTATGGTCAATCGGGCAAGAGAATAACGAGTCCTTGAGACAGTATCTCACTCGGTTCATCGCAGAATTGAACAAGGTCGACTGCTTCGACGAAAGTGACGCAATAACAACCATTATCGAGGGCTTGCGCACTGGGAACTTCTTAACGTCCTTCGTAGGCAGAGTCCCTTCTACAATTACCGAGTTAATGAACCGAGCCAAGACTCTCATGGGGATTGAAGATTACCTCGACGGCCGTAGGAGCAATAATCAAAACTCCCGCCGTCGAGACGAGTCCAGCAACGAGCAGGGCAACCCCCGAAAGAAAGTGAATAAGGGAGGTCAAGCTTATGATGGCCGACCCCCTACGTCTCAAAAGCCGCGTCTTGCGAACAACGTTAGGGACTATTCATAATTCACACCTTTGAACGCCTCGGTAGATTGAATCTATGCTGTGGCGCGTGACAAATTCACCACTCCACCTCCAATGAAAGGCGACCCCACATCTCGCGATAGGTCCCGTTATTGTGAGTTCCACCAGGATTATGGTCATATGACCACTCAATGCTTCGTGCTCAAGCGACAGATTGAGACATTGATCCAAAGAGGCGAGCTCAAAGAGTTCGTTCTCCGAATGATAGGTGCTGCGATCCCCATCCACGACAGGTCACAACCTGGGAAGGTCATCATTGGGCGGCCCACGTTGAACAGACTAAGGGCCATCATGTCCATATATCACCTACTGGTGAAATTCCCTACAGAGGAGGGAATTGCCGTCATGGTTGGTGATCAATCCCAAGCGAGGATAAGCTATGTCCAAGGTGTGGATGGCAAGCTTGCTAAAAAAGGGTTAACACGATCTACCAGCTAAAAGACGACTACCCGGGTAATAAAAAAGACACGCGGCAATTCAGGGAGCTAGATCCCCGCGATGAGACCAAGAGGTTGAAAGTTGACACCCCTGATGATCTCAGTTCGATTGTTCTTGATGAAGCCAAACCTGACCAGGTTGTGAGGATCGGTGCACACCTCCCTTTTGCCATCAAAACTCAACTCGCGTCCTTCCTTCGGGAGTTCAAGGATGTCTTTGCGTGGACTCATGCAGACATGCCTGGAATACATCCCGATCTGATTGTGCACCGGTTGAACGACGACAAAAACATCGCCGAAGAAGTACAAGCTACACGCGCGTTCAATCCTGAACGATACCAAGCTATAAACGAAGAAGTTGAAAAGCTTCTCTCCGCTGGCTTCATACGAGAAGCCAAGTACCCCAAGTGGGTGGCCAACGTGGTTATGGTTAAAAAGCCTAATGGGAAGTGGCGCATCTGTATAGAGTAAAAAGATCTTAACAAAGCCTGCCCAAAAGACTGCTTTCCACTTCCACGCATCGAACAACTGGTCGACGCCATGGCCAGACATGAGCTACTAAGTTTCATGGATGCCTACTCTGGCTACAACCAGATACGAAGCCCGATCAGATAAAGACAACTTTCTTCACTGATCGAGGCCTCTACTACTATAAGGTCATGCCTTTTGGCCTTAGAATGCAGGAGCTACTTACCAACGATTGGTAAACCGGATCTTCGCAGATCAAATCGGCAAGACTATGGAAGTATACATGGATGACATGCTCGTTAAAAGCCTACTGGCTACTAATCACGTAGAAAACCTAAGGGAGATGTTCTTAATCCTCCACCGGTACAAAATAAAGCTCAATTCCAACAAATGCGTGTTCAGGGTTGAGTCCGAGAAGTTCCTAGGCTACATTGTTAGCCAGTGATGAATCGAAGTAAACCCCAAAAAGATCAAGGCACTCCTTGATATGAGATCTCCTCGACGAGGTCCAAAGTCTGACCGGTAGGATTGCCGCCCTCACACGTTTTGTGGCTAAGGCAACCGACAAGTGTCAACCGTTCTTCAAAGCTATAAAGAAGATGGATAGCTTTGTAAGGACGGACGAGTGCGAAAAATCCTACCACAACACCTTCGTTCCTCTCCAAGCCGAAGGAAGGCAAGATGCTCTACATCTACCTCGCCATCTCCGAACGGGCCGTAAGCGCTGTTTTAGTTTGCGAAGAAGATAAGGTTCAATGGCGTATCTTCTACGTGAGCAAAGCCTTACTTGACGCCGAAACGCGTTATATAGAGACAGAGAAACTCTCTCTTGCTCTCCTCGTAGCCACCAAAAAGCTACGCCCCTACTTCCAGGCTCACCCTATCACGGTCTTAACCGGACACCCCATCGGTAAAGCTCTTCAAAAGGGAACATCGACTCGCATGGCGATCTGATCCAAAGAATTGAGTGATTACGGAATCGAGTTCCACCCGAGACCGACAATAAAGTCTCAAGCCCTAGCCGATTTCATGGTAGAATTCTCCTATACTCCCGACATGGGAAGAGCGGAAGATTACTCGACCGACGACTTGTCGGCTCGATAGAGAAAGGTTGACCTACGGGTCCCATCTAGGAATTACATATAGACAGAGCGTCCAACCCTCAGGGATCCGGCGCCGGCGTGATTCTAAGCAATCTCGATCGGGAGAAGTTACGATATACCCTGTACTACAGATTCCAAGCCTCCAACAACGAGGCCGAGTATGAAGCCCTCATTGTGGGACTAGAGCAAACTCAAAAGCTGAACGTACAAAATTTATGAATACACTGTGACTCGCAGTTGATTGTAAACCAGGTTAAGGGCGACTACATCGCCAAAGAGCCTAACATGATCGCCTACCTGCCAAAGACAGATGCCAAGCTAGATGCCTTCGCTTGGTTTGATATCATCCAGATCCCAAGAGAAGAGAACGCCGAGGCTGATGCTCTCGCTCGCCTCGGCTACGGTATCACCGAAGATGGGTTAGGAACTATCCCGGTTGAGTCTCTCTCACGACCATCCGTCTCACGGGACGAGGTTGGAACGATCGAGAGTACCACTCATCCGACTTGGATGACTCTGTTGTCGCACGAAAATGAACAACTATTGAAAACCTCGGGCGGTTCGATCCAAGGCCGGACCAAGTGATCGCACCCGGGCCAAGAGTGTGAACTCGATAGCCTCGAGCTAGGTTTTCTCCGATCAATCCGCCTCTCGGGAGAGATAGGGGGTGATGAGGAGGAGTGACCGTGCCTTGGCTGTCGGCTGCCTACGTACCCGTGCGTGGGATCAGGTCAGAACGTAGTTCAGGCGTGTAAGACGCAGTATGAGGCGTAGAACCTTGGTGGAGAAGCGTGCTCAACGAAGGAGACGAGGCGCGGAGGAGTCCTCGGCGACGTCTCGGAACTTCGGAGATCGCGCGCGTCTAGCGTGCTAGACGCGTGAGGGGAACTCTAGTCGAGAACCCCAGGGGCGTGCTTGAGCACCGGGGGGCGTTCGATCAGAGGGAGCGACGTTCGGGAAGTCCCCGTGAGTGCTTCGGGACCTCTGAGAACGAGAGAGACTTGTGAGAATGCTTCAGGCCAAAAATGGCATTGAAAGAAGCAGAGGGGAGTGAGAAATCGAGCGTATCCATAGGAGATGAAGGGATGATTTTCCCCTCAATGGGAGGGGGTTTATATACGTGTTTGAGGACCCCAAGGCGCGCCGAGAGATATTGCGGGCGTGGATGCAGTGACTCTGCTAGAGTCGGTCCTCGACGAGATTGACTGCGTGGACGATTTTGGTCCTGAGTCTGAAGATCCTGGAGGTGATTCAGAAACATGTCCGGGGGCTGAGGGCCTCGCGCCGGAGTGTCCCGAGGGGCCGTCGGCTACTGCCGCGACCGTGCCAGAGGGCGGAGGCCCTTCCATGGAGCCAGGGGGTGCTCAGCCCAGGACCCCTGACGCAGAGACGATAGTGTCGGCGAGGTCGCTCACTAGGACGGAGTGGTATCCCGAGGAGGGCTTTGCTGCTCCCGAGGACTTCGATTGTTCGGGGGTCGATGCTTCGAGCTCGCTCACCTATCGAACATTCATCGGTCTCAGGGAGGCATTCGCCATTCCATCGTCCGTGGCGCTTCTCCGTCCCTAACAGGGCGACCGTCCTTTCTGCCCTCGCCGTGGGTTTGCCGCAGTTTCATTTGCGAGTCTCAACTGCGGGCTGCGGTTGCCGTTTCAACCCATCGTTCAGCAACTTCTCGCCCGTCTGGGGGTGCATGCGTGTCAGATGAGTCCGGCGTTCTATCGCATCGTGGCGATGTGTCACATGGAGTGGCATTGCCAGACTGAGCGGGTGATGACCGTGAGCGACTTTCGTAATCTCATCGCGGTCTTCCCTGTGCCCGGGCAACCCAGTTTCTTCATGGCCCGCGATCGCCGGAACACTAAGCTGATCATGGACTCAGAGAAGTATAACCGACGACCATGGGTGTGGGTCTCGGCGGAGGCTTTTGGTGACGCGCCGCTCCGGTTCGGCCCCTTGACCGAGTTTTCTGCTGATGCGGGGGCCGATGATCTCGACTTCGTGAAGGAGATCCGAGGAATGTCGGAGGCTCGGAAGGCCGTCGAACGATTTCGTTCCCCTGAGCTGATGGCTTCCACCGGGTGGTTTCCGCCGTTTCCACCTAGCCGAGGCGATAGTCAGCGGACCGAGAGTGCTCCCAGTGCCGCATCATCTCTCTCGAGCAGCGGTCTTCAAGGTATGTCGACGTTTTCGCACTTTTTGTTTTTGTTCTTAGCCTAGGGTTTTGACTTTGTCGCTTTTGTAGTCTCTTCGGCTAGGGCGAGGGCTCGAGCGCATTTAGCGAAGGCCTCTCGGGACCCGAAGTCGTTAGCGGCGGTCCGTTGTCGGATTGCCGCGCGAAACGGTCGGGAGAAACCCGACATTGGTCATCCGACGGAGAACGGCCCTCGCGCTTCTTTGAAGCGACCCTCCTCCTCGGCTCAACCAGACACGTCCTCGGACTCTAAGCCTGTGAATTCGATGGTCGACGTGGAGGCCGCGGAGGTTAGAGGGGAATGTTCCCTGGGTCTCGCTCAATCCTCGATGAAGATGTGGAAGAGCGTCGTGGCCAGCAGTGACGTGGAGTTCTTTCGTCACGGCGTTTCCGATGCACAGAGAGTAAGTTTCTCTTGCTTTGTTTGTTAGGAACCTATCTTTTGCTGAATTGTCTTTTTGCCTTCTCAGGTGCTTGCTCGAGCGACCCGGGGCGAGAAGATCCTTCACGACCTCATCAGGCGAATGAGCCGTGCCCAGGAGGAGCTTGCTCAAGCGAAGTCTTAGCTGGCCCCCGCCGAGCGAGGTTCTCACTCAAAGGCGGAGTTTGCGAGTCTCCGCGAGCAGCTTCAAGAGGCTCGCGTGGAATTGTGGGTTACCCGCGGCAAGTGCGACCGTGCTCAGGGGGTGGTGGCGAAGATGGCTGAGGAGTTAACGACGGAAGGTCAAGCTCTCGAAGTGACGACTCGATCGACGGAGGTCTTCCGGAGCGAGGCGCGGGACCTTCGACGCCAGTTGGAATCGCGCACAGAAGAAGTTGGCATTCTCCAGGGCCATCTTACCTCGAGCGAGGCTGCCTGTGTTCGAGCGGAGCGCGAGCGTGACTCCTTGGCGGAGGAGGTGGTTCGGGTGACCGTGGAGAAGGCCGCGGCGGAACAGCTCGCGTCCGACCTTCAAGACGACTTCGATGTCGGGGTCGAGGAGGTTAGACATGCGGCGGCGGTGGAGTGTCGGGACGCCACAGCTACCGAGAATGTTTCTCGGGGGGTCACCTTCCACTTCTTCGACTCGTTGTTCCCACCACTCGACGGAGCCGATCTCGTAGACGACGATCCCGCCGAGTGACATTATTATTCGTTGTTTTTTTCGCGCAAGTGTTTAGCGCACGCTTTCTTTTAGGTTTTTCCATTCAGCGCACTTGTTTTAGCGCTTACTTACTAGGATTTTTCCCTTTCAGCGCACTTGTCTTAGCGCATGCTTTCTAGGGTTTTGGGGCAGTTGCCCTTTTCTTTTGTGAGACATTATTTTATTTTTATGAACGTTTTCGCACATTCACTTCTTATGGCGTGTTTAGATAGGCAAGTATTCGTGTCAATGGACTTGCCAATTCTTTTATCTCAGCAGGATACCTTTTCAGACGCGCCAGTCACTTGGATGGTTTGCGTTCTTAAGTTTTTTCAACTGTGAGTCAGCCATGCTACGTAGGCGCCTTACGTGTGCTGGACTGTGCCACGTAGACGTCTCAGGTTGCGCCAGGTAGGCGTCCTGGTTGCGCCATGTAGGCGTCTTAGGCGTGCCATGTAGGCGTCTTAAGTGCGCCATGTAGGCGTCTTAGGTGCGCCATGTAGGCGTCTTAGTTGCGCCATGTAGGCGTCTTAGTTGCGCCATGTAGGCGTCTTAGGTTACGCCATGTAGGCGTCTTACGTTGCGCCATGTAGGCGTCTTACGTGCGCCATGTAGGCGTCTTAGGTTGCGCCATGTAGGCGTCTTACGTGAGCCATGTAGGCGTCTTAGGTTGCGCCATGTAGGCGTCTTATGTGCTTCATGTAGGCGTCTTAGGTTGCGCCATGTAGGCGTCTTACGTGCGCCATGTAGGCGTCTTAGGTTGCGCCATGTAGGCGTGTTACGTGCGCCATGTAGGCGTCTTTGGTTGCGCCATGTAGGCGTCTTAGGTTGCGCCATGTAGGCGTCTTACGTGCGCCATGTAGGCGTCTTACGTGCGCCATGTAGGCGTCTTACGTGCGCCATGTAGACGTCTTAGGCTGGGCCATGTAGACGTCTTATGTGCCCCATGTAGGCGTCTTTGGTTGCGCCATGTAGGCGTCTTAGGTGCACCATGTAGGCGTCTTAGGCTGCGCCATATAGGCGTCTTACGTGCGCCATGTAGGCGTCTTTGGTTCCGCCATGTAGGCATCTTAGGTTGCGCCATGTAGGCGTCTTACGTTTTTTGGTGGAGCGTGTTCTTTTGAGGGTTTCCATACCATAGCTAGTGTTGTCGGTCCATTCGGGTCGACGGCGCCCGCGGGCACCCACGGGGTTCCATGGCCGAGGGGCCAAAAGTCGGCCTCATGAGCTTCCCCTCGGCCTCAGCTCGACCTCGGCCTCATGAGCTCGACCTCGGCCTCAGCTCGACCTCGGCCTCATGAGTTCGGCCTCGGCCTCATGAGCTCGACCTCGGCCTCAGCTCGACCTCGGCCTCATAAACTCGACCTCGGCCTCAGCTCGACCTCGGCCTCATGAGCTCGACCTCGACCTCAGCTCGACCTCGGCCTCACGAGCACGGCCTCGGCCTCAGCTCGACCTCGGCCTCATGAGTTCGGCCTCGGCCTCAGCTCGACCTCGGCCTCATGAGCTCGACCTCGGCCTCACCACGACCTCGGCCTCATGAGCTCGACCTCGGCCTCAGCTCGACCTCGGCCTCATGAGTTCGACCTCGGCCTCAGCTCGACCTCGGCCTTATGAGCTCGACCTCGGCCTCAGCTCGACCTCGGTCTCATGAGCTCGACCTCGGCCTCACGAGCTCAGCCTCGGCCTCAGCTCGACCTCGATCTCATGAGCTCGACCTCGGCCTCAGCTTGACCTCGGCCTCACAAGCTCTTACGTGCGCCATGTAGGCGTCTTTGGTTGCGCCATGTAGGCGTCTTAGGTGCACCATGTAGGCGTCTTAGGCTGGGCCATGTAGGCGTCTTACGTGCGCCATGTAGGCGTCTTTGGTTGCGCCATGTAGGCATCTTAGGTTGCGCCATGTAGGCGTCTTACGTTTTTTGGTGGAGCGTGTTCTTTTGAGGGTTTCCTTACCATAGCTAGTGTTGTCGGTCCATTCGGGTCGACGGCGCCCGCGGGCGCCCGCGGGGTCCCATGGCCGAGGGGCCAAAAGTCGGCCTCATGAGCTCGGCCTCGGCCTCAGCTCGACCTCGGCCTCATGAGTTCGGCTTCGGCCTCAGCTCGACCTCGGCCTCATGAGCTCGACCTTGGCCTAAGCTCGACCTCGGCCTCGGCCTCAGCTCGACCTCGGCCTTATGAACTCGACCTCGGCCTCAGCTTGCCCTCGGCCTCATGAGCTCGACCTCGGCCTCAGCTCGACCTCGGCCTCACGAGCACGGCCTCGGCCTCAGCTCGACCTCGGCCTCATGAGTTCGGCCTCGGCCTCAGCTCGACCTCGGCCTCATGAGCTCGACCTCGGCCTCAGCACGACCTCGGCCTCATGAGCTCGACCTCGGCCTCAGCTCGACCTCGGCTGTTATCGGTCCGTCTCGGTCCGGTAGATCGACGACGGCCACGCTGGCGGCCGTCCTGAGCCCGGCGCTCGTCCGGGGCCGGCACTCGCCGTGGCCGGCTCTCCACGGCCGGCTCTCCAAGGGCGGCCCTCCAGGACCGGCGTTCCAGGACCGGCGCTCCAGGACCGGCTCTCCAGGGCCGGCGCTCCAGGACCGGCGCTCCAAGGCCGGCGTTCCAGGACCGGCTCCCCAGGGCCGGCGCTCCAGGACCGGCGCTCCAGGACCGGCTCTCCAGGGCCGGCTCTCCAAGGCCGGTGCTCCAAGGCCGGCTCTCCACGGCCGGCGCTCCAAGGCCGGCTCTCCACGGCTGGCGCTCCAAGGCCGGCGCTCCAGGACCGGCTCTCCAAGGCCGGCGCTCCAAGGCCGGCTCTCCACAGCCGGCGCTCCAAGGCCGGCTCTCCACGGCCGGCGCTCCAAGGCCGGCTCTCCACGGCCGGCGCTCCAAGGCCGGCTCTCCAAGGCCGGTTCTCGGCCAAGGGGTTCCTCAAACACCTCTTGGCCGCCTATAAATATGAGGGTCTCTCCCTCGACCCAGGTAATCCGAATTTGAGTACTGAAACGCTGTCGAACTCGTACCTCGCTCGTTTCTCTCAAGTCTCGACCTCTAAACGCTAAACCCTCTACAAACCACCTCAATCCTACTAATGTTGAGCGTCGGAGAGGTAAACAGAGGCAACCCCTCTGTTTCCCCTTTGTAGTTCACACCTTCCCTGCTTGCTTTTCAGGTGCTTGGACGAGATAGATACCATAGATAGCTAAGGGACGGCTTGGGATACCAAGTCCGACACGCTCGAGTCGAGACGAGATCACTTGGTTCGGCCTTGGGTCTAACCGTCTGCGACTCCTAAATCGTTGTCCGAAAAACTGCGACAACATTTTGGCGCTAGAAGGAGGGGATCTCTCAACCTTGACGACGCATTCCCTCTACCAGTCTTCTTCCTTTGTTCCCACGACTCTCGAGAGATGAGTCACATTCCCGCCACCTCCGCGGGTACCCGAGCGACGAGCTCGAGGTACGGTCTTCGACGCCTCGCACATCGTCTTGAAGGGCAACCTCGCGATAGCGAGAGCCAGCCCCAAGACCCGATGAATGACCCCGAGGCCGAGCTCCGAGAGGACATGGCCCGGCGGCTTGCGGAGCTTCTTGACCGTCCCGGCGTCGACGGTACGCTCATAGCTAATCTCCTCGGCTATGACATCGAAGATAGGTCCGCCAAAGACTACTCCGACCCCGAATATGTGGGGGAGTCGAGGACCAACGAGGCAACGCCTAGCCTCGCCCCTTCGCGGCCCGAGAGGCCCCACGACGCTTTGGCCGGGCCGTCGCACCTACCGTGGCAGCAGGCACAGTCACATTCCCGGGGACTCGCCCCCTCGGTTTCGAGAGGCGGCCGGACACGGCCCCTCGCCGAGGAGAGAGCGACTCTGGCTGATGATGGGGCCGATAGCCGAAGCGCCCGCCGGACGGTCCGGCCAAGGGCGACCTCGCCTCGCCCCGCACCAAGCGTGGACCTTAGAGAACGCTTGACGGCGCAGAGAAACTCCCGAGGGGAGGATCTCCGCCAAAGGCTAAACTCTCGAAGGGACGCGCTCCCCGCTGCAACTCTCGGCCGGCCTCAGGCCAACGTCGTGGACCAAGCGTCCAACGAACGCCAACCGGTGACTCCCGTGGCCCCGACGGTCGACCCCGCTAACGGGCTCGACATGGTCACGAATTCAAAGCCTCCAGAATCAAATCATCGAAATGAGGGAGTCGGGGAGGCAAAGGCCGTACGGAGGGATCGAGGAATCATACTCTCCCTTCGCCGCGCAAATCCTCGCGCAACCATGCGTGGGGAACTTCAAGTTACCGTCCATTCCCCCCTACGATGGACGTACGGACCCCCACTTCCACGTCCAACACTATGAGACGTGGATGACTATGCAAGGGCAGGCGGACGCCACCCTCTGCCAAGCCTTCAGCCTGACCCTCACAGGCTCGGGGTTTGAATGGTTCCGAAGCTTGAGGCCGGGAAGCATCCCGTCTTTCCGGGCCTTGCGAGAGGCTTTCCTCACCCGATTCGCCACCCTCGTTGAGACAATACCTCGCTCGCTTCACCGAGGAGTCTCACAAGGTCGAAGGGTTCGACGACAGGGACGCCATCACGGCGATCACTGAGGGAGTGCGCACGAGCGACTTCCTCAAGTCTATCGTTGGCCAAGTCCCGCGTGACATGGCAGAGCTGATGACAAGAGCCCGGACATACATGGGAGTCGAGGACTATCTCGATCACCGAGATGGCCGAAAGTCAGGAGGACAGGGGAGTCGCCGCCGCGACGATCGAGATGAAGATCGTCCCGACCCCCGAAAGAGGAGGAATAAGGGAAGCCAGGCCCCTAACGGCCGTTCCCTCCCCGGGCCGAGGCCGCCGCATGTCGACAGCTTCCGAAAGTTCTCGCCCATTCACTCCTCTGAACACTCCGCCGGAGCAAATCCTAGCTCTGCACCGTGACAAGTTGGGGAGCCCAACCCCTCTCACGAAGGATCCCGCCAAGAGGGATCAAAGCAAGTACTGTGACTACCATCAGGATCACGGGCACCTGACATCTGAATGCTATCAGCTCAAGCGTCAGATTGAGGCCCTGATTCAAGATGGGAAGCTGAAGGAGTACGTCCTTAGAACTATCGGGACGGCCGCGGCGCACGGGGGCCGCCCGCGGCAAGGAAAGAAAGGTCCGGCGACGGTGACTGTCACGGACCGCGCGGCAACCGAAGAACCAGAGAGCTCGCAACTTCACGTAGTGGGCGCGATCTTAGGCGGCCCGGAGTTCGGAGACTCGGCTACGCAGAGGAAGAAGTACGTGCGCGAAGTTTCCCAAGGGAAAATAGCGCACTACATCAACCATACGTACGAGGTCCCTCCTCCGGCCCCCTTCGAGTCCATGTTCTTCACCGGGCAAGAAGCGGCGCGAGTACTCCATCCACATAACGACGCGATAGTCGTCTCTGCCCCGGTCGCCAACAACCTCGTCCGGAGAATCCTGATCGACAATGGGAGCTCCGCCGACATAATCTTCAAGTCGGCATTGGACAGGATGAAACTTTCCGGGGTAAGACCGACCCCGATCTCAACCCCGCTCTTCGGCTTCTCTGGGGAGAGGGTTATGACGGAGGGAACTATCGACCTCCCGGTTACCTTCGGTACGCCGGGGGGGCTCGAGGTTACCCACATCGTATCGTTCCTAGTGGTGGATCAACCCTCGGCGTACAACGTCATCGTCGGCCGCCCGTCTCAATCGGTTGAAGGCCATAACGTCCACGTATCACCTGATGATGAAGTTCCCAACCGAGAAGGGAATCGCCGTGATGATGGGAGACCAATCCATGGCGAGGATGTGCTACATCCAGGGCGTGGACGGAAAAGGGAAAGGGAAGGTGGTGTGCACCGTCTTCCAACTCGGGGACAAATTCCCATGCAAGTTAGAGGAGGGAGGTACCTTCGGAGAGCTAGACCAAAGGGACGAAGTCGAGCGTCGGAAGGTGGAGACACCGGACGACCTCGTTCCCGTCATGTTGGACGACGCCAAGCCTGACCGAGTGGTCAAGGTAGGCGCCCAACTCTCGTCTGAAGTCCGAACCGAGCTCGCCGCTTTCCTCCAAGAGCACAAAGATGTCTTCGCGTGGACACACGCCGACATGCCGGGGATCGACCCCGAAATCATGGTTCATCGTCTCAACGACGACAAGAGAGTGGCCGAGCGCGTTCAACCGCGACGGGCGTTCAGTGGGGAGAGGTACCAAGCCATTGGTGAAGAAGTTGACAAACTTCTCGCCGCCGACTTCATCAGGGAGGCGGAGCACCCCAAGTGGGTGTCCAATGTGGTAATGGTCAAGAAGCCAAACGGGAAGTGGCGGATCTGTATCGACTACAAAGATCTCAACAAAGCCTGCCCGAAAGACAGCTTCCCTCTCCCGAGGATCGAGCAGCTCGTGGACGCCACTGCAGGCCACGAATTGCTAAGCTTCATGGACGCCTACTCAGGCTACAACCAGATCCGCATGCACGAGCCGGATCAAATTAAAACCACCTTTGTTACGAACCGCGGACTTTACTGTTACAAGGTCATGCCCTTTGGCCTCAAAAACGCGGGAGCAACGTATCAAAGGTTGGTGAACCGCATGTTCGCCAATCAAATTGGCAAGACTATGGAGGTCTACGTGGATGACATGCTTGTCAAAAGCCTCAAAGCTCGCGACCACGTTCGAGACCTTAGGGAAATGTTCACGATTCTGCGGCGCTACAAGATGAAGCTTAACCCCAACAAGTGCGCTTTCGGGGTCGAGTCTGGAAAGTTTCTGGGCTACATGGTGAGCCGCCGCGGGATCGAGGCCAATCCTGAGAAGATTAAGGCGATCTTAGAGATGAGGTCGCCACAAAAGGTCAAAGAGGTTCAAAGCTTGACGGGAAGGATCGCCGCCCTGACGCGATTTGTTTCCAAAGCCACTGATAGGTGCCAACCATTCTTCAAGGCACTGAAGAAGGCCGACGGGTTCGTGTGGACGGAGGAGTGCGAGGAAGCATTCCGCGATATGAAAGCCTATTTCACCTCCCCCCCGTTCCTCGCGAAGCCAAAGAATGGCGAAACCTTGTTCCTCTACCTCGCGGTTTCCGATAGGGCCGTGAGCGCGGTCCTCATACGCGAGGAGGACAGGGTACAATGGCCGGTCTATTACGTTAGCAAGGCGCTCCTCGACGCCGAAACCCGATACCCGGAAATCGAGAGACTGTCCCTCGCCCTCGTCATGAGCGCGAGAAAGCTCCGGCCCTACTTCCAGGCGCACCCCATTGTGGTCTGCTCGGGACATCCCATCGAGAAGGCCCTTCAAAAAGGGACCTCATCTCGAATGGCGATATGGTCCCAAGAGTTGGGCGAGTACGGGATCGAGTTCCAACCGAGAACCGCCATTAAGGGTCAGGCCCTCGCCGATTTCATCGCCGAATTCACAAGCTCGCCCCCAGCCGACGAGGGCGACGAGAATAAAGAGAGCACGGAAGAGAAGAAGGACGACCGCGTCGAGTCGTCGAATAAGAGAACCAACGACCCGATAGGGCCAGTCTGGGACTTGCACGTGGATGGCGCGTCAAACGCCCGGGGGGCTGGCGCCGGCGTTGTGCTCACAAATCCCGATAGGGAAAAGCTGAGATACGCCCTGCGGTTTGAGTTCAAGGCTTCCAACAACGAGGCAGAGTACGAGGCTCTGATCGTTGGCTTGGAGCTAGCTAACAAGTTGGGCGCCCAAAACCTGCGCATCCATTGCGACTCGCAATTGATTGTGAATCAGGTTAAGGGTGACTACACCGCAAAAGAGCCACACATGATCGCGTACCTGTCTAAGGCCCAAAAGAATCTAGAAGCCCTGTCGTGGTTCGAGATCGTCCAAGTCCCTCGAGAGGCGAACATTGACGCTGACGCCCTGGCTCGCCTCGCGTCTGGGATAGACGAGGAGGGCGAGGGTAGCGTCCCAGTCGAAGTGCTGACCCGACCCTACGTCTCGAGAGGCGACGTAGGGGTCGTTGACGAGACTCCGCCTCCCTCATGGATGACTCCGCTCGTGGAATTTCTTAAACGAGGAATTGTTCCCGAAGACAAAGAAGAGGCCAGAAAGCTGAGAAGCTTGGCCCCGAAGTACACAATGAGGGAGGACAACTTGTTCAAGAGAGGCTACTCTATGCCTCTACTTCGCTGCTTGACCGAAGTCGAGGTGAAGAAGGCGCTCCACGAGGGGGTGTGCGGAAACCACGCCGCTGGGAAATCATTGGCATTGAAACTACTGAGACTTGGATACTTTTGGCCGACCTTGAAAAAGGACTCCCACGAGTGGGCCAAGAAATGTGATAAGTGCCAAAGATTCGCCCACATCCCGCGTCAAGCACCGGCCCCACTGTGTCCAATCATCGTGCCGCGACCTTTCGCGAAGTGGGGAATCGACCTCATTGGTGAGCTACCTACGGCCCCGAGGCAATACAAGCACGCGATCGTGGCTATCGATTACTTCACGAAGTGGGTAGAGGCCGAGCCGCTAGCAAAGATCACTGAGGCGAACACGACGAGCTTCATTTGGAAAAGCATCATCTGCCGCTTCGGGATCCCTGCGTCAATTGTAACCGACAACGGAAAACAATTCGACAATGCGCGCCTCCGAGAAATGTGCGAACAACTTGGCATTAGCAAGACTTTCTCCTCTCCCCGCCATCCTCAAGCCAACGGTCAGGTCGAGGCGGTGAACAAGACGATCAAGGAGAACTTGAAGAAGAAGCTGGAGGCAAGAAAGGGGGCTTGGGCCGACGAGCTCCCCATGGTCTTATGGGCATACCGCACCACCGCTCGAAACGCGACCGGCGAAACCCCTTTCGCTCTCGCGTTCGGCGTCGAGGCTGTGGTACCCGTCGAGACCAAGTTGCCAACCTTGCGCATCGAGGAGTACGATGAAGCCGCCAACGATGACGCGATCAGACTCGAGCTAGACCTCATAGACGAAAGGAGGGTGGTCGCACTCACCCGGCTTGCTGCGCAAAAGAGGAAGGTCGAGAAATACTACAACTCAAAGATCAAGCTGCGGAAGTTCGCCGACGGAAGCCTCGTTCTTCGAAGGGTGTTCCAAAACACCAAGGTGCAAGGCGCGAGAGTTCTAGGCCCCACCTGGGAAGGCCCGTACCGTGTGCGCCGAGCCATCCACAACGGCACGTACGAGCTCGAGAACATGGAGGGACTCGTGTTCACACACCCGTGGAACGCGGAACACCTCCGGCAATATTACCAGTAGACGTTCATTCGTCCATTTTTCGCTTTTTTGTTTCCATGTAATTTTCGATTCTAGCAAAGACAATTTACAATTTCAAGTTTGGCCAACGGCCTGGGATGTAATTTTTGAACCATTTCAATAATTTAATGAATTACATTTCACTTCAAGACATTGTATCTTAGTTTCTAGCCTCCTCTACGAGCACCCAAGAAACTCGGGGGGCTAAGGGGGATAAGGCGAGAGTAACAAGCTCACTTACTCCACTTTCCACGCACCAAGCGGTAACAAAACACCCATAAATCGGATCCGCGCACCGGACCTCCGACTTCGTACCCTCCTCGTGCGACGCGCTCGCACGGGTTGAGGCCGTACGCCGAGAGATAGCGAAACGTCGACAGGTTGGATCCGCGCACCGGACCTCCGACTTCGCACGTCTTTTGCTGCGACCCTCTCGAGCGACGATGCACCTTGAACACCGATAGGCAGCAAGGCATCGATGGATCACATCCGCGCACCGGATTGTCGATCCAGGCAGTCAAAACCCAAAACGTGACACGCGTACCAACAAGTACCACGCTCACTGGGAACTGCAAACTCGTCCCGATGCGCACGCCGACAGGTAGCGTACTCGCCAAAGGATGAGCGCGACGGCCACCCAGCTCGCGCACGCCGATAGGCGGCGAGTCACGGATGGATGGCCGAAAATCGCACCCGCCGGACGAGACTGGTCTAGCCGGCGTCCGCGGGAAACTTCGCCGCCAAATGCAGCAGTAAGCCGTGCCAACCGGTCACACTAAGCATAGCAAGCCGGGCTCGTAAGACACGCACCATTCAAATTGCGCAAACCGATATACTAAGCATGATAGATCGAGGAAATAAGACGCATAACGAAAATAAAAGCTTCAATCAAAGCAAAACAATGTTGCACAAACGACCCAACGAGAAAAGTACGAGAGTACGACCCAAACACAGCAAGAATCCGAAAGAAAGCATAAAGCGAGCGCTAAACAAGTGCGCGAAAAAACCAAAGAAAACTTGGCTACTCCGAGCCATAATCGACCTGCTCTTCGTCGTCCTCAAGGTGAGAGGCGCCCGACCCGCCAACGGTTCCTCCACCGGACCGACAGTTTGACGACTGGGCGGCCTCCGCAGGGACTTCGGGAGGCAGGTCGTCCTCCGGCAACTCGTCCTCCAAGGGAGGAAACATGGCGTCGAAGAAGGAAAATGTGATCCCTCGAGACGCGTTCTCCTCCGCAGTCGCATCTTTGACCCGCATGGCCACCTCGTAACGGGCCACCTCTAGCGAGAGATCCCAGTCCTCCTCCAACTCTGTCTTCGATCGCACGGCATCATCCTTCTCCTCGATGAGGGTCTGCACCTCCGCTCGCAGGGTTTCCCTCTCCCTCTCGGCCTTGACCCGGGAGATCTCGCTTGCCGACAATCGGGCGTGGACGATGTTCAGCTCTTCGTCTCGGCTCGAGAGGGCCGCCTGGAGTTTCTTGGTCTCCCCTAAGAAAGTAACGGCCGCCTGCTCAGCCTTCTCCCGAGATGCCTTCTCGGCCGCCGCCTTCTCACGAGCTCGCTTTAGTTCCTCCTCAAGCGCTTGGAACTCTTGGACGGTGCGGACCCCCGCCAAGGCAGCGGCATGGGCAGCCGCTGTATCCTCCTTGTCTTTTTCCATGATCTGCATGCGACGCAGCAAGTCCCGGAGAATGCGGTCGCTCCGTTCTTGGCGCGCGAGCATCTGTGGAAGCAAACAACGTACATGCAATCGAAATAAGCACAACAAATCACAAATGAGGCAAACAAGCGAGTCATACCTTTCGGGCGTCGCCGATCCCGCTCTGGAAATGCTCAAGGTCGCTCACCGTCAGGAGACTCTTGAAATCCCGTAGAGAGGTTTCAAGGATCCCCCGAGAGCATCGGTCCCTCAGCTCCGCCGCCTCCGCCAGGAGCATCGACTCCATGCCATCTGACGTCGCCGACGTATGTGCGCGCTTGTGGCCGGAGGACGAGCCGGGAAGGATCGTCGACGATGGTCGCTTATTTGAGGAGTTCGCCTCGGCCCTCGCCCGCGTTGGAAGCCCTCCATGGCGGGCCTCAGCTTGTGGTTGAGCCGCGATCACGGCCTCGGCGTCGGGCGCCACCCTCGGTGCCTGCGTGCGTGGTCGGTGTCATCGGGTCATCGTATCTGAAAAAGATGAAGAGGTGACAGGTTAGAGTGCAATACAATGGAATATACATTAACTAGAAGCTTGTGTGTGGTTGGTACCCCCCACGTCAGGGGGAGGAGCAGACCAGCCCCCCGCCTCTGATTCAGGGTCCTCCGTAGCCTCCACGACGAGGCCCGAGCTCGGAAGGGCGTCGTCTCCAGGCGTGAACCACCCAGTCCTTGCCATTAGGTCTGGGGACTCGAAGTACGGTCCTTGCCGCCTCAATTCCGGGATCGCCCTGATCACCGCGTGAAGCTCAGAGCCTTCGATATCGCCCATAGGTGGAAAATCAGCCGCAAGACCAAAGAAGAGAGGCGCGACCCCGAAGGCTGATTCGGACACCCATATCCAAGGATATCGGTGCTTCTAATTAACATTGCTGACAATGACGAGGCGCTTACGGTGTAGCGCTAGGTAGAAGCCCGGCTTCCCTGGCACCCCTCGTATCGTCATGAGGTCCTGGATGTCGTCGGCGGTGACAGCCCTCCTCTTCGCCCGGTAAAGCATCATGTGGCACGCTGCGACCACCCGATAGAAGGCCGGAGACATCTGTAAGGCGTGCACCCCCAGTCGAACTAGCAACTCCTGGATAACCGGCTGAAAAGGCAACCTTAGCCCACCGCGGAGGCTCGCCTCGTGGACCGCGGCGTACCCCCTTCGAGGGCGGGACGGAAGATCGTCAGGCAACGGTCTGAGGATTGATACAGAGTCCGGGATGCTGTAGCGCTTCCTGAGGCTCTTGAAGCTGACAATGGAGATCAGGCTCGGGACATCGACGCCCGAGCAGTCAAGGTTACCCCGCACGGCTGACTCTCCTACCGGGAAGGACGAGGTCCGCGTTTCCTCCTGCGCAGTAGAGGAAAGTCCCCTCGCCGCGGGTGCTGCACGACGGCTCGACGAGTCGCCGGAGTGCCCGGAATCCGGGGCGGTGCCCGAGCGCTCGACCGGCTGCCGGCCGGCCGGGTCACTGCCATCGGGCCGTCTCATCCTGCGGCCGGCAACGTCCCCTCCTGCGTGCGCGTCAAGCCCGAGGACCCAGCCCGTCTCCTGACTAGGTGGCTCCTCCACGCGCGGCCCCGGCGACCTCCGGCCTTCGGCGCGCGCGCCAGGCCCGTCGGCCCGGCCCGGCTCTCGGCCAGTCGGGTCTCCGGCGCTTGAGGCCTGCCCGGGCGTCCCGGCGTATAGCCCAGACGCGTCCAGCCCGCCGGCCCGGCCCAGCTCGCGGGTTGCTGGGTCCTCCTCGCGCGCCTGTCGCCCAGCGGCCCTGTCCGGCCTTCGGCCGGTTGGGCCCTCCTCGCGCGCATCGGTCCGGCCCGACTCCCGGCCAGCTGCAGTCTCCTCACCTAGGCCCGGCCCATTGGGCCTTAGGGTTTGCATGGAAACCAGGATGGCCGCCTCTTCCTCTCCAGCTGTGGGCGGTCGGCTTCCTCCCTCTCCGGGGTTGGGCGGCCGGCACTCCTCCTGTCCGGCGCCGCCGACCCCACCTGCGGCGTCGGCCGCCGCCGGCGGCGCTCCCCCGTCACAGACGCGCTCCAGCCTGGCTGGGCCCGACCCACCTGGGCTCCCATGGCCGCCGACCACCTGCAACACAACCCCACCCGAGAGGGTGGGGTCCCCCCTGATACCAACGCCGCCCCGGGCGGCGCTCCTCTGCGCCAACGCGTCATCGCCGGCGTCGGCCTCGCCAGACGCGTCGCCCGCGTCCTCCACGACCGGCTCGGCCCTCCCGGGAAGAGGGACGTCTCCCCCAGGTCTGGGTTCGCCCCAGACGGCGCCGACTCGGCCGGGCTCGGCCTCCTCCACGCCGGCGTCGGCCTCCTCTGCTTTGTCGGCGTGCTCCCCGGTCGGGATCATCGCGCGCGACTCTTCTGGCGCGATCCCGGGGCTAGGTCCAGCGTAGACGGCGCCGACCCAGCCAGGCGCGACTCCCCCGGCGTTGGCGGCGGCCTGCACAGCGCCGCCCGTGGCCGGCCTTGCGCGCGCGACCTCCATAGCGCGTCCCTCGGCCAAGCCAGCCTCGTGCTGGTCGGCCCGGCTGTCCCCGGCGGCTGGTGCCATCAGGCCGGCGCTCTCCTGCTGGCGCTGGCCATCTCCGGCATGCGCGCCCTCACCCTCGTCGGCCAGCCACGCTTCCACCAGTGAAAGATCCTCTCCGGTCATCTCAATAACGTTGAACGAATGCGACGAGTGTTGTGTGTCGGGTGGTGTTGATGGGGGCGAAAATTGAGCCCAAAAAGCATCCAAATCCACGTGGTTCTCCTCAAACAAGTCGTGTAAGCCGTCGTCAACGGTCCCACATCCCGATAGGTGGTCAATGGGGTCCATGGGCGCGAATAACGAAGCGAGCACGATCGACAAAAAATATAATAATAAAAATAATATGAAAGGACGTCGGAGCATACCTCTTGACGGCGGGCTTCTCCGATGGGCCAACGTTGGACTTTGAGTTTACCACACGATTTACAATCGATGATAAACTCGGGGGGCTAATGTTACCGGTCCGTCTCGGTCCGGTAGATCGACGACGGCCACGCTGGCGGCCGTCCTGAACCCGTCGCTCGTCCGGGGCCGGCACTCGCCGTGGCCGGCTCTCCACGGCCGGCTCTCCAAGGCCGGCCCTCCAGGACCGGCCCTCCAGGACCGGCGTTCCAGGACCGGCGCTCCAAGACCGGCGCTCCAGGACCGGCTCTCCAGGGCCGGCGCTCCAGGACCGGCGCTCCAAGGCCGGCGTTCCAAGACCGGCTCCCCAGGGCCGGCGCTCCAGGACCGGCGCTCCAGGACCGGCTCTCCAGGGCCGGCTCTCCAAGGCCGGCGCTCCAAGGCCGGCTCTCCACGGCCGGCGCTCCAAGGCCGGCTCTCCACGGCCGGCGCTCCAAGGCCGGCTTTCCACGGCCGGCGCTCCAAGGCCGGCGCTCCAGGACCGGCTCTCCAGGGCCGGCTCTCCACGGCCGGCGCTCCAAGGCCGGCTCTCCACGGCCGGCGCTCCAAGGCCGGCTCTCCACGGCCGGCGCTCCAAGGCCGGCTCTCCAAGGCCGGCCCTCGGCCAAGGGGTTCCTCAAACACCTCTTGGCCGCCTATAAATATGAGGGTCTCTCCCTCGACCCAGGTAATCCGAATTTGAGTACTGAAACGCTGTCGAACTCGTACCTCGCTCGTTTCTCTCAAGTCTCGACCTCTAAACGCTAAACCCTCTACAAACCACCTCAATCCTACTAATGTTGAGCGTCGGAGAGGTAAACAGAGGCAACCCCTCTGTTTCCCCTTTGTAGTTCACACCTTCCCTGCTTGCTTTTTAGGTGCTTGGGCGAGATAGATACCATAGACAGCTAAGGGACGACTTGGGATACCAAGTCCGACACGCTCGAGTCGAGACGAGATCACTTGGTCCTGCCTTGGGTCTAACCGTCTGCGACTCCTAAATCGTTGTCCGAAAATATGCGACAACATCGGCCTCACGAGTTCGACCTCGGCCTCAGCTCGACCTCGGCCTCATGAGCTCGACCTCGGCCTCAGCTCGACCTCGGTCTCATGAGCTCGACCTCGGCCTCAGATCGACCTCGGCCTCAGATCGACCTCGGCCTCGGCCTCAGCTCGACCTCGGCCTTATGAACTCGACCTCGGCCTCAGCTCGCCCTCGGCCTCATGAGCTCGACCTCGGCCTCAGCTCGACCTCGGCCTCACGAGCACGGCCTCGGCCTCAGCTCGACCTCGGCCTCATGAGCTCGACCTCGGCCTCAGCTCGACCTCGGCCTCATGAGCTCGACCTCGGCCTCACCACGACCTCGGCCTCATGAGCTCGACCTCGGCCTCAGCTCGACCTCGGCCTCACGAGTTCGACCTCGGCCTCAGCTCGACCTCGGCCTCATGAGCTCGACCTCGGCCTCAGCTCGACCTCGGTCTCATGAGCTCGACCTCGGCCTCACGAGCTCGGCCTCGGACTCAGCTTGACCTCGGTCTCATGAGCTCGACCTCGGCCTCAGCTCGACCTCGGCCTCACAAGCTCGACCTCGGCCTCAGCTCGACCTCGGCCTCATGAGTTCGACCTCGGCCTCAGCTCGACCTCGGCCTCATGAGCTCGACCTCGGCCTCAGCTCGACCTCGGCCTCATGAGCTCGACCTCGGCCTCAGATCGACCTCGGCCTCACGAGCTCGGCCTCGGCCTCAGCTCGACCTCGGCCTCATGAGCTCGACCTCGGCCTCAGCTCGGCCTCGGCCTCACGAGCTCGACCTCGGCCTCAGCTCGACCTCGGCCTCACGAGCTTGACCTCGACCTAAGCTCGACCTCGGCCTCACGAGCTCGACCTCGGCCTCACGAGCTTGACCTCGGCCTCATGAGCTCGCCCTCGGCCTCACGAGGTCGGCCTCGGCCTCAGCTCGACCTCGGCCTCGCGAGCTCGACCTCGGCCTCACGAGCGAGACCTCGGCCTCACGAGCGAGACCTCGGCCTCACGAGTTCGACCTCGGCCTCACGAGTTCGACCTCGGCCTCACGAGTTCGACCTCGGCCTCACGAGTTCGACCTCGGCCTCCATGGCCGACCTCCGACCTCGTGAGCTCGCCTCCAGCTCCATGGCCGACCTCCGGCCTCATGAGCTCGCCTCCAGCTCCATGGCCGACCTCCGACCTCGTGAGCTTGCCTCCAGCTCCATGGCCGACCTCGACCTCATGAGCTCGCCCTCGGCTATCCTCGGCCATTGGCTATCCTCGGCCAAGGGGCCCACCAATGACGCCATCCTATGCTATCCTCTGCCGAGCCTATGTTATCCTCTCCCAAGGGACATACCAATGACGCCAGCCTATGCTATCTTCGGCCCAGGGGGCCCACCAATGGCCCCTTGGTCGCCTATAAATACAGGCGCCTCTCACCTTCTCCAGGTAACCCATTTTTGAGTCCAGAAACGCTGTAGAACTCAGACTTCACTCGTTTCCTCATCTTTGGCCTCTCACCCTCTAAATCCTCTATACTCCACCTCAATCCCACTAATGTTGAGCGTCGGAGAGGTAAACAGAGGCACCCCCTCTGTTTTCCCTTCTTAGCTCACGGTCCTCTCGCCTTTTCAAGGTACCCCGGCGAGCTCAGACACCATCGACAGCCAAGGGAAGATCTGGGCAACCAGGTCCGATACGCTCGAGCCCAGGCGAGGCCACTTGGTCCGGCCTCGGGTCTAACCGCCTATGGCTCCTAAATCGTTGTCCGAAAGACGGCGACAACATTTTGGCGCTAGAAGGAGGGGGATCTCGAGAACAACCACGAGCTCTCCACCGGCAAACTCGCTTCCTCCACGGAAGACCACAGAAAATCAAAGCCAACGATTTCCTCTCTGGTCTTCATCTCAGATCTCTAGCGAGAAGAAAAAGAAAAAAAAAGAGGTTCCTCAGGGTCTTCATCTCAGATCTCCAGCGAAAAGAAAAAAAAAGAAAAAAAAGAGGTTCCTCAGGGTCTTCATCTCAAATCTCCCAGAGCGCGCGAACCAGCTCCGGTGCTCGCGATCCAGCCCCGGCGCTCGCGACCCAGCTGACGCTGCAGATCTAGACGACCCCGGCGCTCGCGATCCAACCCCGGCGCTCGCGATCCAGCCCCGGCGCTCGCGACCCAGCCGACGCTGCAGATCCAGACGACCTCGGCGCTCGCGACCCAGCCGACGTTGCAGATCCAGACGACCTCGGCGCTCGCGACCCAGCCGACGCTGCAGATCCAGACGACCCCAGCGCTCGCGATCCAGCCCCGGTGCTCGCGACCCAGCCGACGCTGCAGATCCGGACGACCCCGGCGCTCGCGATCCAGCCTCGACGATCGCCAAGACCTCACCCCCGATTGGCCCGCCACGAGCGCCGGCGGGAAGAGCTCCTGCCAGGTCGATAGCCACCTGAGCCGACGTTAGTAGAGGGAGGGGATCTCTCAACCTTGTCGACGCTTTCCCTCTACCACTCTTCTTCTACCTTCGACGGCGACTCTCGAGAGATGAGTCATGCCCCCGCCACCTCCGTGGGCGCCCGAGCGACTAGCTCGAGGTACGGCCTCCGAAGCGATGTGCATTGTCTCGAAGGGCAACCTCATGATAATGAGAACCAGCCCTGAGACCCGGAGAATGACCCCGAGGCCGCAGTCCGAGAGGACGCGGCTCGGAGGCTCGCCAAGGTACGGCCTCCAAAGCTCTGCACATCGTCTCGAAGGGCAACCTCATGACAATGAGAGCCAGCCCCGAGACCCGGCGAATGACCCCGAGGCCGCAGTCCGAGAGGACGCAGCTCGGAGGCTCGCCAAGCTCCTAGACCGCCCCGGCATCACCGGCGCGCTCATCGCCGACCTCCTCGACTCCAACAGCGTCGACAACGTCAACCATGACGAGAAAGACCCCGGTTACATGGCGAAGTCGAGAACCAACGAGATCGACCTCAACCACGCTGTTCACGGAAGAGGACGGACTCGCACGCTTCCAAGGGGACACCCTCGGGCGACCGCGCTGAGACGTCGACTTTCTAACGAACACGCGCACGCGCCCTCGAGGGGACACTCTCGGGCGACCACGTCAAGGCATCGAGTGTCGAGTAATACCCAGGGACGCTTGACCTCTAGGTCCCGGGAGGGACGCTCCAAGCTCACCATACACGTCCAGAACCCCTGCGGAGGTGACGACGTCAATAGCCGCGACGTCTGTCGAGGACGTCACTCGAATGGCGTGTCCTCGCCCAAAGTAATAGGGACGACCACCGGAGACTTAAGAGACCGCCTCAATCCCCGAAGGGAATCTCATGAGAGTGACTTGAGAGAAAAACTCAACGCCCAACGCGGGATCGAGAGAGAAGTCGTCTTGGGACATCAACCACCCAACGTTGCTAACCGTGCATCCAACAACAAGCGCGCCGCCACACTCATGGCATCGGCCACCGGTCTCGGCTTGCGAAGGAAGAAGCGTAGAAACGGTCAGGTCTCTAATGACCATCCTTCTCCAGCCCCGAAGCAATCCTTCGTCCCACTCACCACGACGCCCGGCCGGATCCTGAGCTTACACAGGGAGAAGCTGGGATCTCCGCCCCCGTTGAAGACGGACCCCGTATCGAGGGACAAGAGCAAACAGTGCAAATATCACCAGGACCAGGGACACGCAATGACAGAATGCTACCAGCTTGAGAAGCAGGTTGACTCCCTAATTCGAAGGGGGGACCTCAAGGAGTTCGTCGCGTCTGCTGGCAAGCCGTGATTGTCACAGCTCTCGCCCTTAAACTCACACCCGACCTCGCTCGACTTTGTGATCACTTTGCTTCAAATATGTAATTTTCCTTTCCAAAGAAGGCCAAGCGCCAAGAAAACTTGTCACGACCTCCTTACTGCAATAAAGGACCATTCTACACATGTCAACACTCTCTATTGTACACCTCCAACACGAGAGTTTCTTGGTCTTCGTCTCGCAAACACAAGAAACTCGGGGGGCTAATAGGGATCAATACCCAATCAACTAAACAACTCAAAAACAAAATAAAAATAGAAGCAAAACAAAGTCTCAAAGGGCCGATGGTTAGGCCGGAGGTCCCAGAGAGAGACGGTCTACACACTTCTCCTAGAGTTGAGTTCGCTCCTCGAGTCAATTACCGAGTCCACGAGTCGACAAGCTACTCCTCGTGCCGACTCTACGTTTTTCCTCGAGTTGACTTTGCTCCTCGAGTCGAGTACCCAGTCCACGAGTCGACAAGCTACTCCTCGTGCCGACTCTGCGTTTCTCCTCGAGTTGAGTTCACTCCTCGAGTCGAGTACCCAGTCCACGAGTCGACAAGCAACCCCTCGTGCCGACTCTACGTTTCTCCTCGAGTTGAGTTCACTCCTCAAGTCGAGTACCGAGTCCGCGAGTCGACGAGCTACTCTTCGTGCCTACTCTACGTTTCTCCTCGAGTTGAGTTCACTCCTCGAGTCGAGCACCCAGTCCACGAGTCGAAAAGCTACTCCTCGTGCCAACTCTACATTTCTCCTTGAGTTGAGTCCGCTCAACGAGTCGAGTACCGGGTCCACGAGTCGACAAGCTACTCCTCGTGCCGACTCTGCGTTTATCCACAAGTTGAGTTCACTCCTCGAGTCGAGTACCCAGTCCATGAGTCGACAAGATACTCCTCGTGCCGACTCTACGTTTTTCCTCGAGTTGAGTTCACTCCTCGAGTCGAGTACCGAGTCCGCGAGTCGACAAGCTACTCCTCGTGCCAACTCTACGTTTCTCCTTGAGTTGAGTTCACTCCTCAAGTCGAGTACCCAATCCACGAGTCGACAAGCTACCCCTCGTGCCGACTCTACGTTTCTCGTCGAGTTGAGTTCACTCCTCAAGTCGAGTACCGAGTCCGCGAGTCGACGAGCTACTCCTCGTGCCGACTCTACGTTTCTACTCGAGTTGAGTTCACTCCTCGAGTCGAGCACCCAGTCCACGAGTCGAGAAGCTACTCCTCTTGCCGACTCTACATTTCTCCTTGAGTTGAGTCCGCTCCTCGAGTCGAGTACCGGGTCCACGAGTCGACAAGCTACTCCTCGTGCCGACTCTGCGTTTATCCACGAGTTGAGTTCACTCCTCGAGTCGAGTACCCAGTCCATGAGTCGACAAGATACTCCTCGTGCCGACTCTTTGTTTTTCCTCGAGTTGAGTTCACTCCTCGAGTCGAGTACCGAGTCCGCGAGTCGACAAGCTACTCCTCGGGGCAACTCTACGTTTCTCCTCGAGTTGAGTTCACTCCTCGAGTCGAGTACCCAATCCACGAGTCGACAAGCTACCCCTCGTGCCGACTCTACGTTTCTCCTCGAGTTGAGTTCACTCCTAAAGTCGAGTACCGAGTCCGCGAGTCGACAAGCTACTCCTCGTTATCACTCTACGTTTCTCCTCGAGTTCAGTTCACTCCTCGAGTCGAGCACCCAGTCCACGAGTCGACAAGCCACTCCTCGTGCCGACTCTATGTTTTTCCTCGAGTTGAGTTCGCTCCTCGAATTGAGTACCCAGTCCACGAGTCGACAAGCTACTCCTCGTGTCGACTCTGCGTTTCTCCTCGAGTTGAGTTCACTCCTCCAGTCGAGTACCCAGTCCACGAGTCGACAAGCTACCCCTCGTGCCGACTCTACGTTTCTCCTCGAGTTGAGTTCACTCCTCAAGTCGAGTACCGAGTTCGCGAGTCGACGAACTACTCCTCGTGCCGACTCTACGTTTCTCCTTGAGTTGAGTTCACTCCTCGAGTCGAGCACCCAGTCCACGAGTCGACAAGCTACTCCTCGTGCCGACTCTACGTTTTTTCTCGAGTTGAGTTTGCTCCTCGAGTCGAGTACCCAGTCCACGAGTCGACAAGCTACTCCTTGTGCCGACTCTGCATTTCTCCTCGAGTTGAGTTCACTCCTCGAGTCGAGTACCCAGTCCACGAGTCGACAAGCTACTCCTTGTGCCGACTCTGCATTTCTCCTCGAGTTGAGTTCACTCCTCGAGTCGAGTACCCAGTCCACGAGTCGACAAGCTACCCCTCGTGCCGACTCTGCGTTTCTCGTCGAGTTGAGTTCACTTCTCAAGTCGAGTACCGAGTCCGCGAGTCGACGAGCTACTCCTCGTGCCGACTCTACGTTTCTCCTCGAGTTGAGTTCACTCCTCGAGTCGAGCACCCAGTCCAAGAGTCGACAAGCTACTCCTCGTGCCGACTCTACATTTCTCCTCGAGTTGAGTCCGCTCCTCGAGTCGAGTACCGGGTCCACGAGTCGACAAGCTACTCCTCGTGCCGACTCTACGTTTCTCCTCGAGTTGAGTTCACTCCTCAAGTCGAGTACCGAGTTCGCGAGTCGACGAACTACTCCTCGTGCCGACTCTACGTTTCTCCTTGAGTTGAGTTCACTCCTCGAGTCGAGCACCCAGTCCACGAGTCGACAAGCTACTCCTCATGCCGACTCTACGTTTTTCCTCGAGTTGAGTTTGCTCCTCGAGTCGAGTACCCAGTCCACGAGTCGACAAGCTACTCCTCGTGCCGACTCTGCGTTTCTCTTCGAGTTGAGTTCACTCTTCGAGTCAAGTACCCAGTCCACGAGTGGACAAGCTACCCCTCGTGCCGACTCTACGTTTCTCCTCGAGTTGAGTTCACTCCTCATGTCGAGTACCGAGTCCACGAGTCGACGAGCTACTCCTCGTGCCGACTCTACGTTTCTCCTCGAGTAGAGTTCACTCCTCGAGTCGAGCACACAGTCCACGAGTCGACAAGCTACTCCTCGTGCCGACTCTACGTTTTTTCTCGAGTTGAGTTTGCTCCTCGAGTCGAGTACCCAGTCCACGAGTCGACAAGCTACTCCTCGTGCCGACTCTACATTTTTTCTCGAGTTGAGTTCACTCCTCGAGTCGAGTACCCAGTCCACGAGTCGACAAGCTACTCCTTGTGCCGACTCTGCATTTCTCCTCGAGTTGAGTTCACTCCTCGAGTCGAGTACCCAGTCCACGAGTCGACAAGCTACCCCACGTGCCGACTCTGCGTTTCTCGTCGAGTTGAGTTCACTTCTCAAGTCGAGTACCGAGTCCGCGAGTCGACGAGCTACTCCTCGTGCCGACTCTACGTTTCTCCTCGAGTTGAGTTCACTCCTCGAGTCGAGCACCCAGTCCAAGAGTCGACAAGCTACTCCTCGTGCCGACTCTACATTTTTCCTCGAGTTGAGTTCGCTCCTCGAATTGAGTACCCAGTCCACGAGTCGACAAGCTACTCCTCGTGTCGACTCTGCGTTTCTCCTCGAGTTGAGTTCACTCCTCGAGTCGAGTACCCAGTCCACGAGTCGACAAGCTACCCCTCGTGCCGACTCTACGTTTCTCCTCGAGTTGAGTTCACTCCTCAAGTCGAGTACCGAGTTCGCGAGTCGACGAACTACTCCTCGTGCCGACTCTACGTTTCTCCTTGAGTTGAGTTCACTCCTCGAGTCGAGCACCCAGTCCACGAGTCGACAAGCTACTCCTCATGCCGACTCTACGTTTTTCCTCGAGTTGAGTTTGCTCCTCGAGTCGAGTACCCAGTCCACGAGTCGACAAGCAACTCCTCGTGCCGACTCTGCGTTTCTCCTCGAGTTGAGTTCACTCTTCGAGTCGAGTACCCAGTCCACGAGTGGACAAGCTACCCCTCGTGCCGACTCTACGTTTCTCCTCGAGTTGAGTTCACTCCTCATGTCGAGTACCGAGTCCACGAGTCGACGAGCTACTCCTCGTGCCGACTCTACGTTTCTCCTCGAGTAGAGTTCACTCCTCGAGTCGAGCACACAGTCCACGAGTCGACAAGCTACTCCTCGTGCCGACTCTACGTTTTTTCTCGAGTTGAGTTTGCTCCTCGAGTCGAGTACCCAGTCCACGAGTCGACAAGCTACTCCTTGTGCCGACTCTGCATTTCTCCTCGAGTTGAGTTCACTCCTCGAGTCGAGTACCCAGTCCACGAGTCGACAAGCTACCCCTCGTGCCGACTCTGCGTTTCTCGTCGAGTTGAGTTCACTTCTCAAGTCGAGTACCGAGTCCGCGAGTCGACGAGCTACTCCTCGTGCCGACTCTACGTTTCTCCTCGAGTTGAGTTCACTCCTCGAGTCGAGCACCCAGTCCAAGAGTCGAGAAGCTACTCCTCGTGCCGACTCTACATTTCTCCTCGAGTTGAGTCCGCTCCTCGAGTCGAGTACCGGGTCCACGAGTCGACAAGCTACTCCTCGTGCCGACTCTACGTTTCTCCTCGAGTTGAGTTCACTCCTCAAGTCGAGTACCGAGTTCGCGAGTCGACGAACTACTCCTCGTGCCGACTCTACGTTTCTCCTTGAGTTGAGTTCACTCCTCGAGTCGAGCACCCAGTCCACGAGTCGACAAGCTACTCCTCATGCCGACTCTACGTTTTTCCTCGAGTTGAGTTTGCTCCTCGAGTCGAGTACCCAGTCCACGAGTCGACAAGCTACTCCTTGTGCCGACTCTGCATTTCTCCTCGAGTTGAGTTCACTCCTCGAGTCGAGTACCCAGTCCACGAGTCGACAAGCTACTCCTTGTGCCGACTCTGCATTTCTCCTCGAGTTGAGTTCACTCCTCGAGTCGAGTACCCAGTCCACGAGTCGACAAGCTACCCCTCGTGCCGACTCTGCGTTTCTCGTCGAGTTGAGTTCACTTCTCAAGTCGAGTACCGAGTCCGCGAGTCGACGAGCTACTCCTCGTGCCGACTCTACGTTTCTCCTCGAGTTGAGTTCACTCCTCGAGTCGAGCACCCAGTCCAAGAGTCGACAAGCTACTCCTCGTGCCGACTCTACATTTCTCCTCGAGTTGAGTCCGCTCCTCGAGTCGAGTACCGGGTCCACGAGTCGACAAGCTACTCCTCGTGCCGACTCTACGTTTCTCCTCGAGTTGAGTTCACTCCTCAAGTCGAGTACCGAGTTCGCGAGTCGACGAACTACTCCTCGTGCCGACTCTACGTTTCTCCTTGAGTTGAGTTCACTCCTCGAGTCGAGCACCCAGTCCACGAGTCGACAAGCTACTCCTCATGCCGACTCTACGTTTTTCCTCGAGTTGAGTTTGCTCCTCGAGTCGAGTACCCAGTCCACGAGTCGACAAGCTACTCCTCGTGCCGACTCTGCGTTTCTCCTCGAGTTGAGTTCACTCTTCGAGTCAAGTACCCAGTCCACGAGTGGACAAGCTACCCCTCGTGCCGACTCTACGTTTCTCCTCGAGTTGAGTTCACTCCTCATGTCGAGTACCGAGTCCACGAGTCGACGAGCTACTCCTCGTGCCGACTCTACGTTTCTCCTCGAGTAGAGTTCACTCCTCGAGTCGAGCACACAGTCCACGAGTCGACAAGCTACTCCTCGTGCCGACTCTACGTTTTTTCTCGAGTTGAGTTTGCTCCTCGAGTCGAGTACCCAGTCCACGAGTCGACAAGCTACTCCTCGTGCCGACTCTACATTTTTTCTCGAGTTGAGTTCACTCCTCGAGTCGAGTACCCAGTCCACGAGTCGACAAGCTACTCCTTGTGCCGACTCTGCATTTCTCCTCGAGTTGAGTTCACTCCTCGAGTCGAGTACCCAGTCCACGAGTCGACAAGCTACCCCACGTGCCGACTCTGCGTTTCTCGTCGAGTTGAGTTCACTTCTCAAGTCGAGTACCGAGTCCGCGAGTCGACGAGCTACTCCTCGTGCCGACTCTACGTTTCTCCTCGAGTTGAGTTCACTCCTCGAGTCGAGCACCCAGTCCAAGAGTCGACAAGCTACTCCTCGTGCCGACTCTACATTTTTCCTCGAGTTGAGTTCGCTCCTCGAATTGAGTACCCAGTCCACGAGTCGACAAGCTACTCCTCGTGTCGACTCTGCGTTTCTCCTCGAGTTGAGTTCACTCCTCGAGTCGAGTACCCAGTCCACGAGTCGACAAGCTACCCCTCGTGCCGACTCTACGTTTCTCCTCGAGTTGAGTTCACTCCTCAAGTCGAGTACCGAGTTCGCGAGTCGACGAACTACTCCTCGTGCCGACTCTACGTTTCTCCTTGAGTTGAGTTCACTCCTCGAGTCGAGCACCCAGTCCACGAGTCGACAAGCTACTCCTCATGCCGACTCTACGTTTTTCCTCGAGTTGAGTTTGCTCCTCGAGTCGAGTACCCAGTCCACGAGTCGACAAGCAACTCCTCGTGCCGACTCTGCGTTTCTCCTCGAGTTGAGTTCACTCTTCGAGTCGAGTACCCAGTCCACGAGTGGACAAGCTACCCCTCGTGCCGACTCTACGTTTCTCCTCGAGTTGAGTTCACTCCTCATGTCGAGTACCGAGTCCACGAGTCGACGAGCTACTCCTCGTGCCGACTCTACGTTTCTCCTCGAGTAGAGTTCACTCCTCGAGTCGAGCACACAGTCCACGAGTCGACAAGCTACTCCTCGTGCCGACTCTACGTTTTTTCTCGAGTTGAGTTTGCTCCTCGAGTCGAGTACCCAGTCCACGAGTCGACAAGCTACTCCTTGTGCCGACTCTGCATTTCTCCTCGAGTTGAGTTCACTCCTCGAGTCGAGTACCCAGTCCACGAGTCGACAAGCTACCCCTCGTGCCGACTCTGCGTTTCTCGTCGAGTTGAGTTCACTTCTCAAGTCGAGTACCGAGTCCGCGAGTCGACGAGCTACTCCTCGTGCCGACTCTACGTTTCTCCTCGAGTTGAGTTCACTCCTCGAGTCGAGCACCCAGTCCAAGAGTCGACAAGCTACTCCTCGTGCCGACTCTACATTTCTCCTCGAGTTGAGTCCGCTCCTCGAGTCGAGTACCGGGTCCACGAGTCGACAAGCTACTCCTCGTGCCGACTCTACGTTTCTCCTCGAGTTGAGTTCACTCCTCAAGTCGAGTACCGAGTTCGCGAGTCGACGAACTACTCCTCGTGCCGACTCTACGTTTCTCCTTGAGTTGAGTTCACTCCTCGATTCGAGCACCCAGTCCACGAGTCGACAAGCTACTCCTCATGCCGACTCTACGTTTTTCCTCGAGTTGAGTTTGCTCCTCGAGTCGAGTACCCAGTCCACGAGTCGACAAGCTACTCCTCGTGCCGACTCTGCGTTTCTCCTCGAGTTGAGTTCACTCTTCGAGTCAAGTACCCAGTCCACGAGTGGACAAGCTACCCCTCGTGCCGACTCTACGTTTCTCCTCGAGTTGAGTTCACTCCTCATGTCGAGTACCGAGTCCACGAGTCGACGAGCTACTCCTCGTGCCGACTCTACGTTTCTCCTCGAGTAGAGTTCACTCCTCGAGTCGAGCACACAGTCCACGAGTCGACAAGCTACTCCTCGTGCCGACTCTACGTTTTTTCTCGAGTTGAGTTTGCTCCTCGAGTCGAGTACCCAGTCCACGAGTCGACAAGCTACTCCTCGTGCCGACTCTACATTTTTTCTCGAGTTGAGTTCACTCCTCGAGTCGAGTACCCAGTCCACGAGTCGACAAGCTACTCCTTGTGCCGACTCTGCATTTCTCCTCGAGTTGAGTTCACTCCTCGAGTCGAGTACCCAGTCCACGAGTCGACAAGCTACCCCACGTGCCGACTCTGCGTTTCTCGTCGAGTTGAGTTCACTTCTCAAGTCGAGTACCGAGTCCGCGAGTCGACGAGCTACTCCTCGTGCCGACTCTACGTTTCTCCTCGAGTTGAGTTCACTCCTCGAGTCGAGCACCCAGTCCAAGAGTCGACAAGCTACTCCTCGTGCCGACTCTACATTTTTCCTCGAGTTGAGTTCGCTCCTCGAATTGAGTACCCAGTCCACGAGTCGACAAGCTACTCCTCGTGTCGACTCTGCGTTTCTCCTCGAGTTGAGTTCACTCCTCGAGTCGAGTACCCAGTCCACGAGTCGACAAGCTACCCCTCGTGCCGACTCTACGTTTCTCCTCGAGTTGAGTTCACTCCTCAAGTCGAGTACCGAGTTCGCGAGTCGACGAACTACTCCTCGTGCCGACTCTACGTTTCTCCTTGAGTTGAGTTCACTCCTCGAGTCGAGCACCCAGTCCACGAGTCGACAAGCTACTCCTCATGCCGACTCTACGTTTTTCCTCGAGTTGAGTTTGCTCCTCGAGTCGAGTACCCAGTCCACGAGTCGACAAGCAACTCCTCGTGCCGACTCTGCGTTTCTCCTCGAGTTGAGTTCACTCTTCGAGTCGAGTACCCAGTCCACGAGTGGACAAGCTACCCCTCGTGCCGACTCTACGTTTCTCCTCGAGTTGAGTTCACTCCTCATGTCGAGTACCGAGTCCACGAGTCGACGAGCTACTCCTCGTGCCGACTCTACGTTTCTCCTCGAGTAGAGTTCACTCCTCGAGTCGAGCACACAGTCCACGAGTCGACAAGCTACTCCTCGTGCCGACTCTACGTTTTTTCTCGAGTTGAGTTTGCTCCTCGAGTCGAGTACCCAGTCCACGAGTCGACAAGCTACTCCTTGTGCCGACTCTGCATTTCTCCTCGAGTTGAGTTCACTCCTCGAGTCGAGTACCCAGTCCACGAGTCGACAAGCTACCCCTCGTGCCGACTCTGCGTTTCTCGTCGAGTTGAGTTCACTTCTCAAGTCGAGTACCGAGTCCGCGAGTCGACGAGCTACTCCTCGTGCCGACTCTACGTTTCTCCTCGAGTTGAGTTCACTCCTCGAGTCGAGCACCCAGTCCAAGAGTCGACAAGCTACTCCTCGTGCCGACTCTACATTTCTCCTCGAGTTGAGTCCGCTCCTCGAGTCGAGTACCGGGTCCACGAGTCGACAAGCTACTCCTCGTGCCGACTCTACGTTTCTCCTCGAGTTGAGTTCACTCCTCAAGTCGAGTACCGAGTTCGCGAGTCGACGAACTACTCCTCGTGCCGACTCTACGTTTCTCCTTGAGTTGAGTTCACTCCTCGAGTCGAGCACCCAGTCCACGAGTCGACAAGCTACTCCTCATGCCGACTCTACGTTTTTCCTCGAGTTGAGTTTGCTCCTCGAGTCGAGTACCCAGTCCACGAGTCGACAAGCTACTCCTCGTGCCGACTCTGCGTTTCTCCTCGAGTTGAGTTCACTCTTCGAGTCAAGTACCCAGTCCACGAGTGGACAAGCTACCCCTCGTGCCGACTCTACGTTTCTCCTCGAGTTGAGTTCACTCCTCATGTCGAGTACCGAGTCCACGAGTCGACGAGCTACTCCTCGTGCCGACTCTACGTTTCTCCTCGAGTAGAGTTCACTCCTCGAGTCGAGCACACAGTCCACGAGTCGACAAGCTACTCCTCGTGCCGACTCTACGTTTTTTCTCGAGTTGAGTTTGCTCCTCGAGTCGAGTACCCAGTCCACGAGTCGACAAGCTACTCCTTGTGCCGACTCTGCATTTCTCCTCGAGTTGAGTTCACTCCTCGAGTCGAGTACCCAGTCCACGAGTCGACAAGCTACCCCACGTGCCGACTCTGCGTTTCTCGTCGAGTTGAGTTCACTTCTCAAGTCGAGTACCGAGTCCGCGAGTCGACGAGCTACTCCTCGTGCCGACTCTACGTTTCTCCTCGAGTTGAGTTCACTCCTCGAGTCGAGCACCCAGTCCAAGAGTCGACAAGCTACTCCTCGTGTCGACTCTACATTTTTCCTCGAGTTGAGTTCGCTCCTCGAATTGAGTACCCAGTCCACGAGTCGACAAGCTACTCCTCGTGTCGACTCTGCGTTTCTCCTCGAGTTGAGTTCACTCCTCGAGTCGAGTACCCAGTCCACGAGTCGACAAGCTACCCCTCGTGCCGACTCTACGTTTCTCCTCGAGTTGAGTTCACTCCTCAAGTCGAGTACCGAGTTCGCGAGTCGACGAACTACTCCTCGTGCCGACTCTACGTTTCTCCTTGAGTTGAGTTCACTCCTCGAGTCGAGTACCCAGTCCACGAGTCGACAAGCTACTCCTCATGCCGACTCTACATTTTTCCTCGAGTTGAGTTTGCTCCTCGAGTCGAGTACCCAGTCCACGAGTCGACAAGCAACTCCTCGTGCCGACTCTGCGTTTCTCCTCGAGTTGAGTTCACTCTTCGAGTCGAGTACCCAGTCCACGAGTGGACAAGCTACCCCTCGTGCCGACTCTACGTTTCTCCTCGAGTTGAGTTCACTCCTCATGTCGAGTACCGAGTCCACGAGTCGACGAGCTACTCCTCGTGCCGACTCTACGTTTCTCCTCGAGTAGAGTTCACTCCTCGAGTCGAGCACACAGTCCACGAGTCGACAAGCTACTCCTCGTGCCGACTCTACGTTTTTTCTCGAGTTGAGTTTGCTCCTCGAGTCGAGTACCCAGTCCACGAGTCGACAAGCTACTCCTTGTGTCGACTCTGCATTTCTCCTCGAGTTGAGTTCACTCCTCGAGTCGAGTACCCAGTCCACGAGTCGACAAGCTACCCCTCGTGCCGACTCTGCGTTTCTCGTCGAGTTGAGTTCACTTCTCAAGTCGAGTACCGAGTCCGCGAGTCGACGAGCTACTCCTCGTGCCGACTCTACGTTTCTCCTCGAGTTGAGTTCACTCCTCGAGTCGAGCACCCAGTCCAAGAGTCGACAAGCTACTCCTCGTGCCGACTCTACATTTCTCCTCGACTTGAGTCCGCTCCTCGAGTCGAGTACCGGGTCCACGAGTCGACAAGCTACTCCTCGTGCCGACTCTACGTTTCTCCTTGAGTTGAGTTCACTCCTCGAGTCGAGTACCTAGTCCACGAGTCGACAAGCTACTCCTCGTGCCAACTCTACGTTTTTCCTCGAGTTGAGTTCACTCCTCGAGTCGAGTACCGAGTCCGCGAGTCGACAAGCTACTCCTCGTGCCAACTCTACGTTTCTCCTCGAGTTGAGTTCACTCCTCGAGTCGAGTACCCAGTCCACGGGTCGACAAGCTACCCCTCGTGCCGACTCTACGTTTCTCCTCGAGTTGAGTTCACTCCTCGAGTCGAGCACCCAGTCCACGAGTCGACAAGCTACTCCTCGTGCCGACTCTACATTTTTCCTCGAGTTGAGTTTGCTCCTCGAGTCGAGTACCCAGTCCACGAGTCGACAAGCTACTCCTCGTGCCGACTCTGCGTTTCTCCTCGAGTTGAGTTCACTCCTCGAGTCGAGTACCCAATCCACGAGTCGACAAGCTACCCCTCGTGCCGACTCTACGTTTCTCGTTGAGTTGAGTTCACTCCTCAAGTCGAGTACCGAGTCCGCGAGTTGACAAGCTACTCCTCGTGCCGACTCTACGTTTCTACTCGAGTTGAGTTCACTCCTCGAGTCGAGCACCCAGTCCACGAGTCGAGAAGCTACTCCTCTTGCCGACTCTACATTTCTCCTTGAGTTGAGTCCGCTCCTCGAGTCGAGTACCGGGTCCACGAGTCGACAAGCTACTCCTCGTGCCGACTCTGCGTTTATCCACGAGTTGAGTTCACTCCTCGAGTCGAGTACCCAGTCCATGAGTCGACAAGATACTCCTCGTGCCGACTCTTTGTTTTTCCTCGAGTTGAGTTCACTCCTCGAGTCGAGTACCGAGTCCGCGAGTCGACAAGCTACTCCTCGGGGCAACTCTACGTTTCTCCTCGAGTTGAGTTCACTCCTCGAGTCGAGTACCCAATCCACGAGTCGACAAGCTACCCCTCGTGCCGACTCTACGTTTCTCCTCGAGTTGAGTTCACTCCTAAAGTCGAGTACCGAGTCCGCGAGTCGACAAGCTACTCCTCGTTATCACTCTACGTTTCTCCTCGAGTTCAGTTCACTCCTCGAGTCGAGCACCCAGTCCACGAGTCGACAAGCCACTCCTCGTGCCGACTCTATGTTTTTCCTCGAGTTGAGTTCGCTCCTCGAATTGAGTACCCAGTCCACGAGTCGACAAGCTACTCCTCGTGTCGACTCTGCGTTTCTCCTCGAGTTGAGTTCACTCCTCGAGTCGAGTACCCAGTCCACGAGTCGACAAGCTACCCCTCGTGCCGACTCTACGTTTCTCCTCGAGTTGAGTTCATTCCTCAAGTCGAGTACCGAGTTCGCGAGTCGACGAACTACTCCTCGTGCCGACTCTACGTTTCTCCTTGAGTTGAGTTCACTCCTCGAGTCGAGCACCCAGTCCACGAGTCGACAAGCTACTCCTCATGCCGACTCTACGTTTTTCCTCGAGTTGAGTTTGCTCCTCGAGTCGAGTACCCAGTCCACGAGTCGACAAGCTACTCCTCGTGTCGACTCTGCGTTTCTCCTCGAGTTGAGTTCACTCTTCGAGTCGAGTACCCAGTCCACGAGTGGACAAGCTACCCCTCGTGCCGACTCTACGTTTCTCCTCGAGTTGAGTTCACTCCTCATGTCGAGTACCGAGTCCACGAGTCGACGAGCTACTCCTCGTGCCGACTCTACGTTTCTCCTCGAGTAGAGTTCACTCCTCGAGTCGAGCACACAGTCCACGAGTCGACAAGCTACTCCTCGTGCCGACTCTACGTTTTTTCTCGAGTTGAGTTTGCTCCTCGAGTCGAGTACCCAGTCCACGAGTCGACAAGCTACTCCTTGTGCCGACTCTGCATTTCTCCTCGAGTTGAGTTCACTCCTCGAGTCGAGTACCCAGTCCACGAGTCGACAAGCTACCCCTCGTGCCGACTCTGCGTTTCTCGTCGAGTTGAGTTCACTTCTCAAGTCGAGTACCGAGTCCGCGAGTCGACGAGCTACTCCTCGTGCCGACTCTACGTTTCTCCTCGAGTTGAGTTCACTCCTCGAGTCGAGCACCCAGTCCAAGAGTCCACAAGCTACTCCTCGTGCCGACTCTACATTTCTCCTCGAGTTGAGTCCGCTCCTCGAGTCGAGTACCGGGTCCACGAGTCGACGAGCTACTCCTCGTGCCGACTCTACGTTTCTCCTTGAGTTGAGTTCACTCCTCGAGTCGAGTACCTAGTCCACGAGTCGACAAGCTACTCCTCGTGCCAACTCTACGTTTTTCCTCGAGTTGAGTTCACTCCTCGAGTCGAGTACCGAGTCCGCGAGTCGACAAGATACTCCTCGTGCCGACTCTACGTTTCTCCTCGAGTTTAGTTCACTCCTCGAGTCTAGTACCCAGTCCACGTGTCGACAAGCTACCCCTCGTGCCGACTCTACGTTTCTCCTCGAGTTGAGTTCACTCCTCAAGTCGAGTACCGAGTCCGCGAGTCGACAAGCTACTCCTCCTGCCGACTCTACGTTTCTCCTCGAGTTGAGTACACTCCTCGAGTCGAGCACCCAGTCCGCGAGTCGACAAGCTACTCCTCGTGCCGACTCCATGTTTCTCCTCGAGTTGAGTTCGCTCCTCGAGTCGAGTACCCAGTCCACGAGTCGACAAGCTACTCCTCGTGCCGACTCTACATTTCTCCTTGAGTTGAGTCCGCTCCTCGAGTCGAGTACCGGGTCCACGAGTCGACAAGCTACTCCTCGTGCCGACTCCGCCTTTATCCACGAGTTGAGTTCACTCCTCGAGTCGAGTACCCAGTCCATGAGTCGACAAGATACTCCTCGTGCCGACTCTTTGTTTTTCCTCGAGTTGAGTTCACTCCTCGAGTCGAGTACCGAGTCCGCGAGTCGACAAGCTACTCCTCGTGCCAACTCTACGTTTCTCCTCGAGTTGAGTTCACTCCTCGAGTCGAGTACCCAATCCACGAGTCGACAAGCTACTCCTCGTGCCGACTCTACATTTCTCCTTGAGTTGAGTCCGCTCCTCGAGTCGAGTACCGGGTCCACGAGTCGACAAGCTACTCCTCGTGCCGACTCTGCGTTTATCCACGAGTTGAGTTCACTCCTCGAGTCGAGTACCCAGTCCATGAGTCGACAAGATACTCCTCGTGCCGACTCTTTGTTTTTCCTCGAGTTGAGTTCACTCCTCGAGTCGAGTACCGAGTCCGCGAGTCGACAAGCTACTCCTCGTGCCGACTCTGCGTTTATCCACGAGTTGAGTTCACTCCTCGAGTCGAGTACCCAGTCCATGAGTCGACAACATACTCCTCGTGCCGACTCTTTGTTTTTCCTCGAGTTGAGTTCAATCCTCGAGTCGAGTACCGAGTCCGCGAGTCGACAAGCTACTCCTCGTGCCAACTCTACGTTTCTCCTCGAGTTGAGTTCACTCCTCGAGTCGAGTACCCAGTCCACGAGTCGACAAGCTACCCCTCGTGCCGACTCTGCGTTTCTCGTCGAGTTGAGTTCACTTCTCAAGTCGAGTACCGAGTCCGCGAGTCGACGAGCTACTCCTCGTGCCGACTCTACGTTTCTCCTCGAGTTGAGTTCACTCCTCGAGTCGAGCACCCAGTTCTAGAGTCGACAAGCTACTCCTCGTGCCGACTCTACATTTCTCCTCGAGTTGAGTCCGCTCCTCGAGTCGAGTACCGGGTCCACGAGTCGACAAGCTACTCCTCGTGCCGACTCTACGTTTTTCCTTGAGTTGAGTTCACTCCTCGAGTCGAGTACCTAGTCCACGAGTCGACAAGCTACTCCTCGTGCCAACTCTATGTTTTTCCTCGAGTTGAGTTCACTCCTCGAGTCGAGTACCGAGTCCGCGAGTCGACAAGCTACTCCTCGTGCCAACTCTACGTTTCTCCTCGAGTTGATTTCACTCCTCGAGTCGAGTACCCAGTCCACGGGTCGACAAGCTACCCCTCGTGCCGACTCTACGTTTCTCCTCGAGTTGAGTTCACTCCTCGAGTCGAGCACCCAGTCCACGAGTCGACAAGCTACTCCTCGTGCCGACTCTACGTTTTTCCTCGAGTTGAGTTTGCTCCTCGAGTCGAGTACCCAGTCCACGAGTCGACAAGCTACTCCTCGTGCCGACTCTGCGTTTCTCCTCGAGTTGAGTTCACTCCTCGAGTCGAGTACCCAGTCCACGAGTCGACAAGCTACCCCTCGTGCCGACTCTACGTTTCTCGTCGAGCTGAGTTCACTCCTCAAGTCGAGTACCGAGTCCGCGAGTTGACGAGCTACTCCTCGTGCCGACTCTACGTTTCTACTCGAGTTGAGTTCACTCCTCGAGTCGAGCACCCAGTCCACGAGTCGAGAAGCTACTCCTCTTGCCGACTCTACATTTCTTTTTGAGTTGAGTCCGCTACTCGAGTCGAGTACCGGGTCCACGAGTCGACAAGCTACTCCTCGTGCCGACTCTGCGTTTATCCACGAGGTGAGTTCACTCCTCGAGTCGAGTACCCAGTCCATGAGTCGACAAGATACTCCTCGTGCCGACTCTTTGTTTTTCCTCGAGTTGAGTTCACTCCTCGAGTCGAGTACCGAGTCCGCAAGTCGACAAGCTACTCCTCGTGCCAACTCTACGTTTCTCCTCGAGTTGAGTTCACTCCTCGAGTCGAGTACCCAATCCACGAGTCGACAAGCTACCCCTCGTGCCGACTCTACGTTTCTCCTCGAGTTGAGTTCACTCCTCAAGTCGAGTACCGAGTCCGCGAGTCGACAAGCTACTCCTCGTTATCACTCTACGTTTCTCCTCAGTTCACTCCTCGAGTCGAGCACCCAGTCCATGAGTCGAAAGCCACTCCTCGTGCCGACTCTATGTTTTTCCTCGAGTTGAGTTCGCTCCTCGAATTGAGTACCCAGTCCACGAGTCGACAAGCTACTCCTCGTGTCGACTCTGCGTTTCTCCTCGAGTTGAGTTCACTCCTCGAGTCGAGTACCCAGTCCACGAGTCGACAAGCTACCCCTCGTGCCGACTCTACGTTTCTCCTCGAGTTGAGTTCATTCCTCAAGTCGAGTACCGAGTTCGCGAGTCGACGAACTACTCCTCGTGCCGACTCTACGTTTCTCCTTGAGTTGAGTTCACTCCTCGAGTCGAGCACCCAGTCCACGAGTCGACAAGCTACTCCTCATGCCGACTCTACGTTTTTCCTCGAGTTGAGTTTGCTCCTCGAGTCGAGTACCCAGTCCACGAGTCGACAAGCTACTCCTCGTGCCGACTCTGCGTTTCTCCTCGAGTTGAGTTCACTCTTCGAGTCGAGTACCCAGTCCACGAGTGGACAAGCTACCCCTCGTGCCGACTCTACGTTTCTCCTCGAGTTGAGTTCACTCCTCATGTCGAGTACCGAGTCCACGAGTCGACGAGCTACTCCTCGTGCCGACTCTACGTTTCTCCTCGAGTAGAGTTCACTCCTCGAGTCGAGCACACAGTCCACGAGTCGACAAGCTACTCCTCGTGCCGACTCTACGTTTTTTCTCGAGTTGAGTTTGCTCCTCGAGTCGAGTACCCAGTCCACGAGTCGACAAGCTACTCCTTGTGCCGACTCTGCATTTCTCCTCGAGTTGAGTTCACTCCTCGAGTCGAGTACCCAGTCCACGAGTCGACAAGCTACCCCTCGTGCCGACTCTGCGTTTCTCGTCGAGTTGAGTTCACTTCTCAAGTCGAGTACCGAGTCCGCGAGTCGACGAGCTACTCCTCGTGCCGACTCTACGTTTCTCCTCGAGTTGAGTTCACTCCTCGAGTCGAGCACCCAGTCCAAGAGTCCACAAGCTACTCCTCGTGCCGACTCTACATTTCTCCTCGAGTTGAGTCCGCTCCTCGAGTCGAGTACCGGGTCCACGAGTCGACAAGCTACTCCTCGTGCCGACTCTACGTTTCTCCTTGAGTTGAGTTCACTCCTCGAGTCGAGTACCTAGTCCACGAGTCGACAAGCTACTCCTCGTGCCAACTCTACGTTTTTCCTCGAGTTGAGTTCACTCCTCGAGTCGAGTACCGAGTCCGCGAGTCGACAAGCTACTCCTCGTGCCGACTCTACGTTTCTCCTCGAGTTGAGTTCACTCCTCGAGTCTAGTACCCAGTCCACGTGTCGACAAGCTACCCCTCGTGCCGACTCTACGTTTCTCCTCGAGTTGAGTTCACTCCTCAAGTCGAGTACCGAGTCCGCGAGTCGACAAGCTACTCCTCCTGCCGACTCTACGTTTCTCCTCGAGTTGAGTACACTCCTCGAGTCGAGCACCCAGTCCGCGAGTCGACAAGCTACTCCTCGTGCCGACTCCATGTTTCTCCTCGAGTTGAGTTCGCTCCTCGAGTCGAGTACCCAGTCCACGAGTCGACAAGCTACTCCTCGTGCCGACTCTACATTTCTCCTTGAGTTGAGTCCGCTCCTCGAGTCGAGTACCGGGTCCACGAGTCGACAAGCTACTCCTCGTGCCGACTCCGCCTTTATCCACGAGTTGAGTTCACTCCTCGAGTCGAGTACCCAGTCCATGAGTCGACAAGATACTCCTCGTGCCGACTCTTTGTTTTTCCTCGAGTTGAGTTCACTCCTCGAGTCGAGTACCGAGTCCGCGAGTCGACAAGCTACTCCTCGTGCCAACTCTACGTTTCTCCTCGAGTTGAGTTCACTCCTCGAGTCGAGTACCCAATCCACGAGTCGACAAGCTACTCCTCGTGCCGACTCTACATTTCTCCTTGAGTTGAGTCCGCTCCTCGAGTCGAGTACCGGGTCCACGAGTCGACAAGCTACTCCTCGTGCCGACTCTGCGTTTATCCACGAGTTGAGTTCACTCCTCGAGTCGAGTACCCAGTCCATGAGTCGACAAGATACTCCTCGTGCCGACTCTTTGTTTTTCCTCGAGTTGAGTTCACTCCTCGAGTCGAGTACCGAGTCCGCGAGTCGACAAGCTACTCCTCGTGCCGACTCTGCGTTTATCCACGAGTTGAGTTCACTCCTCGAGTCGAGTACCCAGTCCATGAGTCGACAAGATACTCCTCGTGCCGACTCTTTGTTTTTCCTCGAGTTGAGTTCAATCCTCGAGTCGAGTACCGAGTCCGCGAGTCGACAAGCTACTCCTCGTGCCAACTCTACGTTTCTCCTCGAGTTGAGTTCACTCCTCGAGTCGAGTACCCAGTCCACGAGTCGACAAGCTACCCCTCGTGCCGACTCTGCGTTTCTCGTCGAGTTGAGTTCACTTCTCAAGTCGAGTACCGAGTGCGCGAGTCGACGAGCTACTCCTCGTGCCGACTCTACGTTTCTCCTCGAGTTGAGTTCACTCCTCGAGTCGAGCACCCAGTTCTAGAGTCGACAAGCTACTCCTCGTGCCGACTCTACATTTCTCCTCGAGTTGAGTCCGCTCCTCGAGTCGAGTACCGGGTCCACGAGTCGACAAGCTACTCCTCGTGCCGACTCTACGTTTCTCCTTGAGTTGAGTTCACTCCTCGAGTCGAGTACCTAGTCCACGAGTCGACAAGCTACTCCTCGTGCCAACTCTATGTTTTTCCTCGAGTTGAGTTCACTCCTCGAGTCGAGTACCGAGTCCGCGAGTCGACAAGCTACTCCTCGTGCCAACTCTACGTTTCTCCTCGAGTTGAGTTCACTCCTCGAGTCGAGTACCCAGTCCACGGGTCGACAAGCTACCCCTCGTGCCGACTCTACGTTTCTCCTCGAGTTGAGTTCACTCCTCGAGTCGAGCACCCAGTCCACGAGTCGACAAGCTACTCCTCGTGCCGACTCTACGTTTTTCCTCGAGTTGAGTTTGCTCCTCGAGTCGAGTACCCAGTCCACGAGTCGACAAGCTACTCCTCGTGCCGACTCTGCGTTTCTCCTCGAGTTGAGTTCACTCCTCGAGTCGAGTACCCAGTCCACGAGTCGATAAGCTACCCCTCGTGCCGACTCTACGTTTCTCGTCGAGTTGGGTTCACTCCTCAAGTCGAGTACCGAGTCCGCGAGTTGACGAGCTACTCCTCGTGCCGACTCTACGTTTCTACTCGAGTTGAGTTCACTCCTCGAGTCGAGCACCCAGTCCACGAGTCGAGAAGCTACTCCTCTTGCCGACTCTACATTTCTCCTTGAGTTGAGTCCGCTCCTCGAGTCGAGTACCGGGTCCACGAGTCGACAAGCTACTCCTCGTGCCGACTCTGCGTTTATCCACGAGTTGAGTTCACTCCTCGAGTCGAGTACCCAGTCCATGAGTCGACAAGATACTCCTCGTGCCGACTCTTTGTTTTTCCTCGAGTTGAGTTCACTCCTCGAGTCGAGTACCGAGTCCGCGAGTCGACAAGCTACTCCTCGTGCCAACTCTACGTTTCTCCTCGAGTTGAGTTCACTCCTCGAGTCGAGTACCCAATCCACGAGTCGACAAGCTACTCCTCGTACCGACTCTACGTTTCTCCTCGAGTTCAGTTCACTCCTCGAGTCGAGCACCCAGTCCACGAGTCGACAAGCCACTCCTCGTGCCGACTCTATGTCTTTCCTCGAGCTGAGTTCGCTCCTCGAATTGAGTATCCAGTCCACGAGTCGACAAGCTACTGTTGTCAATGGTGCCCACAAGAAGAGTAGTAGTGTCTATTTATGTGCATTTGATGTCATATAGTCTTACGAAGACTCTTGCTTGTAATTGCTTATTCATTAATAAAAGTTGAAACGTTCATTCAATCTTCCTTGTCTGAAGCTTTATGATAAAACCATAGTCTTTTAGTCCATAAACAAACTTAACAACTTACGAAGAGACAAATGTAGATTTGCATGAACAAACTCTTCGTAGTTTGCTTAAAACGATATATTCGCAATCTTAGGGTCAAAGGACTATTGACCTCAGTATGATTGTTAGAAGAATCTATGATGTCTGGTTATGAGGCATTGAGAGTTAGGAACTCTATAGTTCTTCTAGGTATCTTCCGAAGGTACTGAATTGACCAGTGCACTTCTAGAGACAAGATAAGAACAAACCATTTAACCTCTTATGTCTCGAAGTCACTATGTATGAATTGCATCATGCTTACCTTAATCCTGAAATGAGACATGCCATTTCACACCTTAGTATTCTCATTTGAGAAAGTCAAAGTTCGGACTCACTATGTGATTCCGAACAAGGCCTATTGGTGAAGTACTAAGTTGTGAGTCAGTCATGAGTAACTTTGTGAAGTTCTCATAGATATGGAATTCATGTACAAGATTGCTGAAATGCAATGTATGTCACCTCATGCTTTGTTCCTTGGAGTGTGAATAAATGAACTGGCCAGTGTCCAAATTGAGTCTTGACTCTTTTGGATGAAACAATGTGACTTGTTAGCTCCTCGTCAATACATTGTTTCTAACTTATTCACAAGCGACAAAGGAGTTGAGGAAATAACAGCTAGAAGGGTAAAATGGTAATTTAGTAAATCCCGACTAGCTGATGACATTCATGAAGGGTAAACATAGATAATATTCAGTGGATCCGCTCATCATAATTAGGTCGAATTCTTGAGTAGAAAATAAATTCATTTGAACCGAGAGATTTTCAGTGTCAGCTCTTTAGTGGAGTCAGTTGGCATTAAGCTAAACTTGGAAAAGGTTTGTGAACTTTTGAGTCCAAGTGTTTAGCTAAAGCTTTGTTCATTTGGGTCCATGAGGTCACTGTCACGAATCACATCGATAGGAATAGTTAAACTGGAAGCTAAGCCAAAACAAGAACGAAAATAGTTAAAAGGGTATTTTTGTCTTTTGAGACAAAGGATGAAATGAATGTCAATAAATTTTTTGACAAGGTCATTTTATGACATGTTTCACTCGGCCATGACTTGATCATTGGGCCTTGTGAATTAATTTCATTTCATAAGAATTTCATTGAAAATTCTTAATGGGCCTTTTTCATGTTCTCATGAATAAATGAAGAAGCTTCTAGAAGCTCCTTCTAGAGACATGTTGGGCGCCCAACATACCTAAGGAAAGAGAGTTTATTTTGTGCATAAATGTATTTAGATACTTGCCAAAAGAAAAAGAGGAAACAAATTTCCCACACAAGCATGGGGAATTTCGGCCAAGAGAGCAATAGGCAAGCCAAGGAACAAAAAGGGAAACAAATCCTAGCCTTCTAGAAGGCTGCCTTGGGCGCCTAAGAGGAATGGGAAATAAGGGTTATTTTGCTCATGAATATGTGATATTCTATAGAAGAGGAAACTACCTTATTGAAGGTGAGACCTCTCCTATAAATAGGAGCCTCATTCTTCTCACAATTCATTCATCCAAGTTTAAGAGATTTGAGAGACTCTCTCTCTAGAACTTGGCCGAAGTCCTCTTCTCTCTCTCTCTAGTTTATTTTCGGTTTTCTCTTGTCTTGGCACCTAGGTCCTCACTCGACCTAGTCTTTAGCTCTGCGACTTCGAGACTCGTTCTCAAGTCGTAGTGTTTAAAAGTGCCCACTCACTGATTCCTTCTTTTCGAGTGATTTAGTGATAGAAACTTTCGTGGTTGCTCGAGGTGCCGAGGAAAGAAAGAGAGACGTGCTGCGAGGGGAGACGAGCGTTGCAACTTTCCAAAAGCTTCTACAAGGTTCAAGCTTCAAGAAAGGTTAGTAACTTTAATAGCTCATATTAGTTTTTATTTACATGCATATGCTCTTGTCTAGGTTAGTAAAAACTAGTTTTACTTAAAAAGAAATTTTTTTAAAATTCCGCCGCTTAACGAAGCGTTAATCTTTTTCTTAAACCCTAGATCGATTCCAACAAATGGTATCAGAGCTATGGTCAAAGGAATGCATGTGCATGTTTTTAAATTATGAGCTTGAAAATCGTTTTCGAAAGTTTACTAATTTTGTGACAAGTTAGAATTGTAATCTTAGATTTTTTTTAATTTATTGCTCTTGTCTCTAAATTAAAAACCATGTTGTTTTTCTATGAGTTTGGGATGATGTTAAAACACATTAGAATCAGTTCTAAAAGTTTTTAATTTTTTATATTGAAAAACGTGTTTTAAAGGTTTGAGAATTTTCGAGTAAATTTTGTGACTAGTTTTATTTTCTTGCTAGTTTCGTTTATTTACTTGAATCGTTTTATGCATGTTGTTATTTCTTTTATTCTATGTTATTACCCTGCTAATAAAACACAAATAAAAGCTTTAAACAATATCTTAAAACGTTCCGTTACACTCGATTCTTTTTCGCACCTAAAAGGACGAAGCTTTAATTTATTTCTTTTTCTTCGAGCTGGAATGTAAACCCGCATTAAAAGCAGCATAACTCTCTGCTCAGAAATCTAAATTTAATGATTCTTGAATCAAATTAAAGCTCTGTCTGTCCTCTGTCCAATGCCACCGGTTTCTGCTCAAAAGGACATCGGAGCCGCCATTTATGGCGATTTTACTCCGAGGTGCGCGGCTGTCTGAAACTCCAGTTTTTTTAGAAATCCGGATTTTCAAACCCCACTACCATGAGTTATAGAACTCTAATGAGAAAATTTTCTTGAGCAAAAATGTTTTTCATATGATTATAAACATGATGTGTAAAGATTAAAAGTTTTGATTTTTGAAAGATTAATTGAAATTGAATTTTTACAAAACTAGTTTGAATTTTGAAAAACCGTTTTCACTTTCAAACTTAAAAATATTTTGTCATCCAAATCAAATAAATTTTCAAAATGTTTTCAAAACTATATCTATATCACATATGTTCAAAATCTATATGCTCTTGAAAATTTGAGTGGGAGGTCTCCTTGTAGACAAGCCGAAAAATAAAAAGATGTGTAATCTCAAACTTTCAAGTGTTCGAGTGAGTTGAAGTTCACACTTCCCTCACGCACTTTCCCGAAATAGAAAATAGGAAAAGATCGAGTATGTACCTTGTGCCTTTATGCACTAATACTGCTCTGAACATGTCGATCTAGGATTCTCTTCTAGTTGTCCGCTCTGTCGCTCTCTAACTAGGAAATTTGTTTCCGAACTTATAAGAGTCGATGAACCAACTCCAAAAACTAAGTGGGAGGGTTATACTTGTTGTTTGTAACCCACGATCCCCAACACTAATGAAAGATGCAATAACGTGGGACTAAGAGCCGCTCTTGCGACCCTCACTTAAATGTGAGTACTCCAAGGCGTTATTGCTTCGATCATTGCTCAATGAGCTACGTCCGAGAGTGATGCAATGATGGCAAGGCCTCCCCTTGGGGGATTGTTTTTCAAAGCTGATCTTTTGGACTAAGTGGTTGGTTGCACACTTAGGCTCAATCCCTAGTATCCTTCCTTAAGGCTCTGCGAAAGGATATGAGTGATCAAACCAATTTACGAGGTGGCTAGTCAAAATGATGTACTGACATCTTGGCTTAGCATTAATGATGTGTCATTTACTTATAAATGGAGATTTTTTGCGGCCTTCTCTTGAGGGAGTAAATTATCGTTTAGTTTATAACACCTTTGGATTTTACAAAAGTCTTAATAAAACTTAAATCCTAAACCAAAGACTAATCATAAACTTGTTTCAACTTATATAGGCAATATGTCTCTCAACCATCTCTCAATCTTTCTTTCCTCGATCAAACTCGAAAACCAAAACTACGTAGATTCGAAACGTAACCTCGACATAATACCTACCGTTAACAAGCACAAATGGGTACTCACCACCCCGTGTCCTCCTCTGACGAATGATGATTCAATTCAAGAGGACAATGACGCCTTAGCGGCCTGGCTTCGATCCGATGAGATTGTGAGGTGCTATATCTTGGCATCTATGAACAATATGCTGAAAGAGCAACATCGTGACATCGAGACTGCCGCTGACATGCTCTACAATCTCCTTGAGATGTTTGGAGGGCAAAGGCGTCAAACAAGGCTACAAGCAGTCCAACAGTTTATGAACTGTCATATGCAGGCTAGGACTCCTGTTGGAGACTTCATGATACTGATCATTAGTTTTCTGAATAAAATGGAAATCCTAGGATCTGAGATTGATGGGAAGAATATCATAGATATGATCTTAGAAACTCTCCCCGCATCTCTTGATACCTCCAAGATGAACTACTTCATAAACAAGCTAGAGTACACTGTTACCAAGCTTATGAAGGAACTTCACACTGCTGTAGGTCTCACTAAGACAAAGAGGAATCAAGGAGAGGCACATGCTACTGAGCACAAAGCCTCCGCCTCTGGAACTAAGAAGAGACCTTCCAAGGCCGATAAAAAGAACTGGCCCGCCTATCTCAAAGCAAAGGAACATAGTATTGTACTAGTTACCGAAGCATGCTTAGTAGCTGATAATGTATCAACGTGGATTCTTGACTCCGCTGCTACTAACCATATTTGTTGTTCCTTGAATGGTTTCAAGAAAACCAAAAGCTTAGAGGAAGGCGAGTTCTGTTTCAAATGGGGTGATGGGAGCCTGGTGTCTGCGAAGGCTGTGGGATCCGTGACGCTGTCTTTTGAAGACAGCACTTTAAACTTGAATAATGTTTATTTTGTTCCTACCTTTGGGAAGAACTTAATATCCGTTGCTCGTCTTCTCGAGCAAGATTATTGTTTAAAGTTCATTAAGAATGGAATTCGTATTTCGTTTCCTGATAATTCTTTTGTCACTGATGCATGTATGAAGAATGCTCTTTTCTACATCTATCCCACCAAACCTTCTCTTTTAGACACCGAAATAGGTAACGATCTAATTAGGGAGCCAAAGAGGATCAAACTTTCTGAATCCTCCGATCTAACAAAATCAACATACCTCTGGCACTTAAGACTTGGTCATATCAGTCTAGATAGGATTAAGAGACTTGTGAGGGATGGTCCACTCCAAGCCTCTGCAATATGTTCACTACCTACTTGTGAATCCTGTATAGAAGGAAAAATGACTAAGCGACCTTTCTCCGATAAGGGTCGAAGAGCCACTGAGTTGCTGGAACTAATACATTCTGATGTATGTGGTCCGCTCAACCAACAGGCACGTGGAGGATACGAATACTTCGTTACCTTCACTGATGATTACTCAAGATATCGGTTTGTCTATTTGCTTAAACACAAATCCGAGACCTTTAACGTATTTAAGGTCTTTAGGGCTTTAGTGGAAAAGCAAACTGGCAAAGTGATCAAAACCCTTCGATCTGATCGAGGTGGTGAGTATATGTCTGGAGAGTTCGATGACTTTCTTAAAGAAGAAGGTATCGCTTCTCAGCTTACCGCGCCTGGCACACCTCAACAAAACGGAGTGTCAGAGAGAAGAAACCGAACTCTTATAGAGATGGTTAGATCAATGATGAGTTACTCATCACTCCCGCTTTCCTTTTGGGGATATGCCCTCGAAACAGCCGCCTACATTCTGAACCAAGTTCCGTCCAAGACGGTTCCTGGTACTCCTTATGAACGATGGACTGGCCGTAAAGTGAATCTTGGCCGCATCCGAATTTGGGGTTGCCCTGCACACGTGCTGAGGCAAAAGACTAGCAAGTTGGCTAGTAGGTCAGAATTGTGCCTGTTTGTAGGATATCCGAAGGAAACCAAAGGTTTTACTTTCTATAGTCCCGAGGACGTTAAGACTTTCGTTAGCACGAATGCTCGTTTCCTTGAGGAGGACTTTATGAAGGATGCGAAACCTAGAAGCAAAATTGTGCTTGAAGAAAAGTTGGGTGAGGAAGCTTCTACCTCGTCTGTAAGAACTGTTCTTACCCCAATTGAAACACAACCTAACTCATCAGAATCTCGTCAAGTAGTACTTCGACGTAGTGGGAGGGCTACTCAAAAGCCTGACAGGTACATGTCTTATGGAGACTCTCTTGTAGCCGTCTCCGACATGGATGATCCTGTTTCCTATAGCCAAGCAATGGCTTGTTCTGAATCAAACCTTTGGCTTGACGCCATGAAAGTTGAGATGCACTCGATGTATGTCAACAAAGTCTGGAAACTTGTAGACCTTCCTGAAGGGATTAAACCCGTAGGGTGTAAGTGGATATACAAGAAGAAAAGGGGTCCTGATGGGAACGTTGAGACGTTCAAAGCACGACTTGTGGCAAAGGGTTATACCCAACAAGAAGGGATTAACTATGAAGAAACCTTCTCGCCAGTCGCGATGCTTAAATCCATCCGCATACTCCTATCCATAGCTGCAGCTCTCGACTATGAGATCTGGCAAATGGATATCAAGACAGCTTTTCTGAATGGCAATCTTGACGAGCGCATTTACATGGCTCAACCAGACGGTTTCGTGGATAAAGGTCAAGAGACCAAGGTTTGTGAGTTGCTTAAATCCATTTATGGACTAAAGCAAGCATCTAGGTCATGGAATATTAGATTCGATGAAACTGTAAAGAGCTTCGGCTTTGAACAGTCAATAGATGAGCCTTGTGTTTACAAGTTAATACACGAAGGCAAAGTTGTGTTTCTGGTACTATATGTCGATGATATACTACTCATTGGTAATGACGTGGGTAAGTTATCTGAGGTTAAGGTCTGGCTAGCAAAGCAATTCGATATGAAGGATCTAGGAGAAGCCGCGTACATTCTGGGGATCCAAATCTTTCGAGATAGGAAAAACCGGACCCTGTCGCTCTCTCAAGCATCTTATATTGATAAGGTGATGGATCGCTTCTCGATGCAAGACTGCAAGAGGGGTCAAGCACCCTTTAGGCATGGAGTTTCACTCTCTAAGGACCAGTCTCCCAAGACTGCACAAGAGATTGAAGACATGAGGAAAATTCCTTACGCCTCTGCCGTAGGAAGCCTTATGTATGCTATGCTTTGCACTAGACCTGACATCTGTTTCGCCGTTGGCGTAGTTAGCCGTTTCCAATCCAACCCTGGACCCGAGCACTGGATTGCTGTTAAGCACGTTCTTAAGTATCTTCGAAGAACTAGGAACTTGATGCTTACATACTCAGGTACTGACCTGACTATGACGGGATATACCGACTCCGATTTTCAAGCGGATAAGGATTCCAGGAAATCCACTTCGGGATCTGTGTTCATCCTTAATGGTGGAGCTGTTGTGTGGAGAAGTATTAAGCAATCTTGCATTGCTGACTCCACAATGGAAGCAGAATATGTGGCTGCTTGTGAAGCATCCAAAGAGGCTATATGGCTTAGAAAATTCCTTAAGTATTTGGAAATTGTTCCAAACGTCGATGAGCCCATGACCCTTTATTGTGATAATAGTGGGGATGTCGCTAACTCAAAGGAACCTAGAAGCCATAAGCGCTCTAAATATATTTAGAGGAAATACCATTTGATTCGAGAGATCGCGCAACGCGGAGACGTGGAAGTGAAGTAGATCTCTGGCAGATCCATTCACCAAGGCCCTAGCGAACATGGTCTTCGACCAACTTCGAGAGGGATTAAGCATGTAGGACTACTCACATCTTCTTTGAGTCAAGTGGGAGTTTGTTGTCAATGGTGCCCACAAGAAGAGTAGTAGTGTCTATTTATGTGCATTTGATGTCATATAGTCTTACGAAGACTCTTGCTTGTAATTGCTTATTCATTAATAAAAGTTGAAACGTTCATTCAATCTTCCTTGTCTGAAGCTTTATGATAAAACCATAGTCTTTTAGTCCATAAACAAACTTAACAACTTACGAAGAGACAAATGTAGATTTGCATGAACAAACTCTTCGTAGTTTGCTTAAAACGATATATTCGCAATCTTAGGGTCAAAGGACTATTGACCTCAGTATGATTGTTAGAAGAATCTATGATGTCTGGTTATGAGGCATTGAGAGTTAGGAACTCTATAGTTCTTCTAGGTATCTTCCGAAGGTACTGAATTGACCAGTGCACTTCTAGAGACAAGATAAGAACAAACCATTTAACCTCTTATGTCTCGAAGTCACTATGTATGAATTGCATCATGCTTACCTTAATCCTGAAATGAGACATGCCATTTCACACCTTAGTATTCTCATTTGAGAAAGTCAAAGTTCGGACTCACTATGTGATTCCGAACAAGGCCTATTGGTGAAGTACTAAGTTGTGAGTCAGTCATGAGTAACTTTGTGAAGTTCTCATAGATATGGAATTCATGTACAAGATTGCTGAAATGCAATGTATGTCACCTCATGCTTTGTTCCTTGGAGTGTGAATAAATGAACTGGCCAGTGTCCAAATTGAGTCTTGACTCTTTTGGATGAAACAATGTGACTTGTTAGCTCCTCGTCAATACATTGTTTCTAACTTATTCACAAGCGACAAAGGAGTTGAGGAAATAACAGCTAGAAGGGTAAAATGGTAATTTAGTAAATCCCGACTAGCTGATGACATTCATGAAGGGTAAACATAGATAATATTCAGTGGATCCGCTCATCATAATTAGGTCGAATTCTTGAGTAGAAAATAAATTCATTTGAACCGAGAGATTTTCAGTGTCAGCTCTTTAGTGGAGTCAGTTGGCATTAAGCTAAACTTGGAAAAGGTTTGTGAACTTTTGAGTCCAAGTGTTTAGCTAAAGCTTTGTTCATTTGGGTCCATGAGGTCACTGTCACGAATCACATCGATAGGAATAGTTAAACTGGAAGCTAAGCCAAAACAAGAACGAAAATAGTTAAAAGGGTATTTTTGTCTTTTGAGACAAAGGGTGAAATGAATGTCAATAAATTTTTTGACAAGGTCATTTTATGACATGTTTCACTCGGCCATGACTTGATCATTGGGCCTTGTGAATTAATTTCATTTCATAAGAATTTCATTGAAAATTCTTAATGGGCCTTTTTCATGTTCTCATGAATAAATGAAGAAGCTTCTAGAAGCTCCTTCTAGAGACATGTTGGGCGCCCAACATACCTAAGGAAAGAGAGTTTATTTTGTGCATAAATGTATTTAGATACTTGCCAAAAGAAAAAGAGGAAACAAATTTCCCACACAAGCATGGGGAATTTCGGCCAAGAGAGCAATAGGCAAGCCAAGGAACAAAAAGGGAAACAAATCCTAGCCTTCTAGAAGGCTGCCTTGGGCGCCTAAGAGGAATGGGAAATAAGGGTTATTTTGCTCATGAATATGTGATATTCTATAGAAGAGGAAACTACCTTATTGAAGGTGAGACCTCTCCTATAAATAGGAGCCTCATTCTTCTCACAATTCATTCATCCAAGTTTAAGAGATTTGAGAGACTCTCTCTCTAGAACTTGGCCGAAGTCCTCTTCTCTCTCTCTCTAGTTTATTTTCGGTTTTCTCTTGTCTTGGCACCTAGGTCCTCACTCGACCTAGTCTTTAGCTCTGCGACTTCGAGACTCGTTCTCAAGTCGTAGTGTTTAAAAGTGCCCACTCACTGATTCCTTCTTTTCGAGTGATTTAGTGATAGAAACTTTCGTGGTTGCTCGAGGTGCCGAGGAAAGAAAGAGAGACGTGCTGCGAGGGGAGACGAGCGTTGCAACTTTCCAAAAGCTTCTACAAGGTTCAAGCTTCAAGAAAGGTTAGTAACTTTAATAGCTCATATTAGTTTTTATTTACATGCATATGCTCTTGTCTAGGTAAGTAAAAACTAGTTTTACTTAAAAAGAAAAATTTTTAAAATTCCGCCGCTTAACGAAGCGTTAATCTTTTTCTTAAACCCTAGATCGATTCCAACAAATGGCATCAGAGCTATGGTCAAAGGAATGCATGTGCATGTTTTTAAATTATGAGCTTGAAAATCGTTTTCGAAAGTTTACTAATTTTGTGACAAGTTAGAATTGTAATCTTAGATTTTTTTTAATTTATTGCTCTTGTCTCTAAATTAAAAACCATGTTGTTTTTCTATGAGTTTGGGATGATGTTAAAACACATTAGAATCAGTTCTAAAAGTTTTTAATTTTTTATATTGAAAAACGTGTTTTAAAGGTTTGAGAATTTTCGAGTAAATTTTGTGACTAGTTTTATTTTCTTGCTAGTTTCGTTTATTTACTTGAATCGTTTTATGCATTTTGTTATTTCTTTTATTCTATGTTATTACCCTGCTAATAAAACACAAATAAAAGCTTTAAACAATATCTTAAAACGTTCCGTTACACTCGATTCTTTTTCGCACCTAAAAGGACGAAGCTTTAATTTATTTCTTTTTCTTCGAGCTGGAATGTAAACCCGCATTAAAAGCAGCATAACTCTCTGCTCAGAAATCGAAATTTAATGATTCTTGAATCAAATTAAAGCTCTGTCTGTCCTCTGTCCAATGCCACCGGTTTCTGCTCAAAAGGACATCGGAGCCGACTCTACGATTCTTGATTCTTGAGTTCACTCCTCGAGTCGAGCACCCAGTCCACGAGTCGACAAGCTACTCCTCATGCCGACTCTACGTTTTTCCTGGAGTTGAGTTTGCTCCTCGAGTCGAGTACCCAGTCCACGAGTCGACAAGCTACTCCTCGTGCCGACTCTGCGTTTCTCCTCGAGTTGAGTTCACTCTTCGAGTCGAGTACCCAGTCCACGAGTGGACAAGCTACCCCTCGTGCCGACTCTACGTTTCTCCTCGAGTTGAGTTCACTCCTCATGTTGAGTACCGAGTCCGCGAGTCGACGAGCTACTCCTCGTGCCGACTCTACGTTTCTCCTCGTGTTGAGTTCACTCCTCGAGTCGAGCACACAGTCCACGAGTCGACAAGCTACTCCTCGTGCCGAGTCTACGTTTTTCCTCGAGTTGAGTTCACTCCTCGAGTCGAGCACACAGTCCACGAGTCGACAAGCTACTCCTCGTGCCGACTCTACGTTTTTCCTCGAGTTGAGTTTGCTCCTCGAGTCGAGTACCCAGTCCACGAGTCGACAAGCTACTCCTTGTGCCGACTCTGCATTTCTCCTCGAGTTGAGTTCACTCCTCGAGTCGAGTACCCAGTCCACGAGTCGATAAGCTCCCCTCGTGCCGACTCTGCGTTTCTCGTCGAGTTGAGTTCACTTCTCAAGTCGAGTACCGAGTCCGCGAGTCGACGAGCTACTCCTCGTGCCGACTCTACGTTTCTCCTCGAGTTGAGTTCACTCCTCGAGTCGAGCACCCAGTCCACGAGTCGACAAGCTACTCCTCGTGCCGACTCTACATTTCTCCTCGAGTTGAGTCCGCTCCTCGAGTCGAGTACCGGGTCCACGAGTCGACAAGCTACTCCTCGTGCCGACTCTACGTTTCTCCTTGAGTTGAGTTCACTCCTCGAGTCGAGTACCTAGTCCACGAGTCGACAAGCTACTCCTCGTGCCAACTCTACGTTTTTCCTCGAGTTGAGTTCACTCCTCGAGTCGAGTACCGAGTCCGCGAGTCGACAAGCTACTCCTCGTGCCGACTCTACGTTTCTCCTCGAGTTGAGTTCAATCCTCGAGTCGAGTACCCAGTCCACGGGTCGACAAGCTACCCCTCGTGCCGACTCTACGTTTCTCCTCGAGTTGAGTTCACTCCTCAAGTCGAGTACCGAGTCTGCGAGTCGACAAGCTACTCCTCGTGCCGACTCTACGTTTCTCCTCGAGTTGAGTTCACTCCTCGAGTCGAGCACCCAGTCCGCGAGTCGACAAGCTACTCCTCGTGCCGACTCCATGTTTCTCCTCGAGTTGAGTTCGCTCCTCGAGTCGAGCACCCAGTCCACGAGTCGACAAGCTACTCCTCGTGCCGACTCTACGTTTCTCCTCGAGTTGAGTTCGCTCCTCGAGTCGAGTACCCAGTCCACGAGTCGACAAGCTACTCCTCGTGCCGACTCTACGTTTCTCCTCGAGTTGAGTTCACTCCTCGAGTCGAGTACCCAGTCCACGAGTCGACAAGCTACTCCTCGTGCCGACTCTACGTTTCTCCTCGAGTTGAGTTCGCTCCTCGAGTCTGGTACCCAGTCCACGAGTCGACAAGCTACTCCTCGTGCCGACTCTGCGCTTCTCCTCGAGTTGAGTTTACTCCTCGAGTCGAGTACCCAGTCCATGAGCCGACAAGCTACTCCTCTTGCCGACTCTACGTTTCTCCTCGAGTTGAGTCCGCTCCTCGAGTCGAGCACCCAGTCCACGAGTCGACAAGCTACTCCTCGTGCCGACTCTACATTTCTCCTCGAGTTGAGTCCGCTCCTCGAGTCGAGTACCGGGTCCACGAGTCGACAAGCTACTCCTCGTGCCGACTCTACGTTTCTCCTCGAGTTGAGTTCACTCCTCGAGTTGAGTACCCAGTCCATGTTGGAATCGATCTAGGGATTAAGAAAATAATTAACGCTTCGGTAAGCGGCGGAATTTTAAAAATTTTCTTTTACAAGTAAAACAGTTTTTACTAACCTAGACAAGTGCAAGTACATGTAATTAAAAACCAATATGAGCTAGAAGTTTACTAACCTTTGTTGAAGCTTGAACTTTGAAGAAGCTTGTGGAAAGTTTGCAACGCTCGTCTCCTCTCGCAGCACGTCTCTCTTTCTTTCCTCGGCACCTCGAGCAACCACGAAAGTTTCTATCACTAAATCACTCGAAAAGAAGGAATCAATGAGTGGGCACTTTTAAACACTACGACTTAAGAACGAGTCTCGAAGTCGCAGAGCTAAACACTAGGTCGAGTGAGGACCTAGGTGCCAAGACAAGAAAATATCGAAAATAGAAACTAGAAAGAGAGAGAAGATGGGCGGCCAACAATGTCTAGAGAGAGAGTCTCTCAATCTCTAACTTATGTTGAATGAATGGAATGAAGGGAATGAGGCCTCTATTTATAGAGGAGGTTTTACCTTCAATAAGGTAGTTTCCTCTTTCATTAAATATCACATATTCATGAGCAAATATTGCTCTCCTTTCCTTAGAGTCACTCGGCCAAATAGGCTTCTAGAAGCCCTTGGATTTGTTTCCCTTTTTGTTCCATTCCTTGCTTGGTACTCTCTTGGCCGAATTCCCTCTTACCCAACATAGGAAATTCATTTCCTCTTTTTCTTTTGGCATGTATCTTGATACATTAATGCACAAAATTGGTCTCTCTTCTCTTGGGTTTGGGCGTGTAAGACTTTCTAGAAGCCTTCTAGATTTTTCTTCATTTGTTCATAACAACATAAGAAAAGCCCATTAAGAATTTTCAATAAAATTCTTATGAAATGAAATTAATTCACAAGGCCCAATGATCAAGTCATGGCCGAGTGAAACATGTCATAAAATGACCTTGTCAAAAATTTATTGACATTCATTTCATCCTTTGTCTCAAAAGACAAAAATACCCTTTTAACTATTTTCGTTCTTGTTTTGACTTAGCTTCCAGTTTAACTATTCCTATCGATGTGATTCGTGACAGTGACCTCATGGACCCAAATGAACAAAGCTTGAGCTAAACACTTGGACTCAAAAGTTCACAAACCTTTTCCAAGTTTAGCTTAATGCCAACTGACTCCACTAAAGAGCTGACACTGAAAATCTCTCGGTTCAAATGAATTTATTTTCTACTCAAGAATTCGACCTAATTATGATGAGCGGATCCACTGAATATTATCTATGTTTACCCTTCATGAATGTCATCAGCTAGTCGGGATTTACTAAATTACCATTTTACCCTTCTAGCTGTTATTTCCTCAACTCCTTTGTCGCTTGTGAATAAGTTAGAAACAATGTATTGACGAGGAGCTAACAAGTCACATTGTTTCATCCAAAAGAGTCAGGACTCAATTTGGACACTGGCCAGTTCATTTATTCACACTCCAAGGAACAAAGCATGAGGTGACATACATTGCATTTCAGCAATCTTGTACATGAATTCCATATCTATGAGAACTTCACAAAGTTACTCATGACAAACTCACAACTTAGTACTTCACCAATAGGCCTTGTTCGGAATCACATAGTGAGTCCGAACTTTGACTTTCTCAAATGAGAATACTAAGGTGTGAAATGGCATGTCTCATTTCAGGATTAAGGTAAGCATGATGCAATTCATACATAGTGACTTCGAGACATAAGAGGTTAAATGGTTTGTTCTTATATTGTCTCTAGAAGTGCACTGGTCAATTCAGTACCTTCGGAAGATACCTAGAAGAACTATAGAGTCCCCAACTCTCAATGCCTCATAACCAGACATCATAGATTCTTCTAACAATCATACTGAGGTCAATAGTCCTTTGACCCTAAGATTGCGAATATATCGTTTTAAGCAAACTACTAAGAGTTTGTTCATGCAAATCTACATTTGTCTCTTCGTAAGTTGTTTAGTTTGTTTATGGACTAAAAGACTATGGTTTTATCATAAAGCTTCAGACAAGGAAGATTGAATGAACGTTTCAACTTTATTAATGAATGAATAGGCAATTACAAGCAAGAGTCTTCATGAGACTTTATTACATCAAATGTTCAAAATAAAGATTACAACTCTTCTTGTGGGCACCATTGACAACAAACTCCCACTTGACTCAAAGAATATGTGTGTAGTCTTTCATGCCTAATCCCTCACGATGTTGGTCGAAGACCTTGTTCGCTAGGGCCTTGGTGAATGGATCTGCTAGGTTGTCCACCGTTGAGATCTTCTTCACTTCCACGTCTCCGCGCTGCACGATCTCTCGAATCAAATGGTATTTCCTCTCAATATGCTTAGAGCGCTTATGGCTTCTAGGTTCCTTTGAGTTAGCGACAGCCCCACTATTATCACAATAAAGGGTCATGGGCTCGACGACGTTTGGAACAACTTCCAAATACTTAAGGAATTTTCTAAGCCATACAGCCTCTTTGGATGCTTCACAAGCAGCCATATATTCTGCTTCCATTGTGGAGTCAGCAATGCAAGATTGCTTAATACTTCTCCACACAACAGCTCCACCATTAAGGATGAACACAGATCCTGATGTGGATTTCCTGGAATCCTTATCCGCTTGAAAATCGGAGTCGGTATATCCCGTCATAGTCAGGTCAGTACCTGAGTATGTAAGCATCAAGTTCCTAGTTCTTCGAAGATACTTAAGAACATGCTTAACAGCAATCCAGTGCTCGGGTCCAGGGTTGGATTGGAAACGACTAACTACGCCAACGGCGAAACATATATCAGGTCTAGTGCAAAGCATAGCATACATGAGGCTTCCTACGGCAGAGGCGTAAGGAATCTTCCTCATGTCTTCAATCTCTTGTGCAGTCTTGGGAGACTGGTCCTTAGAGAGTGAAACTCCATGCCTAAAGGGTGTTTGACCCCTCTTGCAGTCTTGCATCGAGAAGCGATCCATCACCTTATCAATATAAGATGCTTGAGAGAGCGACAGGGTCCGGTTTTTCCTATCTCGAAAGATTTGGATCCCCAGAATGTACGCGGCTTCTCCTAGATCCTTCATATCGAATTGCTTTGCTAGCCAGACCTTAACCTCAGATAACTTACCCACGTCATTACCAATGAGTAGTATATCATCGACATATAGTACCAGAAACACAACTTTGCCTTCGTGTATTAACTTGTAAACACAAGGCTCATCTATTGACTGTTCAAAGCCGAAGCTCTTTACAGTTTCATCGAATCTAATATTCCATGACCTAGATGCTTGCTTTAGTCCATAAATGGATTTAAGCAACTCACAAACCTTGGTCTCTTGACCTTTATCCACGAAACCGTCTGGTTGAGCCATGTAAATGCGCTCGTCAAGATTGCCATTCAGAAAGGCTGTCTTGACATCCATTTGCCTGGTCTCATAGTCGAGAGCTGCAGCTATGGATAGGAGTATGCGGATGGATTTAAGCATTGCGACTGGCGAGAAGGTTTCTTCATAGTCAATCCCTTCTTGTTGGGTATAACCCTTTGCCACAAGTCGTGCTTTGAACGTCTCGACGTTCCCATCAGGACCCCTTTTCTTCTTGTATATCCACTTACACCCTACGGATTTAATCCCTTCAGGAAGGTCTACAAGTTTCCAGACTTTGTTGACATACATTGAGTGCATTTCAACTTTCATGGCGTCAAGCCAAAGGTTTGATTCAGAACAAGCCATTGCTTGGCTATAGGAAACAGGGTCATCCATGTCGGAGACGGCTACAAGAGAGTCTCCATAAGACATGTACCTGTCAGGCTTTTGAGTAGCCCTCCCACTACGTCTAAGTGCTACTTGACGAGATTCTGATGAGTTAGGTTGTGTTTCAGTTGGGGTAAGAACAGTTCTTACAGATGAGGTAGAAGCTTCCTCACCCAACTTTTCTTCAAGCACAATTTTGCTTCTAGGTTTCGCATCCTTCATAAAGTCCTCCTCAAGGAAACGAGCATTCGTGCTAACGAAAGTCTTATCGTCCTCGGGACTATAGAAAGTAAAACCTTTGGTTTCCTTCGGATATCCTACAAACAGGCACAATTCTGACCTAGTAGCCAACTTGCTAGTCTTTTGCCTCAGCACGTGTGCAGGGCAACCCCAAATTCGGATGCGGCCAAGATTCACTTTACAGCCAGTCCATCTCTCATAAGGAGTACCAGGAACCGTTTTAGACGGAACTTGGTTCAGAATGTAGGCGGCTGTTTCGAGGGCATATCCCCAAAAGGAAAGCGGGAGTGATGAGTAACTCATCATTGATCTAACCATCTCCATAAGAGTTCGGTTTCTTCTCTCTGACACTCCGTTTTGTTGAGGTGTGCCAGGTGCGGTAAGCTGAGAAGCGATACCTTCTTCTTTAAGAAAGTCATCGAACTCTCCAGACATATACTCACCACCTCGATCAGATCGAAGGGTTTTGATCACTTTGCTAGTTTGCTTTTCCACTAAAGCCCTAAAGACCTTAAATACGTTAAAGGTCTCGGATTTGTGTTTAAGCAAATAGACAAAACCATATCTTGAGTAATCATCAGTGAAGGTAACGAAGTATTCGTATCCTCCACGTGCCTGTTGGTTGAGCGGACCACATACATCAGAATGTATTAGTTCCAGCAACTCAGTGGCTCTTCGACCCTTATCGGAGAAAGGTCGCTTAGTCATTTTTCCTTCTATACAGGATTCACAAGTAGGTAGTGAGCCTATTGCAGAGGCTTGGAGTGGACCATCCCTCACAAGTCTCTTAATCCTATCTAGACTGATATGACCAAGTCTTAAGTGCCAGAGGTATGTTGATTTTGTTAGATCGGAGGATTCAGAAAGTTTGATCCTCTTTGGCTCCCTAATTAGATCGTTATCTATTTCGGTGTCTAAAAGAGAAGGTTGAGTGGGATAGATGTAAAAAAGACCATTCTTCATACATGCATCAGTGACGAAAGAATCAGAAAAAGAAATACGAATTCCATTCTTTATAAACTTTAAATAATAATCTTGCTCGAAAAGTTGAGCAACAGATACTAGGTTTTTCCCAAAGGAAGGAACATAATACACATTATTCAAATTTAAAGTTCGATCTTCAAAAGATAGCGTCACGGATCCCACAGCCTTCGCAGACACCACGCTCTCATCACCCCACTTGAAGCAGAAGTCGCCATCCTCTAAGCTTTTGCTTTTCCTAAAACCAGTCAAGGAGCAGCAAATATGGTTAGTAGCAGCGGAGTCAATAATCCACGATGATACATTATCAGCTACTAAACAGGCTTCAGTAACAAGTACAATACCTTTTGCTTTGGTTTTGAGGTAGGCAGGACAGTTCCTACGCCAGTGACCAGGCTCGTTGCAGTGGTGGCACTTGTCTTTAGACTTGTCCACCTTCGGAGCCTTTGGCGCCTTCTTCTTCGTTTGAACCTTAAGTTGGTTCTTCTTCTCGGCATTGCGAGGTCTCTTCTTAGATCCAGAGGTGGAGGCAGTAGCATGTACTTCTCCTTGAGCCCTCTTTTTCTTAGTGAGTGCCTCAGCGGTTTGAAGTTCCTTCATGAGCTCGGTAACAGTGTACTCCAGCTTGTTCATGGAATAATTCAACTGGAAGGTATCAAAGGTTTCGGGGAGAGTTTCCAAGATCATATCTATTTTAGTCTCCCCATCAATCTCAGATCCAAGAATCTCCATCTCGTTGAGATAGCTAATGATCAGCATCATATGATCTCTAACGGGAGTTCCAGCCTTCATACGACAGTTCATGAATTGTCGGACCGCTTGTTGCCTAGCTTGACATCCTTGCCCTCCAAACATCTCATGGAGATTGTAGAGCATATCGGTGGCAGTTTCATAATCACGATGTTGTTGTTGCAACAAATTGTTCATCGATGCCAAAATATAGCATCTCGCAATCTCATCGGATCGAAGCCAGGCCGCCAGGACGTCTTTCTCCTCTTGCGTCGAATCTTCATTCGTTTGAGGACAGGGGGTGGTGAGAACCCATTTGTGCTTGTCGACAGTAAGGACTATGTCGAGGTTACGTTTCCAGTCGACGTAATTGTCGCCTTCGAGTTTATTCGAGGAAAGAATTGTAGAGAGAGGGTTGAGAGACATATTGCCTATAAAAGTTGAAACAAGTTTATGATTAGTCTTTGGTTTAGGATTTAAGTTTTATTAAGACTTTTGTAAAACCCAAAGGTGTTATAAACCAAACGATAATTTACTCCCTCAAGAGAAGGCCGCAAAAAATCTCCATTTATAAGTAAATGACACATCATTAATGCTAAGCCAAGATGTCAATACATCTATTTTGACTAGCCACCTTTTAAATTGGTTTGATCACTCACATCCTTTCGCAGAGCCTCAAGGGAGGATACTAGGGATTGAGCCTAAGTGTGCAACCAACCACTTAGTCCAAAAGATCAGCTTTGAAAAACAATCCCCCAAGGGGAGGCCTTGCCATCATTGCATCACTCTCGGACGTAGCTCATTGAGCAATGATCGAAGCAATAACGCCTTGGAGTACTCACATTTAAGTGAGGGTCGCAAGAGCGGCTCTTAGTCCCACATTATTGCATCTTTCACTAGTGTTGGGGATCGCGGGTTACAAACAACGAATATAACCCTCCCACTTAGTTTTTGGAGTTGGTTCATCGACTCTTATAATTTCGGAAACAGATTTCCTAGTTAGAGAGCGACAGAGCGGACAACTAGAAGAGAATCCTAGATCGACATGTTCAGAGTAGTATTAGTGCATAAAGGCACAAGGTACATACTCGATCTTTTCCTATTTTCTATTTCGGGAAAGTGCATGAGGGAAGTGTGAACTTCAACTCACTCGAACACTTGAAAGTTTGAGATTACACATCTTTTTATTTTTCGGCTTGTCTACAAGGAGACCTCCCACTCAAATTTTCAAGAGCATATAGATTTTGAACATATGTGATATAGATATAGTTTTGAAAACATTTTAAAAATTTATTTGATTTGGATGACAAAATATTTTCAAGTTTGAAAGTGAAAACGGTTTTTCAAAATTCAAACTAGTTTTGTAAAAATTCAATTTCAATTAAACTTTCAAAAATCAAAACATTTTAATCTTACACATCATGTTTATAATCATATGAAAAACATTTTTTCTCAAGAAAATTTTCTCATTAGAGTTCTATAACTCATGGTAGTGGGGTTTGAAAATCCGGATTTCTAAAAAACTGGAGTTTCAGACAGCCGCGCACCTCGGAGTAAAATCGCCATATCTGGCGGCTCCGATGTCCTTTTCAGCCGAAACCGGTGGCATTGGACAGAGGACAGACAGAGCTTTAATTTGATTCAAGAATAATTAAATTTAGATTTCTGAGCAGAGAGTTATGCAACTTTTAATGCGGGTTTACTCCAGCTCAAAGAAAAAGAAATAAATTAAAGCTTTGTCCTACTTAGGTGCGAAAAAGAATCAAGTGTAACGGAACGTTTTAAGATGTTGTTTAAAGCTTTTATTTGTGTTTTATTAGCAGGGTAATAACATAGAATAAAATAAATAACAACATGCATAAAACGATTCAAGTAAATAAACGAAACTAGCAAGACAATATAACTAGTCACAAAATTTTACTCGAAATTTCTCAAACCTTTAAAACACGTTTTTCAATATAAAAAATTAAAAACTTTTAGAACTGATTCTAATGTGTTTTAAAAACATCCCAAACTCATAGAAAATCAACATGCTTTTTAATTTAAAGACAAGAGCATTAAATTAAAAAAAATCTAAGATTACAATTCTAACTTGTCACAAAATTAGTAAACTTTCGAAAACGATTTTCAAGCTCATAATTTTAAAAACATGTACATGCTAATCTTTGACCATAGCTCTGATACCATTTGTTTGAATCGATCTAGGGTTTAAGAAAATAATTAACGCTTCGGTAAGCGGCGGAATTTTAAAAATTTTCTTTTACAAGTAAAACAGTTTTTACTAACCTAGACAAGTGCAAGTACATGTAATTAAAAACCAATATGAGCTAGAAGTTTACTAACCTTTCTTGAAGCTTGAACTTTGAAGAAGCTTGTGGAAAGTTTGCAACGCTCGTCTCCCCTCGCAGCACGTCTCTCTTTCTTTCCTCGGCACCTCGAGCAACCACGAAAGTTTCTATCACTAAATCACTCGAAAAGAAGGAATCAATGAGTGGGCACTTTTAAACACTACGACTTAAGAACGAGTCTCGAAGTCGCAGAGCTAAACACTAGGTCGAGTGAGGACCTAGGTGCCAAGACAAGAAAATATCGAAAATAGAAACTAGAAAGAGAGAGAAGAGGGGCGGCCAACAATGTCTAGAGAGAGAGTCTCTCAATCTCTGACTTATGTTGAATGAATAGAATGAAGGGAATGAGGCCTCTATTTATAGAGGAGGTTTTACCTTCAATCACTACTACAAATATGAGATTCTACAACGGACTTTCTACAACGCTTAACATAAGCGTTGTAGAAACTAGGGATTCTACAACGCTTTACATAAGCGTTGTAGAATCTGGGTGATTCTACAACGCTTATGGATAAGCGTTGTAGAATCTGGGTGTTTCTACAACGCTTATGGATAAGCGTTGTAGAATCTGGGTGATTCTACAACGCTTTACAAAAGCGTTGTAGAAGAACTTAAATTTCAGATCTCCCACAACGTTACAACAACCCGTTGTAGAACCTTCGCCGCGGCACCATGTGATTTTCGCCGCGGCGAAAACTTTCTACAACGCAAGTTCAAAGCGTTGTAGAAGGATGGACCTCGCCGCGGCACGATTTAAACCTCGCCGCGGCGACAAATTCTACAACGGTTTCTTTAAAGGGTTGTAGAATAGAGTCGCCGCGGCGATGGTCCTCCCTCGCCGCGGCGAGATTATGTCGCCGCGGCTGGAAATATACTCCGCCGCGGCGAGAAGGATACCGTGGCCTAGCAGTTTTCTATGAAACTTCCTCGCCGCGGCGATGTAGGACTCCCGCCGCGGCGAGATGATCCTACAACGGTTAGAAAATCCGTTGTAGGATCCTCTCGCCGCGGCGAAGACATATTCTCGCCGCGGCGAGGTTTTTAGGTTTTCACTATATAAACCAGTTTTCAGTTTTTTTTCTCATTTTCCTCAAAATACAAACGCGAGACAAACTATTTCGGCCGACTCTGTCTTCATTTTCTCTTCCAAAATCCCTCGCCACGTCCTCGCCGCCCCGATTTCTCGCCGTCGCCTTGTCCTCGCCGCCATTCTCGCTCGCCACATCCTCGCCGCCATTCTCGCTCGCCACGTCCTCGCCGCCCAACTCTCTCGCGCCTCTCTCTCTCTCACCGCCTCTCACTCTCTTTTTAAAGGTATGATTTTCTAAGTTTTTAAGGTGGTTATTGATTTAATTTCGTGTTGTTGAATATGGATTTCGTGTTTTTGAATATGGATTTCATGTTATTTCCCCGAGTTGCATGTTGTGGTTATTGATTTAACAAAATTAGGGTTATTGATTTAAGGTGGTTATTGATTTAACAAAATTAGGGTTTGTTATTTTATTATGAATGAATTTGAGTTAGAATTTGTGTTAGAATGAATTTGAGTTAGAATTTGTGTTAGAATGAATTTGAGACGTTAGAATTTGTGTTAGAATTTGTGTTAGAATGAATTAGAGTTAGAATTTGTGTTAGAATGAATTTGAGTTAGAATTTGTGTTAGAATGGAATTGTTTATGAATTTGATATTGTTATGTTTAAATGAAGTTGGAATTGATATAGAATTTGTGATTGTTGTGACATTGTTAGTATTTAAAATGGTTATGTTGATTGTAGATGTCGAGATTGAATTTTTTATGATTATGCTTTGTGAAGGTGAAAAATGGTTCGAACAAAAAATCCGGCGGGCGCCACGGCTCCGAGCACTTCCAAAGGTCCTAGTAAAAGTAAAAGTAAGCGAGCTCGTCAATCGTCTCCTGAAGCAGATTATAACACGAATATCTTCACCAGCAAGGCCGCGGAGGATCGTTACGACAAAATCTCGTCGCGCAGTGTGATCCCTGAGCGGGGATTCAATGTGAGCTCTAACACCGAGATAGGAGTGTCAATCCGCAACAGTATTCTTGGTCATGAATGGGTGAAGTATTGTGCCGTTCCCGAGTTCGAGACGAACTTAAACTTCGTGTACGAATTCTACGCAAACTTACCGGATCACAATGGAGATGTTGTGACGGTCCGAGGTAAAAAGGTCGATGTGAGCATCGAAGCGATCAACGATTTGCTTGGGACCCCAGATGTGCCTTTCGAGAATGAAGGCTATCGGGAATGGTTGAGAACTTGCAGCCACGAGGAGATGGCGAGGTTGCTGTGCATTCCAGGAGAGGATTGGGTCCTTGAAAAAGGGAAAAGGGTACTCAAGCGTGACCAACTCACCAGGATTGCTAAAGCTTGGATTTACTTTGTTTGCGCTCGCCTCTATCCGATCAAGCACTTCACCACTCTTGACGAGGGCCGTATCCAGGTGTTGTTCTGCATCATAAAAGGTCATTCTATCAACGTCGGTCGATTCATCTACAATTGGATGAAGAGTCTAGACTATACTAATGAACGCCACGGTTTTCCATATCCGTCGATCATTACCGGCCTTTGTACAAATGCGGGGGTAGGACGCTCGAAAAGGGATACGATCAAGGGTCCTATGGGGCCTATTACGAATAACATCATCGATCGCTACAAGATTAGGGAGGAACCACAAGAGGAGGAAGCGGAGGATGAGGAGGAGGAAGGGGAAGAGGGACCACCAGTCAACGAGCCTCGATTGTTCTTACCAGCACCTCCGGTAGTCGACCCCGCCACCATCGACTACATAGCTCAATGCTCCAACTATCTCGTCGGCGGGTTCCAACACACGCAACAGTACATGCACCAACAAGCGGAGTATGGCGCCTCTCACATCAACCAACTGAACGATCTCTACTCTCGGTGGGACATCAACCAAGAGAACCAGGTGTTATTTCCTCCATATCCTCAATACTCCGATTATCCGTACCCACCACCACAGTGGCCACCGCATATGGCACCTCCTCAATATCCGGCGCACTCACCACCACCACCACCACCGAATGACGACTAAACCAACAACACCAACTTTAAATTTTTAATTCAAGACTCGTTTGGTTTGTTTAAGCTTCATTTTAAATTTAAATTAAGACTCGCATGGTTTGTTTATGTTTAAGACTCGTGTTTTAGTTAATGTGTGTTTGAGACTTGATTAATATTTAAAAATTATGAAATCTGAATGTGTGATGGTTTTTTACTTGAATGATAATTTTTCTGTTGAAAACCAAGTTTAAAATGGGAAAGAAAGTAAAAATGTGTAGGGTGAGGTGATTCTATTCCAATTTCGCCGCGGCGACTTAGACATTTCGCCGCGGCGACTTAGAATGTCCTCGCCGCGGCAAAAATATGCGTTCGCCGCGGCGACATATCACGCCGCGGCGAGGTACAAATCCCGCCGCGGCAGGAGTCCTGCGCCGCGGCGGGAACAAGTCGTCGCCGCGGCGAAAAACTTACCGAGAGCACCATGTTCCAGACATATACTCTCGCCGCGGCATCATACAATTCCCGCCGCGGCGAATGTATTCCTCGCCGCGGCGGGAATTAGCCTTCGCCGCGGCGAGGCTTCTACAACGCTTATTTAAGCGTTGTAGAAAGGTCTCGCCGCGGCGGAAATTATATACTGCCGCGGCGAGGACATCTAGGGTTACCTCGCCGCGGCGATGACACATTTTCGCCGCGGCGAGACGTTTCTGGGTAACTCTCGACGCAGCGAGAATTTGGTTTCGCCGCGGCGAGGCTCCTACAACGCTTATTCTAAGCGTTGTAGAATCATCTCGCCGCGGCGAGAAATACACTTCGCCGCGGCGAGCTCCTACAACGCTTAGAATAAGCGTTGTAGGAGCGTTAAAAAATCTGAAAGTTTCAAATTTTTTTAACTACCCGCGCCCATTCATATCTATACTTAGCGTTTTTTTCCCTCTCATTTCTCATTCTCATTTCTTCTCATCTCCATTACTCACATCTCTCTCGTCCCTCTCTCTCTCCGCCACTCTCTTGCCGCCCCGCCCCTCTCTCCGGCCACCACTCTCTCTCTCTCGGCCCCTCTCTCTCTCTCCGTCCCTCACCTCGCTGAGCCACCGCGCCCTCGCCCCGCGCGTTCTCTCCCTCTCTCCGACCCTCACCTCCCTCTCCTCGCCGTGCGCCGCGCCCACGCCGCCCTCTCGCTGAGCCCCCTCCCTCACCTCGCCGTGCGCCCACGCCGCCCTCCCTCGCCGCGCGCCCTCACCTCGCCTCACCACCTTTTTTCTTCGCCGCCCTTGTGCTCGTCCAACTCCGGGTAATGTTTTTGAACATTTTTACATGGACTTATTTAGTGTGAATTCGATATTGATTTGAAATTAGGAGATATTGTATTGGATTTGAGTTTATTGAATTGAAGTTTGATATTGATTTGATTTGAGAAATATATTTGATAGTAGATTGAATTGAGATTGAAATTGTGTTTTTGTTTAGAATCGGATTGGATTTGAGTTTATATTGTGATTAGAGTTGAGTTTATATTTGATTTTTGTTACATTTGAGTTGAAATTGTGATAACATTTGAGTTGAAAATTGAATTATGATTTGAATTTTGTTTATTAGATTCAATGTCGTCCACTACTACTACTTCTAGCGGTAGTGGTAAAAGAAAAATTAGAAGACAACTAGCGCTTAACTCCGATGAACAAGGAAAACGAAGAAACACTCTTATGGGTCGGGTTAATAAGGCTAAAACACTTGGTAAAAAAATCCCGGTACAATTTGATGATAAAGGGCAACCAATCGGTAAAGAGGGTGATGAGTTGTCGAGTTACTTTGGCGTGTTAGCAAGAGAACACGTTCCACTTTCAATGCGTGATTGGAGATGTAAAGACAACGCCCAAATTAAAGAACGGATTTGGAACGAAATGCAAGAAGGATTTACGATTCCTATCGAACAAAAACACGATTGCCTTATGAGAGTCGGAGAAGCCGCAAGGTTATTTCGTCATGAGATATAGAACGATCTACTCAAAGACATAATCAACGAACCAATCGCCTTAAAGAGACCGGCTTGTATTTTGAAATACTATACAAGTATCACCGAAGAAGATTGGATAGCATTTGTTGAGTATAGACGAACCGAAATGTTCAAACAAACATCGGAACATGGGAAATCAAATATCGGAAAAAGTGTGTACAAATCTCGAACGGGCCGAAATGGATATCGAAAGCTTGATCAAGAAAAGGTTAGATTCATTTTTTTCTTTTAGTTATTTCAAATGTTGCAATTATTTTTTAATTTATTATATAATTACTTCTTACTAGCATGACGAAACGGGGGAATGGCCTACGAAAGAGGAACTTTGGATTGACTCGCGAATGAAAGACGTAGATAACTACAAGGATGAGAAAGACAAATTGATGGGAGAAAAAATCGTAAGTTCTTTACCTTTGTTATAACAATTAACCTTGTAATTTTATTTTCAAATAATTTTATGTGTAGAAAACGTTATCACAACAAGCATCGCAAGGGACATGGTTGCCGGAATCGGGAAAGAGTGTTTTGCAAGAAGCTTTGGGAACGTCGCGAGTTTGCGGTCAATCCAAACACACGTCGCGTTTTAAGTACTTTGTTCCTCCAACGCCCAACGAAGAAGTAATGAAGATGCGTCGGGAAATGAGCGAGTTAAAGTCTTTGGTGATGAAGGCATTCGGTGGAAATGGTAGCATTAATGTCGAGTCGCCTAGTGTCGAGCAAGTGAAAGAGAATCTCAACGCGAAGGTTGTTGATGATAAAGAGATGGCAAATGTTGAAGAACACGTCAATGAAGCGGTCTCTTTAGGTATGTTCAATTTTTTTTTATCTATTTATTAAAGATAAATGTTTTGGTATTAAGTTATTGATAAAATTCTTGATTCGCTTAGAACACGACGATGTTGATGATCGTCCGAAGATCGATCCTATCATTGTTGATGATCGTCCGAAGATCGATCCTATTGTTGTGGAAAAACCAAATAGTGTCCGTGCTAGTTGCTCTTTGAATCCAACCACACCGGTGACACCGAGTTCGGATGAAAGCGTCGAGTGTCTTCTTTTCATTGATGACACCGAGTTCGGAGGCACAATTCATGTTGCAAATGGGCGAGCGTACATGAATGGAGGCGTAGTTCATTTCTCACCTTTGGAGGAAGGAAATTTACGCGTGGCCGTTTTGGGGGTTTTGATTAAAAAAGCAAAATTGCCAATTCCCACCGAAGAAGCTCAAACCGTTGAAGATGCTATAGGCGGGTTTGTCTCGTGGCCGAAGAGACTCATGGAAATGGACTCGGGAATAGAGAGTCGCGGTCCGGTTGTCAAACAACTCTCAAAGCTCGGTTTTGAGAGTGAAGCTAGCATCGATGATGCTAAGAAGATTCCGTACAAGGTGATTAATCCAAAGTATCGATTGCTCGCTCAACATGCCAACAAAGTAATGTTACCGGAAGGGGATGTGATTATGGTCAATGTTAGTCCAAGTCTCGCGGCTATCCCGATTCCGGTGTCATTTGAAGACATTTCCGATTTTTTGCAATACTTGGAAATTGGCGCGGGGAGCATAACGGTTTATATGGAGTAAGAGTTTTCTTTATATGCGTTTTTTAATATCAATATTCAATATTTAGTGTTTTGATCAACTAAATATTTGTTTGTCATAGCTATCTACGATCGAGGCTAGAAAAGGCGAAGAAGACTCGAAATTTTTGTTTTATAAATCCGAGCTTAAGTTCGTATATACAAAATGACGACGAGGAGGCTTATTTGTCAAAACGAGTCAAGGACGTTGGAAACGTGGTACGACATTGCAAATTTGGTGAACTAGTTTTGATGCCGTATAACAAAGGTGCGCATTGGATGCTCGTTGTCCTCGACCTTTGGAGAAATAGCGCTATGTTCTTTGACCCGTTGAGAAATAAAATCCCAACGGATTTAAATCGATTGATAAAAAGGTAATATTTTGATTTCTTAAATAATTTTTATTATAAACCGTTCTAGATGTTTTTTCTCTTATAATCTCCGTGTTATATAGGGTTCTTGTTGATTTCAAGCTCGAGCATCAAAACGCCAATAGTAACGGACAATCAACGTACATCAAGGCTTGGGACGCTCCGAGACAAACGGGAAACACGGAATGCGGGTATTTTGTCATTTCTTATATGCGTGATATAGTCGTAGGAGGTGTAGGAAAATTAGAAAATAAGAAATCCTATACAAAAGAGGATTTAGAGAGAGTTAGGGAAGAATGGGTAACTTATGTACAAACATTTATTAACTGTGACGATTAGCTAGTTTTTTCGAAGATGTATATATTAGATTTTGAATGTTTTAAAGATGAGGATATTTGAGATGAATGTATATATTAGATATTTTTTTTATTGAAGATTATTTTCAGGTGCTAGTATCGTGTAAAAAACAAATTGTGGATTGAAAATAAATGATTCTCGCCGCGGCGAACTATACTTCTCGCCGCGGCGAGACAAGATACCGAGAGCAAGCAAATTAGAAATCTTAGTCTCGCCGCGGCGAGATTTTTTCTTCGCCGCGGCGAGTTTTTAAAAAAAAATTCATCGCCTTCCTACAACGCATTATATCCGTTGTAGAATCATCTCGCCGCGGCTAAGATTTGACGTCGCCGCGGCGAAGTATATTTTTCGCCGCGGCGACGTGCTTCTACAACGGATTGAAAATCCGTTGTAGAATGTTCTCGCCGCGGCTCGGAACGTACCTCGCCGCGGAAAATAACTCGCCGCGGCGACGTATAATTCTCGCCGCGGCGAGGTCCTTCTACAACGGAAAATCAATCCATTGTAGAAGCACGTCGCCGCGGCGAAAAATATACGTCGCCGCGGCGACATGTGTGAAAATATTTTAAAATTACACAATGGAATTAGACAGTTGTAGAAGCTTCTACAACGCTTAAGATTCCGTTGTAGAAGCGTAGTTTCTACAACGGATAATTAAGCGTTGTAGAAAGCTGTTGGATTCTACAACGGATTTTTAAGCGTTGTAGAAGCTTCTACAACGCAGGATTCTACAACGCTTAAGAAGCGTTGTAGAATCATTCTACAACGTTTTTTAAGCGTTGTAGAATCCTATTTTTGTAGTAGTGAATAAGGTAGTTTCCTCTTTCATTAAATATCACATATTCATGAGCAAATATTGCTCTCCTTCCCTTAGAGTCACTCGGCCAAATAGGCTTCTAGATGCCCTTGGATTTGTTTCCCTTTTTGTTCCATTCCTTGCTTGGTACTCTCTTGGCCGAATTCCCTCTTACCCAACATAGGAAATTCATTTCCTCTTTTTCTTTTGGCATGTATCTTGATACATTAATGCACAAAATTGGTCTCTCTTCTCTTGGGTTTGGGCGTGTAAGACTTTCTAGAAGCCTTCTAGATTTTTCTTCATTTGTTCATAACAACATAAGAAAAGCCCATTAAGAATTTTCAATAAAATTATTATGAAATGAAATTAATTCACAAGGCCCAATGATCAAGTCATGGCCGAGTGAAACATGTCATAAAATGACCTTGTCAAAAATTTATTGACATTCATTTCATCCTTTGTCTCAAAAGACAAAAATACCCTTTTAACTATTTTCGTTCTTGTTTTGACTTAGCTTCCAGTTTAACTATTCCTATCGATGTGATTCGTGACAGTGACCTCATGGACCCAAATGAACAAAGCTTGAGCCAAACACTTGGACTCAAAAGTTCACAAACCTTTTCCAAGTTTAGCTTAATGCCAACTGACTCCACTAAAGAGCTGACACTGAAAATCTCTCGGTTCAAATGAATTTATTTTCTACTCAAGAATTCGACCTAATTATGATGAGCGGATCCACTGAATATTATCTATGTTTACCCTTTATGAATGTCATCAGCTAGTCGGGATTTACTAAATTACCATTTTACCCTTCTAGCTGTTCTTTCCTCAACTCCTTTGTCGCTTGTGAATAAGTTAGAAACAATGTATTGACGAGGAGCTAACAAGTCACATTGTTTCATCCAAAAGAGTCAGGACTCAATTTGGACACTGGCCAGTTCATTTATTCACACTCCAAGGAACAAAGCATGAGGTGACATACATTGCATTTCAGCAATCTTGTACATGAATTCCATATCTATGAGAACTTCACAAAGTTACTCATGACAGACTACCAACTTAGTACTTCACCAATAGGCCTTGTTCGGAATCACATAGTGAGTCCGAACATTGACTTTCTCAAATGAGAATACTAAGGTGTGAAATGGCATGTCTCATTTCAGGATTAAGGTAAGCATGATGCAATTCATACATAGTGACTTCGAGACATAAGAGGTTAAATGGTTTGTTCTTATATTGTCTCTAGAAGTGCACTGGTCAATTCAGTACCTTCGGAAGATACCTAGAAGAACTATAGAGTCCCCAACTCTCAATGCCTCATAACCAGACATCATAGATTCTTCTAACAATCATACTGAGGTCAATAGTCCTTTTACCCTAAGATTGCGAATATATCGTTTTAAGCAAACTACGAAGAGTTTTTTCATGCAAATCTACATTTGTCTCTTCGTAAGTTGTTTAGTTTGTTTATGGACTAAAAGACTATGGTTTTATCATAAAGCTTCAGACAAGGAAGATTGAATGAACGTTTCAACTTTATTAATGAATGAATAGGCAATTACAAGCAAGAGTCTTCATGAAACTTTATTACATCAAATTTTCAAAATAAAGATTACAACTCTTCTTGTGGGCACCATTGACAACAGTCCACGAGTCGACAAGCTACTCCTCGTGCCAAGTCTACGTTTTTCCTCGAGTTGAGTTCACTCCTCGACTCGAGTATCGAGTATGCGAGTCGACAAGCTACTCCTCGTGCCGACTCTACGTTTCTCCTCGAGTTGAGTTCACTCCTCGAGTCGAGTACCCAGTCCACGAGTCGACAAGCTACCCCTCGTGCCGACTCTACGTTTCTCCTCAAGTTGAGTTCACTCCTCAAGTCGAGTACCGAGTCCGTGAGTCGACAAGCTACTCCTCGTGCCGACTCTACGTTTCTCCTCGAGTTGAGTTCACTCCTCGAGTCGAGCACCCAGTCCACGAGTCGACAAGCTACTCCTCGTGCCGACTCCATGTTTCTCCTGGAGTTGAGTTCGCTCCTCGAGTCGAGTACCCAGTCCACGAGTCGACAAGCTACTCCTCGTGCCGACTCTACGTTTCTCCTCGAGTTGAGTTCGCTCCTCGAGTCGAGTACCCAGTCCACGAGTCGACAAGCTACTCCTCGTGCCGACTCTACGTTTCTCCTCAAGTTGAGTTCGCTCCTCGAGTCGGGTACCCAGTCCACGAGTCGAGAAGTTACTCCTCGTGCCGACGCTGCGCTTGTCCTCGAGTTGAGTTCACTCCTCGAGTCGAGTACCCAGTCCACGAGCCGACAAGCTACTCCTCGTTCCGACTCTACGTTTCTCCTCGAGTCGAGTACCGAGTCCACGAGTCGACAAGCTATTCCTCGTGCCGACTCTACGTTTCTCCTCGAGTTGAGTCCAATCCTCGAGTCGGGTACCGAGTCCACGAGTCGACAAGCTACTCCTCATGCCGACTCTACATGTCACCTCGAGTTGAGTCCAATCCTCGAGTCAAGTACCGAGTCCGCGAGTCGACTAGCTACTCCTCGTGACAACTCTATATGTCTCCTCGAGTCGAATACCAAGTAAGAACGGGCCACCTGAGTACCTAAACTTAAAACGCGCACCAGGGCACCGCATTCACCAGGGCACAAGGCTCGACCCAAGAGACCCAACCCGGAAATGCGACCAGCGCACTAAGGTGCCACACTCGCCGGGGGATCAAATCTGCACCTAACCTTGCCTGTCACGTGACGCAGGCGCCCAATGGTGCCATGATCATAAGGTGGTATGGCCACACAAATGTGGCATCACGCTCGCCGCCCAGCTCGTGAGGAGTTACAAATGGGTTTCTAAGGCTTGCGTCCACCGGACGTATCTGGTCAAGCCAGCGTCCACGGGAAACCTGGCCACACGAATATGGCACCGCGCTCACCGCCCAGCTCGTGAGCCGAAAGGCAGCGAGTCACAAATGGGTTTCAAAGGCTTGCGTCCGCCGGACGTATCTGGTCTAGCCAGCGTCCGCGAGAAACCTGATCACACGAACGTGACACCGGGGCCCCCCGAGGCCCGAGTCGTGCAAATCGATCACGCCTTCATCGGTAGGTCGAGAAAATAAGCCAGGCACAATAAAGTCGTGCAAATCGATCACGCCTTCATTGGTAGGTCGAGAAAATAAGCCACGCACAATAAAGTCGTGCTAATCGATCACGCCCTCATTGGCAGGTCGGGAAAATAAGCCGCGCACAATAAAGCCGTGCAAATCGATGACGCCTTCATTGGTAGGTCGAGAAAACAAGCCACGCCCAATAAAGCCGTGCAAATCGATCACGCCTTCATTGGTAGGTCGACAAAATAAGCCACACACAATAAAGCCATGCAAATCGATCACGCCTTCATTGGTAGGTCGAGAAAATAAGCCACGCACGATAAAGTCATGCTAATCGATCACGCCTTCATTGGTAAGTCGAGAAAATAAGCCACGCACGATCAACCCGGAACAAAAGCCGTCCCTCGCGACGCGTCAAAGCCGTCCCGCGCGACGCACAAAGGCCATCCCTCGCAACGCACAGAGGCTTTCCTTTGCGATGCATTAAAAGCCCTTTTGCGGCACGCTCGCAAACCCGAGAGCGTTCGTCCTGCGTCCCCACGGCGGCGTAAGCATTGAGTTTCCACTCGACCTACGCTCGACCGCAAACTCGGGGGGCTAATGTTGTCAGTCCATTCCAGGTTGACGGCGCCAGCGAGCGCCCGCGGGGTCCCATGGCCGAGGGGCCAAAAGCCGGCCTCATGAGCTCGGCCTCGGCCTCAGCTCAACCTCGGCCTCATGAGCTCGACCTCGGCCTAATGAGCTCGAGCTCGACCTCGGCCTCATGAGCTCGAGCTCGACCTCGGCCTCATGAGTTCGACCTCGGCCTCATGAGCTCGACCTCGGCCTCAGCTCGACCTCGGCCTCATGAACTCGACCTCGGCCTCATGAGCTCGACCTCGGCCTCACGAGCTCGACCTCGGCCTCAGCTCGACCTCGGCCTCATGAGTTCGACCTCGGCCTCAGCTCGACCTCGGCCTCATGAGCTCGACCTCTGCCTCAGATCGACCTCGGCCTCATGAGCTCGACCTCGGCCTTAGATCGACCTCGGCCTCAGCCGTTCGACCTCGGCCTCACGAGCTAGACCTTGGCCTCATGAGCTCGACCTCGGCCTCACGAGCTCGGCCTCGGCTTCAGCTCGACCTCGGCCTCATGAGCTCGACCTCGGCCTCACGAGTTCGACCTCGGCCTCACGAGATCGACCTCGTTCTCATGAGCTCGACCTCGGCCTCAGATCAACCTCGGCCTCGGCCTCAGCTCGACCTCGGCCTCATGAGCTCGACCTCGGCCTCACGAGCTCGACCTCGGCCTCAGCTCGACCTCGGCCTCTGCTCGACCTCGGCCTCACGAGCTCGACCTCGGCCTCACGAGCTCGACCTCGGCCTCATGAGCTCGACCTCGGCCTCACGAGCTCGGCCTCGGCCTCAGCTCGACCTCGGCCTCTCGACCTCGGCCTCGCGAGCGAGACCTCGGCCTCACGAGTTCGACCTCGGCCTCACGAGCTCGACCTCGGCCTCACGCGACCTCGGCCTCACGAGCTCGGCCTCAGCCTCCATGGTTGACCTCCGACCTCGTGAGCTCGCCTCCAGCTCCATGGCCGACCTCCGGCCTCATGAGCTCGCCTCCAGCTCCATGGCCGACCTCCGACCTCGTGAGCTCGCCTCCAGCTCCATGGCCGACCTCGACCTCATGAGCTCGCCCTTGGCTATCCTCGGCCATTGGCTATCCTCGGCCAAGGGGCCCACCAATGACGTCATCCTATGCTATCCTCTGCCGAGCCTATGTTATCCTCTGCCAAGGGACAAACCAATGACGCCAGCCTATGCTATCTTCGGCCCAAGGGGCCCACCAATGGCCCCTTGGTCGCCTATAAATACAGGCGCCTCTCACCTTCTCCCGGTAACCCATTTTTGAGTCCAGAAACACTGTAGAACTCAGACTTCACTCGTTTCCTCATCTTTGGCCTCTCACCCTCTAAATCCTCTATACTCCACCTCAATCCCACTAATGTTGAGCGTCGGAGAGGTAAACAGAAGCACCCCCTCTGTTTTCCCTTCTTAGCTCACGGTCCTCTCGCCTTTTCCAAGTACCCCGGCGAGCTCAGACACCATCGACAGCCAAGGGAAGATCTGGGCAACCAGGTCCGATATGCTCGAGCCCAGGCGAGGCCACTTGGTCCGGCCTCGGGTCTAACCACCTGTGGCTCCTAAATCGTTGTCCAAAAAATGGCGACAACAGCTAGCCCCCCCAAATTTTTGGGTTATAAGTTTAATTTTTGATAACCGGAAAACTTGCACAAAACGACATTTGAAACGGAAGACTTGAGTTTTATTACTTTTGCGAAAAATTTGAGATAAATTTGAAATCCTAAAATATTGGCTCGTAGGCCTTATTGAAAATGGGAAATAAAAGCGATAAAAATGCGGGGAACGCTAGCTACTGGTAGTACTGCCTCAAGTGCTCCGCGTTCCACGGGTGGCGAATCGGAGTTCCGTCTGTATGCTCGATGTAGTATGTCCCGTCATGAATGACTTTGCGGACTCTGTAGGGGCCTTCCCAGTTCGGGCCTAGGACGCCGGCGCCTTGAACTTGCGTATTCTGGATAACTCGTCTGAGTACAAGGCTTCCGATGGCAAAGGTTCGCCTTTTGATCTTGGAGTTGTAGTATCTTTCGACCTTGCGCTTCTGTGCGGCGAGGCGTCTGCACGCTTCTGATCTCTTTTCGTCGATCTAATCTAGCTCCAGGCGCATGGCCTCATCGTTGTTCGCTTCATCGAACGTATCGACTCGGAACGTGGGTATCTCGATTTCGATTGGAACCACAGCCTCGATCCCGTATGTGAGGGAGAACGGCGTTTCGCTGGTGGCGTTTCGCGCGGTTGTCCTGTATGCCCATAGGACGAACGGAAATTCCTCGGCCCAGGCGCCTTTCCTGTCTTCAAGCTTCTTTTTCAGGTTGCTCTTGATAGCCTTGTTGACCGCTTCGACCTGGACGTTGGCCTGAGGGTGACGCGGCGAGGAGAAGGTCTTGCTGATCTTTAGCTGATTGCAGATATCTCTTACTCGCGCGTTGTCAAATTGGGAGCCATTGTCGGTCACGATCGAGGCGGGGATACCGTGCCTGTATATGATGCTTTTCCAGATGAAGTTTGTCGTGTTTGCTTCAATTATTCTGGCAAGCGGCTCGGCCTCCACCCACTTAGTGAAGTAGTCAATGGCGATAATGGCATATTCGTATTGCCTTGGCGCTCTAGGGAGCTTACCAATGATGTCGACGCCCACATAGCAAAGGGACGTGGAACAACGATGCTGCTTAATGGGGTCGGAGGCTGTTGCAGAATTTCCGTGAAACGCTGGCATTTGTCGCAACGCCTTGGCCAGTCGCAGGCATCTCGCTTCATGGTAGGCCAAAAATAGCCTTGCTTAAGCGCCTTGAGCGCAAGGGAAGTTCCAGTGGCGTGGTTCCCACAGATGCCCTCATGAATTTCGCGGAGGACCTTGGTCGACTCAACGCTATCGAGGCATCGGAGCAGCGGTGTTGAGTAACCGCGCTTATAGAGAGTACGCCCTCTCGGAGCGTGTATTTGGATGCTAAGGCCCTCAGCTTATCGGCTTCTTTGCGGTCTTCAGGGAGTTCCCCTCTTCGCAGAAACTCGATAATTGAGTCCGTCCAAGTCGGCTGAGATGCCACCTCTATGATCCCGATTTCGTCTCGGGAGACGGATGGCCGTGGGAGAAATTCAATGGGTACGGTTGTTGTCAATGGTGCCCATAAGAAGAGTTGTAATCTTTATTTTGTACATTTGATGTAATAAAGTCTCATGAAGACTCTTGCTTGTAATTGCCTATTCATTCATTAATAAAGTTGAAACGTTCATTCATTCTTTCTTTGATTGAAGCTTTAGGATAAAACCTTAGTCGTTTAGTCCATAAACAAACTTAACAACTTACGAAGAGACAAATGTAGATTTGCATGAACAAACTCTTCGTAGTTTGCTTAAAAGGTTATATTCGCAATCTTAGGGTCAAAGGACTATTGACCTCAGTACGATTGTTAGAAGAATCTATGATGTCTGGTTATGAGGCACTGAGAGTTGGACACTCTATAGTTCTTCTAGGTATCTTCCGAAGCAACTGAATTGACCAGTGCACTTCTAGAGACAAGATAAGAACAAACCATTTAACCTCTTATGTCTCGAAGTCACTATGTATGAATCGCATCATGCTTACCTTAATCCTGAAATGAGACATGCCATTTCACAGCTTAGTATTCTCATTTGAGAAAGTCAGAGTTCGGACTCACTATAGGATTCCGAACAGGGCCTATTGGTGAAGTACTAAGTTGTGAGAATGTCATGAGTAACTTTGTAAAGTTCTCATAGATATGGAATTCATGTACAAGATTGCTGAAATGAAATGTATGTCACCTCATGCTTTGTTCCTTGGAGTGTGAATAAATGAACTGGCCAGTGTCCAAATTGAGTCCTGACTCTTTTGGATGAAACAATGTGACTTGTTAGCTCCTCGTCAATACATTGTTTCTAACTTATTCACAAGCGACAAAGGAGTTGAGGAAATAACAGCTAGAAGGGTAAAATGGTAATTTAGTAAATCCCGACTAGCTGATGACATTCATGAAGGGTAAACATAGATAATATTCAGTGGATCCGCTCATCATAATTAGGTTGAATTCTTGAGTAGAAAATAAATTCATTTTAACCGAGAGATTTTCAGTGTCAACTCTTTAGTGGAGTCAGTTGGCATTAAGCTAAACTTGGAAAAGGTTTGTGAACTTTTGAGTCCAAGTGTTTAGCTCAAGCTTTGTTCATTTGGGTCCATGAGGTCACTGTCACGAATCACATCGATAGGAATAGTTAAACTGGAAGCTAAGTCAAAACGAGAACGAAAATAGTCAAAAGGGTATTTTTGTCTTTTGAGACAAAGGATGAAATGAATGTCAATAAATTTTTTGACAAGTTCATTTGATGACTTAATGTCACTCGGCCATGACTTGATCATTGGGCCTCGTGAATTTATTTCATTTGATAAGAGTTTTATTGAAAATTCTTAATGGGCCTTTTTCATGTTCTCATGAATAAATGAAGAAGCTTCTAGAAGCTCCTTCTAGAGACATGTTGGGCGCCTACCCTATAGAGAAATAGGAGAGTTTATTTTGTGCATAAATGTATCAAGATACTTGCCAAAAGAAAAAGAGGAAACAAATTTGCATATGGGATGCATAGGGGAATCGGCCAAGTGAGAAAAAGGCAAGCCAAGGAACATAAAAGGAAACAAATCCAAGCCTCTAGGAGGCAGCCTTGGGCGACCAAATGGAATGGGAAATAAGGGATTTTTGCTCATGAATATGTGATATTCTATAGAAGAGGAAACTACCTTATTGAAGGTAAAACCTCTCCTATAAATAGGAGCCCCATTCCTCACTTTTCATTCATCCAAGTTTAAGAGATTTGAGAGACTCTCTCTCTAGAACTTTGGCCGAAACTCCTCTCTCTCTCTCTCTAGTTTATTTTCGATTTTTCTTGTTTTGGCACCTAGGTCCTCACTCGACCTAGTGTTTAGCTCTGCGACTTCAAGACTCGTTCTTAAGTTGTAGTGTTTAAAAGTGCCCACTCACTAATTCCTTTGTTTCGAGTGATTTAGTGATAGAAACTTTCGTGGTTGCTCGAGGTGCCGAGGAAAGAAATAGAGACGTGCTGCGAGGGGAGACGAGCGTTGCAAACTTTCCAAAAGCTTCTTCAAAGTTCAAGCTTCAAGAAAGGTTAGTAGACTTCTAGCTCATATTAGTTTTTAATTACATGTACTTGCTCTTTGTCTAGGTTAGTAAAAACTGTTTTTACTTGTAAAGAAATTTTTTAAAATTCCGCCGCTTCCCAAAGGGTTTAATCTTTTTCTTAAACCCTAGATCAATTCCAACAAATGGTATCAGAGCTATGGTCAAAGAGATGCATGTACATGTTTTTTAAAAATATGAGCTTGAAAATCGTTTTCGAAAGTTTACTAATTTTGTGACAAGTTAGAATTGTTATCTTAGATTTTTTTTAATTTATTGCTCTTGCCTTTAATTTAAAAACCATGTTATTTTTCTATGATTTTGGGATGTTTTTAAAACAAATTAGAATCAGTTCTAAAAGTTTTTAATTTTTTATATTGAAAAACGTGTTTTAAAGGTTTGAGAAATTTCGAGTAAAATTTTGTGACTAGTTTCGTTTTATGCTTGTTGTTATTTCTTTTATGCCTTGTTATTACCTTGCTAATAAAACACAAATAAAAGCTTTAACAACCTTCATAAAACGTTCCGTTACACTCGATTCTTTTTGGCACCTAAAAAGGACCAAGCTTTAATTATTTCTTTTTCTTCGAGCTGGAGTAAGCCCGCATTACAAGTGGCATAACTCTCTGCTCCGAAATCTAAATTTAATGATTCTTGAATCAAATTAAAGCTCTGTCTGTCCTCTGGCCAATGCTACAGGTTTCGGCTCAAAAGGACATCGGAGCCACCAGATATGGCGATTTTACTCCGAGGTGCGCGGCTGTTTCGAAACTCCAGTTTTTAGAAATCCGGATTTTCAAACCCCACTACCATGAGTTATAGAACTCTAATGAGAAAATTTTCTTGAGCAAAAATGTTTTTCATATGATTATAAACATGATGTGTAAGATTAAAATGTTTTGATTTTTGAAAGTTTAATTGAAATTGAGTTTTTACAAAACTAGTTTGAATTTTGAAAAACCGTTTTCACTTTCAAACTTGAAAATATTTTGTCATCCAAATCATATAAGTTTTCAAAATGTTTTCAGAACTATATCTATATCACATATGTTCAAAATCTATATGCTCTTGAAAATTTGAGTGGGAGGTCTCCTTGTAGACAAGCCGAAAAATAAAAAGATGTGTAATCTCAAACTTTCAACTGTTCGAGTGAGTTGAAGTTCACACTTCCCTCATGAACTTTCCCGAAATAGAAAATAGGAAAAGATCGAGTATGTACCTTGTGCCTTTATGCACTAATACTACTCTGAACATGTCGATCTAGGATTCTCTTCTAGTTGTCCGTTCTGTCGCTCTCTAACTAGGAAATCTGTTTCCGAACTTATAAGAGTCGATGAACCAACTCCAAAAACTAAGTGGGAGGGTTATACTTGTTGTTTGTAACCCACGATCCCCAACACTAATGAAAAGTGCAAGTGTCGCCGGACTAAGAGTCACCCTTGTGGCCCTATCTTAAATGAGAGTACTCAAGGGCGCTTTGCTCTGATCATTGCTCAATGAGCTACGTCCGAGAGTGAGACGATGATGGCAAGGCCTCCCCTTGGGGGATTGTTTTTCAAAGTTGATCTTTTGGACTAAGTGGTTGGTTGCACACTTAGGCTTAATCCCTAGTAATCCTCCCTCGAGGCCTTGCGAAAGGATGTGAGTGATCAAACCATTTTACAAGGTGGCTAGTCAAAATAGATGTATTGACATCTTGGTTTTGCATAATGATGTGTCATTTACTTATAAAAGGAGATTTTTTGCGGCCTTCTCTTGAGGGAGTAAATTATCGTTTGGTTTATAACACCTTTGGATTTTATAAAAGTCATAATAAAACTTAAATCCTAAACCAAAGACTAATCATAAACTTGTTTCAACTTATATAGGCAATATGTCTCTCAACCATCTCTCTTATTTTTTTTTTCTTTCCTCGATCAAACTCGAAAACGAAAACTACGTAGATTCAAAATGTAACCTCGACATAATATCTACCGTTAACAGCACAAATGGGTACTCACCACCCCGTGTCCTCCTCTGACGAATGATGATTCAACTCAAGAGGACAATGACGCCTTAGCGGCCAGGCTTAGATCCGATGAGATTGTGAGGTGCTATATCTTGGCATCTATGAACAATATGCTGAAAGAGCAACATCGTGACATCGAGACTGCCGCTGACATGCTCTACAATCTCCTTGAGATGTTTGGAGGGCAAAGGCGTCGAACAAGGCTACAAGCAGTCCGACAGTTTATGAACTGTCATATGCAGGCTAGGACTCCTGTTGGAGACTTCATGATACTGATCATTAGTTTTCTGAATAAAATGGAAATCCTAGGATCTGAGATTGATGGGAAGAATATCATAGATATGATCTTAGAAACTCTCCCCGCATCTCTTGATACCTCCAAGATGAACTACTTCATAAACAAGCTAGAGTACACTGTTACCAAGCTTATGAAGGGACTTCACACTGCTGTAGGTCTCACTAAGAGAAAGAGGAATCAAGGAGAGGCACATGCTACTGAGCACAAAGCCTCCGCCTCTAGAACTAAGAAGAGACCTCACAAGGCCGATAAAAAGAACTGTCCTGCCTATCTCAAAGCAAAGGAACATAGTATTGTACTAGTTACCGAAGCATGCTTAGTAGCTGATAATGTATCAACGTGGATTCTTGACTCCGCTGCTACTAACCATATTTGTTGTTCCTTGAATGGTTTCAAGAAAACCAAAAGCTTAGAGGAAGGCGAGTTCTGTTTCAAATGGGGTGATGGGAGCCTGGTGTCCGCGAAGGCTGTGGGATCCATGACGCTGTCTTTTGAAGACCGCACTTTAAACTTGAATAATTTTTATTTTGTTCCTACCTTTGGGAAGAACTTAATATCCGTTGCTCATCTTCGTGAGCAAGATTATTGTTTAAAGTTCATTAAGAATGGAATTCGTATTTCGTTTCCTGATAATTCTTTTGTCACTGATGCATGTATGAAGAATGCTCTTTTCTACATCTATCCCACTAAACCTTCTCTTTTAGACACCGAAATAGATAATGATCTAATTAGGGAGCCAAAGAGGATCAAACTTTCTGAATCCTCCGATCTAACAAAATCAACACACCTATGGCACTTAAGACTTGGTCATATCAGTCTAGAAAGGATTAAGAGACTTGTGAGGGATGGTCCACTCCAAGCCTCTGCAATAGGTTCACTACCTACTTGTGAATCCTGCATAGAAGGAAAAATGACTAAGCGACCTTTCTCCGATAACGGTCGAAGAGCCACTGAGTTGCTGGAACTGATACATTCTGATGTATGTGGTCCGCTCAGCCAACAGGCACATGGGGGATACGAATACTTCGTTAACTTCCCCGATGATTACTCACGATATGGGTTTGTCTATTTGCTCAAACACAAATCCGAGACCTTTAACGTATTTAAGGTCTTTAGGGCTTTAGTGGAAAAGCAAACTGGCAAAGTAATCAAAACCCTTCTATCCGATCGAGGTGGTGAGTATATGTCTGGAGAGTTCGATGACTTTCTTAGAGAAGAAGGTATCACTTCTCAGCTTACTGCACCAGGCACGCCTCAACAAAACGGAGTGTCAGAGAGAAGAAACCGAACTCTTATGGAAATGGTTAGATCAATGATGAGTTACTCATCACTCCCTCTTTCCTTTTGGGGATATGCCCTCGAAACAGCCGCTTACATTTTGAACCAAGTTCCATCTAAAATGGTTCCTTGTACTCCTTATGAACGATGGACTGGCCGTAAAGTAAGTTTGGGCCACATCCGAATTTGGGGTTGCCCTGCACATGTGCTGAGGCAAAAGACTAGCAAGTTGGCTTGTAGGTCAGAATTGTGCTTGTTTGTGGGATATCCAAAGGAAACCAAAGGTTTTACTTTCTATAGTCCAGAGGACGATAAGACTTTCGTTTGCACGAATGCTCGTTTCCTCGAGGAGGACTTTATGAAGGATGCAAAACCTAGAAGCAAAATTGTGCTTGAAGAAAAGTTGGGTGAGGAAGCTTCTACCTCATCTGTAAGAACTGTTCTTACCCCAACTGAAACACAACCTAACTGATCAGAATCTCGTCAAGTAGTACTTCGACGTAGTGGGAGGGCTACTCAAAAGCCTGACAGGTACATGTCTTATTGAGACTCTCTTGTAGCCGTCTCTGACATGGATGATCCTGTTTCCTATAGCCAAGCCATGGCTTGTTCTGAATCAAACCTTTCGCTTGACGCCATGAAAGTTGAAATGCACTCCATGTATGTCAACAATGTCTGGAAACTTGTAGACCTTCCTGAAGGGATTAAACCCGTAGGGTGTAAGTGGATATATAAGAAGATAATGGGTCCTGATGGGAACGTCGAGACGTTCAAAGCACGACTTGTTGCAAAGGGTTATACCCAACAAGAAGGGGTTGACTATGAAGAAACCTTCTCGCCAGTCGCGATGCTTAAATCCATCCGCATACTCCTATCCATAGCTGCAGCTCTCGACTATGAGATCTGGCAAATGGATGTCAAGACAGCCTTTCTGAATGGCAATCTTGACGAGCGCATTTACATGGCTCAACAAGACGGTTTCGTGGAAGAAGGTCAAGATACCAAGGTTTGTGAGATGCTTAAGTCCATTTATGGATTAAAGCAAGCATCTAGGTCATGGAATATTAGATTCAATGAAACTGTAAAGAGCTTTGGCTTTGAACAGTCAATAGATGAGCCTTGTGTTTACAAGTTAATACACGAAGGTAAAGTTGTGTTTCTGGTACTATATGTCGATGATATACTACTCATTGGTAATAACGTGGGTAAGTTATCTGAGGTTAAGGTCTGGCTGGCAAAGCAATTCGATATGAAGGATCTAGGAGAAGCCGCGTACATTCTGGGGATCCAAATCTTTCGAGATAGGAAAAACCGGACCCTGTCACTCTCTCAAGCATCTTATATTGATAAGATAATGGATCGCTTCTCGATGCAAGACTCCAAGAAGGGCCAAACACCCTTTAGGCATGGAGTTTCACTCTCTAAGGACCAATCTCCGAAGACTGCACAAGAGATTGAAGACATGAGGAAAATTCCTTACGCCTCTGCCGTAGGAAGCCTCATGTATGCTATGCTTTGCACTAGACCTAACATTTGTTTCGCCGTTGGCGTAGTTAGCCGTTTCCAATCTAACCCTGGACCCGAGCACTGGATTGCTCTAAAGCATGTTCTTAAGTAACTTCGAAGAACTAGGAACTTGATGCTTACGTACTCAGGTACTTACCTGACTATGACGGGATATACCGACTCCGATTTTCAAGCGGATAAGGATTCCAGGAAATCCACTTCGGGATCTGTGTTCATCCTTAATGGTGGGGCTGTTGTGTGGAGAAGTATTAAGCAATCTTGCATTGCTGACTCCACAATGGAAGCATAATATGTGGCTGCTTGTGAAGCATCCAAAGAGGCTGTATGGCTTAGAAAATTCCTTAAGTATTTGGAAGTTGTTCCAAACGTCGACGAGCCCATGACCCTTTATTGTGATAATAGTGGGGCTGTCGCTAACTCAAAGGATCCTAGAAGCCATAAGCGCTCTAAGCATATTGAGAGGAAATACCATTTGATTCGAGAGATCGTGTAGCGCGGAGACGTGGAAGTGAAGAAGATCTCAACGGTGGACAACCTCACAGATCCATTCACCAAGGCCCTAGCGAACAAGGTCTTCGACCAACATCGTGAGGGATTAGGCATGAAAGACTACACACATCTTCTTTGAGTCAAGTGGGAGTTTGTTGTCAATGGTGCCCACAAGAAGAGTTGTAATCTTTATTTTGTACATTTGATGTAATCAAGTCTCATGAAGACTCTTGCTTGTAATTGCCTATTCATTCATTAATAAAGTTGAACGTTCATTCATTCTTTCTTTGATTGAAGCTTTATGATAAAACCTTAGTCTTTTAGTCCATAAACAAACTTAACAACTTACGAAGAGACAAATGTAGATTTGCATGAACAAACTCTTCGTAGTTTGCTTAAAACGATATATTCGCAATCTTAGGGTCAAAGGACTATTGACCTCAGTACGATTGTTAGAAGAATCTATGATGTCTGGTTATGAGGCATTGAGAGTTGGACACTCTATAGTTCTTCTAGGTATCTTCCGAAGCAACTGAATTGACCAGTGCACTTCTAGAGACAAGATAAGAACAAACCATTTAACCTCTTATGTCTCGAAGTCACTATGTATGAATTGCATCATGCTTACCTTAATCCTGAAATGAGACATGCCATTTCACAGCTTAGTATTCTCATTTGAGAAAGTCAGAGTTCGGACTCACTATGGGATTCCGAACAGGGCCTATTGGTGAAGTACTAAGTTGTGAGAATGTCATGAGTAACTTTGTGAAGTTCTCATAGATATGGAATTCATGTACAAGATTGCTGAAATGCAATGTATGTCACCTCATGCTTTGTTCCTTGGAGTGTGAATAAATGAACTGGCCAGTGTCCAAATTGAGTCCTGACTCTTTTGGATGAAACAATGTGACTTGTTAGCTCCTCGTCAATACATTGTTTCTAACTTATTCACAAGCGACAAAGGAGTTGAGGAAATAACAGATAGAAGGGTAAAATGGTAATTTAGTAAATCCCGACTACCTGATGACATTCATGAAGGGTAAACATAGATAATATTCAGTGGATCCGCTCATCATAATTAGGTCGAATTCTTGAGTAGAAAATAAATTCATTTGAACCGAGAGATTTTCAGTGTCAACTCTTTAGTGGAGTCAGTTGGCATTAAGCTAAACTTGGAAAAGGTTTGTGAAGTTTTGAGTCCAAGTGTTTAGCTCAAGCTTTGTTCATTTGGGTCCATGAGGTCACTGTCACGAATCACATCGATAGGAATAGTTAAACTGGAAGGTAAGTCAAAACGAGAACGAAAATAGTCAAAAGGGTATTTTTGTCTTTTGAGACAAAGGATGAAATGAATGTCAATAAATTTTTTGACAAGTTCATTTGATGACTTAATGTCACTCTTCCATGACTTGATCATTGGGCCTCGTGAATTAATTTCATTTGATAAGAGTTTTATTGAAAATTCTTAATGGGCCTTTTTCATGTTCTCATGAATAAATGAAGAAGCTTCTAGAAGCTCCTTCTAGAGACATGTTGGGCGCCTACCCTATAGAGAAATAGGAGAGTTTATTTTGTGCATAAATGTATCAAGATACTTGCCAAAAGAAAAAGAGGAAACAAATTTGCATATGGGATGCATAGGGGAATCGGCCAAGTGAGAAAAAGGCAAGCCAATGAACATAAAAGGAAACAAATCCAAGCCTCTAGGAGGCAGCCTTGGGCGCCCAAATGGAATGGGAAATAAGGGATTTTTGCTCATGAATATGTGATATTCTATAGAAGAGAAACTACCTTATTGAAGGTAAAACCTCTCCTATAAATAGGAGCCCCATTCCTCACTTTTCATTCATCCAAGTTTAAGAGATTTGAGAGACTCTCTCTCTAGAACTTTGGCCGAAACTCCTCTCTCTCTCTCTCTCTAGTTTATTTTCGATTTTTCTTGTTTTGGCACCTAGGTCCTCACTCGACCTAGTGTTTAGCTCTGCGACTTCAAGACTCGTTCTTAAGTCGTAGTGTTTAAAAGTGCCCACTCACTAATTCCTTTGTTTCGAGTGATTTAGTGATAGAAACTTTCGTGGTTGCTCGAGGGGCCGAGGAAAGAAAGAGAGACGTGCTGCGAGGGGAGACGAGCGTTGCAAACTTTCCAAAAGCTTCTTCAAAGTTCAAGCTTCAAGAAAGGTTAGTAGACTTCTAGCTCATATTTGTTTTTAATTACATGTACTTGCTCTTTGTCTAGGTTAGTAAAAACTAGTTTTACTTGTAAAGAAATTTTTTAAAATTCCGCCGCTTCCCGAAGCGTTTAATCTTTTTCTTAAACCCTAGATCAATTCCAACAACGGTCCCCAATCCGTCTTTGTCGATGCCAGATTTGAGGCGAGCAAGTGCGTCAGCCTCTGAATTTTGTTCTCTCGGGATTTGGTGAATCTCGAACCAAGAGAAGGCATCGAGTTTGGAGTTTTTCTTAGCCAGGTACGCAACCATATTAGGTTCCTTGGCGGTGTAATCTCCTTTTACTTGATTTACGATCAACTGCGAGTCGCAGTGTATTCGCAAGTTATGGGAGCCGAGCTTCTGAGCTAGCTCTATCCCTACAATGAGCACCTCGTATTTGGCTTCATTGTTGGAGGCTTGGAAGTCGTAGTGGAGGGCGTATCATAGCCTTTCCCCGTCGGGGTTAATCAAAACTATTCCGGCGCCAGCCCCCCGAGCATTAGATGCTCCGTCCACGTATAACTCCCAGATGCACCCCTTTTACGAGTTAACGCATCACCGTCTAGGTCAGTTTATGCTCTTCCCATATCGGGAGTATAGAAGAATTCTGCCACGAAGTCGGCTAAGGCCTGCCCCTTTATAGCCGTTCTTGGGTGGAACTCAATCCCGTACTCGCTCAATTCTTGGGACCAGATCGCAATGTGAGTCGACGTTCCCTTTTGAAGAGCTTTACCGATCGGATGCTCGGTCCGCACCGCAATTGGGTGAGCTTGGAAGTACGGTCGTAGCTTCTTAGCCGCCGTTACGAGAGCCAGAGAAAGTTTCTCTATCTCGGTGTAGCGCGTTTCCACGTCGAGTAAGGCTTTGCTCACGTAGTAGACCGGCCATTGGACCTTGTCTTCTTCGCGGACAAGAACAGAACTTACAGCTCTCTCAAAGACGGCGAGATATACGTATAGCATATCGCCTTCTCTTTGTTTAGAGAGAAATGGTGGGGACCCAAAGTAAGCCTTCATTTCCTGGAAGGGATCTTCGCATTCGTCCGTCCACTCAAAGCCGTCCGTCTTCTTTAGAGCTTTGAAGAACGGTTGACACTTGTCGGTGGCTTTAGACACGAAGCGTGTCAGAGCGGCAATCCGACCAGTCAGGCTTTGCACCTCTTTGACTCGTCTTGGAGACTTCATTTCAAGGAGCGCCTTCATCTTTTCGGGATTCGCCTCTATGCCTCGTCGGCTGACGATGTATCCGAGGAATTTCCCGGATTCAACCCCGAACACGCATTTGTTGGGGTTGAGCTTCATTTTGTATGGGCGGAGGATCATGAACATTGTCGTGTACATGATTGGTTGCCAGTAGGCTTTTAACGAGCATGTCGTCCACGTATACTTCCATTGTCTTGCCGATTTGATCGGCGAAGATCCGGTTTACCAAGCGCTGGTATGTTGCTCCCGCGTTTTTAAGGCCGAAAGGCATGACCTTATAACAATAGAGACTTCGATCCGTGACAAAGGTTGTCTTAATTTGATCGGGCTCATGCATTCGAATTTGGTTATAGCCCGAATAGGCGTCCATGAAGCTGAGCAGCTCATGGCCAGCCGTGGCGTCCACCAGTTGTTCGATGCGCGAGAGTGGAAAGCAATCCTTAGGGCAGGCTTTGTTAAGATCTTTGTAGTCTATACAAATTCGCCAGTTCCCATTAGGCTTTTTCACCATTACCACGTTGGCGACCCACTTGGGGTACTTAGCCTCTCAAATGAAGTTTGCGGTGATGAGTTTCTCGACCTCTTCATTTATGGCCAGGTATCGCTCTGGGTTGAACGTTCGTCTAGCCTGCACTTTTTCGGTGACCTTTGGGTCGTTGTTCAATCGGTGCACTATTACCTCGGGATCAATTCCGGGCATGTCCGCATGAGTCCATGCAAAGACATCCTTGAACTCCCTGAGGAAGGCAGTAAGCTGAGTTTTGATGGCGAGTGGAAGCCGGGTGCCGACCTTTACAACCTGATTAGGCTTAGATTCGTCCAGGACGATTGGCACAAGATCATCGGACGTTTCCACCTTGAGTCTTTCGACTTCATCGCGGGGGTCAAGTTCTCCGAACTTCCTTGCGTCCCTTAGGTCGCATGGGTAATCGTCTTCCAGTTAGAAGATTTTGTTGACCGTTTTTCCCGCGGATTTACCATCAACTCCTTGCACGTAGCATATTCTGGTTTGGGATTGGTCTCCGACCATAATGCCAATTCGCTCTTCGGTGGGGAATTTCACCAGTAGGTGGTACGTGGAAGTGATTGCCCTTAGCCGATTCAACGTGGGTCGCCCGATGATTAAGTTATAGGGCAACTCTTGATCGACCACTAGGAACGGGACCATGTGAATGGCCTCAATTCCTGCAGGGGTCCCAAAGGTGACTGGCAGGTCGATGATGCCCTCGGTCATAACCTTTTCCCCAGTGAACCCAAACAAGGGCGTTTGGGTCGGAGTCGGGCGCAGCCTCCCGAGCTTCATGCACACTAGGGTGGACTTGAAAATTATGTTGGCAGCGCCGCCGTTATCAATGAGAACCCTTTTCACCAAGTTATTAGCCACTTGGGCCTTGAGCATGATTGCGTCGTTGTGCGGGTGCACAACTCGCTTGGCCTCTTCATTGGTGAAATACATCATCTCGTGAGGCACAGACGGAGGTTCTTCATACGTGTAGTTAATGTGCATAGCAGCGTCTTCCTGAGTTACGGCCCTAAGGAATTTCTTCCGTTGTCGGGAGAATCTCCATCTTGTGGTCCTCCCAATATGGTGGTCACCACGTGGAGCTGTGGATTGGCATTGGCGGCAGCCGCGGTTCGGTCGGCAGAAGCGGCTGTTCCTCCTCCCGGGCCAGACTGTTGTCTGTTCGTGGTGGGGTCCGCAGCGCTAATCATGCGCAACACGAACTCTTTCAGCTTACCCCGTTGGATCAAAGCCTCGATTTGCCTTTTAAGGTTGTAGCATTCCGAGGTCAAATGACCATATTCCCTATGGAACTCACAATATCTAGATCGATCGCGAGTCGCGGGATCCTTTTTCATTGGAGCCGGGGGCGTGAACTTGTCACGTGCCAGAGCCAGGATCCGTTCTGGCGCCAGGGAGTTGGTTATTAGAAACCTGATTTCCCTTGTTTCGTCTTTTACGTGGTTCGCCTCGCTCGTGGCTAGGTTCTTCTCGACGACGAGAGCTTTGATTGTTGCTCTTGCGGCCGTCGAGGTAATCTTCGACTCCCATGAAGGTCTTAGCTCGAGTCATTAACTCGGCCATGGTAGAAGGGACACGGCCGACGACTGACTTGAGGAAATCACTTATGCGCAGGCCTTCTATGATAGCGGCAATTGCGTCACTGTCGCCAAAGCGGTCGACCTTGTTTGACTCTAAAGTGAATCGGGCGAGGTATCGTCTAAGAGACTCGCCACTCTCTTGCCTGATTGACCACAGGTACATCTTGGTCTTCTTTTTTACCATAGATGTAGCGAACCGTGCTAGGAACATGTCCTTCAGGTCTTTGAATGAATGGATGCTTCCTGGCCTTAAGTTTTTGAACCACTCAAAACCGGGTCCGGCGAGGGTTAAACTAAAAGCTTGGCACATGGCGCCAGGAGAAACACCTTGCATTGTCATCCAGGTTTCATAGTGCTGGATGTGGTAAGCAGGGTCTGCCTTCCCATCATAGGGAGTGAGGTTCGGGAGTTTGAAATTCCCCGTACAAACCTCAGCCAATATCTGAGCCGTGAAAGGCGAGGAATTCTCCTCAACGACCCCATAGGTGCTTCCACCTATTCCGTATTCTCGGAGATCTCGTACCTCATTTCGAAGGTTGTGGATCATAGTGACCACATCGAGACCGGTCGTTGGAGTAACCCCTTGTTCGGGAGAAGTCACCTGTAGCCTCTCGTTAGACCCTTGACATGCACGGTGGTTCCTGTTAGTTGGGGCTGCCAGCGGGATGTTGGGTCTAGAGCTTAGCCGCTCTCTCAGATCATTGCCACGCCCAATGCGCTGAGCAGTGAGGTGGTCCCTAAGGTCAGGGCTGGTCGTACGGAGGTGCAGGCTTCGTTTGCGACGGCGCGCTCTCTGCGTGCCCTGACTTTCCGCAACATTCTCCCTCGGACCTAGTCGGTCGAGGGCTGAACGTCGGGAATTCCCTTCTTGAGAAGCTGCCGGCGCGTCTCTTGTTCGGGGTAAGGGATTCGATTATCCGGCTTCAAACATGGCGGGGAGTCCCCCGTCCTTCGTGAGAGAAGTCTCGATATCCTCCGACTCACCAGTACCCTCGTAATCAGGGTCACGGTCGCGGCTTTCCTCGTTGACGTTCTCAGGATCCCCGTTGGGGATTACCGTGTCACGCACAGGTTGCTTCGCAGCCAGTCGGCTGTGGTACCTTGCGTTCCTCGCCTTTAGTCGGTGGATACTCTCCTCCAACTCCATGATGCGGTTGTCCCTGCTATCAGGAGATGGAGATGGTGAGCGGGTCGAGCTCTCTTCGTGGAGCGACTCTTCGTCACCATGCGCTCGGGAGCCCAAGAAGTACTTTTTGGTCCCAGTGACGTTATCGAGGTTGTTAACGCCCTCAGAACGTACGGGTGGTTGACTACTCATCTTTTCTCAAGTTCGAGAAAGTTGAGTTTGTAGAAGAAAAGAAGAAGATGAACAGAAGGGATTTCGGGCTGAACAGGTCGGGAAGTGCCCCTCCTTCTAGCGCCAAAATGTTGTCGCACAAAAATGAACAACTATTGAAAACCTCGGGCGGTTTGATCCAAGGCCGGACCAAGTGATCGCACCCGGGCCAAGAGTGTGAACTCGATAGCCTCGAGCTTGGTTTTCTCCGATCAACCCGCCTCTCGGGAGAGATAGGGGGTGAGGAGGAGGAGTGACCGTGCCTTGGCTGTCGGCTGCCTACGTACTCGTGCGTGGGATCAGGTTAGAACGTAGTTTAGGCGTGTAAGATGCAGTAAGAGGCGTAGAACCTTGGTGGAGAACCGTGCTCAATGAAGGAGACGAGGCGCGGAGGAGTCCTCGGCGACGTCTCGGAACTTCGGAGATCGCGCGCGTCTAGTGTGTTAGACGCGTGAGGGGAACTCTAGTCGAGAACCGTAGGGGCGTGCTTAAGTACCAGGGGCATTCGGTCAGAGGGAGCGACGTCCGGGAAGTCCCCGTGAGTGCTTCGGAACCTCTGAGAACGAGAGAGACTTGTGAGAATGCTTTAGGCCAAAAATGGCATCGAAAGAAGCAGAGGGGAGTTAGAAATCGAGCCTATCGATAGGAGATGAAGGGATGATTTTCCCCTCAATGGGAGGGGGTTTATATAGGTGTTTGAGGACCCCAAGGAGGTCCTTTGGCGTCCATGTGGGACTAGGAACGCACCCCCATTCAAGGGGAGGCGCACAAGTAGCAGCGGCGCACAACGTGCGGCGCGCGACCCGACCTTGCCCGGGCGCGGCGCGCGGTGCAGCCAGCGTGGCGCGCTCCGGTCTATCCCTTCATGGGCTTTTCGCGACCGTCGTTCTTTCGGGCCCGTTGGGCTATTGTGAGCTTGGTATTTCGGGTCTATGACACAAATGTTCGTTCGACGGATAGGTCTCGAGTTAATGCTCGACTCGAGGAGCGAAGCTCGACTCAAGGAGACCGACTCGAGGCTCGACTCAAGGAGCGAAGCTCGACTCAAGGAGACCGAGTCGAGGCTCAACTCAAGGAGCGAGGCTCGACTCGAGGAACCGACTCAAGTCTCAACTCGAGGGGCTAAGCTCGACTCGAGGAGTCAAGAGTTTGGACGAGGGTTTGGAGGCTTGCCGCTCTTCAGGACCTCCGGCCTGACCATCGGCCCTTTGAGCGACGTACCTTCTCGGTGTCTCGGGTTTTCCGAAAACGACCGACAACAGACTCCGCTTATGGACTTATTTTGAGGAGGGATACTCCCTGAAGACCGCAAAGAAGACAAAAGCTGAACGTCCTCACATATAAGTATGTGTTAAGAGGAGAAATCATGTACAAGCGCGGGTACTCGACCCCGCTGCTCCGATGCCTGGATAGCGTTGAGTCGACTAAGGTCCTCCGTGAAATCCATGAGGGCATCTGTGGGAACCACTCCGCTCGGAGATTCCTCGCGCTCAAAGTGCTCCGATAAGGCTATTTTTGGCCCACGATGAAGAAAGATGCCTACAATTGGGCGAGAAAGTGCGCCAAGTGTCAACATTTCTTTAACGTTCCACGTCAACCGCCATCTCACCGGGGTAGCATCGTTGTACCACGTCCCTTTGCAAAATGGGGCGTAGACATCATCGGCAAGCTTCCTAAAGCTCCGACACAGTACGAAAACACCATCGTCGTTATCGACGACTTCACTAAGTGGGTCGAAGCCGAGCCTCTAGCCAGAATCACCGAGGCGAATACAACAAACTTCATCTGGAAGTCTGTCATATGCCGCCACGGCGTCTTAGCGTCAATGGTGCACAATTCAAAAACGCCCGGGTTAGAGAAATCTGCACCCAACTTGGGATCAGCAATCTGAAGTATAAGCTCGAAGCCAAGAAGGGCGCCTAGGCTGAGGAGCTATCGTTCAGCCTATGGGCCTACCGAACGACTGTTCGAAATGCCATTGGAGAGATCCCATCCTCCCTAGCTTATGGGATTGAGGCGGTAGTCCCCGTGGAAGCTGAGGTCCCCACTTACCGAGTCGACACTTTCACCCGAGAAAAGATCTAATCAACGAGAAAAGATCTGAGGCTCTCACCCGACTCACCGCGCAAAAGCGCAAAGTCGAGAAGTACTACAACGCCAATGTAAAAAAGACGAATCTTCACCGTCGGCAGCCTTGTACTCAGACGCGTGTTCCAAAACAACCAAGTGCAAGGCGATGGTGTCCTTGGCCCGGATGCGGAAGGACCATATAGAGTTCGCCAAGTCATACGTGAGGGAACCTATTACATCGAACATACGGACGGGACCCCGATCCGACATCCTTGAAACCCGGAACACTTGAGGCAGTACTACCAGTGACAAACACTTCCCCCATTGATTGCTTTGATTTCCCTAATTCAATAAGGCCCACGTTTATGTTTGAGGATGTTATCTCTTTGCAATAATAATAAAGTTTGAAGTTTTTCTCTTTTCAAAAATCCGCTTTATTAAGTTTTTAGTCATCAAGGCACGACCTGTACACTGAAAACTTGGAGGGCTAGTGATTCCTGCGACGTACATTAAAAAATACACGGCTCAAGAAACAAAACTATAAGCCCCCCGCACACACATGGGAATAAGGGCTTAAAAAGCTCAAACCCCGATGGCCCTTCGAGCATACGGGTTTGAGTAAAGTCGTCGACCTAATTCGATGCTCCTTCGATCGCCAATTGGCATGAAGTGATATCGCCAAATACATACTTAAGTCCCTCGCACACACACAGGGATATAGGCTTAAGAAGCTCAAACCTTGACGGCCCTTCGAGCATACGGGTTTGAGTAAAATCATCGGCCTAACCCGACATGCCGTAAGTCGCGTAAAGGCGCATGTAAAAGTTGTTGGGCCACTCCCGACGCATGTAAGTCGCATAAAGGCGCTGCCTCAAACCCAAACAGCCAAATCTGAGCCATACACATTCGGTCGCCAATGTCACGAAACACACGGGTTTGAGTAAAATCATCGGCCTAACCCGGCGTGCCGTAAGTCGCATAAAGGCGCAGGTAAAGGCGGCAGGGCTACTCCCTATGCCACACACAATTCAGTCGCCAATGGCACGAAAACAAAGTCGCTAGGCCATACCCGACGCAACACATACGTTCGGTCGCCAATGGCACGAACACAAAGTCGCCGGGCCAGATCCGGCGCAACATATACGTTCGATCGCCAATGGCACGAACACAAAGTCGCCGGGCCATAACCGGCGCAACACATATGTTCGGTCGCCAATGGAACGAACATAAAGTGACCGGGCCATACCCGGCGAAACACATACGTTCGGTCGCAAATGGTACAAACACAAAGTCGCTAGGCCATACCCGGCGCAACACATACGTTCGGTCGCCAATGGCATGAATACAAAGTCACCGGGCCGTACCCGGTGCAACACATACGTTCAGTCAATGATGGCACGAACACAAAGTTGCTGGACCATACCGGGCGCAACATCTTCGGTCGCCAAATGGCACGAAGCAAAGTCGTTCGGCCACCCCCAATGCAACAGCCAAAATTTGGCACGCTAAACCGTCGGTCTAACCCGACGTGTCGATATCGCAATTCGATATGGGTCGGTTAACCGTAGCACGTTGCCCCTAGCAACGAAAGCTGAGCAATACCTAACCAGGCACGAACATCACCCCACCTCAAATGTTAAGTGACGACGAGTCATAACCTAGACGAGTGGAGGTTGACTTCCGACTAGAGACACAAGCCCGACAAAAATACTGGCAAGGGTACAAGTCCTATGAGTCATGCTATAACAGGTCACACAAACGGCACATACGAACAAAATCGCTCAGACAACCAACAAAGAGATAGCATTCGACTTGAAAGCAAAAAATTTATCATAAATGAAAAGAGGGACCGCTCTGAATCCAACAAATGTGCGCTAAATGAAAATGCGCTAAAACAAAATAAAAATCCTGAGAAAGGAAAAAGTGCTAAACATACGCACTATATAAATAAAAAGAGCCACTTGGCTCACGACACACCCTGGATTGTATCTCCGCCATCCTCGACATGATCCTCTCTTTTCATGCGGTCGGCAACCCTGGATCGTATCTCCGCCATCCTCTCGGGGTTCCGAGAAGCAGAAGCCAACCTCCAAGCCCTCATCCTAATGGCTGCACCAGTTAAACAACAAAGGTTAGGTTTTCATTAATAAAGAAATCTTAAATCGCGAAGGTACCTCGAAAAGCATGGGTAGCTAGCTGGGCCTCGGGACTAGGCAGCCTGTCCGCCCGGAGCGCCTCCTTGGAGCCCGGGGCGAAGGACGGGAACCACCCAGTTAGCGCCATTAGCTCGGGAGAATGGAACCGCTCACCCGCCTTGCGAGCCTCGGATATTCTTGATATGTCATTCACAAAGGCGAACTCCGTCGCCCCCTCTTCCGCCGAAAAATTCGCTAGGCGACCAAAGCGGAGGGGTGCTTCACCAAAAGCGTCCGTCTAGACCCACACTCACGACCTACGATTAGGTGGGTCGTTGTCATCAATCAACCTCATGTTGCCCCGAGCGCGGGCCATGTGAAAGTCTGACTGCCCCGGCGCCGGGAATATGGCAACCAGGTTGCCAAAGTCATCCACAGTAATGGCACATTGAGTATGGCAGTTCCACTCCATGAAGCTCATGGTCAACAAGCGATAGAATGGCGAGCTTATCTGGCAAGCACAAACTCCTAGTCGAGCCAAAATTCGTTGAACGATGGGTGGAAAAGGGAGACACAGTCCACAAACGAGGCTCCCTATCGTGATGACAGTAAATCCGTTTCTCGGGCGGTATGGCCGGTCCTCTGGGGCGTGTCGAAGCAGCCCCACCGAGGGAGGAATGTTGTACGTCTCCCGAAGCGTGCTGAAGACTTGGATGGTGAGCGTGCTCGCAGCATCGACCCCCTTGCAGTCTAAGACCTCAGGGGAAACAGAATCACCAACTCTATACCACCGGGTCCTCTCCAAGGACTTCCTGGAAGCATAGTTCGAGGACTCTGCTGACATAAAGACTGCCCTGGCGGTCTCCAATACTTTCTCGCTCCTCTCCGCTCTCCCTATCGCAGGGGAAGCCTCCAGGTCCTCTCCAAGACCCTCCGAATCCGACCCAAGGGGGTCATCGGAGTGAATCTCTAAGTCAGACAACCGGGGAAGCCCTGTAGACTTGGCCACCTCATCTCATTGTTTGGGCGATCGGGCGTCGAAAGACGCCTCGCGAGAGACCAAGTTTATCACCAACCATGACGAGTGCGTGTCGCGAGACCCCTCTTCCCCCCCTTTGGGACCACACCTAGTTGATGGCCCACTCCCGGGCTGCGCCAGCTCGGCCAGTGCCGCGGCGTTAGTCTCGAATTCAGCGAGCCATTGATCGGCCACACGAGAATCTTCCTCGACATAGATAGGAATCCCGTCGAGTTTGTCAAAGGGACCTTTGACCGCCCTCCCAGAATTCTGGGAAGGGCATGAAAGGTCGACCTCGGGACCATCGAATTGGGAAAAGAATTCACTCCCCATCGAATGATGGAAAAAGTAGGCAAGCCCCACTCAAAAAAGAATTTTTTTAATTTTTAAGAATGCCAGGTGTGAAGAAAAGGGGGAGGGAACTCTCCTACCCCCCCCCCCCCTTCCCCCATACGCGCGCACAACGGTCCCGGCCCGTGCGCCAGGTCTCGCGCGGGCGCTGATTCGCCGGTATCATGGCGTGCACGGGCCCTGTGGTTCGGCCGGTCAGATAGGACCCGGCCCGATCCCAACGGCCCGACCACCATGGATCTGGCCAATACAAAAAAATATATACATATATTTTGAGAGGGACAAAGACCTCAACACCCTTAAAAACTAAAGTTCACGACTCCCGACTTGCGAGCCATGAACTTGGGGGGCTAATGTTACCAGTCGTTTTTGGGAAACCGGAAAAACAAAAAAAAAATATCGTGCCGGGCGGACCACCTGCCAGGCCCAGGCCCGTGCACGTCTCGGCCCCCGAGCGTACGGCATCGCCTGGCCCTCGGCCCACGCACACGCCCAACGCTCCCTGCGCAGCAGCCCGTGCACGCTTAGCACCCCCAGCCCATGGGCCTGCGCGCGGCCAGCGCGCCCGACCCACGGGCCCACGCGCGCCCAGTGCTCCCTGCCCACGGGCCTACGCGTGCCCTAGTGCACTCAGCCCACCGACCCGCACGCGCGCCTACGCTCTCGGCCCTTTGGCCCGCGGATACCCCAACGCCCCCAGCCCTCCGGCCCGCGCGCGCCCCTAGTCCTCCAGCCCGCGCGCGCACCTATGCCCGAGCCCGAGCGCGCGCGCACCTACGCCCGCACCCTCGCTCGCGCGCGCGCCCTGCTGCCTCGGTTGTGCCCCCCAGCACTGGCCGGGCCTGCCTCGGCCGCGCACCCGCGCTTGCGCCCTAACTCGGGCACGCGCCCTGCTACCTCAGCCGTGCGCCCTAGCACTGGCCAGGCCTCCCTCGGCCATGCGCCCTAGTGTCGGCCAAACCTCCCTCGGCGAGCACCGACACATCCCTGTCAGGATGCCGGCCCGTGTTGTTAATGGTACCCACAAGAAGAGTTGTAGTCTCTAGTTATGTACATTTGATGTAATATAGTCTTACGAAGACTCTAGCTTATAACTGCTTATTTATTAATAAAAGTTGAAATGTTCATTCATTCTTCCTTGTCTGTTTGAAGCTTTATGATTATATATAGTCTTTAGTCCTTAAACAAACCTAACAACATATTAAGAGACAATGTAGATTTGCATGAACAAACTCTTCATGGTTTTCTTAAAATAATATATTTGCAATCTAAGAATCAAAGGACTAATGATCTAACTATGATTGTTAGGAGAATCTATGATGTCTGGTTATGGAACATTGAGAGTTGGAGACTCTATAGTTCTTCTAGGTATCTTCTGAAGGTACTGAATTGACCAGTGCACTTCTAGAGACAAAATAAGAACAAACCATTTAACCTCTTATGTCTCGAAGTCACTACATATGAATTGCATCGTGCTTACCTTAATCCTGAAATGAGACATGCCATTTCACAGCTTACGTATTCTCATTTGAGAAAGTCAGAGTTCGGACTCACTATGTGATTCTGAACAGGGCCTATTGGTGAAGTAATAAGTTGTGAATATGACATGAGTAACTTTGTGAAGATCTTATAGATATGGAATTCATGTACAAGATTGCTGAAATGCAATGTATATCACATCATGCTTTGTTCCTTGGAATGTGAATAAATGAACTAGTCAGTGTCCAAATTGAGTCTTGACTCTGTTGGATGAAACAATGTGACTTGTTAGCTCCTCATCAATACATTGTTTCTAACTTATTCACAAGGGACAAAGGAGTTGAGGAAATAATAGCTAGAAGGGTAAAATGGTAATTTTGTAAATCCCGACTAGCTGATGATATTCATGAAGGGTAAACATAGATAATATTCAGTGGATCTACTCATCATAATTTGGTTGAATTCTTGAGTAGAAAATAAATTCATTTGAACCGATAGATTTTCAGTGTCAACTCTTTAGTGGACTCAGTTGACATTAAGCTAAACTTGGAAAAGGTTTGTGAACTTTTGAGTCCAAGTGTTTAGCTCAAGCTTTGTTCATTTGGATCCATGAGGTCACTGTCACAAATCACATCGAGTAGGAATAGTTAAACTAGAAGCTAAGTCAAAACAAAAAACGAGACAAATTTTATGAAAATTGTCAAAAGGGTATTTTTGTCTTTTTAGACATAGGATGAAATGAATGTCAATAAATTTTTTGACAAGGTCATTTGATGACTTAATGTCACTCGGCCAAATTAGTTTAATTGGGCCTTGTGGATTAATTTCATTTCATAAGAATTTTATTGAAAATTCTTTATGGGCATTTCTCATGTTGTCATGAACAAATAAAGCAGCTTCTAGTAGCTCCTTCTAGAGAAGCCTTGGGCGCCCAACATAAAGAGAGAAAAGGAAATTATTTTGTGCATGAATGTATCAAGATACTTGCCGAAAGAAAAAGAGGAAACAAATTTCCTATGCATAGCAAGAGAGAATCGGCCAAGTGAGTCAAAGGCAAGACAAGGGAATAAAAGAGGAAACAAATCCAATATGTGATATGAGGGAATAATGCAATATTTGCTCATGAATAAGGCAATATTGGCCGTGTGACTCATGAGGGAATAAGGCAATATTTGCTCATGAATATGTGATATCCTATAGAAGAGGAAACTACCTTATTGAAGGTAAAGCCTCTCCTATAAATAGGAGCCTTATTCTCCTCATTTCATTCATCCCAATTTTTAGAGATTTGAGAGATTCTCTCTCTAGCTTTGACGCCCCTCTCTCCTTCTCTCTCTAAGTTCTTTTCGTTTTTCTTTTGGAACTTAGGTCTTCATTTGACCTAGTGAGTTTAGCTCTTCGACTTTGAGACTTGTTCTTGAGTCGTAGTGTTTAAAAGTGCCCACACACTAATTCCTAATTTTCTCGTGTGATTATAGTGATAGAAACTTTCGTGGTTGCTCGAGTTGGCGAGGAAAGAAGAGAGACGTGCTGCGACGGAGTCCAACGTTTTCAACCTTTCGAAGGCACATCAACGTTCAAGCTTCTAAAAAGGTTAGTAAATTATTTATGCTCCTAATAGTTTTTATTTACATGTGCTTTCTCTTTGTCTAGGTTAGTAAAATCGTTTTACTTGTCAAAAGAAATTTTTTAAAATTTCGCCGCTTACCGAAGCGTTAAACTTTTTCTTAAACCCTAGATCATTTCCAACAAATGGTATCAGAGCTATGGTCAAAGATATGCATGTACATGAATTTAAAATTATGGGCTTGAAAATTGTTTTCGAAAGTTTACTAATTTTGTGACAAGTTAGAATTGTTATCTTAGATTTTGTCTAATTTATTGCTCCTGCCTTTAAATTAAAAATCATGTTCTTTTTCTATGAGTTTGGGATGTTATTAAAGCACATTAGAATCGGTTCTAAAAGTTTTTAATTTTTTATATTAAAAAACGTGTTTTTAAGTTTGAGAAAATTTCGAGTAAATTTTGTGACTAGTTTTCTTGTCTTGCTAGTTTCTTTTATTTACTTGAATCGTTTTATGCTTGTTGTTATTTCTTTTATACCATGTTATTACTATGTTAATAAAACACAAATAAAAGCCTTAACAACTTCCTAAAACGTTCCGTTACACTCGATTCTTTTTACGCACTAAAAGACCGAACTTTAATTATTTCTGTTTTCTTCGAGCTGGAGTAAAACCCGTAGTAAAAGTGGCATAACTCTCTGCTTAGAATTTTAAATTTAACGATTCTTGAATCAAATTAAAGGTCTGTCTGTCATCTTTCTAATGCCACCGGTTTTGGGTCAAAACGACATCGGAGCCGCGAGTTATGGTGCGCGGCTGTTCCGAAATTCTAGTTTTTTAAAATCCGGATTTTCAGCCCCACTACCATGAGTTATGGAACTCTAATGAGAAAATTTTCTTGAGCAAAAGTGTTTTTATAAGATTATAAACATAATGTGAAAGATTAAAATGTTTTGATTTGTGAAAGTTTAATTGAAATTGAATGTTTTGATTTGTGAAAGTTTAATTGAAATTGATTATAAACATATTAAGTTTGAATTTTTAATATGTCTCTTGTGCCTTTATGCACTAACACTGCTCTGAACATGAACTTCTAGGATTCTTTTCTAGTTGTCCGCTCTATCGCTCTATATTTAGGAAAACCATTTCCGAACTTATAAGAGCCGATGTACCAACTTCAAAAACTAAGTGGGAGGGTTATACTTGTTTTTTGTAACCCACGATCTCCAACACTAATGAAAGAAGCAATTAACGTGAGAGTGAGAGCCGCTCTTGTGGCCATCTCTTGTCATCATCGTTCGAGAGTGAAACGATGATGACAAGGCCTCCCCTTGGGGGATTGTTTTTCAAAGTTGACCTTTTGGACTAAGTGGTTGGTTGCACACTTAGGCTCAATCCCTAGTAATCCTCCTTTGAGGCTCTACAAAAGGATGTGAGTTATCAAACCAATTTAAAAGGTGGCTAGTCAAAATTGGTGTATTGACATCTTGGCTAAGCATTAATGATGTGTCATTTACTTATAAATGGAGAATTTTTGCGGCCTTCTCTTGAGGGAGTAAATTATAGTTTGGGTTATAACACCTTTGGATTTTATCAAGTGTTAAATAAAACTTAAATCGTAAACCAAAGACTAATTATAAACTTGTTTCAACTTTTATAGGCAAAATGTCTCTCAACCCTCTCTCAACCATTATTTAATCGAATAAACTCGAAGGCGACAATTACGTCGACTGGAAACGTAACCTCGACATAGTCCTTACTGTCGACAAGCACAAATGGGTTCTCACCACCCCCTGTCCTCAAACGAATGAAGATTTGACACAACAGGAGAAAGACGCCCTGGCGGCTGCGAGGTGCTATATTTTAGCATCTATGAACAATGTGTTGCAACAACAACATTGTGACATCGAGACTGCCACCGATATGCTCTACAATCTCCATGAGATGTTTGGAGGGCAAGGACGTCAAGCTAGGCAACAAGCGGTCCGACAGTTTATGAACTATCGTATGAAGGCTGGAACTCCCGTTAGAGATCATATGATGCTGATCATTAGCTATCTATACGAAATGGAGATCCTTGGATCTGAGATTGATGGGGAGACTAAAATAGACATGATCTTGGAAACTCTCCCCAAGTCTTTTGATACCTTCAAGCTGAATTACTCCATGAAGAAGCTATAGTACACTGTTACCGTGCTTATGAGGGAGCTTCAAACCGCTGAGGGACTCACTATGAAAAAGAGGGCTCAAGGAGAGGTACATGCTATTGCCTCAACCTCTGGATCTAAGAAGAGACCTTCCAAGGCTGAGAAGAAGAAGAAGAAGGCGCCAAAGGCTCCGAAGGTGGACAAGTCTAACGACAAGTGCCACCACTGCAATGAGCCTGGTCAGTGGCGTAGGAACTGTCCTGCCTACCTCAAAACCAAAGTAAATGTTATTGTACTTATTACTGAAGCTTGTTTAGTAGCTGATAATGTATCATCATGGATTATTGACTCCGCTGCTACTAACCATATTTGCTGCTCCTTAACTGGTTTTAAGAAAAGAAAAAGCTTAGAGGATGGCGACTTCTGCTTCAAGTGGGGTGATGGGGGCGTGGTGTCTGCGAAGGCTGTGGGATCCGTGACGCTATCTTTTGAAGATCGTACTTTAAATTTGAATAATGTTTATTATGCTCCTTCCTTTGGGAAAAACTTAATATCTGTTGCTCAACTTTTAGAGCAAGATTATTATTTAAAGTTTATAAAGAATGGAATTCGTATTTCTTTTTCTAATTCTTTTGTCACTGATGCATGTATAAAGAATGGTCTTTTTTACATTTATCCCACTCAACCTTCTCTTTAAGACACCGAAATAGATAACGATCAAATTAGGGAGCCAAGGAGGATCAAAATTTCTGAATCCTCCGATCTAACAAAATCAACATACCTATGGCACTTAAGACTTGGTCATATCAGTATAGATAGGATTAAGAGACTTGTGAGGGACGGTCCACTCCAAGCCTCTGCAATAGGTTCACTACCTACTTGTGAATCCTGCATAGAAGGAAAAATGACTAAGCGACCTTTCTCAGATAAGGGTCGAAGAGCTACTGAGTTGCTGGAACTAGTACATTCTGATGTATGTGGTCCGCTCAACCAACAGGCACGTGGAGGATACGTATACTTTGTTACCTTCACCGATGATTACTCGCGATATGGTTTTGTCTATTTGCGCAAACACAAATCCGAGACCTTTATCGTATTTAAGGTCTTTAGGGCTTTAGTTGAAAAGCAAACTGGCAAAGTGATCAAAACCCTTCGATCTGATCGAGGTGGTGAGTATATGTTTGGAGAGTTCGATGACTTTCTTAAAGAAGAAGGTATCGCTTCTCAGCTTACCGCATCTGGCACACCTCAACAAAACGGAGTGTCAGAGAGAAGAAACCAAACTCTTATGGAGATGGTTAGATCAATGATGAATTACTCATCACTCCCTCTTTCCTTTTGGGGATATGCCCTCGAAACAGCCGCTTACATTCTGAACCAAGTTCCGTCCAAAACGATTCCTGGTACTCCTTATGAACGAGGGACTGGCCGTAAAGTAAATCTTGGCCGCATCAAAATTTGGGGATGCCATGCACACGTGTTCGGGCAAAAGACTAGCAAGTTGGCTAGTAGGTCAGAATTGTGACTGTTCGTTGGATATCTAAAGGAAACCAAAGGTTTCACATTCTATAGTCCCGAGGACGATAAGACTTTCGTTAGCACAAATGCTCGTTTCCTTGAGGAGGACTTTATGAATGTTGCAAAAGCTAGAAGCAAAATTGTGCTTGAAGAAAAGTTGGGTGAGGAAGCTTCTACCTCATCTGTAAGAACTGTTCTTACCCCAAGTGAAACAAAACCTAACTCTTCAGAATCTCGTCAAGTAGTACTTCGACGTAGTGGGAGGGCTACTCAAAAGCCTGACAGGTACATGTCCTATGGAGACACTCTCATAGCCGTCTCCGACAGGGATGACCCTGTTTCCTATACCCAAGCGATGGCTTGCGTTGTCGCTCGTTTTCGGACAACGATTTAGGAGCCCCAAACGGTTCGACCCAAGGCCGGACCAAGTGATCGCGTTCGGGCTCTAGCGTGTATCCCAAGTCATCCCTTAGCTGTAGGTGATGCTTGCCTCGTCTCAATACCTGAAAAGTAGGAAAGGAGAATGTGAACTACAAAGGGGAAACAGAGGGGGTGCCTCTGTTTACCTCTCCGACGCTCAACATTAGTAGGATCGACGTGGGTAAAAGAGATTAGGTATTTAGAGAGCTGAGACGTGACTGAAACGAGTGAGTTATGAGTTCGACAGTGTTTCAGTACTCAAATTCGGATTACTAGACTCGAGGTTCGAGCATTGTATTTATAGGCGAACTCGGGACGTTTTTGGAGGTCCCTTGGCCGAGTGCCGGCCCTGCGACGGCCATTGGCCGAGTGACGGCCTACGGCCGGCCGAGCGACTTCCTAGGCCTGGCCAATGGCCGAGTGCCGACCATTCGCCAAGCGACGGCCCAGGGTCGGCTGAGCAACGTCCCAGGCCCGGCCAATGGCCGAGTGCCGGCCATTGGCCGAGCGACCGCCCAGGGTCGGCCGAGCTATGTCCCAGGCCCGGCCAATGGCCGAGTGCCGGCCCTAGGCTGGCCATTGGCCAAGCGATGGCCCAGGATCGGCCGAGCGACGTCACAAGCCTGTCCAATGGCCGAGTGCCGGCCCGGGGCCTCCCATTGGCTGAGCGAGGGCCCAGGGCCGGCCGAGCGACGTCCTAGGCCCGGCCAATGGCCGAGTGCCAGCCCTGGGCCCACCATTGGCCGAGTGAAGGCCCAGGGTCGGCCGAGCGACCTCCCAGGCACGGCTAAAGGCCGAGCGGCGGCCCTGGGCCGGCCATTGGCCGAGTGATGCCCCAGGGCCGGCCGAGTGACTTCCCAGGCCCAGTCAATGGCCGAGTGCTGGCCCTGGGCCGGCCATCGGCCGGGTGACGGCCCAGGGGCGGCCGTGCGCCGAGGAGAGTTCTAAGGACGGCCACTATCGCGGCCGTTGTTGTTTCACCGAGCCGGGAGGGGCCGGTAACATTAGCCCCTTGCGTTTATCACCGAGTGTAACTCGCGTGATAAACTCAAGGTCTTCGTTATTGCCGGCCCATCGGAGCAGCTCACCGTCAAAAAGGTACGTCCCGATCGTTTTTAATTACTATTTTTTCTTTCGTCGTTCTATTTTCCCCATTTTGTCTCGTTGTTCGCGCCCATGGAACCCACCGACCACCTATCGGGGTGTGGGACCGTTGAAGATGATTTGTTCCATTTGCTCGGGGACCAACACGTGGATTTGGAAAAAAATTTGGTCCAATTTTCGTCTTCTCCAGCCATTTTGAGCCCAACGCACTCATCGAAAACAAGCAACGTCGTAGAGATGACCGGGGGAGACTTTTCCTTGGTTGAAGCGTGGTTGGCTCGTGCCGGCTCGAGGACATCGGGGATGACACGCGAGCGGACTTGTTCGCTTAGCGGGTCGCCGGAGGAGATGCGTAGGCCCCGGGCGGCGCTGGTGGTGGGGAGGACCCCTCCCGGCCGGGAGGGGATTCTTGGCCGCCTGCAGACGGTCTGGCTGGCGTGCGCGTACCGGAGGAGGCCGCGCACGGCAAGGCTGGCGCTGGAGGAGGCGCGCCGACTAGGGGCGGCGCGGTCTGGGTCGACCCCAGCGTCGAGGAGGCCCCCACCCGACCAGGTGGGGGGGGTTTGGTCGGCCACTGGTCGCGCCTGCGAGGGGGACCGCCTGGGTGGAGCGCGTGAGCCGCGGAAGGTCGCGCCCGGCGAGATCGGTGCCGGAGGAGGCGCGCCGGCTGACGCCGGCACTGATTGGTTCGACCCCGGCATGGGAGAGGCCCCTACCCGACCGGGTGAGGCTGCTTGGCTGTCTGCAGGTGGCGCCCGAGAAGAGAACGCCCCGAGCCCGGTCGCGCCGGAGGAGACGCGCACCGCTGGGGAGCCGCGAGTGCCGGGCGACGCCTCCCATGGAGGGGTCGGCGCCGGGTAGGAGGTGGCCCGGCCAGGTGGCACCGGCCAGTGGGCGGCGGCCTGCTTGTCCCCTGGGCAAACCCTAGGCCCGAGTGGGCCGGGCCTGCGCGCTGGAGACGTAGCCGACCAGGGGCTGGGCCGGGCCGCTGGACCGGGCACGCACGAGGAGGGTGAGGGGCCGGGCCTGCGCGTGGGGAGCCAGCCCACCGAGAGCCAGGCCGGGCTGCCGGGCTCAGTGCACGCGACGAGGGTGAGGGGCCGCGCGGGCCGAGCCCACGCGTGGAGGAGCCAGCCGGCCGAGAGTGGGGCCGGGCTGTCGGGCCAGACGCGCGTGAGGAGGTTGAAGGCCCGCTTGGGCCGGACTTAAGCGAAAATGACTCAGCCGGCCGAGAATTGGGCCGGGTCGTTGGACTGGACGCGCGCGCAGGAGGCAACCTGGCCGGTCAGGGGCTGGGCCGGCCCGAAGAAGGGAGCCTGGTTGGTTAGCAGCCGGACGCGCGCTTGGAATATCTCGTCGGCCCCGAGGGGAGCCGACCGGCTCGATCAGGCGACCGTCAGGGGGTACCACCTTGCTCGAGAAGCGTTTCCGATGTCGAGCATTCGGGCGAGTTGTCGGGCCGCCACGCCACGCCGGCTATGGTGCTTTCCCTAACCGCGCGGGAGGAAGTGCGAGGCTTAGTTTTCCCGGTCGGAGAGTCGGCAGTTCGCGGTGACATCGATTGTTCGGGCGTCGACATCTCGAGTTCACTTTCGCTTGCTAACTTCATGAATTTGAGAGAGCGCTACAGCATCCCGGAATCGGTGTCGATCCTGAGGCCACTACCCGACAATTTTCGACTCGTCCACGAAAGGGATACGTCGTGATTCATGAAGCAAGCCTTCGCGGGGGACTGAGACTGCCCTTCTAGCCGGTGATTCAGGACTTGTTGGTTTGACTGGGGGTACATGCTTCGCAGATGTCCCCTTTCTTCTACCGGGTGGTCGCGGCATACCACATGATGCTCTATCGAGCAAAGAAGAGGGCCGTCACCGCGGGCGACAGTCAAGACCTCATGGTGGTTCGCGGGGTGCCCGGGATGCCGGGTTCCTATCTAGTAGCACACCGGAAGCGCCTTGCCATCATCACTAAGGTCACTTCGAAGCACAGATACCCTTGGGTGTGGGTGTCTGAGTCTGCCTTCGGGGTGGCACCTCTCGCGTTTGGTCCCACGGCCGACTTCTCACCTGTAGGCGATGTCGAAGGCTTTGAGCTCGAAGCGGTCATCAGGGGGTCCCGGATTCGAGGCGGCAGGGATCGCTCTTCGAGTCCCTGGACTTAATGGCGATGACCGGGTGGTTCATCCCTGGTGACGATGGGCCACGACGCCCAGTCCTTAGTGCGGAGGTCACGGAGGGCCCCGAATCTGAGGAGGGGGGTTCCTCTGCTCCCCTCCTCGATGCGGGGGGTACTAACCACATATGCGTCTTTTATGCTATTATAGTACTCTTTTGTTTATGTTTATCGTTATGTTCTAACCGACTGATGCCTTTTCTTTTCGTTTTGCAGATACCATGGTCTGGGATAGGTCGCGCACGCGAGTGCCGAGGGTAGAACCTACCGCCAAAGTTGTGGCCGCGGCTCGTTCCCGAGTTGAGGCTCATCATGGGGGATCGCCAGCACGGGCGAGGAACGAGGTGATCTCTTCGAACAAGCGACCGTCGTCGTCAATCTCCCTCGGTTCACCCTCCAGCCATAAACGTGCTCATACGTCGGTAGCGTCAGACGACATGGATTCGATGCTCCTAGCGGAGGCCGCGGAGTTGAGAGGCCAATGGTCCCAAGGAATCCTCGAAACCTCCCTGCAAGACTTCGAGGGTCTACTGACGACGAGCGACCTCGAGTACTTTCAAAACGGAATCAGCGACGCTCGAAAGGTATGACTCGCTGGTTCAACTTACACGCAACCATTATACTTGTTCTGATTGTATGTACACTACCCCTTTTCGCAGATGCTAGCGCGTCAGGAACGAGGCGACCGTATTCTCCGAGACCTGTTACGGAGAATGCAGATTATGAAGAGGGACATGGAGAGCGCGGCGGACAGCCACGCTGCCACTTTAGTGGGGGTCCGAACAGCCCAAGAGTTTCAGGCGCTCGAGGAGAAGTAGAAGCAAACCCGTGAGGAATTGACGGCCGAGAGGTCACTGCGTGTGGCTGAGCAGGCGTCTCGGGAGAAGGCGGAGCAAGCGGCCGACACCTTCTTGGGGGAGACGAAGAAACTCCAAGCGGCGCTCTTGAGCCGAGACGAGGAGCTGAACATCGTCCATGCTCAACTATCGGCGAGCGAGATCTCTTGCGTCAAGGCGGAAAGGGAGAGAGATCCTGTACTAGTGGAAATGCAGACCCTCATCGAGGAGAAGGACGACCCCGTGCGATCCAAGGCGGATCTAGAGGGCGATTGGGACCTAGCGTTGGAAGAGGCACGCTATGCAGCGGCCGTGCGAGTTCGAGATGCGACCGTGAAGGAGAACGCGTCTCGCGGGACCACCTTTTCCTTCTTCGACGCCATGTTTCCTCCTCTGGACGACGCGCCACAGGTTAGCGACCCGCGTCCCCAGGTTCCCATGGAGGCCGCTCAATTGACGAACCGCCTATTTGATAGAGAGGCTAGCGACGGGTCGGGCGCCCCTTGCACTTGTTCCGAGTAGTCGGCTTTATTTTGGTTTTCCGTGCACTTGTTTAGCTCTTGCCGTGTTTTTCCTTTCAGATGTTTGTTACACTTTCTTTTGTTGGATATTTGTCGCATTTCCTTTTCTTTCTGTTGGGTTGTTCGTGCAACATTGCTTGTTTTAACTAAAGCTTTTTCCGTTTTATCATGCGTCTTATTTTCTCGATTTACTATGCTTAGCGTAATCAATTTGCGTAATCCGATTAGTGCGTGTCTTATGATCCCCGGATTACTATATATAGCGTAACCGGTTTGCATGGCTTAGTGCCACACCTGGCGGGGAGGTTTTCCGCGGACGCTGGCTAAAGCAGTTTCGTCGGGCGGATGCGAGTCTCCGCCGTTCATTAGCAAGTCGCTGCCTATTGGCACGTGCGAGCTGAGCGGCTATCGCGACCACCTTCCGGCACGTACACTACCTATCGGCGTGCGCGTTGTGTGTCGGAATGGACTTGTAGCAGTAAAGTCCGCGGTTCGTAACAAAGGTGGTCTTGATTTGATCCGGCTCATGCATGCGGATCTGATTGTAGCCTGAGTAGGCGTCCATGAAGCTTAACAGCTCGTGGCCCGCCATGGCGTCCACAAGTTGCTCGATTCTCGAGAGAGGGAAGCTGTCTTTCGGGCTAGCCTTGTTGAGGTCTTTGTAATCGATACAAATTCGCCACTTCTCGTTTGGCTTCTTCACCATAACGACATTGGACACCCACTTGGGGTGTTCTGCCCACCTGATGAAGTTGGCGGCGAGAAGTTTGTCAACTTCTTCACCAATGGCTTGGTACCTCTCACCACTGAACGCCCATCTCGGTTGGACGCGCTCGGTCACCCTCTTGTAGTCGTTGAGGCGGTGGACCATTATCTCAAGGTCGATCCCCGACATGTCGGCATGTGTCCACGTGAAGACGTCTTTGAACTCGCGGAGGAAGGCTGCGAGCTGGAGATGGATTTCGGACGGGAGCTGGGCGCCTACCTTGACTACTTGGTCAGGCTTGGCGTCGTCCAACACAACGGGAACGAGGTCATCCGGTGTCTCCACCTTCCGACGCTCGACATCGTCCCTTTAGTCCAACTCCCCGAAGGTGCCCCCTTCCTCTATCTTGCATGGGAACTTGTCTCCGAGCTGGAAGATGGTGCTCACCATCTTTCCCCTACCCTTTCCGTCCACCCCTTGGATGTAGCACATCCTTGCCATCGATTGGTCACCCAACATTATGGCGATCCCCTTCTCGATCGGGAATTCATCATCAGGTGGTAGGTGGACGTTATGGCCTTCAAGCGATTGAGAGTCGGGCGGCCGATAATGATGTTGTACGCCGAGGGCTGGTCCACGACCAGGAACAACACGATGTGGGTGACCTCGATCCCCCCCAGGAGGTCGTGTGGGAATTGATCTAGGGTTTAAGAAAAAGTTAACGCTTCGCAAAGCGGCGGAATTTTAAAAATTTTCTTTTCGAGTAAAAACGGTTTTTACTAACCTAGACAAAGAGCAAGTACATGTAATTAAAAACTATTATGAGCATAGAAGTTTACTAACATTTCTTGAAGCTTGAACTTTGAGAAGCTTTTGGAAAGTTGCAACGCTCGTCTCCCTCGCAGCACGTCTCTCTTGCTTTCCTCGCCAACTCGAGCAACCACGAAAGTTTCTATCACATGAATCACTCGAGAATAAAGGAATTAGTGAGTGGGCACTTTTAAACACGACGACTCGAGAACAAGTCTCAAAGTCGAAGAGCTAAAACCACTAGGTCAAATGAGGACCTAGGTGCCAAAACAAAAACAAAAATAACTAGAGAGAGAGAGGAGAAATCGGCCACAAGGTCTAGAGAGAGAGTCTCTCAATCTCTAACTTATGTGGAATGAATCAAATGAGAGGAATGAGGTGGGGTATTTATAGGAGGAGGATTACCTTCAAAAGGTAGTTTCCTCATACCCCTTGCACGTCCAAATGAGCTTCTAGAAGCCTTTGGATTTGTTTCCTCATTTGCTTTCTCTCTTAGTTGGCCGAAAATGCACTTTCCTTCTAAAGGAAATTTGTTTCCTCTTTTTCTTTTGGCAAGTATCTTCATACATCAATGCACACAATAAACTCTCTTTTTCTCTATGGGGCTGCACGAAATTAGTCTCCCATTCTCTTGGGTTGAACGGCCAAAGGGCTTCCAGAAAGCCTTTCCAGATTTTTCTTTACTTGTTCATGACAACATAAGAAAAGCCCATTGAGAATTTTCAAGTAAAATTCTATGAAATGAAATTAATCCACAAGGCCCAATGAACACATCATGGCCAAGTGATCTAGGCCATCATATGACCATGTCAAAAAAATTTATTGACATTCATTTCATGCTATGTCCAAAAAGACAAATTTACCCTTTTGACAATTTTCGTAAAACTTGTCTCGTTCTTGTTTTGACTTAGCTTCTAGTTTAACTATTCCTACTCGATATGATTTGTGACAATGACCTCATGGATCAAAATGAACAAAGCTTGAGCTAAACACTTGGACTCAAAAGTTCACAAACCTTTTCCAAGTTTAGCTTAATGCCAACTGACTCCACTAAAGAGTTGACACTGAAAATCTCTCGGTTCAAATGAATTTATTTTCTACTCAAGAATTCAACCTAATTATGATGAGCGGATCCACTGAATATTATCTATGTTTACCCTTCATGAATGTCATCAACTAGTCGGGATTTACTAAATTACCATTTTACCCTTCTAGCTGTTATTTCCTCAACTCCTTTGTCGCTTGTGAATAAGTTAGAAACAATGTATTGACGAGGAGCTAACAAGTCACATTGTTTCATCCAAAAGAGTCAGGACTCAATTTGGACACTGGCCAGTTCATTTATTCACACTCCAAGGAACAAAGCATGAGGTGACATACATTGCATCTCAGCAATCTTGTACATGAATTCCATATCTATGAGAACTTCACAAAGTTACTCATGACATTCTCACAACTTAGTACTTCACCAATACGCCCTGTTCGAAATCACATAGTGAGTCCGAACTCTGACTTTCTCAAATGAGAATTCTAAGCTGTGAAATGGCATGTCTCATTTCAGGATTAAGGTAAGCATGATGCAATTCATACGTAGTGACTTCGAGACATAAGAGGTTAAATGGTTTGTTCTTATCTTGTCTCTAGAAGTGCACTGGTCAATTCAGTACCTTCGGAAGATACCTAGAAGAACTATAGAGTCTCCAACTCTCAATGCCTCATAACCAGACATCATAGATTCTTCTAACAATCATACTAAGGTCAATAGTCCTTTGACCCTTAGATTGCGAATATATCGTTTTAAACAAACTACGAAGAGTTTGTTCATGCAAATCTACATTTGTCTCTTCGTAAGTTGTTAAGTTTGTTTATGGACTAAAAGACTAAGGTTTTATCATAAAGCTTCAAACAAACAAAGAATGAATGAACGTTTCAACTTTATATTAATGAATAAGCAATTACAAGCAAGAGTCTTCGTAAGACTATATGACATCAAATGTACATAAATAGACACTACTACTCTTCTTGTGGGCACCATTGACAACAAAATTCCACTTGACTCAAAGAAGATGTGAGTAGTCCTACATGCCTAATCCCTCTCGAAGTTGGTCGAAGACCATGTTCGCTAGGGCTTTGGTGAATGGATCTGCCATAGATCTACTTCACTTCCACGTCTCCGCGCTGCACGATCTCTCGAATCAAATGGTATTTCCTCTCAATATGCTTAGAGCGCTTATGGCTTCGAGGTCCCTTTGAGTTAGCGACAGCCCCACTATTATCACAATAAAGGGTCATGGGCTCGTCGACGTTTGGAAGAACTTCCAAATACTTTAGGAATTTTCTAAGCCATACAGCCTCTTTGGATGCTTCACAAGCAGCCACATATTTTGCTTCTATTGTGGAGTCAGCAATGCAAGATTGCTTAATACTTCTCCACACAACAGCTCCACCATTAAGGATGAACATAGATCCTGAAGTGGATTTCCTGGAATCCTTATCTGCTCGAAAAACGGAGTCGGTATATCCCGCCATAGTCAGGTCAGTACCTGAGTATGTAAGCATCAAGTTCCTAGTTCTTCGAAGATACTTAAGAACATGCTTAACAGCAATCCAGTGCTTGGGTCCAGGGTTGGATTGGAAACGGCTAACTACGCCAACGGCGAAACAGATGTAGGTCTAGTGCAAAGCATAGCATACATGAGGCTTCCTACAGCAGAGGCGTAAGGAATTTTCCTCATGTCTTCAATCTCTTGTGCAGTCTTGGGAGACTGGTCCTTAGAGAGTGACACTCCATGCCTAAAGGGTGTTTGACCCTTCTTGGAGTCTTGCATCGAGAAGCGATCCATCACCTTATCAATATAAGATGCTTGAGAGAGCGACAGGGTCCGGTTTTTCCTATCTCGAAAGATTTGGATCCCCAGAATGTACGCGGCTTCTCCTAGATCCTTCATATCGAATTGCTTTGCCAGCCAGACCTTAACCTCAGATAACTTACCCACGTCATTACCAATGAGTAGTATATCATCGACATATAGTACCAAAAACACAACTTTGCCTTCGTTTATTAACTTGTAAGCACAAGGCTCATCTATTGACTGTTCAAAGCCAAAGCTCTTTACAGTTTCATCGAATCTAATATTCCATGACCTAGATGCTTGCTTTAGTCCATAAATGGACTTAAGTAACTCACAAACCTTGGTCTCTTGACCTTCTTCCACGAAACCGTCTGGTTGAGCCATGTAAATGCGCTCGTCAAGATTGCCATTCAGGAAGGCTGTCTTGACATCCATTTGCCAGATCTCATAGTCAAGAGCTACAACTATGGATAGGAGTATGCGGATGGATTTAAGCATCGCGACTGGCGAGAAGGTTTCTTCATAGTCAATCCCTTCTTGTTGGGTATACCCCTTCGCCACAAGTCGTGCTTTGAACGTCTCGACGTTCCCATCAGGACCCATTTTCTTCTTGTATATCCACTTACACCCTACGGGTTTAATCCCTTCAGGAAGGTCTACAAGTTTCCAGACTTTGTTGACATACATTGAGTGCATCTCAACTTTCATGGTGTCAAGCCAAAGGTTTGATTCAGAACAAGCCATCGCTTGGCTATAGGAAACAGGATCATCCATGTCAGAGACGGCTACGAGAGAGTCTCCATAAGACATGTACCTGTCAGGCTTTTGAGTAGCCCTCCCACTACGTCGAAGTACTACTTGACGAGATTCTGATGAGTTAGGTTGTGTTTCAGTTAGGGTAAGAACAGTTCTTACAGATGAGGTAGAAGCTTCCTCACCCAACTTTTCTTCAAGCACAATTTTGCTTCTAGGTTTTGCATCCTTCATAAAGTCCTCCTCAAGGAAACGAGCATTCGTGCTAATGAAAGTCTTATCGTCCTCAGGACTATAGAAGATGAAACCCTTGGTTTCCTTTGGATATCCCACAAACAAGCACAATTCTGACCGACTAGCCAACTTGCTAGTCTTTTGCCTTAGCACGTGTGCAGGGCAACCCCAAATTCTGATGCGGCCCAAACTTACTTTACGGCATGTCCATCTTTCATAAGGAGTACCAGGAACCGTCTTAGACGGAACTTGGTTCAGAATGTAAGCGGCTGTTTCGAGGGCATATCCCCAAAAGGAAAGAGGGAGTGATGAGTAACTCATCATTGATCTAACCATCTCCATAAGAGTTCGGTTTCTTCTCTCTGACACTCCGTTTTGTTGAGGTGTACCAAGTGCGGTAAGCTGAGAAGCGATACCTTCTTCTTTAAGAAAGTCATCGAACTCTCCAGACATATACTCACCACCTCGATCAGATCGAAGGGTTTTGATCACTTTGCCAGTTTGCTTTTCCACTAAAGCCCTAAAGACCTTAAATACGTTAAAGGTCTCGGATTTGTGTTTGAGCAAATAAACAAACCCATATCGTGAGTAATCATCGGTGAAGGTAACGAAGTATTCGTATCCTCCACGTGCCTTTTGGATGAGCGGACCACATACATCAGAATGTATTAGTTCCAGCAACTCAGTGGCTCTTCGACCCTTATCGGAGAAAGATCGCTTAGTCATTTTTCCTTCTATGCATGATTCACAAGTAGGTAGTGAACCTATTGCAGAGGCTTGGAGTGGACCATCCCTCACAAGTCTCTTAATCCATTCTAGACTGCTATGACAAAGTTTTAAGTGCCATAGGTGTGTTGATTTTGTTAGATCGGAGGATTCAGAAAGTTTGATCCTCTTTGGCTCCCTAATTAGATCATTATCTATTTCGGTGTCTAAAAGAGAAGGTTGAGTGGGATAGATGTAGAAAAGAGCATTCTTCATACATGCATCAGTGACAAAAGAATTATCAGAAAACGAAATACCAATTCAATTCTTAATGAACTTTAAACAATAATCTTGCTCAAGAAGACGAGCAACGGATATTAAGTTCTTCCCAAAGGTAGGAACAAAATAAACATTATTCAAGTTTAAAGTGCGGTCTTCAAAAGACAGCATCACGGATCCCACAGCCTTCGCAGACACCAGGCTCCCATCACCCCATTTGAAACAGAACTCCCCTTCCTCTAATCTTTTGGTTTTCTTGAAACCATTCAAGGAACAACAAATATGGTTAGTAGCAGCGGAGTCAAGAATCCACATTGATACATTATCAGCTACTAAGCATGCTTCGGTAACTAGTACAATACTATGTTCCTTTTGCTTTGAGATAGGCAGGACAGTTCTTTTTATCGGCCTTGTAAAGTCTCTTCTTAGTTCCAGAGGCGGAGGCTTTTTGCTCAGTAGCATGTGCCTCTCCTTGATTCGTCTTTCTCTTAGTGAGACCTACAGCAGTGTGAAGTTCCTTCATAAGCTTGGTAACAGTGTACTCTAGCTTGTTTACGAAGTAGTTCATCTTGGAGGTATCAAGAGATGCGGGGAGAGTTTCTAAGATCATATCTATGACATTTTTCCCATCAATCTCAGATCCTAGGATTTCCATTCTATTCAGAAAACTAATGATCAGTATCATAAAGTCTCTAACAGGAGTCCTAGCCTTCGTGCGACAGTTCATAAACTGTCGGACTGCTTGTTGCCTTGTTTGACGCCCTTGCCCTCCAAACATCTCAAGGAGATTGTAGAGCATGTCGGTGGCAGTCTCGATGTCACGATGTTTCTTTTTCAGCATATTGTTCATAGATGCTAAGATATAGCACCTCACAATCTCATCGGATCGAAGCCAGGCCGCTAAGGCGTCATTGTCCTCTTGAGTCGAATCATCATTCGTCAGAGGAGGACACGGGGTGGTGAGTACCCATTTGTGCTTGGTAAGGATTATGTCGAGGTTATGTTTCGAATCTACGTAGTTTTCGTTTTCGAGTTTGTTCGAAGAAAGGATGAACGAGAGATGTTTGCGAGACATGTTGCTTATTTAAGTTGAAACAAGTTTATGATTAGTCTTTGGTTTAGGATTTAAGTTTTATTTAAGACTTGATAAAATCCAAAGGTGTTATAAACTAAACGATAATTTACTCCTTCGAGGGAAGGCCGCAAAAAATCTCCATTTATAAGTAAATGACACATCATTAATGCTTAGCCAAGATGTCAATACACCAAATTTTGACTAGCCACCTTGTAAATTGGTTTGATCACTCACATCCTTTCGTAGGGCCTCGAGGGAGGATTACTAGGGATTGAGTCTAAGTGTGTAACCAACCACTTAGTACAAAAGATTGACTTTGAAAAACAATCCGCCGAGGGGAGGTCTTGTCTCATTGTCTCACTTTCGGATTTAGCTCATTGAGCAATAATCAGTGCAAAGCGCCCTTGAGTACTCTCATTTAAGATAGGGCCACGAGGGTGACTCTTAGTCTGGCAACACTTGCACTTTTCATTAGTGTTGGAGATCGTGGGTTACAAACAACAAGTATAACCCTCCCACTTAGTTTTTGGAGTTGGTTCATCTACTCTTATAAGTTCGGAAACGGCTTTCCTAGTTATAGAGCGATAGAGCGGACAACTAGAAGAGAATCCTAGATCATCATGTTCAGAGCAGTATTAGTGTATAATGGCAAAAGGTACATACTCGATCTTTTCCTATTTTCTATTTCGGGAAAGTGCATGAGGGAAGTGTGAACTTCAACTCACTCGAACACTTGAAAGTTTGAGATTACACATCTTTTTATTTTTCGGCTTGTCTACAAAGAGACCTCCCACTCAAATTTTCAAGAGCATATAGATTTTGAACATATGTGATATAGATATAGTTTTGAAAACATTTTGAAAACTTATTTGATTTGGATGACAAAATATTTTCAAGTTTGAAAGTGAAAACGGTTTTTCAAAATTCAAACTAGTTTTGTAAAAACTCAATTTCAATTAAACTTTCAAAAATCAAAACATTTTAATCTTACACATCATGTTTATAATCATATGAAAAACAGTTTTGCTCAAGAAAATTTTCTCATTATAGTTCTATAACTCATGGTAGTGGGGTTTGAAAATCCGGATTTCTAAAAAACTGGAGTTTCGGAACAGCCGCGCACCTCGGAGTAAAATCGCCATATCTGGCGGCTCCAATGTCCTTTTGAGCCGAAACCGGTGGTATTGGACAGAGGACAGACAGAGCTTTAATTTGATTTAAGAATAATTAAATTTCAATTTCGGAGCAGAGAGTTATGCCACTTTGAATGCGGGTTTACTCCAGCTCGAAGAAAAAGAAATAATTAAAGCTTGGTCCTTTTTAGGTGCGAAAAAAAATCGAGTGTAGCGGAACGTTTTATGAAGGTTGTTAAAGCTTTTCTTTGTGTTTTATTAGCAAGGTAATAACAAGGCATAAAAGAAATAACAACATGCATAAAACGATTCAAGTAAATAAAAGAAACTAGCAAGACAATATAACTAGTCACAAAATTTTACTCGAAATTTCTCAAACCTTTAAAACACGTTTTTCAATATAAAAAATTAAAAAAATTTAGAACTGATTCTAATGTGTTTTAAAAACATCCCAAACTTATAGAAAATCAACATGATTTTTAATTTAAAGGCATGAGCAATAAATTAAAAAAAAAAATCTAAGATAACAATTCTAACTTGTCACAAAATTAGTAAACTTTCGAAAACGATTTTCAAGCTCATATTTTTAAATACATGTACATGCTAATCTTTGACCATAGCTCTGATACCATTTGTTGGAATTGATCTAGGGTTTAAGAAAAAGTTTAACGCTTCGCAAAGCGGCGGAATTTTAAAAATTTTCTTTTCGAGTAAAAACGGTTTTTACTAACCTAGACAAAGAGCAAGTACATGTAATTAAAAACTATTATGAGCATAGAAGTTTACTAACCTTTCTTGAAGCTTGAACTTTGAGAAGCTTTTGGAAAGTTGCAACGCTCGTCTCCCTCGCAGCACGTCTCTCTTGCTTTCCTCGCCAACTCGAGCAACCACGAAAGTTTCTATCACATGAATCACTCGAGAATAAAGGAATTAGTGAGTGGGCACTTTTAAACACGACGACTCGAGAACAAGTCTCAAAGTCGAAGAGCTAAAACCACTAGGTCAAATGAGGACCTAGGTGCCAAAACAAAAACAAAAATAACTAGAGAGAGAGAGGAGAAATCGGCCACAAGGTCTAGAGAGAGAGTCTCTCAATCTCTAACTTATGTGGAATGAATCAAATGAGAGGAATGAGGTGGGGTATTTATAGGAGGAGGATTACCTTCAAAAGGTAGTTTCCTCATACCCCTTGCACGTCCAAATGAGCTTCTAGAAGCCTTTGGATTTGTTTCCTCATTTGCTTTCTCTCTTAGTTGGCCGAAAATGCACTTTCCTTCTAAAGGAAATTTGTTTCCTCTTTTTCTTTTGGCAAGTATCTTCATACATCAATGCACAAAATAAACTCTCTTTTTCTCTATGGGGCTGCACGAAATTAGTCTCCCATTCTCTTGGGTTGGACGGCCAAAGGTCTTCCAGAAAGCCTTTCCAGATTTTTCTTTACTTGTTCATGACAACATAAGAAAAGCCCATTGAGAATTTTCAAGTAAAATTCTATGAAATGAAATTAATCCAAATGCCCAATGAACACATCATGGCCAAGTGATCTAGGCCATCATATGACCATGTCAAAAAAATTTATTGACATTCATTTCATCCTATGTCCAAAAAGACAAATTTACCCTTTTGACAATTTTCGTAAAACTTGTCTCGTTCTTGTTTTGACTTAGCTTCTAGTTTAACTATTCCTACTCGATATGATTTGTGACAGTGACCTCATGGATCCAAATGAACAAAGCTTGAGCTAAACACTTGGACTCAAAAGTTCACAAACCTTTTCCAAGTTTAGCTTAATGCCAACTGACTCCACTAAAGAGTTGACACTGAAAATCTCTCAGTTCAAATGAATTTATTTTCTACTCAAGAATTTAGCCTAATTATGATGAGCGGATCCACTGAATATTATCTATGTTTACCCTTCATGAATGTCATCAGCTAGTCGGGATTTACTAAATTACCATTTTACCCTTCTAGCTGTTATTTCCTCAACTCCTTTGTCGCTTGTGAATAAGTTAGAAACAATGTATTGACGAGGAGCTAACAAGTCACATTGTTTCATCCAAAAGAGTCAGGACTCAATTTGGACACTGGCCAGTTCATTTATTCACACTCCAAGGAACAAAGCATGAGGTGACATACATTGCATCTCATCAATCTTGTACATGAATTCCATATCTATGAGAACTTCACAAAGTTACTCATGACATTCTCACAACTTAGTACTTCACCAATAGGCCCTGTTCGGAATCACATAGTGAGTCCGAACTCTGACTTTCTCAAATGAGAATACTAAGCTGTGAAATGGCATGTCTCATTACAGGATTAAGGTAAGCATGATGCAATTCATACGTAGTGACTTCGAGACATAAGAGGTTAAATGGTTTGTTCTTATCTTGTCTCTAGAAGTGCACTGGTCAATTCAGTACCTTCGGAAGATACCTAGAAGAACTATAGAGTCTCCAACTCTCAATGCCTCATAACCAGACATCATAGATTCTTCTAACAATCATACTGAGGTCAATAGTCCTTTGACCCTTAGATTGCGAATATATCGTTTTAAGGAAACTACGAAGAGTTTGTTCATGCAAATCTACATTTGTCTCTTCGTAAGTTGTTAAGTTTGTTTATTGACTAAAAGACTAAGGTTTTATCATAAAGCTTCAAACAAACAAAGAATGAATGAACGTTTCAACTTTATATTAATGAATAAGCAATTACAAGCAAGAGTCTTCGTAAGACTATATGACATCAAATGTACATAAATAGACACTACTACTCTTCTTGTGGGCACCATTGACAACAGGTCAATGGTGCCTTCCGTCATGACCCTCTCCCTGAAGAAGCCGAAGAGTGGGGTCGAGATCGGGGTCGGTCTCAGCCCGGTTAATTTCATCCTGTCCAACGCCGATTTGAAGATGATGTCGGCGGAGCTGCCGTTGTCGATCAGGATTCTCCGGACAAGATTGTTGGCGACCGGGGCCGAGACGACTATCGCGTCATTGTGCGGGTGGAGCACTCGCATCGCCTCTTGGCTAGTGAAGAACATGGACTCGAACGGAGCCGGAGGAGGAGCCTCGTACGTGTGGTTGATGTAGTGCGCTATCCTCCCTTGGGAGACTTCTCGCACGTACTTCTTCCTTTGCGTGCCCGAGTCCCCAAACTCCGGGCTGCCCATGATTGAGCCCACGACGTGGATTTGTGAGCTCTCCGGTTCTTGGTTCGCCTCTCGGTCCGTAACGGTTACCGTCGCCGGATCTTTCCTTTCATGCCGCGGGCGCTCTCTGTTTGCCGCGGCCGTCCCGATTGTTCTAAGGACATATTCTTTCAACTTCCCATCCTGAATGAGGGCTTCGATCTGACGTTTAAGCTGGTAACATTCGGACGTCAGATGCCCATGGTCTTGATGGTATTCACAGAAATTGCTTCGATCCCGCTTTGCGGGATCCTTCGTGAGAGGAGGGGGGCTTCCTAGCTTGTCACGGTTCAGAGCCAGGATCCGCTCTTGCGGAGTGCTCAGGGGGGTGAATTCCGATAACTTTCAGAAGCTATCGACATGTGATGGTCTCGGCCCGGGGAGGGAGCGACCGTTATGGGCCTGGCCTCCCTTGTTCCTCCTCTTTCGAGGGTCGGGACGATCTCCGTCCTGATCGTCACGACGGTGACCGCTTTGTCCCCCTGACTTCCGGCCGTCTCGGCCATCCAGGTAGTCCTCGATTCCCATGTAGGTGCGGGCTTTCGACATTAGCTCCGCCATGTCCCGCGGGACCTTTCCAACAATAGATTTGAGGAAGTCGATCGTGCGAGCTCCCTCGGTGATCGCCGTGATGGCGTCTTTGTCGTCGAACCCTTCAATCTTATGAGATTCTTCAGTGAAGCGAGTGAGGTACTGCCTCAAGGTCTCGTCTCTCCCCTGCCGGATTGACAGGAGATAGGTTTTCGACTTTTTTTGCGCCACGAGAGTGGCGAAACGAGCTAGGAAGGCTTCTCGCAAAGCCTGGAAGGACGAGATGCTCCCTGGCCTTAGACTCCGGAACCATTCGAATATCGACCCTGTTAGGGTCAGGCTGAAGGCTTGGCACAAGGGGGCGTCTGACTATCCCTGCATCGTCATCCACGTCTCATAGTGTTGGATGTGGAAGTTTGGGTCCGTCCGCCCGTCGTAGGGAGGGATGGACGGTAGTTTGAAATTCCCCACGCAAAGCTGCGCGAGGATTTGAGCGACGAAATGAGAGTATGATTACACGATCCCTCCATACGGCCTTTGCCTACCCAATTCCCTCATTTCGATGATTTGGTTTTGGAGGTTCTAAATCATCGTCACCATGTCGAGCCCGTTAGCAGGGCTGACCGCCGGGACCGCGGGAGTCGCCTGTTGGCACTCGTTGGACGCTTGGTCCCGGTGTTGGCCTGAGGTCGGCCAAGAGTTGTGGCGTGGAGTGCGTCCCTTCGGGAGTTGACCCTTTGGCGGAGATCCTCCCCTCGGGAGTTTCTCTGCGCCGTCAGGCGCTCTCTCAGGTCCACACTCGGTGCTTGTCGGGGCGAGGTCGCCCTTGGCCGGATTGTCCGGAGAGCGCTCCGGCTATCGGCCCCATGAACCCCTAAGGCCGCTCTCTCCCCGACGAGGGGCCGTGTCCGGCCACCTCTTGAAACCGAGGAGGCGAATCCTCGGGAATGTGACCGTGCCTGTTGTCGCACCGGGTGCGACGGTCCGGCCAAGGCGCCATTCGTCCTTTCGGACCGTGATTGGGCGAGTCTAGGAGTTACCTCATCGGTTCTCGACTCCTCCACATAGTCAGGGTCGGAGTTGTCTCGAGCGGACCTGTCCTCGACGTTGTAGCCGAGAAGTTCTAGGAGCTCGGCAAGCCTTCGAGCTGTGTCCTCTCGGAGCGCGGCCTCGGGGTCATTCGCCGGGCCTTGGGGCTGGCTCTCATTGTCACGAGGCTGCCCTCTTAGACGGTGCGCGAGGCTTCGGAGGCCGTATCTTGAGCTCGTCGCTCGAGTGCCTACGGAGGTAGCGGGAACTTGACTAATCTCTCGAGAGCTGTAGATGCAGTAAGAGAAAGGATTGAAAGGGAGAGCGTCGCCAAGGTCGGGAGGTCCCCTCCTTCTAGCACCAAAATGTTGTCGCTCATTTTCGGACAACGATTTAGGAGCCCCAAACGGTTCGACCCAAGGCCGGACCAAATGATTGCGTTCGGGCTCTAGCGTGTCAGACTTGGTATCCCAAGTCGTCCCTTAGCTATAGGTGATGCTTGCCGCGCCTCAATACCTGAAAAGTGGAAAAGGAGAATGTGAACTACAAAGGGGAAACAGAGGGGGTGCCTCTGTTTACCTCTCCGACGCTCAACATTAGTAGGATTGAGGTGGGTAAAAGAGATTAGGTGTTTAGAGAGCCGAGACTTGAGTGAAATGAGTGAGTTACGAGTTCAACAGCATTTCAGTACTCAAATTTGGATTACCTGACTCGAGGGTCGAGCATTGTATTTATAGGCGACCCGGGACGTTTTTGGAGGTCACTTGGCCGAGTGCCGGCCCTGGGCCTGCCATTGGCCGAGTGATGGCCCAGGGCCGACCGACCGACTTCCCAGGCCCGGCCAATGGCCGAGTGCCGGCCATTGGCCGAGCGACGTCCCAAGCCCGGCCAATGGCCGAGTGCCGGCCCTGGGCAGGCCATTGGCCAAGCGACGGCCCAAGGCCGGCCGAGCGATGTCCCAGGCCCGGCCAATGGCCGAGTGTCGGCCCTGGGCCGGTCTTTGGACAAGCGATGGCCTAGGACCAACCGAGCGATATCCCAGGCCCGGCCAATGACTGAGCGCCGGCCCTGGGCCGACCATTGGCCGAGCGACGGCCCATGGCCGGCCGAGCGACGTCCCAGGCCAAGCCAATGGCCGAGTGTCGGCCCTGGGCAGGCCATTGGCCGAGTGACGGCCGAGCAACCTCTCAGGCCCGGCCAATGGCCGAGCGCCGGCCCTGGGCCGGCCATTGGCTGAGTGATGACCCAGGGCCGACGGAGTGACTTCCAAGGCCCGGCCAGTGGCCGAGTGCCGGCCCTGGGCCGGCCATAGGCCGGGTGACGGCCCAGGGGCGGCCGTGCACCGAGGGGAGTTCCAAGGACGGCCGCTATCGCGGCCGTTGTCGTTTAAGCGGGCCGGGACGGGCTGGTAACATTAGTGTTGGAATCGATCTAGGGTTTAAGAAAAAGTTTAACGCTTCGTTAAGCGGCGGAATTTTAAAAATTTTCTTTTTAAGTAAAACTAGTTTTTACTAACCTAGACAAGAGCATGTACATGTAAATAAAAACTAATATGAGCTATTAAAGTTACTAACCTTTCTTGAAGCTTGAACCTTGTAGAAGCTTTTGGAAAGTTGCAACGCTCGTCTCCCCTCGCAGCACGTCTCTCTTTCTTTCCTCGGCACCTCGAGCAACCACGAAAGTTTCTATCACTAAATCACTCGAAAAGAAGGAATCAGTGAGTGGGCACTTATAAACACTACGACTTAAGAACGAGTCTCGAAGTCGCAGAGCTAAACACTAGGTCGAGTGAGGACCTAGGTGCCAAGACAAGAAATAATCGAAAAAAAACTAGAGAGAGAGAGAGAGGATTTTCGGCCAAAGTTCTAGAGAGAGAGTCTCTCAAATCTCTTAAACTTGGATGAATGAAAATGAGAAGAATGAGGCTCCTATTTATAGGAGAAGTCTCACCTTCAATAAGGTAGTTTCCTCTTCTATAAAATGAGCCAATTTCCTCTTTCTTTTCCTTGAGGAGCTCGGCCAAAATAGACTTCATTAAGTCTTGGAATAGTTTCCTATTTTGTTCCATGCCTTGCCTTGTCTCTCTCTTGGCCGAATTCCATATAGCATCCTCATGCAAATTTGTTTCCTCTTTTTCTTTTGGCAAGTATCTTGATACATTTATGCACAAAATATTCTCTCTTGGTTGGGTATGTTGGGCGCCTATGTCCTTCTAGAATGGGCTTCTAGAAGGTTTTCCATTTGTTCATGACAACATGAAAAAGGCCCAATAAGGATTTTCAATAAAATTCTTATGAAATGAAATTAATTCACAAGGCCCAATGATCAAGTCATGGCCGAGTGAAACATGTCATAAAATGACCTTGTCAAAAATTTATTGACATTCATTTCATCGTTTGTCTCAAAAGACAAAAATACCCTTTTCACTATTTTCGTTCTTGTTTTGACTTAGCTTCCAGTTTAACTATTCCTATCGATGTGATTCGTGACAGTGACCTCATGGACCCAAATGAACAAAGCTTTAGCTAAACACTTGGACTCAAAAGTTCACAAACCTTTTCCAAGTTTAGCTTAATGCCAACTGACTCCACTAAAGAGCTGACACTGAAAATCTCTCGGTTCAAATGAATTTATTTTCTACTCAAGAATTCGACCTAATTATGATGAGCGGATCCACTGAATATTATCTATGTTTACCCTTCATGAATGTCATCAGCTAGTCGGGATTTACTAAATTACCATTTTACCCTTCTAGCTGTTATTTCCTCAACTCCTTTGTCGCTTGTGAATAAGTTAGAAACAATGTATTGACGAGGAGCTAACAAGTCACATTGTTTCATCCAAAAGAGTCAGGACTCAATTTGGACACTGGCCAGTTCATTTATTCACACTCCAAGGAACAAAGCATGAGGTGACATACATTGCATTTCAGCAATCTTGTACATGAATTCCATATCTATGAGAACTTCACAAAGTTACTCATGACAGACTCACAACTTAGTACTTCACCAATAGGCCTTGTTCGGAATCACATAGTGAGTCCGAACTTTGACTTTCTCAAATGAGAATACTAAGGTGTGAAATGGCATGTCTCATTTCAGGATTAAGGTAAGCATGATGCAATTCATACATAGTGACTTCGAGACATAAGAGGTTAAATGGTTTGTTCTTATATTGTCTCTAGAAGTGCACTGGTCAATTCAGTATCTTCGGAAGATACCTAGAAGAACTATAGAGTCCCAAACTCTCAATGCCTCATAACCAGACATCATAGATTCTTCTAACAATCATACTGAGATCAATAGTCCTTTGACACTAAGATTGCGAATATATCGTTTTAAGCAAACTACGAAGAGTTTGTTCATGCAAATCTACATTTGTCTCTTCGTAAGTTGTTAAGTTTGTTTATGGACTAAAAGACTATGGTTTTATCATAAAGCTTCAAACAAGGAAGATTGAATGAACGTTTCAACTTTATTAATGAATGAATAGGCAATTACAAGCAAGAGTCTTCATGAGACTTTATTACATCAAATGTTCAAAATAAAGACTACAACTCTTCTTGTGGGCACCATTGACAACAAACTCCCACTTGACTCAAAGAAGGTGTGTGTAGTCCTTCATGCCTAATCCCTCACGATGTTGGTCGAAGACCTTGTTCGCTAGGGCCTTGGTGAATGGATCTGCGAGGTTGTCCACCGTTGAGATCTTCTTCACTTCCACGTCTCCGCGCTGCACGATCTCTCGAATCAAATGGTATTTCCTCTCAATATGCTTAGAGCGCTTATGGCTTCTAGGTTCCTTTGAGTTAGCGACAGCCCCACTATTATCACAATAAAGGGTCATGGGCTCGTCGACGTTTGGAACAATTTCCAAATACTTAAGGAACTTTCTAAGCCATACAGCCTCTTTAGATGCTTCACAAGCAGCCACATATTCTGCTTCCATTGTGGAGTCAGCAATGCAAGATTGCGTAATACTTCTCCACACAACAGCTCCACCATTAAGGATGAACACAGATCCCGAAGTGGATTTCCTGGAATCCTTATCCGCTTGAAAATCGGAGTCGGTATATCCCGTCATAGTCAGGTCCGTACCTGAGTATGTAAGCATCAAGTTCCTAGTTCTTCGAAGATACTTAAGAACATGCTTAACAGCAATCCAGTGCTCGGGTCCAGGGTTGGATTGGAAACGGCTAACTACGCCAACGGCGAAACAGATGTCAGGTCTAGTGCAAAGCATAGCATACATAAGGCTTCCTACGGCAGAGGCGTAAGGAATTTTCCTCATGTCTTCAATCTCTTGTGCAGTCTTGGGAGACTGGTCCTTAGAGAGTGAAACTCCATGCCTAAAGGGTGTTTGACCCCTCTTGCAGTCTTGCATCGAGAAGCGATCCATCACCTTATCAATATAAGATGCTTGAGAGAGCGACAGGGTCCGGTTTTTCCTATCTCGAAAGATTTGGATCCCCAGAATGTACGCGGCTTCTCCTAGATCCTTCATATCGAATTGCTTTGCTAGCCAGACCTTAACCTCAGATAACTTACCCACGTCATTACCAATGAGTAGTATATCATCGACATATAGTACCAGAAACACAACTTTGCCTTCGTGTATTAACTTGTAAACACAAGGCTCATCTATTGACTGTTCAAAGGCGAAGCTCTTTACAGTTTCATCGAATCTAATATTCCATGACCTAGATGCTTGCTTTAGTCCATAAATGGATTTAAGCAACTCACAAACCTTGGTCTCTTGACCTTTATCCACGAAACCGTCTGGTTGAGCCATGTAAATGCGCTCGTCAAGATTGCCATTCAGAAAGGCTGTCTTAACATCCATTTGCCAGATCTCATAGTCGAGAGCTGCAGCTATGGATAGGAGTATGCGGATGGATTTAAGCATTGCGACTGGCGAGAAGGTTTCTTCATAGTCAATCCCTTCTTGTTGGGTATAACCCTTTGCCACAAGTCATGCTTTGAACGTCTCGACGTTCCCATCTGGACCCCTTTTCTTCTTGTATATCCACTTACACCCTACGGGTTTAATCCCTTCAGGAAGGTCTACAAGTTTCCAGACTTTGTTGACATACATCGAGTGCATTTCAACTTTCATGGCGTCAAGCCAAAGGTTTGATTCAGAACAAGCCATCGCTTGGCTATAGGAAACAGGGTCATCCATGTCGGAGACGGCTACAAGAGAGTCTCCATAAGACATGTACCTGTCAGGCTTTTGAGTAGCCCTCCCACTACGTCTAAGTACTACTTGACGAGATTCTGATGAGTTAGGTTGTGTTTCAGTTGGGGTAAGAACAGTTCTTACAGATGAGGTAGAAGCTTCCTCACCCAACTTTTCTTCAAGCACAATTTTGCTTCTAGGTTTTGCATCTTTCATAAAGTCCTCCTCGAGGAAACGAGCATTCGTGCTAACGAAAGTCTTATCGTCCTCGGGACTATAGAAAGTAAAACCTTTGGTTTCCTTCGGATATCCTACAAACAGGCACAATTCTGACCTACTAGCCAACTTGCTAGTCTTTTGCCTCAGCACGTGTGCAGGGCAACCCCAAATTCGGATGCGGCCAAGATTCACTTTACGGCCAGTCCATCGTTCATAAGGAGTACCAGGAACCGTTTTGGACGGAACTTGGTTCAGAATGTAGGCGGCTATTTCGAGGGCATATCCCCAAAAGGAAAGCGGGAGTGATGAGTAACTCATCATCGATCTAACCATCTCCATAAGAGTTCGGTTTCTTCTCTCTGACACTCCGTTTTGTTGAGGTGTGCCAGGTGCGGTAAGCTGAGAAGCGATACCTTCTTCTTTAAGAAAGTCATCGAACACTCCAGACATATACTCACCACCTCGATCAGATCGAAGGGTTTTGATCACTTTGCCAGTTTGCTTTTCCACTAAAGCCCTAAAGACCTTAAATACGTTAAAGGTCTCGGATTTGTGTTTAAGAAAATAGACAAACCCATATCTTGAGTAATCATCAGTGAAGGTAACGAAGTATTCGTATCCTCCACGTGCCTGTTGGTTGAGCGGACCACATACATCAGAATGTATTAGTTCCAGCAACTCAGTGGCTCTTCGACCCTTATCGGAGAAAGGTCGCTTAGTCATTTTTCCTTCTATGCAGGATTCACAAGTAGGTAGTGAACCTATTGCAGAGGCTTGGAGTGGACCATCCCTCACAAGTCTCTTAATCCTATCTATACTGATATGACCAAGTCTTAAGTGCCAGAGGTATGTTGATTTTGTTAGATCGGAGGATTCAGAAAGTTTGATCCTCTTTGGCTCCCTAATTAGATCGTTATCTATTTCGGTGTCTAAAAGAGAAGGTTGAGTGGGATAGATGTAAAAAAGACCATTCTTCATACATGCATCAGTGACGAAAGAATTAGAAAAAGAAATGCGAATTCCATTCTTTATAAACTTTAAATAATAATCTTGCTCGAAAAGTTGAGCAACAGATACTAGGTTTTTCCCAAAGGAAGGAACATAATAAACATTATTCAAATTTAAAGTTCGATCTTCAAAAGATAGCGTCACGGATCCCACAGCCTTCGCAGACACCACGCTCTCATCACCCCACTTGAAGCAGAAGTCGCCATCCCCTAAGCTTTTGCTTTTCCTAAAACCAGGCAAGGAGCAGCAAATATGGTTAGTAGCAGCGGAGTCAATAATCCACGATGATACATTATCAGCTACTAAACAGGCTTCAGTAACAAGTACAATACCTTTTGCTTTGGTTTTGAGGTAGGCAGGACAGTTCCTACGCCAGTGACCAGGCTCGTTGCAGTGGTGGCACTTGTCTTTAGACTTGTCCACCTTTGGAGCCTTTGGCGCCTTCTTCTTCGTGTGAACCTTAGGTTGGTTCTTCTTCTCGGCATTGCGAGGTCTCTTCTTAGATCCAGAGGTGGAGGCAGTAGCATGTACTTCTCCTTGAGCCCTCTTTTTCTTAGTGAGTGCCTCAGCGGTTTGAAGTTCCTTCATGAGCTCGGTAACAGTGTACTCCAGCTTGTTCATGGAATAATTCAATTTGAAGGTATCAAAGGTTTCGGGGAGAGTTTCCAAGATCATATCTATTTTAGTTTCCCCATCAATCTCAGATCCAAGAATCTGCATCTCGTTGAGATAGCTAATGATCAGCATCATATGATCTCTAACGGGAGTTCCAGCCTTCATACGACAGTTCATGAATTGTCGGACCGCTTGTTGCCTAGCTTGACGTCCTTGCCCTCCAAACATCTCATGGAGATTGTAGAGCATATCGGTGGCAGTTTCATAATCACGATGTTGTTGTTGCAACACATTGTTCATCGATGCCAAAATATAGCATCTCGCAATCTCATCGGATCGAAGCCAGGCCGCCAGGACGTGTTTCTCCTCTTGCGTCGAATCATCATTCGTTTGAGGACAGGGGGTGGTGAGAACCCATTTGTGCTTGTCGACAGTAAGGACTATGTCGAGGTTACGTTTCCAGTCGACGTAATTGTCGCCTTCGAGTTTATTCGAGGAAAGAATTGTAGAGAGAGGGTTGAGAGACATATTGCCTATAAAAGTTGAAACAAGTTTATGATTAGTCTTTGGTTTAGGATTTAAGTTTCATTAAGACTTTTGTAAAACCCAAAGGTGTTATAAACCAAACGATAATTTACTCCCTCAAGAGAAGGCCGCAAAAAATCTCCATTTATAAGTAAATGACACATCATTAATGCTAAGCCAAGATGTCAATACATCTATTTTGACTAGCCACCTTGTAAATTGGTTTGATCACTCACATCCTTTCGCAGAGCCTCAAGGGAGGATACTAGGGATTGAGCCTAAGCGTGCAACCAACCACTTAGTCCAAAAGATCAGCTTTGAAAAACAATCCCCCAAGGGGAGGCCTTGCCATCATTGCATCACTCTCGGACGTAGCTCATTGAGCAATGATCGAAGCAATAACGCCTTGGAGTACTCACATTTAAGTGAGGGTCGCAAGAGCGGCTCTTAGTCCCACGTTATTGCATCTTTCACTAGTGTTGGGGATCGCGGGTTACAAACAACGAATATAACCCTCCCACTTAGTTTTTGGAGTTGGTTCATCGACTCTTATAAGTTCGGAAACAAATTTCCTAGTTAGAGGGCGACAGAGCGGACAACTAGAAGAGAATCCTAGATCGACATGTTCAGAGCAGTATTAGTGCATAAAGGCACAAGGGACATACTCGATCTTTTCCTATTTTCTATTTCGGGAAAGTGCGTGAGGGAAGTGTGAACTTCGACTCACTCGAACACTTGAAAGTTTGAGATTACACATCCTTTTATTTTTCGGCTTGTCTACAAGGAGACCTCCCACTCAAATTTTCAAGAGCATATAGATTTTGAACATATGTGATATAGATATAGTTTTGAAAACATTTTGAAAATTTATTTGATTTGGATGACAAAATGTTTTCAAGTTTGAAAGTGAAAACGGTTTTTCAAAATTCAAACTAGTTTTGTAAAAATTCAATTTCAATTAAACTTTCAAAAATCAAAACATTTTAATCTTACACATCATGTTTATAATCATATGAAAACATTTTTGCTCAAGAAAATTTTCTCTTTAGAGTTCTATAACTCATGGTAGTGGGGTTTGAAAATCCGGATTTCTAAAAAAAAACTGGAGTTTCAGACAGCCGCGCACCTCGGAGTAAAATCGCCATATCTGGCGGCTCCGATGTCCTTTTTAGCCGAAACCGGTGGCATTGGACAGAGGACAGACAGAGCTTTAATTTGATTCAAGAATCATTAAATTTCGATTTCTGAACAGAGAGTTATGCCACTTTTAATGTGGGTTTACTCCAGCTCGAAGGAAAAGAAATAAATTAAAGCTTGGTCCTACTTAGGTGCGAAAAAGAATCAAGTGTAACGGAACGTTTTAAGATGTTGTTTAAAGCTTTTATTTGTGTTTTATTAGCAGGGTAATAACATAGGATAAAAGAAATAACAACATGCATAAAACGATTCAAGTAAAAATAAGAAACTAGCAAGATAACAAAACTAGTCACAAAATTTTACTCGAAAATTCTCAAACCTTTAAAACACGTTTTTCAATATAAAAAATTAAAAACTTTTAGAACTGATTCTAATGTGTTTTAACATCATCCCAAACTCATAGAAAAACAACATGGTTTTTAATTTAAAGGCATGAGCAATAAATTAAAAAAAACTAAGATTACAATTCTAACTTGTCACAAAATTAGTAAACTTTCGAAAACGATTTTCAAGCTCATAATTTAAAAACATGCACATGCATTCCTTTGACCATAGCTCTGATACCATTTGTTGGAATCGATCTAGGGTTTAAGAAAAAGTTTAACGCTTCGTTAAGCGGCGGAATTTTAAAAATTTTCTTTTTAAGTAAAACTAGTTTTTACTAACCTAGACAAGAGCATGTACATGTAAATAAAAACTAATATGAGCTATTAAAGTTACTAACCTTTCTTGAAGCTTGAACCTTGTAGAAGCTTTTGGAAAGTTGCAACGCTCGTCTCCCCTCGCAGCACGTCTCTCTTTCTTTCCTCGGCACCTCGAGCAACCACGAAAGTTTCTATCACTAAATCACTCGAAAAGAAGGAATAAGTGAGTGGGCACTTTTAAACACTACGACTTAAGAACGAGTCTCGAAGTCGCAGAGCTAAACACTAGGTCGAGTGAGGACCTAGGTGCCAAGACAAGAAATAATCGAAAAAAAACTAGAGAGAGAGAGAGAGGATTTTCGGCCAAAGTTCTAGAGAGAGAGTCTCTCAAATCTCTTAAACTTGGATGAATGAAAATGAGAAGAATGAGGCTCCTATTTATAGGAGAGGTCTCACCTTCAATAAGGTAGTTTCCTCTTCTATAAAATGAGCCAATTTCCTCTTTCTTTTCCTTGAGGAGCTCGGCCAAAATAGACTTCATTAAGTCTTGGAATAGTTTCCTATTTTGTTCCATGCCTTGCCTTGTCTCTCTCTTGGCCGAATTCCATATAGCATCCTCATGCAAATTTGTTTCCTCTTTTTCTTTTGGCAAGTATCTTGATACATTTATGCACAAAATATTCTCTCTTGGTTGGGTATGTTGGGCGCCTATGTCCTTCTAGAATGGGCTTCTAGAAGCTTTTCCATTTGTTCATGACAACATGAAAAAGGCCCAAAAAGGATTTTCAATAAAATTCTTATGAAATGAAATTAATTCACAAGGCCCAATGATCAAGTCATGGCCGAGTGAAACATGTCATAAAATGACCTTGTCAAAAATTTATTGACATTCATTTCATCGTTTGTCTCAAAAGACAAAAATACCCTTTTCACTATTTTCGTTCTTGTTTTGACTTAGCTTCCAGTTTAACTATTCCTATCGATGTGATTCGTGACAGTGACCTCATGGACCCAAATGAACAAAGCTTTAGCTAAACACTTGGACTCAAAAGTTCACAAACCTTTTCCAAGTTTAGCTTAATGCCAACTGACTCCACTAAAGAGCTGACACTGAAAATCTCTCGGTTCAAATGAATTTATTTTCTACTCAAGAATTCGACCTAATTATGATGAGCGGATCCACTGAATATTATCTATGTTTACCCTTCATGAATGTCATCAGCTAGTCGGGATTTACTAAATTACCATTTTACCCTTCTAGCTGTTATTTCCTCAACTCCTTTGTCGCTTGTGAATAAGTTAGAAACAATGTATTGACGAGGAGCTAACAAGTCACATTGTTTCATCCAAAAGAGTCAGGACTCAATTTGGACACTGGCCAGTTCATTTATTCACACTCCAAGGAACAAAGCATGAGGTGACATACATTGCATTTCAGCAATCTTGTACATGAATTCCATATCTATGAGAACTTCACAAAGTTACTCATGACAGACTCACAACTTAGTACTTCACCAATAGGCCTTGTTCGGAATCACATAGTGAGTCCGAACTTTGACTTTCTCAAATGAGAATACTAAGGTGTGAAATGGCATGTCTCATTTCAGGATTAAGGTAAGCATGATGCAATTCATACATAGTGACTTCGAGACATAAGAGGTTAAATGGTTTGTTCTTATATTGTCTCTAGAAGTGCACTGGTCAATTCAGTATCTTCGGAAGATACCTAGAAGAACTATAGAGTCCCAAACTCTCAATGCCTCATAACTAGACATCATAGATTCTTCTAACAATCATACTGAGATCAATAGTCCTTTGACACTAAGATTGCGAATATATCGTTTTAAGCAAACTACGAAGAGTTTGTTCATGCAAATCTACATTTGTCTCTTCGTAAGTTGTTAAGTTTGTTTATGGACTAAAAGACTATGGTTTTATCATAAAGCTTCAGACAAGGAAGATTGAATGAACGTTTCAACTTTATTAATGAATGAATAGGCAATTACAAGCAAGAGTCTTCATGAGACTTTATTACATCAAATGTTCAAAATAAAGACTACAACTCTTCTTGTGGGCACCATTGACAACAATTAGCCCCCCGAGTTTATCACCGAGTGTAACTAATCGGATTGCGTAAATTGATTACGCTAAGCATAGTAAATCGAGAAAATAAGACGCATGATAAACCGGAAAAAGCTTTAGTTAAAACAAGCAATGTTGCATGAACAACCCAACGGAAAGAAAAGGAAATGGGACAAATATCCAACAAAAGAAAGTGTAACAAACATCCGAAAGGAAAAACATTGCAAGCGCTAAACAAGTGCGGGGAAAACCAAAATAAAGCCGACTACTCGAAACCAAAGTCGATCTGCTCCTCATCATCTTCGGGGCGAGGGGCTCCCGACCCGTCGGTAGCCTCTCTGTCAAACAGGCGGATCGTCGATTGAGCGGCCTCCGCGGGAACTTGGGGACGCGGGTTGCCCACCTGTGGTGCGTCGTCCAGAGGAGGAACACGGCGTCGAAGAAGGAAAAAGTGGTCCCGCGAGACGCGTTCTCCTTCGCGGTCGCATCTCGAACTCGCACTGCCGCTGCATAATGAGCCTCTTCCAACGCTAGGTCCAAATCGTCCTCTAGGTCCGCCTTGGATCGCACGGCGTCGTCCTTCTCCTCGATGAGGGTCTGCATCTCCACTAGTAGAGAATCTCTCTCCCTCTCCGCCTTGACGCGAGAGATCTCGCTCGTCTATAGTCAAGCATGGACGATGTTAAGCTCCTCATCTCGGTTTGAGAGCGCCGCTTGGAGTTTCTTCATCTCCCCCAAGAAGGTGTCGGCCAGCTTGTTCTGAATCAAACCTTTGGCTTGACGCCATAAAAGTTGAAATGCACTCGATGTATGTCAACAAAGTCTGGAAACTTGTACCTTTCCCGAAAGTATTAAACCCGTAGGGTGTAAGTTGATATACAAGAAGAAAAGTGGTCCGGATGGGAACGTCGAGACGTTCAAAGCATGGCTTGTGGCTAAGGGGTTATACCCAACAAGAAGGGATTGACTATGAAGAAACCTTCTCGCCAGTCTGGTTATGGGGCATTGAGAGTTGGAGACACTATAGATCTTTTAGGTATCTTCCGAAGGTACTGATTTTACCAGTGCACTTCTAGAGACAAGATAAGAACAAACCATTTAACCTCTTATGTCTCGAAGTCACTACGTATGAATTGCATCATGCTTACCTTAATACTGAAATGAGACATGCCATTTCACAGCTTACGTATTCTCATTTGAGAAAGTCAGAGTTCGGACTCACTTTGTGATTCTGAACAGGACCTATTGGTGAAGTACTAAGTTGTGAAGATGTCGTGAGTAACTTTGTGAAGTTCTCATAGATATGGAATTCATTTACAAGATTGCTGAAATGCAATGTCTATCACCTCATGCTTTGTTCATTGGAGTGTGAATAAACGAACTTGCTAGTGTCCAAATTGAGTCTTGACTCTTTTGGATGAAACAATGTGACTTGTTAACTCCTCGTCAATACATTGTTTCTAACTTATTCACAAGCGACAAAGGAGTTGAGGAAATAACAGCTAGAAGGCTAAAATGGTAATTTTGTAAATCCCGACTAGCTGAAGATGTTCATGAAGGGTAAACACTGATAATATTCTGTGGATCCACTCATTACAATTAGGTTGAATTCTTGAGTAGAAAATAAATTCATTTAAACCGAGAGATTTTCAGTGTCAACTCTTTAGTGGAGTCAGTTGGCATTAAGCTAAACTTGGAAAAGGTTTGTGAACTTTTGAGTCCAAGTATTTAGGTCAAGCTTTGTTCATTTGGATCCATGAGGTCACTGTGACAAATCATATCGAGTAGGAATAGTTAAACTAGAAGCTAAGTCAAAACAAGAACAAGACAAGTTTTACGAAAATTGTCAAAAAGGTAATTTTGTCTTTTTGGACATAGGACGAAATGAATGTCAATAAATTTTTTTGACATTGTCATATGATGACAAATGAAATAAATATTACTCGGCCATATTAGTGTAACTGGGCCTTGAGGATTAATTTCATTTCATAGAATTTTACTTGAAAATTCTTAGTGGGCTTTTCTTATGTTGTCATGAACAAATGAAGAAACATCTAGAAGGTCCTTCTAGAAGCCTTATTTTCGTCCAACCCAAGGAAAAGAGAGGCTGAATTTCGTGCAGCCCATAGTGTGAAAGAGAGTTTATTTTGTGCATTAATGTATGAAGATACTTGCCAAAAGAAAAAGAGGAAAGAAATTTGCTTCTAGAAGCACAATGGAATTCGGCCAAAGAGGGAGAAAACAAATGAGGAAACAAATCCATGTGTCATGAGGTAATGTGTTACACGCCCAAATGAAGAAAAGGAAACAATGGATTTGCTCATGAATATGTGATATTTAATAGAGAAGAGGTAACTACCTTTTGAAGGTAAAACCTCTCCTATAAATAGAACCCTCATTCTTCTCATTTGATTCATTCCAAAGTTTTAGAGATTGAGAGCTTCTCTCTATAGAAGCTCTTGGCCGACCACCTCTCTTTCTCTCTCTAGTTCTTTTCGTTTTATTTTGGCATGTAGGTCCTCATTTGACCTAGCATTTTTAGCTCTTCGACTTTAAGACTTGTTCTCGAGTCGTCGTGTTTAAAAGTGCCCACTCACTAATTCCTTTTCTCTAGAGTGATTCTTGTGATAGAAACTGTCGTGGTTACTCGTGTTACCGAGGAAAGAAGAGAGACGTGCTGCGAGGGGAGACGAACATTTTCAACCTTCCGAAGGCTCATCAACGTTCAAGCTTCTAAAAAGGTTAGTAAATTTTTAATGCTCATAATAGTTTTTATTTACGTGTACTTGCTCTTTGTCTAAGTAAGTAAAATTGTTTTACTCGTTTAAAAGAAAATTTTTAAATTTCGCCGCTTACCCGAAGCATTAAACTTTTTTCTTAAACCCTAGATCAATTCCAACAAATGTTATCAGAGCTATGGTCAAAGATATGCATGTACATGTAATTAAAATTATGAGCTTGAAAATCGTTTACGAAAGTTTACAAATTTTGTGACAAGTTAGAATTGTTTTCTTAGATTTTTTTTTTTAATTTATTGCTCTTACCTTTAAATAAAAAAATCATGTTTATTTTCTATGAGTTTGGGATGTTATTAAAATACATAAGAATCAGTTCTAAATTTTTTTAATTTTTTATATTAAAAAACATGTTTTTAACTTTGAGAAAATTTCGAGTAGATTTTGTGACTAGTTTTCTTGTCTTACTAGTTTCTTCTATTTTCTTGAATCGTTTTATGCTTGTTGTTATTTCTTTTATACCATATTATTACCATGTTAATAAAATACAAATAAAAGCCTTAACAACTTTCTGTTTTCTTTGAGCTAGAGTTAAACCCGCAGTAAAAGTGGCATAACTCTCAGCTCAGAATGCTAAATTTAATGATTCTTAAATCAAATTAAAGGTCTAGTTGTCCTCTTTCCAATACAATTAGTTTCGGGTCAAAAGTACATCAGAGCCGCTAGTTATGGCGATTTTACTCCGACGTGCGCGGCTGTTCCGAAAGTCCAGTTTTTTAGAAATTCGGATTTTCAGCCCCAATACCATGAGTTATAGAACTCTAATGAGAAAACTTTCTTTAGAAAAAACCTATAAGATTATAAACATAATGTGAAAGATTAAAATTTTTTGATTTTTGAAAGTTTAATTGAAATTGAATTTTTACAAAACTAGTTTGAATTTTGAAAAACTGTTTCATTTTCAAACTTGAAAATATTTTGTCATCCAAATCAAATAAGTTTTCAAAATGTTTTCAAAACAATATCTATATCACATATGTTCAAAATCTATATACTCTTGAAAATTTGAGTTGGAGGTCTCTTCGTAGACAAGCCGAAAAATAAAGATGTGTAATCTCAAACTTTCAAGTGTTCGAGTGAGTTGAATTTCAAACTTCTCTCATGCCACTACTACAAATGTTGGATTATACAACCCACTTTCTACAACGCTTAACATAAGCGTTGTAGAAACTAGGGATTCTACACGCTTAGCATAAGCGTTGTAGAAACTTAGTGTTTCTACAACGCTTATGACTAAGCGTTGTAGAATCCAGGTGTTTCTACAACGCTTTTGGAAAAACATTGTTGAATCTAGGTGATTCTACAACGCTTATGTAAAGCGTTGTAGAAGAACTTAAATTTCAGATTTCCCACAACGTTTACACAATCCGTTGTAGAATCGTCGCCGCGGCACTATGTGATTTTCGCCGCGGCGAAACCTTTCTACAACGCTTTAAAAAGCGTTGTAGAAGGATGGATCTCGCCGCGGCACGATTTAAACCTCACCGCGGCGAATCCTTCTACAACGCTTTTTTTAAGCGTTGTAGAATCTAGTCGCCGCGGCGACATAATCTTGCCGCGACTAGAAAAATACTCCGCCGCGGCGACAAGGATATCGTGGATAAGCGGTTTTTTATGAAACTACCTCGCCACGGCGATGAAGGAATCCCGCTGCGGCGAGGTGATCCTACAATGGTTATAAGATCCGTTGTAGGATCCTCTCACCGCGGCGAAGACATATTCTCGCCGCGGCGAGGTTTTTACGTTTTCACTATATAAACCCATTTTCAGTTTTTTTTCTCATTCTCCTCAAAATACAAACGCGAGACAACCATTTCGGCCGAGTCTGTCTTAATTTTCTCTTCCAAATTCCCTCGCCACGTCCTCGCCGCCGCGATATCTCGCCGTCGCCTTGTCCTCGCCGCCATTCTCGCTCGCCACGTCCTCGCCGCCCAACTCTCTCGTGCCTCTCTCTCTCTTGCCGCATGTCACTCTCTCTTTAACATAGTAAGGTATGATTTTCTAAGTTTTTAAGGTGGTTATTGATTTAATTTCGTGTTGTTGATATGGATTTCGTGTTTTTGAATATATGGATTTCATGTTATTTCCCCGAGTTGCATGTTGTGGTTATTGATTTAACAAAATTAGTGTTATTGATTTAAGGTGGTTATTGATTTAACAAAATTAGGGTTTTTTATTTTATTATGAATGAATTTGAGTTAGAATTTGTGTTAGAATGAATTTGAGTTAGAATTTGTGTTAGAATGAATTTGAGTTAGAATTTGTGTTAGAATGAATTTGAGTTAGAATTTGTGTTAGAATGAATTTGAGTTAGAATTTGTGTTAGAATGGAATTGTTTATGAATTTGATATTGTTATGTTTAAATGAAGTTGGAATCGATATAGAATTTGTGATTGTTGTGAAATTGTTAGTATTTAAAATGGTGATGTTGATTGTAGATGTGGAGATTGAATTTTTTATGATTATGCTTTGTGAAGGTGAAAAATGGTTCGAACAAAAAATCCGTCGGGTGCCACGGCTCCGAGCACTTCCAAAGGTCCTAGTAAAAGTAAAAGTAAGCGAGCTCGTCAACCGTCACCTGTAGCAGATTATAACACAAGTATCTTCACTAGCAAGGCCGCGGAGGATCGTTACGACAAAATCTCGTCGCGCAGTGTGATCCCTGAGCGGGGATTCAATGTGAGCTCTAACACCGATATAGGAGTGTCAATCCGCAACAGTATTCAAGGTCATGACTGGGTGAAGTATTGTGCCGTTCCCGAGTTCGAGGCGAACTTAAACTTCGTGTACGAGTTCTACGCAAACTTACCAGATCACAATGGAGATGTTGTGACGGTCCGAGGTAAACCGGTCGATGTGAGCGTCGAAGCGATCAACGATTTGATTGGGACCCCAGATGTGCCTTTCGAGAATGAAGGCTATCGGGAATGGTTGAGAACTTGCAGCCACGAGGAGATGGCGAGGTTGCTGTGCATTCCAGGAGAGGATTGGGTCCTTGAAAAAGGGAAAAGGGTACTCAAGCGTGACCAACTCACCAGGATTGCTAAAGCTTGGATTTACTTTGTTTGCGCTCGCCTCTTTCCGATCAAGCACTTCACCACTCTTGACGAGGGTCGTATCCAGGTGTTGTTCTGCATCATAAAAGGTTATTCTATCAACGTCGGTCGATTCATCTACAATTGTATGAAGAGTCTAGACTATACTAATGAACGACACGGTTTGCCATATCCGTCAATCATTACCGGCCTTTGTACAAATGCGGGGGTAGGACGCTCGAAAAGGGATACGATCAAGGGTCCTATTGGGCCTATTACGAATAACATCATCGATCGCTACAAGATTAGGGAGGAACCACAAGCGGAGGAAGCGGAGGAAGAGGAGGAAGCGGAGGAAGAAGGGGAAGAGGGACCACCAGTCAACGAGCCTCGATTGTTCTTACCAGCACCTCCGGTAGTCGACCCTGCCACCATCGACTACATAGCTCAATGCTCTAACTATCTCGTCGGCGGGTTCCAACACACGCAACAGTACATGCACCAACAAGCGGAGTATGGCGCCTCTCACATCAATCAACTGAACGATCTCTACTCTCGGTGGGACATCAACCAAGAGAACCAGGTGTTATTTCCTCCATATCCTCAATACTCCGACTATCCATACCCAGAACCACAGTGGCCACCGCATATGGCACCTCCTCAATATCCGGCGCACTCACCACCACCACCACCACCGAATGACGACTAAACCAACAACACCAACTCCTAAATAACAATATCAGACTCTTTTTAAATTTAAATTAAGACTCCTTGGTTTGTTTACGTTTATGTTTATGTTTAAGACTCGCTTGGTTTGCTTATGTTTATGTTTAAGACTCGCTTGGTTTGTTTATGTTAATGTTTAAGACTCGTGTTTTAGTTAATGTGTGTTTGAGACTTGATTAATATTTAAAGATTGTGAAATCTGAATGTGTGATGGTTTTTTATTTGAATGATAATTTTTCTGTTGAAAACCAGGTTTAACATGGGAAATAAATTGAAATATGCAGGCTGAGGTGATTATATTCTAATCTCGCTGCGGCGATTTCCTAAACTCGCCGCGGCGTAGAATCAACGATGCGGCGTGTTTTCTACCTCGCCGCGGCGAGACATTCTACAACGCTTTTCAAAGCGTTGTAGAAAGTCTTCTCCGCGGCGAGAAACTTACAGAGAGCATGCATATTTGAAGACATATACTCGCCGCGGCGATATCAGTTTCTCGCCGTGGCAAGTTTATCTCGCCGCGTCGACATTACATCGTCGCCGCGGTGAGACTTTCTACAACGTTTTCTAAAGCGTTGTAGAAAGTCTTTGCCGCGGCGTAAAGCCAACATCGCCGCGGCGAGAAACTTACAGAGAGCATGCATATTTGAAGACATATACTCGCCGCGGCGATATCAGTTTCTCGCTGCGGCGACATTATGTCGCCGCGGCGAGAAACTTACAGAGAGCATGCATATTTGAAAACATAACGTCGCCGCGGCGAAATAAATTTCTCGCCGTGGCAAGTTTATCTCGCCGCGGCGACATTACATAGTCGCCGTGGCGAAAGATCCTACAACGCTTTATCAAGCGTTGTAGAAACGTCTCGCCGCGGCGGACAACATACATCGCCGAGGCAAGAGTCTAGAAATGATATTTTAAATTTAAACACTATAGAAATGTTGTCCATAAGAGAATAACATAAAATCCAAAATTAAAATACATTGTTAACTGTTCTAAATCAAACAAAAATAGGATCGATATCCTTACGAAGTAGATGAGAAACATCGTCATCATCAAAATCATCCATCTCTATCAATAGGAAGTAATCCAGATGTGAACGGTGGAATGCTAGACATGTCTTCGTGTTCTTCATCGTTACCATTTCTCGTTTTCATATGAACTACTAACGATAACTCTGGATTGGCTGGATCCGAAACATAAAACACTTGACTTGCTTGCGAAGCCAAAATAAATGAATCATTCTCGTAGCCAATCCGTCTAAAGTCGACAACTGTAACTCCGTCATTATCAACTTTAACATGATTATTATCTGCCCATTTGCAGTTGAATAAAGCGACTCGCAACCCACAATAATCAAGTTCCCAAATGTCTTCAATGTAGCCATTATAGTTCATAAAAGCATGTTTTGGATTCTTATCTTTGGTCGACGAAACATGTAATGCTTCGGCAAACAATGTAACACCACTATTTTGAACGGGATGCTTGTTGTCTCTCTCTCTTGTGTAAAATGTAAAACCATTAACAGACCAAGCAGTGTACCTTGTAACCATTGAGGAAGGCCCACCAGATAGTTTACTCAATGTAGATGAATGTCCTGCCTCTTTAAATAATCGTTTTCCAAGCCAGTTCTGAAACAAACGGTTGTGCTCTTCTTGTAACCATTTTTCATTTCTGCCTTTCTTTGGATTATTCACTCTCAACTCATTCAAATGAATATCCACAAATGGAGTGACCTCAGAAACGTTGTGTAGCACATGGAGACCGGCTTGCTCCCATTCTTTTCTGTTGACACTCGAATAGGTACCTATAAATAAAAACATACTTAAACAAGAACGCTCATAATTTAAAGTAACAAATAAAGTGTCAAAAACATACATGTAGACAGTCGTGAGTCTTCATTCCAATAAGTCTCAAATCTTTCAAAGACACGAACCTCTTATAGTTTGATGAATGACCATCGGGGACTTTAATAGAAGCAAACTAGGTACACAACTTCTTCTTCTCCTTTCGATCTAGAATGTACTTTGCCGGTGGCAATTTTGTTTTTTTTCCACCCCCCTCTTGGGGATGCAAAATGCTTCTTATATTCATCTCTTTGAGATCCATTCGAGATTTTAATCCGTCTTTGGATTTATTTGGATCATCAAGAAGCGTACCGATAAACGATTCACACACATTTTTCTCGATGTGCATAACGTCCAGACAATGCCGAACGTAGTGTGACTTCCAATAAGGAAGGCCGTAGAAAATCGATTTCTTCTTCCAAGGATTCTCTTTGAAGGATTCTTTAGTACTAGCACTCCGCTTTCTTTTCCCAAGCACTTCATTGACGTTTTTAACCATCTCATAGACATCTTCACCAGACAAAATTCTAGGAGGCGGTCGTTCTTCTGTATTTCCATCAAATGCCTGTTTCAACCTTCTATATGAGTGATCTCTTGGTAAAAATCTTCTATGACCAAGAAAAACGGTCTTCTTACCGCTTCAACCTGATGGAAGATGTGTCTTTCACGCAAATCGGACAACCAATCGAGCATTTCACAGAGTATCTAGACAAGTTTCCATAGGCAGGAAAGTCGTTAATAGTCCACATTAACATTGCCCTTAAGTTGAACGAATTTCCACGGTAACCGTCTTTGACTTCTATCCCTTTCTCCCATAACATCTTCAAATCATCGACCAACGGTGCCAAATAAACATCGATATCATTTCCTGGATGATTCGGTCCTGAAATCAAAAGCGTTAACATCAAGAACTTTATCTTCATACATAGCTTTGGAGGGAGGTTGTAGTTCACGAGTATAACCGGCCAAACACTATATTTACTGCTCATCATGCTGAACGGGTTCATACCATCAGACGCTAGACCTAGGCGCAAATTTCGAGTATTAACACTGAAATCCTTATACTCAAAATCGAAAGATTTCCATTGTGAAGCATCAGCAGGATGTCTCAACATACCATCATCGATACGCTTTTCGGAGTGCCAAACCATGTTCTTCGCGTGTTTGACACTATTAAACATTCGACGGAAGCGCGGCATTGGAGGAATGTACGATAATGACTGAAATATATTTAAAGAAATTCAATAATTAATAATGAATATGAGCTACATGTATTTCTTAATCAAATAATGAAAATGTACGTACCTTGACTGGAACTCCTTTAACCCCATTACATGGAATTTTACCCTTCTTCCACCTTGACTCTTTGTACGTCGGACATTCATTCAGATCTTCATACTCATGTCTATATAAAACACAATCATTTGGGCACGCATGAAATTTCTCGTACTTCATGCGTAATGCGCCCAAAGTCTTCTTCGCTTCATACATACTTGAAGGAACTTTATTATCTTCCGGAAATGCTTCTTTTAGTGTTTCCAACAATAGAGTAAAACTAGTGTTTGTCTAACCGCCCGACGCCTTTAAATGAAAAAATGTAACTAGAAACGACAACTTCGAAAAGCTTGTACACCCTTCATATAATGGTGTCTCCGCATCATTCATCATGGACTCAAACAATTCCGGTCGCTCAACAAAATCATCCTCCAAATCGTTCATCATTCCGCACATATCATCAATATCATCTTCAACATCATTGTTATCCTCGTTTACCTAGAACGAAAAACCTCACCATGGTAGTACCATCTTTGATACGAGGTCATTATTCCATATACAAACAAATGGGTCCGAACGACATCAATCGAAAAATATCTATGATTTCCACATTGAATACAAGGACAACGCATAGATTTCAAATCTACGATGTTCTCTCTAGCAAAATCACAAAACTCATCTACACCTTTACGATATATCTCGTTTAATCTATTCTCCCACATCCACTTTCTCATCTTCATAGAAAACCCTAATTATATATAAAAAAAAAAACTCATTCTAATTAGTAAACTAACAAGAGAACAACATTTGGAGCAAATTAAAGAAGAACTTACTAGATTTGGATGTGTAGATGAGACTTGTAAATGAGTACGGAGTAGAATGAGTCGAAAAGGTGCTGGAAATCTTTTTCGAGAGAGGTTATGAGAGTTCTAAGTAAAAAAAAAAAGAGAAATGAAAATATATAACATCAGCCTCGTGTTTCTCGCCGCGGCGCGAATATGACTTAGCCGCGGCGAGGACTTTCTACAACGGTTATTATAAGCGTTGTAGAAACAACTCGCCGCGGCGGAAATTCCACGTCGCCGCGGCGAGGACATTTAGGTTTAGGAATTCTGTACTCGCCGTGGCTAGGAATATTTCTCGCCGCGGCGTCACTTTTCAGGGTTTGTCTCGCCGCGGCGTGGTATACACGTCGCCGCGGCGAGACTTCTACAACGGTTATTATAAGCGTTGTAGAAACAACTCACCACGGCGGGAATTACACGTCGCCGCGGCGAGGTTTCTACAACGCTTATAATAAGCGTTGTAGAAGCGTTTTAAAACCAAAAATTTTCATTTTTTTCAAACGTCCCGCCTATTTTTTCAGACTTAAGCGTTTTTTTTCATTGTTTCATTTCTAAGACTACTCTACTCCTCTCTTATTCTTCTTCTCTCTCTACTCCTCTTTCTCGTCGTCCCTCTCTCTCCGCCCCTCTCTCTTCTCGCCGTCACTCTCTCTCCGGCCACCACTCTCTCTTCTCGCCGCCCCTCTCTCTCCGGCCCTCATACTCTCTTTTCCCCGCCCCTCTCTCTCCGGTCCTCAACCTCACTCATTGCCTCCGCCTTGACCCCGCCCAGCCTCCACCTCGCCCCTGCCCCGCCTCCACATCGCCCAACCCGGCCTCCACCTCGCCCAACCCCGCCTCCACCTTGCCCCTGCCCCGCCTCCACCTCGCCCAGCCCCGCCTCCACCTCGCCCCCTGCCCGGCCTCCACATTGCCTAGCCCGACCTCCACCTCGCCCAGCCCCGCCTCCACCTCGCCCCTGCCCCGCCTCCACCTCGCCCAGCCCCGCCTCCACCTCGCCCCTGCCCCGCCTCCACCTCGCCTCTCGCTCGCCACGTCCTCGCCTTCACCGGGTATGTTATTTCCCAACTTGTTTTGAATTTAATTTGATTTATGTTATTATTTAGATAGAATTTGGTATTTATTTGAATTTAGGAAGAATTTGAATTGGATTTTAGTATATTGGATTTGAATTCGTTGTATTTGAGTTTGATATTGATTTGAAGTTGTATTTAAGTTGGAATCGGATTGGATTTGAGTTAGAAATTGAGATTATGTTTTGAATTTTGTATATTAGATTCCATGTCGTCCACTACTACTACTTCTAGCGGTAGTGGTAAAAGAAAAATTAGAAGACAACTAGCGCTTAACTCCGATGAACAAGGAAAACGAAGAAACACTCTTATGGGTCGGGTTAATAAGGCTAAAACACTTGGTAAAAAAATCCCGGTACAATTTGATGATAAAGGGCAACCAATCGGTAAAGAGGGTGATGAGATGTCAAGTTACTTTGGCGTGTTAGCAAGAGAACACGTTCCACTTTCAATGCGTGATTGGAGATGTAAAGACAACGCCCAAATTAAAGAACGGATTTGGAACGAAATGCAAGAAGGATTTACGATTCCTATCGAACAAAAACACGATTGCCTTATGAGAGTCGGAGAAGCGGCAAGGTTATTTCGTCATGAGATATACAACGATCTACTCAAAGACATAATCAACGAACCAATCGCCGTAAAGAGACCGGCTTGTATTTTGAAATTCTATACAAGTATCACCGAAGAAGATTGGATAGCACAAACATCGGAACATGGGAAATCAAATATCGAAAAAAGTGTGTACAAATCTCAAACGGGCCGAAATGGATATCAAAAGCTTGATCAAGAAAAGCTTAGATTCATTTTTTTCTTTTAGTTATTCCAAATGTTGCAATTATTTTTTAATTTATTATATAATTACTTCTTACTAGCATGACGAAACGGGGGAATGGCCTACGAAAGAGGAACTTTGGATTGACTCGCGAATGAAAGACGTAGATAACTACAAGGATGAGAAAGACAAATTGATGGGAGAAAAAATCGTAAGTTCTTTACCTTTGTTATAACAATTAACCTTGTAATTTTATTTTCAAATAATTTTATGTGTAGAAAACGTTATCACAACAAGCATCGCAAGGGACATGGTTGCCGGAATCGGGAAAGAGCGTTTTGTAAGAAGCTTTGGGAACGTCGCGAGTTTGCGGTCAATCCAAACACATGTCGCGTTTTAAGTACTTTGTTCCTCCAACGCCCAACGAAGAAGTAATGAAGATGCGTCGGGAAATGAGCGAGTTAAAGTCTTTGGTGATGAAGGCCTTCGGTGGAAATGGTAGCATTAATGTCGAGTCGCCTAGTGTCGAGCGTGTGGAAGAGAATCTCAACGCGAAGGTTGTTGATGATAAAGAGATGGCAAATGTTGAAGAACACGTCAATGAAGCGGTCTCTTTAGGTATGTTTAATTTTTTTATCTATTTATTAATAAAGATAAATGTTTTGGTATTTTGGTATTAGATTATTGATAATATTCTTGATTCGCTTAGAACACGACGATGTCGATGATCGTCCGAAGATCGATCCTATTGTTGTGGAAAAACCCAATAGTGTTCGTGCTAGTTGCTCATTGAATCCAACCACCCCGGTGACACCGAATTCGGATGAAAGCGTCGAGTGTCTTCTTTTCATAGATGATGTTGTGAAAGGAGGCATGATTCATTTTGCAAATGGGCGAGCATACTTAAATGGGAGCGTAGTTCACTCTTTACCTTTGGAGGAAGGGAATGTACGTGTGACCGTTTTGGGGGTTTTGATTAAAAAAGCAAAATTGCCAATTCCCACCGAAGAAGCTCAAACCATTGAAGATTCCATAGGAGGATTTGTCTCGTGGCCGAAGAGATTGATTGAAATGGACACGGGAATAGAGAGTCGCGGTCCGGTTGTCAAACAACTCTCAAAGCTCGGTTTTGAGAGTGAACCTAGCATCGATGATGCTAAGAAGATTCCGTACAAGATGATTAATCCAAAGTTTCGATTGCTCGCTCAACATGCCAACAAAGTAATGTTACCGGAAGGGGATGTGATTATGGTCAATGTTAGTTCAAGTCTCGCGGCTATCCCGATTCCGGTGTCATTTGAAGATGTTTCCGACTTTTTGCAATACTTGGAAATTGGCGCGGGGAGCATAACGGTCTATATGGAGTAAGTGTTTTCTTTATATGCGTTTTTAATATAAGTATTCAATATTTAGTGTTTTGATCAATCATATACTTGTTTGTCATAGCTATCTACGCTCGAGGCTAGAAAAGGCGAAGAAGAGTCGAGACTATTGTTTTATAAATCTGGGCTTAAGTTCGTACATCGAAAACAACGACGAGGACGCTTATTTGTCAAAACGAGTCAAGGACGTTGGAAACATAGTACGAAAATGCAAATTTGGTGAACTAGCTTTGATGTCGTACAATAAAGGTGCGCATTGGATGCTCGTTGTCCTCGACCCTTGGAGAGATAGTGCTATGTTCTTCGACCCGTTAAGAAATAAAATTCCAATCGATTTAACTCGATTGATAAAAAGGTAATATTTTGATTTTTTAAACTATTTTTATTATAAATCATTGTAGAGGTTTTTTCTCTTATGATTTCCGTTTTATAAGGTTTTTGTGGATTTCAAGCTCGAGCACCAAAACGCCAATAATAACGGACAGTCAATGTACATCAAGGCTTGGAACGCTCCGAGACAGACCGGAAACACGGAATGCGGGTATTTTGTTATTTCGTATATGCACGATATGGTCGTAGGAGGTGTAGGAAAATTAGAAAGTAAGAAAAACTATACAAAAGAGGATTTAGAGAGAGTTAGGGAAGAATGGGTAACTTATGTACAAACATTTATTCATTGTGATGATTAGTTAGTTTTTGTATTCAATTTTGGATGTAAATATTTCTTGTGAATGTTTTGAAGATGTAGATATTATTTTTTGGATTGAAGGTTATTTTCAGGTGCCATATTTTTTACACCGGGTTTTAGTACGTGTAAAAAATGATTTCGGCTTCAAAATGAAGCCTTCGCCGCGGCGACTTAGACATTTCACCGCGGCGAATAACGTTTGCCGCGGCGAAAAATAAGAGTCGCCGCGGCAAAAAAGATACAGAGAGCACATTATTCATACATCAAAACCTCGCCGCAGCGATGTTTTGGTTTCACCGCGGCGATATACAACACGCCGCGGCTGAGATACAACGTCGCCGCGGCGGGTTTTTTAAAAAATAATCAGAAAACTTCTACAACGGATTATCAAACCGTTGTAGAATCCACTCGCCGCGGTGCAAAACCTACGTCGCCGCGGCGTGAATCTCGCCGCGGCTCAGTATAATTCCCGCCGCGGCGACGTGATTCTACAACGGTTTGACAATCCGTTGTAAAATGATGTCGCCGCGGCGCAGAACGTACTTCGCCGCGGCAAACAACTCGACGCGGCGAAGTATAATGTCCGCCGCGGCGAAATGATTCTACAACGGGTTGAAGATCCGTTGTAGAATATCTCGCCGTGGCGAGATATATACTTCGCCGCGACGAGGTGTTTGAAAATATTTAAAAATTACACAATGGATTCAAACCGTTGTAGAAGCTTCTACAACGCTTAAATATCCGTTGTAGAAGCTTAGTTTCTACAACGGATAATTAAGCGTTGTAGAAAGCTGTTGGATTCTACAACGGATTTTTAAGCGTTGTAGAATCTTCTACAACGCAGGATTCTACAACGCTTGAGAAGCGTTGTAGAATCATTCTACAACTGTTTTTAAGCGTTGTAGAATCCTAGTTTTGTAGTAGTGTGCACTTTCCTGAATAAAAAATAGGAAAAGATCCGAGTATGTACCTTGTGCCTTTATGCACTAACACTGCTCTGAATATGAAGATCTATGATTCTTTTCTAGTTGTCCACTTCATCGCTCTATAACAAGGAAATTTGTTTCCGAACTTATAAGAGACGATGTGCCTTTTCTAAAAACTAAGTGGGAGGGTTATATTAGTTGTTTACAAGCCACGATCCCCAACACTAATAAAAAGAGTAATTGTCACCAGACTAAGAGTCACCCTCGTGGTCCTCTCTTAAATGAGAGTACTCAATGACGCTTTGCTCTGATCATTGCTCAATGAGATAAGTCTGAGAGTGAGAGAATGAGACAATACGTTCCCTCGGTGGATTGTTTTTCAAAGTCGATCATTTGGGCTGTGTTTGGTTACACACTTAGACTCGATCCCTAGTAATCCTCCCTCGAGGCCCTGCGAAAGGATGTGAGTGATCAAACTTTTTTATAATGTGGCTAGTCAAATTTGATGTATTGACATCTTGGCTATGCATTAATGATGAGTCATTTACTTATGAAAGGAGACTCACTGCGACCTTCCCTCGAAGGAGTAAAGTGTCATTTCGTTCATAACACCTTTTGATTTTTCATGTCTTGTTCATCCTAAAACCTTAAACAAACTCAAATCCTAAACCGAAAGACTAATCATAAACTTATTTCAACTTTAAAGCATAATGTCTCACAACTTTCTCTCTTTCATCCTTTCCTCGAACAAACTCGAAAACCAAAACTACGTAGATTTAAAACATAACCTCGACATCGTCCTTACCGTTTAAAAGCACAAATGGGTACTCACCACCCCCTATCCTCAAACGAATGATGACTCGACACAAGAGGAAAAAGACGCCTTGGCGGCCTGGCTCCGATCCGATTAGATTGTAAGATGCTATATCTTAGCATCAATGAACAATGTGTTGCAACAACAACATCGCGATATCGAGACTGCCACCGACATGTTCTACAATCTCCTTGAGATGTTTGGAGGGAAAAAGCGTCAAGCAAGGCAACAAGCAGTCCGACAGTTTATGAACTGTCACATGAAGGCTGGGACTCCTGTCAGGGACCAAATGATGATGATCATTAGTTACCTGAATATAATGGAAATCCTAGGATCTAAGATTGACGAGGAGACCATAATAGATATGATCTTGGCAACTCTCCCCGAATCATTTGATACCTTCAAGTTGAACTACTCCATGAACAAGCTACAGTACACTGGTACCATGCTTATGAATGAACTTCACACTGCTGAAGGTCTCACTAAGAGAAAGAGGAATCAAAGAGAGGCTCATGCTACTGAGCACAAAAACTCCACCTCTGGATCTAAGAAGAGACCTCACAAGGCCGAAAAGAAAAAATGTCATGCCTCTCTCAAAGCAAAGGAACATAGTATTGTACTAGTTACCGAAGCATGCTTAGTAGCTGATAATGTATCAACGTGGATTCTTGACTCCTCTGTTACTAACCATATTTGTTGTTCCTTGACTGGTTTCAAGAAATCAAAAGCTTAGATGAAGGTGACTTTTGTTTCAAATAGGGTGATTGGAGCTTGGTGTTTGCAAAGGCTGTGGGATCTGTGATGCTGTCTTTCAAAGACCGCACTTTAAACTTGAATAACGTTTATTTCGTTCCTTTCTTTGGGAAGAACTTAGTATCTATTGCTCGTCTTCGTGACCAAGATTATTGTTTAAAGTTCATTAAGAATAGAATTCGTATTTCGTTTCCTAATAATTCTTTATTCCTCATAGAGGAAATTTTTTTCCTCTTTTTTTTTTGGAAAGTATCTTCATACAGTAATGCACAAAATAAACTCTCTTTCACACTAGGGCTGCACGAAATTTAGTCTCCCATTCCCTTGGGTTGGACGGCCAAAAGCCTTCTAGAAAGGTTTTCCAGATTTTTCTTTACTTGTTCATGACAACATAAGAAAAGCCCATTAAGAATTTTCAAGTAAAATTCTATGAAATGAAATTAATTCACAATGCCCAATGAACACATCATGGCCGAGTGATTTAAGTCATCATATGACCATATCAAAAAATTTATTGCCGTTCATTTCATGCTGTGTCCAAAAAGACAAAATAACCCATTTGACAATTTTCGTAAAACTTGTCTCGTTCTTGTTTTGAATTAGCTTCTAGTTTAACTATTCCTACTCGTTCTGATTTGTGACAGTGACCTCATGGATCCTCATGAACAAAGCTCGAGCTAAATACTCGGACTCAAAAGTTGACAAACCTTTTCCAAGTTTAGCTTAATGTCAACTGACTCCACTAAAGAGTTGACACTGAAAATCTCTCGGTTCAAATGAATTTATTTTCTACTCAAGAATTCAACCTAATTGTAATGAGTGGATCCATTGAATATTATCTATGTTTACCCGTCATGAATATCATCAGCTAGTCGGGATTTACAAAATTACTATTTTACCCTTCTAGCTGTTATTTCCTCGACTCCTTTGTCGCTTGTGAATAATTAGAAACAATGTATTGACGAGGAGCTAACAAGTCACATTGTTTCATCCAAAAGAGTCAATACTCAATTTGGACACTGGCCACTTCATTTATTCACATTCCAAAGAACAAAGCATGAGGTGATATACATTGCATTTCAGCAATCTTGTACATGAATTCCATATCTATGAGAACTTCATAAAATTTACTCGAAATTTTCTCAAACTTAAAACACGTTTTTTAATATAAAAAAATTTAAAACTTTAGAACTGATTCTAATGTGTTTTAATAACATCCCAAACTCATAGAAAATCAACATGATTATTAATTTAAAGGCATGAGCAATAAATAAAATAAAAATCTAAGAAAACAATTCTAACTTGTCACAAACTTAGTAAACTTTCGAAAACGATTTTCAAGCTCATAATTTTATTGCATGTACATGCATATATTTGACCATAGCTCTGATACGATTTGTTGGAAATGATCTAGGGTTTAAGAAAAATTTTAACGCTTCGGGTAAGCGGCGGAATTTTAAAAATTTTCTTTTGACAAGTAAAACGATTTTACTAACGATTTTACTAACCTAGACAAAGAGCACATGTAAATATAAACTATTATGAGCATTAAAGATTACTAACCTTTTTAGAAGCTTGAACGTTGAGAAGCTTTTAGAAAGTTGCAACGTTCGTCTCCCTCACAGCACATCTCTCTTCTTTCCTCGCCAACTCGAGCAACCACGAAAGTTTCTATCACATGAATCACTCGAGAAATAAGGAATTAGTGAGCGGGCACTTTTAAACACGACGACTCGAGAACAAGTCTCAAAGTCGAAGAGCTAAAACCACTAGGTCGAATGAGGACCTAGGTGCCAAAACAAAACGAAAAATAACTAGAGAGAGAGAGAGGAGAAATCGGCCACAAGGTCTAGAGAGAGAGTCTCTCAATCTCTAACTTATGTGGAATGAATAGAATGAGAGGAATGAGGGTCCTATTTATAGGAGAAGGGTTGGCCTTGGAAAGAAGTAGTTTCCTCTTATTTTCCAAGCTTTCATGAGCAATCCCTTATTACCCATTCCTCCAAATATGCGCCCACCTCATGCAAATCCCCAAGGGATTAGTTTCCTCTTTTCCTTTCCTCTTGGCCTTGTGGCCTTCCTTCCTTATAGAGGAATATTTGTTTCCTCTTTTCTTTTGGCAAGTATCTTTATACTTTAAAGCAAAATAATCTCTTTCACACAATGGTATGCACGAAATTTACTCTCTTTTTGGGTGATGGGCGGCCAAGAAGACTAGAAGGAGCTTCTAGAAGCCTCTTCATTTGTTCATGACAACATAAGAAAAGCCCATTCAGAATTTTCAATAAAATTATCATGAAATGAAATTAATCCACAAGGACCAATTAAATCAATTTTGGCCGAGTGGTCCTAAGTCATCAAATGACCTTGTCAAAAAATTTATTGATATTCATTTCATCCTATGTCCAAAAGGACAAAAAATACCCTTTTGACAATTTTTTTAAAACTTGTCTCGTTTTTGTTTTGACTTAGATTCTAGTTTAACTATTCCTACTCGAAGTGATTTGTGACAGCGACCTCATGGATCCAAATGAACAAAGCTTGAGCTAAACACTTGGACTCAAAAGTTCACAAACCTTTTCCAAGTTTAGCTTAATGTCAACTGACTCCACTAAAGAGTTGACACTGAAAATCTCTCGGTTCAAATGAATTTATTTTCTACTAAAAAATTCAACCAAATTATGATGAGCGGATCCACTGAATATTATCTATGTTTAGCCTTCATGAATATCATCAGCTAGTCGGGATTTACGAAATTACCATCATACCCTTCTAGCTGTTATTTCCTACAACTCCTTTGTCGCTTGTGAATAAGTTAGAAACAATGTATTGACGAGGAGCTAACAAGTCACATTATTTCATTCAAAAGAGTCGAGACTCAATTTGGACACTGGCCAGTTCATTTATTCACATTCCAAGGAACAAAGCATGAGGTGATATACATTGCATTTCAGCAATCTTGTATATGAATTCCATATCTATGAGAACTTCACAAAGTTACTCATGACATTCTCACAACTTAGTACTTCACCAATAGGCCCTGTTCAGAATCACATAGTGAGTACGAACTCTGACTTTCTCAAATGAGAATACGTAAGCTGTGAAATGGCATGTCTCATTTCAGGATTAAGGTAAGCATGATGCAATTCATACGTAGTGACTTCGAGACATAAGAGGTTAAACGGTTTGTTCTTCTTTTGTCACTAGAAGTGCACTGGTCAATTCAGTACCTTCGGAAGATACCTAGAAGAACTATAGAGTCTCCAACTCTCAATGCCCCATAACTAGACATCATAGATTCTCCTAACAATCGTACTGAGGTCAGTAGTCCTTTGACCCTTGGATTGCAAATATATCGTTTTAAGCAAACTACGAAGAGTTTGTTCATGCAAATCTACATTTGTCTCTTCCTAAGTTGTTAAGTTTTTTTATATACTAAAGACTAAGGTTTTATCATAAAGCTTCAAACAGACAAGGAAGAATGAATGAACGTTTCAACTTTTTATTAATGAATAAGCAATTACAAGCAAGAGTCTTCGCGAGACTTTATTACATCAAATGTATAAAATAAAGACTACAACTCTTCTTGTTGGCACCATTGACAACAGGCAGTAGCATGTACCTCTTCTTGAGTCCTCTTTTTCTTAGTGAGCGGTGTGAAGCTCCATCATAAGCTCGGTAACAGTGTACACTAGCTTGTTCATGGAGTAGTTCAGCTTGAAGGTATCAAAAGACTCGGGGAGAGTTTCCAAGATCATGTCTATTTTAGTCTCCCCATTAATCTCAGATACAAGGATCTCCATTTCGTTTAGATAGCTAATGATCAGCATCATATGATCTCTAACGGGAGTTCCAGCCTTTATACGACAGTTCATAAACTGTCAGACCGCTTGTTGCCTAGCTTGACTTCCTTGCCCTCCAAACATCTCATGGAGATTGTAGAGCATATCGGCGGCAGTCTCAATGTCACGATGTTGTTGTTGCAACACATTGTTCATAGATGCTAAAATATAGCACCTGGCAATCTCATCGGATCGGAGTCAGGCGGCCAGGGCGTCTTTTTCCTCTTGTGTCGAATCTTCATTCGTTTGAGGACAGGGGGTCGTGAGAACCCATTTGTGCTTGTCGACAGTAAGGACTATGTCGAGGTTACGTTTCCAGTCGACGTAATTGTCGCCTTCGAGTTTATTCGAGGAAAGAATGATTGAGAGATTGTTGAGAGACATATTGCCTATAAAAGTTGAAACAAGTTTATGATTAGTCTTTGGTTTAGGATTTAATTTTTATTTATGACTTGATAAAATCCAAAGGTGTTATGAACCAAACGATAATTTACTCCCTCAAGAGAAGGCCGCAAAAAATCTCCATTTATAAGTAAATGACACATCATTAATGCTTAGCCAAGATGTCAATACACCAATTTTGACTAGCCACCTTTTAAATTGGTTTGATCACTCATATCCATTCGCAGAGCCTCAAGGGAGGATTACTAGGGATTGAGTCAGTGTGCAACCAACCACTTAGTCCAAAAGATCAACTTTGAAAAAACAATCCCCCAAGAGGAGACCTTGTTTTCATCGTCTCACTCTCGGACGTAGCTCATTGAGCAATGATCGAAGCAAAAACGCCTTAGACTACTCCCATTTAAGAGAGGGCCACTAGAGCGGCTCTTAGTCTCACGTTAATTGCTTCTTTCATTAGTGTTGGGGATCGTGGATTACAAACAACAAGTATAACCCTCCCACTTAGTTTTTGGAGTTGGTACATCGACTCTTATAAGTTCGGAAACGGTTTACCTAGTTATAGAGCGATAGAGCGGACAACTAGAAAAGAATCCTAGAAGTTCATGCTCAGAGCAGTGTTAGTGCATCAAGGCACAAGGTACATACTCGGATCTTTTCCTATTTTCTATTCGGGGAAAGTGCATGAGGGAAGTGTGAACTTCAACTCACTCGAACACTTGAAAGTTTGAGATTACACATCTTTATTTTTCGGCTTGTCTACGAGGAGACCTCCCACTCGAATTTTCAAGAGCATATAGATTTTGAACATATGTGATATAGATATAGTTTTGAAAACATTTTGAAAACTTATTTGATTTGGATGACAAAATATTTTCAAGTTTGAAAGAGGAAAACGGTTTTTCAAAATTCAAACTAGTTTTGTAAAAATTCAATTTCAATTGAACATTCTAAAATCAAAACATTTTAATCTTTCACATTATGTTTGTAATCTTATAAAAAAAACATTTTTTGCTCAAGAAAATTTTCTCATTAGAGTTCTATAACTCATGCTAGTGGGGCTGAAAATCCAGATTTCTAAAAAACTGGACTTTAGGAACAGCCGCGCACCTCGGAGTAAAATCGCCATAACTGGCGGTTCCGATCTCTTTTTGACCCGACAATTGCATTGGAAAGAGGACAAACAGACCTTAAATTTGATTCAAGAATAATTAAATTTTGAATTCTGAGCTGATAGTTATGCCACTTTTACGGCGGGTTTTCTCGAGCTCGGAGAAAACTGGAAATAATTAAAGGTTGGACTTTGAGTGCGAAAAAGAAGAATCGAGTGTAACAGAACGTCTTAGGAAGTTGTTAAGGCTTTTATTTGTGTTTTATTAACATGGTAATAACATAGTATAAAAGAAATAAAAACAAGCATAAAACGATTCAAGCAAATAAAAGAATCTAGTAAGACAAGAAAACTAGTCACAAACTTTACTTGAAATTTTCTCAAACTTAAAAACACGTTTTTTAATATAAAAAATTAAAAAATTTATAACTGATTCTAATGTGTTTTAATAGCATCCCAAACTCATAGAAAATCAAGATGATATTTAATTTAAAGGCATGAGCAATAAATTAAAAAAAAAATTTACGAAAACAATTCTAACTTGTCATAAAATTAGTAAACTTTCGAAAACGATTTTCAAGCTCATAATTTTAATTACCTGTACATGCATATCTTTGACCATAGCTCTGATATAATTTGTTGGAATTGATCTAGGATTAAGAAAAATTTTAACGATTCGAGCAAGCGGCGGAAATTAAAAATTTTCTTTTAAACGAGTAAAACGATTTAACTAACCTAGACAAAGAGCAAGTACGTGTAGATAAAAACTATTATGAGCATTAAAAATTTACTAACCTTTTTAGAAGCTTGAACGTTGATGAGCCTTCGGAAGGTCAAAAACGTTCGTCTCCCCTCGCAGCACGTATCTCTTCTTTCCTCGGCAACTCGAGCAACCACGAAAGTTTCTATCACTGTAATAACTCGAGAGAAAAGGAATTAGTGAGTGGGCACTTTTAAACACGACGACTTGAGAACAAGTCTCAAAGTTGAAGAGCTAAAAACGCTAGGTTAAATGAGGACCTAGGTGCCAAAACAAAAACGAAAGAAAACTAGAGAGAGAGAGAGGAGTTCGGCCAAGGTAAAGAGAGAAGCTCTCAATCTCTAAAACTTGGGATGAATGAAATGTGAAGAATGATGGCTTTATTTATAGGAGAGGTTTTACAGAATATCACATATTCATGAGCAAATATTCCCTCCATCTCCCTTAGAGTCAAACGGCCAATACACCTTCTAGAAGGCTTTGATTTGTTTCCTCTTTTTCTTCCCCCTTAGCCTTGGCCGATTTCCCTCCTTCCTCATAGAGGAAATTTGTTTCCTCTTTTTCTTTTTTCAAGTATCTTCATACATTAATGCAAAAAATAAACTCTCTTTCACACTAGGGCATCACGAAATTTAGTCTCTCATTCCCTTGGGTTGGACGGCCAAAAGCCTTCTAGAAAGACTTTCTAGATTTTTCTTTACTTGTTCACGACAACATAAGAAAAGCCCATTACGAATTTACAAGTAAAATCTATGAAATGAAATTAATTCAAAAGGCCCAATGAACACATCATGGCCGAGTGATTTAAGTCATCATATGACCATGTCAAAAAATTTATTGACATTCATTTCATGCTGTGTCCAAAAAGACAAAATTACCCTTTTGACAATTTTCATAAAACTTGTCTCGTTCTTGTTTTGAATTAGCTTCTAGTTTAACTATTCCTACTTGATGTGATTTGTGACAGTGACCTCATGGATCCAAATGAACAAAGATCGAGCTAAATACTTGAACTCAAAAGTTCACAAACCTCACTACTACAAATGTTGGATTCTACAACCCATATTCTACAACGCTTACGGCTAAGTGTTGTAGAAACTGGAGATTCTACAACACTTAAAATAAGCGTTGTAAAAACTGGGTGCTTCTACAACGCTTATGGCTAAGCGTTGTAGAAGCTTGGTGTTTCTACAACGCTTATGGCTAAGAGTTGTAGAAGCTTGTTGTTTCTACAATGCTTATGGCTAAGCGTTGTAGAAGCTTGGTGTTTCTACAACACTTACTATAAGCGTTGTAGAATTTCACCATATTTCAGATCTACCACAACGCTTAGACAATCCGTTGTAAAAGCCTCGCCGCGGCGATGTGATTTTCTCGCCGCGGCGAGAACTTTCTAAAACGGATAATCTAAGAGTTGTAGGATTAGTGAAATTTAATGGACCTCGCCGCGGCGAGAATCCTTCTTCGCCGCGGCAAGAACCTTCTACAATGGATATCTATCCGTTGTAGAAGGTTCTCGCCGCGGCGAAGAAGGATTCTCGCCGCAGCGAGAAGAGTTCCAGAAAGCCTTTTTTGGAGAAGATTTTCGTGCCGCGGCGAAGGCTATCTCTCGCCGCGGCGAGAAAATTCTGGGCTTACTTTTCAGTAGCCTCGCCGTGGCGAGAAATAGTCTTCTCTGCGGCGAGAGTTCTACAACGCTTACTCTAAGCGTTGTAGAAGCGTTTTAAAACCTAGAAATTTAAATTTTTTCAAAAGGCCCGCCCGAATTTCAGACTTAGTCAATTTTTCTTCTTCATTCTTCATTATTCTTCTTCTTCTTCGTCATTCTTCATTGTTCTTCACTCTTCTTCTCCACCCTCTCTCTCGCTTCTCTCTCTCTCTCTCCGCTGTCACTCTTCTTCTCCGCCCTCACCCTCTCTCCGCCTTCACTTTTCTTTGTCTCTCCGCCCTCACTTTTCTCTCTCTCCGCCCTCGCTCTATTCTTTTCTCCCTTACTCTCTCTCCGCCCTCACTATTCTTCTCCGTCCCCACAAAACCCAAACCTCAAACCAACAAAAGCCACAACCACAAACCCATAAACCCATAAACTCCTCCACCACGTCAAACTCACACAAGCCTAGGCATCTCCGGCGACAACTCCGACTCTCTCTTTCTTCCACACCTCCATGCTCCACATCTACACTCCGGGTTAGTTTTTGGTTGAGAATTATGTATAATTTAGGTTGAAAATAAGTGTTTGTTTGGAATTGAGAGTATGGATTGATATAATTTAGGTTGAAACATCATATTTGTTTGATACTATTGTTGGAATTGAGTTTGCATTTGATATTTAGTTGAAATTGTGGTTCTTAGATTTCACGTCATCCATTACTACTAGTTGTAGCGGTAACGGTAAAATAAAAACTAGAAGACGACCTCAAAATACACATCGCCGCGAGGAGAATTGGGGTAGAACCCAGATATTTCTCGCCGCGGCGATGTATATTTCTCGCCGCGGCGAGATACTTCTACAATGGATATCTTATCCGTTGTAGAATATCTTGCCGCGGCGAGAAATATACATCGCCGCGGCGAGATTTCTGGAATTTTTTAAAATTTATACAATGGAACTCTATCGTTGTAGAAGCTTCTACAACGGATGTGTAAGCGTTGTAGAAGCCAAGCTTCTACAACGGATATCTAAGCGTTGTAGAAGCTTCTACAACACAGGATTCTACAACGCTTAATAAGCGTTGTAGAATCATTCTACAACTGTTTTTAAGCGTTGTAGAATCCCAGTTTTGTAGTACTGCCTTTTCCAAGTTTAGCTTAATGTCAACTGACTCCTCTAAAGAGTTGACACTGAAAATCTCTCGGTTCAAATGAATTTATTTTCAACTCAAGAATTCAACGTAATTGTAATGAGTGGATCCATTTAATATTATCTATGTTTACCCTTCATGAATATCATTAGCTAGTCGGGATTTACAAAATTACCATTTTACCCTTCTAGCTGTTGTTTCCTCAACTCCTTTATCGCTTGTGAATAAGTTAGAAACAATGTATTGACGAGGAGCTAACAAGTCACATTGTTTCATCCAAAAGAGTCAATACTCAATTTGGACACTAGCCAGTTCATTTATTCACACTCCAAAGAACAAAGCATGAGGTGATATACATTGCATTTCAGCAATCTTGTACATGAATTCCATATCTATGAGAACTTCACAAAGTTACTCATGACAACTTCACAACTTAGTACTTCACCAATAGGTCCCGTTCAGAATCACATAGTGAGTCCGAACTCTGACTTTCTCAAATGAGAATACGTAAGTTGTGAAATGGCATGACTCATTTCAGAATTAAGGTAAGCACGATGCAATTCATACGTAGTGACTTCGAGACATAAGAGGTTAAATGGTTTGTTCTTATCTTGTCTCTGGAAGTGCACTGGTCAATTCAGTACATTCAGAAGATACCTAGAAGAACTATAGAGTCTCTAACTCTCAATACCCCACAACAAAACATCATAGATTCTCCTAATAATCGTACTAAAGTCAATAGTCCTTTGACCCTTAGATTGCGAATATATCGTTTTAAGCAAACTACGAAGAGTTTGTTCATGCATATATACATTTGCCTCTTCGTAAGTTGTTAAGTTTGTTTATGGACTAAAGACTATAGATTATCATAAAGCTTTAAACAGACAAGGAAGAATGAATGAAGGTTTCAACTTTTTATTAATGAATAAGCAATTACAACCAAGAGTCTTCGTGAGACTTTATTACATCAAATGTACAAAAGTATAGGCTACAACTCTACGTGTGGGCACCATTGACAACATCACTCGAGAAAAGAAGGAATTAGTATGTGGGCACTTTTAAACACGACGACTTAAGAACAAGTATAAGAGTCGAAGAGCTAAAACACTAGGTCAAATGTGGACCTAGGTGCCAAAACAAAAATGAAAAGAGTTAGAGAGAGAGAAGGAGATGGACAAATCCCTTGTTTCCTTTTTTCATTTGGGTGTGTAACACATTACTCATGCAACGTGGATTTGTTTCCTAATTTGTTCTCTCCCTCTTTGGCCGAATTCCCCTTTGCTTTTAGAAGCAAATTTGTTTCCTCTTTTTCTTTTGGCAAGTATCTTAATACATTAATGCACAAAATAATTCTCTCTTTCCTTTTGGTATGGACGGTTTCTTTAGGCCTTCTAGAACATGTTTCTAGATGTCTTATTTGTTCATGATAACATATGAAAAGCCCATTAAGAATTTTCACATAAAATCCATGAAATGAAATTAATCCTTAAGGCCCAAAAAATCTTATTATGGCCATGTGATATAGTTTCATTTGTCATCATATGACAATGTCAAAAAATTTATTGACATTCATTTCGTCCTATGTCCAAAAGGACAAAAATACCCTTCAGACATTTTTTCGTAAAACTTGTCTCGTTCTTGTTTTGACTTACCTTCTAGTTTAACTAATCCTACTCGATATGATTTGTGACAATGACCTCATGGATCCAAATGAACAAAGCTTGAGCTAACATACTTGGACTCAAAAGTTCACAAACCTTTTCCAAGTTTAGCTTAATGTCAACTGACTCCACTAAAGAGTTGACACTGAGAAGCTCTCGGTTCAAATGAATTTATTTTCTACTCAAGAATTCAACTTAATTGTGATGAGTGGATCCACTGAATATTATCTTTGTTTACCCTTCATGAATATCTTTATAAAATTACCATGTTACCCTTCTAGCTGTTATTTCCTCTGTTGGAATTGATCTAGGTTTTAAGAAAAAGTTTAACGCTTCGAGTAAGCGGTGGAATTTAAAAAATTTCTTTTAACCGAGTAAATCAATTTTACTAACCTAGACAAAGAGCAAGTACACGTAAATAAAAACTATTATGAGCATTAAAAATTTACTAACCTTTTTAGAAGCTTGAACGTTGATGATCCTTCGGAAGGTTGAAAACGTTCGTCTCCCTTCGCAGCACATCTCTCTTCTTTCCTCCGCAACACGAGCAACCACGACAGTTTCTATCACCAGAATCACTCGAGAGAAAAGGAATTAGTGAGTGGGCACTTTTTAAACACGACGAGTCAAGAACAAGTCTTAAAGTCGAAGAGCTAAAAATGCTAGGTCAAATGAGGACCTAGGTGACAAAACAAAAACGAAAAGAACAAGAGAGAGAAAGAGAGGAGGTCGGCCAAGAGGTTCTAGAGAGAGAAGCTCTCAATCTCTAAAACTTTGGAATGAATCAAATGAGAAGAATGAGAGCTCTATTTATAGGACAGGTTTTACCTTCAAAAGGTAGTTACCTCTTCTCTATTGAATATTACATATACATGAGCAAATCCATTGTTTCCTTTTCTTCATTTGGGCGTGTAATACATTACCTCATGGATTTGTTTCCTCATTTGTTTTCTCCCTCTTTGGCCGAATTCCCTTCTGCTTTTAGAAGCAAATTTGTTTCCTCTTTTTCTTTTGGAAAGTATCTTCATACATTAATGCACAAAATAAACTCTCTTTCACACTATGGGCTGCACGAAATTCAGCCTCTTTTTTCCTTGGGTTGGACGAAAATAAGGCTTCTAGAAGGACCTTCTAGATGTTTCTTCATTTGTTCATTACAACATAAAAAAAGCCCACTAAGAATTTTCAAGTAAAATTCTATGAAATGAAATTAATCCTCAAGGCCCAATTACACTAATATGGCCGAGTAATATTTATTTCATTTGTCATGATATGACAATGTCAAAAAATTATTGACATTCATTTCGTCCTATGTCCAAAAAGACAAAATTACCTTTTTGACAATTTTCGTAAAACTTGTCTCGTTCTTGTTATGACTTAGCTTCTGGTTTAACTGTTCCTACTCGATATGATTTGTGACAGTGACCTCATGGATCCAAATGAACAAAGCTTGAGCTAAATACTTGGACTCAAAAGTTCACAAACCTTTTCCAAGTTTAGCTTAATGCCAACTGACTCCACTAAAGAGTTTACACTGAAAATCTCTCGATTCAAATGAATTTATTTTCTACTCAAGAATTCAACCTAATTGTAATGAGTGGATCCACTGAATATTATCTATGTTTACCCTTCATGAATATCATTAGCTAGTCGGGATTTACAAAATTACTATTTTACCCTTCTAGCTGTTATTTCCTTTACTCTTGTGTCGCTTGTGAATATGTTAGAAACAATGTATTGATGAGGAGCTAACAAGTCACATTGTTTCATCCAGAAGAGTCAGGACTCAATTTGGACACTGGACAGTTCATTTATTCACACTCCAAGGAAAAAAGCATGAGGTGATATACATTGCATTTCAGCAATCTTGTACATGAATTCCATATCTATGAGAACTTCACAAAGTTACTCACAACATCTTCACAACTTAGTACTTCACCAATAGGTCCTGTTCAGAATCACATAGTGAGTCCGAACTCTGACTTTCTCAAATGAGAATACATAAGTTGCGAAATGGCATGTCTCATTTCAGGATTATGATGCAATTCATACGTAGTGACTTCGAGAGATAAGAGGTGAAATGGTTTGTTCTTATCTTGTCTCTAGAAGTGCACTATAGAGTCTCCAACTCTCAATGCCCCATAACCAGACATCATAGATTCTCCTAACAATCGTACTGAGGTCAATAGTCCTTTGACCCTTTGACTCTTCGTAAGTTGTTAAGTTCGTTTATGGACTAAAGACCAAGGTTTTATCATAAAGCTTCAAACAGACAAGGTAAAATGAATGAACGTTTCAACTTTTATTAATGAATAAGCAATTACAATCAAGAGTCTTCGTGAGACTATAATACATCAAATGTACACAAATAGACACTACTACTCTTCTTGTGGGCACCATTGACAACAAACTCCCACTTGACTCAAAGAAGATGTGAGTAGTCCTTCATGCCTAATCCCTCTCGATGTTGGTCGAAGACCTTGTTCGCTAGGGCCTTGGTAAATGGATCTGCCAGGTTGTCCACCGTTGAGATCTTCTTCACTTCCACGTCTCTGCGCTACTCAATCTTTCGAATCAAATGGTATTTCCTCTTAATATATTTAGAGCACTTATGGCTTCCAGATACCTTTGAGTTAGCGACAGCCCCACTATTATCAGAGTAAAGGGTCATGGGCTCGTCGACGTTTAGAACACCTTCCAAATACTTAAGGAATTTTCTAAGCCATACAGCCTCTTTGGATGCTTCCAAAGGACTATTGACCTCAATACGATTGTTAGGAGAATCTATGATGTCTGGTTATGGGGCATTGAGAGTTGGAGACTCTATAGTTCTTCTAGGTATCTTCCAAAGGTACTGAATTGACCAGTGCACTTCTAGAGACAAAATAAGCATAAACCATTTAACCTCTTATGTCTCGAAGTCACTACGTATGAATTGCATCGTGCTTACCTTAATCCTGAAATGAGACATGCCATTTCACAGCTTACGTATTCTCATTTAAGAAAGTCAGAGTTCGGACTCACTATGTGATTCTGAACAGGGCCTATTGGTGAAGTACTAAGTTGTGAAGATGACATGAGTAACTTTGTGAAGTTCTCATAGATATGGAATTCATGTAAAAGATTGCTGAAATGCAATATATATCACCTCATGCTTTGTTCTTTGGAATGTGAATAAATGAACTGGCCAGTGTCCAAATTGAGTCTTGACTCTTTTGGATGAAACAATGTGACTTGTTAGCTCCTCGTCAATACATTTTTTCTAATTTATTCACAAGCGGTAAAGGAGTTGAGGAAATAACAGCTAGAAGGGTAAAATGTTAATTTTGTAAATCCCGACTAGCTGATGATATTCATGAAGGCTAAACATAGATAATATTCAGAGGATCCGCTCATCATAATTTGGTTGAATTCTTGAGTAGAAAATATATTCATTTGAACTGAGAGATTTTCAGTGTCATTTCTTTAGTGGAGTTAGTTGACATTTAGCTAAACTTGGACAACATTTGTGAATTTTTGAGTCCAATTGTTTAGCTCAAGCTTTTTTCATTTGGATCCATGAGGTCATTGTCACAAATCACATCGAGTAGGAATAGTTAAACTAGAAACTAAGTCAAAACAAAAATGAGACAAGTTTTACGAAAATTGTCAAAATTGTATTTTTGTCTTTTTGGACATAGGATGAAATGAATGTCAATAAATTTTTTTGACAAGGTCATTTGATAAAGCATCTCCTATAAATAGGAGCGTCATTCTTCACATTTCATTCATCCCAAGATTTAGAGATTTGAGAGCTTCTCTCTCTAGCTTGGCCGCCCCTCTCTCCTTCTCTCTCTAAGTTCTTTTCGTTTTTGTTTTGACACCTAGGTCCTCACTTGACCTTACAAATTTAGCTCTTCGACTATAAGACTTGTTCTTGAGTCGTAGTGCTTAAAAGTACCCACACACTAATTCCTAATGTTCTCGAGTGATTATAGTGATAGAAACTTTCGTGGTTGCGAGGGAGACGAACGTTTTCAACCTTCCGAAGGCTCATCAAAGTTCAATCTTCGAAAAAGTTTAGTAAATTATTTATGCTCATAATAGTTTTTATTTACATGTGCTTGCTCTTTGTCTAGGTTAGTAAAATCGTTTTACTTGTCAATAGAATTTTTTTTTAAAATTCCGCCGCTTACCGAAGCGTTAACCTTTTTCTTAAACCCTAGATCCATTCCAACAAATGGTATCAGAGCTATGGTCAAAGATATGCATGTACATGTAATTATAATTATGAGCTTGAAAATCGTTTTCGAAAGTTTACTAATTTTGTGACAAGTTAGAATTATTTTCTTAGATTTTTTAATTTATTGCTCTTGCCTTTAAATTAAAAATCATGTTGTTTTTCTATGAGTTTGGGATGTTATTAAAACACATTAGAATCAGTTGTAAAAGATTTTAATTTTTTATATTGAAAAACGTGTTTTTAAGTTTGAGAAAATTTCGAGTAAATTTTGTGACTAGTTTTCTTGTCTTACTAGTTTCTTTTATTTACTTGAATCATTTTATGCTTGTTGTTATTTCTTTTATACCATGTTATTACCTTGCTAATAAAACACAAATAAAAGCTTTAACAACTTCCTAAAACGTTCCGTTACACTTGATTCTTTTTCGCACCTAAAAAGACTGAACTTTAATTATTTCTTTTTCTTCGAGCTGGAGTAAAACCTGCAGTAAAAGTGGCGTAACTCTCTGCTCAGAAAGGGAAATTTAATGATTCTTAGATCAATTTAAAGCACTGTCTGTCCTCTTTGCAATGCCATCGGTTTCAGGTCAAAAGGACATCAGAGCCGCCAGTTATGGCGATTTTACTCCGAGGTGCGCGGCTGTTCCGAAAGTCCAATTTTTTAGAAATCCGGATTTTCAGCCCCACTACCATGAGTTATAGAACTCTAATGAGAAAGTATTCTTGAGAAAAAAAAAATTTTATAAGATTATAAACATAATGTGAAAGATTAAAATAGTTTGATTTTTGAAAAACCGTTTTCATTTTCAATCTTGAAAATATTTTGTCATCCAAATCAAATAAGTTTTCAAAATGTTTTCAAAACTATATCTATATCACATATGTTCAAAATCTATATGCTCTTGAAAATTTAAGTGGGAGGTCTCTTCGTAGACAAGCCGAAAATAAAAAGATGTGTAATCTCAAACTTCCAAGTGTTCGTGTGAGTTGAAGTTCACACTTCCCTCATGCAGGAAAAGTTACGAGTATGTCCCTTGTGCCTTTATGCACTAACACCGCTCTGAACATGAACTTCTAGGATTCTTTTCTAGTTGTCCGCTCTATCGCTCTATAACTAGGAAAACCGTTTCCGAACTTATAAGAGTCGATGTACAAACTCTAAAAACTAAGTGGGAGGGTTATAGTTGTTGTTTGTAACCCACGATCTCCAACACTAATGAGAAAAACAATTAACGTGAGACTAAGAGCCGCACTTGTGGCCCTCTCTTAAATGGGAGTACTCTAAGGCGTTTTTGCTTCGATCATTGCTCAATGAGTTACGTCCGAGAGTGAAACGATGATGACAATATTGTCAATGGTGCCCACAAGAAGAGTTGTAGTGTGTATTTATGTACATTTGATGTCATATAGTCTTACGAAGACTCTTGCTTGTAATTGCTTATTCATTAATAAAAAGTTGAAACGTTCATTCATTCTCCCGTGTCTGTTTGAAGCTTTATGATAAAACATTAGTCTTTAGTCCATAAACAAACTAAAGAACTTACGAAGAGACAAATGTAGATTTGCATGAACAAACTCTTCGTAGTTTGCTTAAAACGATATATTCCCAATCTAAGGGTCAAAGGACTATTGACCTCAGTATGATTGTTAGAAGAATCTATGATGTCTGGTTATGAGGCATTGAGAGTTGGAGACTCTATAGTTCTTCTAGGTATCTTCCGAAGGTACTGAATTGACCAGTGCACTTCTAGAGACAAGATAAGAACAAACCATTTAACCTCATATGTCTCGAAGTCACTACGTATGAATTGCATCGTGCTTACCTTAATCCAGAAATGAGACATGTCATTTCACACCTTAGTATTCTCATTTGAGAAAGTCAGAGTTCGGACTCACTATGTCATTCCGTACAATGCCTATTGGTGAAGTACTAAGTTGTGAGAATGTCATGAGTAACTTTGTGAAGATCTCATAGATATGAAATTCATGTACAAGATTGCTGAAATGCAATGTATATCACCTCATGCTTTATTCCTTGGAGTGTGAATAAATAAACTGGCCAGTGTCCAAATTGAGTCTTGACTCTTTTGGATGAAACAATATGACTTGTTAGCTCCTCGTCAATACATTGTTTCTAACTTATTCACAAGCGACAAAGGAGTTGAGGAAATAACAGCTAGAAGGGTAAAATGGTAATTTTGTAAATCCCGACTAGCTGATGATATTCATGAAGGGTAAACACTGATAATATTCTGTGGATCCACTCATTACAATTAGGTTGAATTCTTGAGTAGAAAATTAATTCATTTGAACCCAGAGATTTTCAGTGTCAACTCTTTAGTGGAGTCAGTTGACATTAAGCTAAACTTGGAAAAGGTTTGTGAACTTTTGAGTCCAAGTATTTAGCTCAAGTTTTGTTTATTTGGATCCATGAGGTCACTGTCACGAATCACATCGAGTAGGAATAGTTAAACTGGAAGCTAAGTCAAAACAAGAACGAAAATTGTCTAAAGGGTATTTTTGTCTTTTTAGACATACGACGAAATGAATGTCAATAAATTTTTTTTTGACATTGTCATATGATGACAAATGAAGTTAAAACCTCACGGCCAAGTTAAAGAATTTGGGCCTTGAAGATTAATTTGATTTCATGGAATTTTATGTGAAAATTCTTAATGGGCTTTTGTTATTTTGGCATTAACAAATAAAGAAACATCTAGAAGCATGTTCTAGACTCAAAATTTCGTGCATACCATAGAGAGAAAGAGGAAATTATTTTGTGCATTGATGTATGAAGATACTTGCCAAAAGAAAAAGAGGAAACAAATTTCCTCCATGAGGAAAGGGAATTTCGGCCACCAAGCAAGAGAGAACAAAAAAGGAAACAAATCCAAGCCTTCTAGAAGGTGTTTTGGCCGTGTGACTCTAAGGGAAAAAAGGAAATAATTTGCTCATGAATATGTGATATTCTATAGAAGAGGAAACTACCTTTTTGAAGGTAATCCCTCCCCTATAAATAGATGCCTCATTCTCATTGTTTATTCATTCCACATAAGTTAGAGATTGAGAGACTCTCTCTCTAGACCTTGTGGCCGCCCCTCTCTCTCTCTCTCTCTCTAGTCAATTTCGTTTTATTGTTTTGGCACCTAGGTCCTCATTTGACCTAGTGTTTAGCTCTGCGACTTCAAGACTCGTTCTTAAGTCGTAGTGTTTAAAAGTGCCCACTCACTAATTCCTTTTCTCTCGAGTGATTTAGTGATAGAAACTTTCGTGGTTGCTCGAGTTGCCGAGGAAGGAAGAGAGACGTGCTGCGAGGGGAGACGAACGTTGCAACCTTTTTCCAAAAGCTTCTCAACGTTCAAGCGTCTAAAAATGTTAGTAAACTTCTATGCTCATATTAGTTTTTATTTACATGTGCTTGCTCTTTGCCTAGGTTAGTAAAAACTGTTTTACTTGAAAAAGAAAATTTTTAAAATTCCACCGCTTATCGAAGCGTTAAAATTTTTCTTGAACCCTAGATCAATTCCATCAAATGGTATCAGAGCTATGGTCAAAGATATGCATGTATATGTATTTAAAATTATGAGCTTGAAAATCGTTTTCGAAAGTTTACTAATTTTGTGACAAGTTAGAATTGTTTTCTTAGATTTTTTTTAATTTATTGCACTTGCCTTTAAATTAAAAATCATATTGATTTTCTATGAGTTTGGGATGTTAGTAAAACACATTAGAATCAGTTCTAAAAGTTTTTAATTTTTATATTGAAAAACGTGTTTTAATGGTTTGAGAAATTTCGAGTAAATTTCGTTTTATGCATGTTGTTATTTCTTTTATATCATGTTATTACCTTGCTAATAAAACACAAATAAAAGCTTTAACAACCTCCTAAAATGTTCTGTTACACTCGATTCTTTTTCGCACCTTAAAAAGGACCAAGCTTTAATTATTTCTTTTTCTTCGAGCTAGAGTAAAACCCGCAGTAAAAGTGGCATAACTCTCTGGTCAGAAATCTAAATTTAATGATTCTTGAATCAAATTAAAGCTCAGTCTGTTCTCTGTCCAATGCCACCGGTTTCAGATCAAAAGAACATCGGAGCCGCCAGTTAATGCGATTTTACTCCGAGGTGCGCGGCTGTTCCGAAAGTCCAGTTTTTTAGAATTCCGGATTTTTCAGCCCCACTACCATGAATTATAGAACTCTAATGAGAAAAATTTCTTGAGCAAAAATATTTTACATAAGATTATAAACATGATGTGTAAGATTAAAATGTTTTGATTTTTGAAAGTTTAATTGAAATTGAATTTTACAAAACTAGTTTGAATCTTGAAAAACCGTTTTCGTTTTCAAATTTGAAAAATATTTTGTCATCCAACTCAAATAAGTTTTCAAAATTTTTTCAAAACTATATCTATATCACATATGTTCAAAATCTATATGGTCTTATAAATTTGAGTGGGAGGTCTCCTTGTAGACAAGCCGAAAAATAAAAAGATGTGTAATCTCAAACTTTCAAGTGTTCGAGTGAGTTGAAGTTCACACTTCCCTCATGCACTTTCCCGAAATAGAAAATAGGAAAAGATCCGAGTATGTCCCTTGTGCCTTTATGCACTAACACTGCTCTGAACATGAAGATCTAGGATTCTCTTCTAGTTGTCCGCTCTGTCGCTCTCTAACTAGGAAATCCATTTCCGAACTTATAAGAGTCGATGAACCAACTCCAAAAACTAAGTGGGAGGGTTATATTTGTTGTTTGTAACCCACGATCCCCAACACTAATGAAAGAAGCAATTAACGTGGGACAAAGAGCCGCTCTTGCGACCCTCTCTTAAATGGGAGTACTCCAAGGCGTTTTTGCTTCGATCATTGCTCAATGAGCTACGTCCGAGAGTGAGACGATGATGACAAGGCCTCCCCTTGGGGGATTATTTTTCAAAGTTGACCTTTTGGACTAAGTGGTTGGTTGCACACTTAGGCTCAATCCCTAGTAATCCTCCCTTGAGGATCTGCGAAAGGATGTGAGTGATCAAACCAATATAAAAGGTTGCTAGTCAAAATTGATGTATTGACATCTTGGCTAAGCATTAATGATGTGTCATTTACTTATAAATGGAGATTTTTTGCGGCCTTCTCTTGAGGGAGTAAATTATCGTTTGGTTTATAACACCTTTGGATTTTACAAAGTCTTAAATAAAACTTAAATCATAAACCTAAGACTAATCATAAACTTGTTTCAACTTAAATAAGCAACATGTCTCTCAACACTCTCTCGATCATCTTTTCCTCGAACAAACTCGAAAACAAAGACTATGTAGATTCGAAACATAACCTCGACATAATAGTTACCGTTAACAAGCACAAATAGGTACTCACCACCCCATGTCCTCCTCTGACCAATGATGATTCAACTCAAGAGGACAAAGACACCTTGGTGGCCCGGCTCTGCTCCGATGAGATTCTGAGGTGCTATATCTTAGCATCAATGAACAATGTGTTGCAACAACAACATCGTGACATCGAGACTGCCGCCGACATGCTCAACAATCTCCATGAGATGTTTGGAGGGCAAAGGCGTCAAACAAGGCAACAAGCAGTCCGACAATTTATGAACTGTCGCATGAAGGCTAGGACTCCTATTGGAGACTTTATGATACTGATCGTTAGTTATCTGAGTAAAATGGAAATCCTAGGATCTGAGATTGATGGGAAGAATGTCATAGATATGATCTTAGAAACTCTCCCCGCATCTCTTGATACCTCCAAGATGAACTACTCCATAAACAAGCTAGAGTACACTGTTACCAAGCTTATGATGGAACTTCAAACTGCTGTAGGTCTCACTAGGAGAAAGAGGAATAAAGGAGAGACACATGCTACTGTGCAAAAAGCCTCCGCCTCTGGAACTAAGAAGAGACCTCACAAGGCCGATAAAAAGAAATGTCCTGCCAATCTCAAAGCAAAGGAACATAGTATTGTACTAGTTACCAAAGCATGCTTAGTAGCTGATAATGTATCAACGTGGATTCTTGACTCCGCTGCTACTAACCATATTTGTTGTTCCTTGAATGGTTTCAAGAAAACCAAAAGCTTAGAGGGAGGCGAGTTCTGTTTCAAATGGGGTGATGGGAGCCTGGTGTCTACAAAGGTTGTGGGATCCGTGACGCTGTCTTTTGAAGACCGCACTTTAAACTTGAATAATGTTTATTTTGTTCCTACCTTTGGGAAGAACTTAATATCCGTTGCTCGTCTTCGTGAGCAAGATTATTGTTTAAAGTTCATAAAGAATGGAATTCGTATTTCGTTTTCTGATCATTCTTTTGTCACTGATGCATGTATGAAGAATGCTCTTTTCTACATCTATCCCACTCAACCTTCTCTTTTAGACACCAAAATAAATAATGATCTAATTAGAGAGCCAAAGAGGATCAAACTTTCTGAATCCTCCGATCTAACAAAATCAACACACCTATGGCACTTAAGACTTGGTCATATCAGTCTAGATAGGATTAAGAGACTTGTGAGGGATGGTCCACTCCAAGCCTCTGCCATAGGTTCACTACCTACTTGTGAATCCTGCATAGAAGGAAAAATGACTAAGCGACCTTTCTCCGATAAGGGTCGAAGAGCCACTGAGTTGCTGGAACTAGTACATTCTGATGTATGTGGTCCGCTCAGCCAACAGGCACGTGGAGGATACGAATACTTCATTACCTTCACCGATGATTACTCGCGATATGGTTTTGTCTATTTGCTCAAACACAAATCCGAGACCTTTAACGTATTTAAGGTCTTTAGGGCTTTAGTGGAAAAGCAAACTGGCAAAGTGATCAAAACCCTTCGATCTGATCGAGGTGGTGTATATATGTCTGGAGAGTTCGATGACTTTCTTAAAGAAGAAGGTATCACTTCTCAGCTTACCACACCTGGCACACCTCAGCAAAACGGAGTGTCAGAGAGAAGAAACCGAACTCTTATGGAGATGGTTAGATCAATGATGAGTTACTCATCACTCCCTATTTCCTTTTGGGGATATGCCCTTGAAACAGCCGCTTATATTCTGAACCAAGTTCCGTCCAAAACGGTTCCTGGTACTCCTTATGAACGATGGACTGGCCGTAAAGTAAATCTGGGCCACATCCGAATTTGGGGTTGCCCTGCACACGTGCTAAGGCAAAAGACTAGCAAGTTGGCTAGTAGGTCAGAATTATGCTTGTTTGTGGGATATCTAAAGGAAACCAAGGGTTTTATCTTCTATAGTCCCGAGGACGATAAGACTTTCGTTAGCACGAATGCTCGTTTCCTTGAGGATGACTTTATGAAGGATGCAAAACCTAGAAGCAAAATTGTGCTTGAAGAAAAGTTGGGTGAGGAAGCTTCTACCTTATCTGTGAGAACTATTTTTACCCCAACTAAAACACAACCTAACTCATCAGAATCTCGTCAAGTAGTACTTCGACGTAGTGGGAGGGCTACTCAAAAGCCTGACAGGTACATGTCATATGGCGACTCTCTCGTAGCCGTCTCTGACATGGATGATCCTGTTTCCTATAGCCAAGCGATGACTTGTTCTGAATCAAACCTTTGTCTTGACGCCATGAAAGTTGAGATGCACTCGATGTATGTCAACAAAGTCTGGAAACTTGTAGACCTTCCCGAAGGGATTAAACCCGTAGGGTGTAAGTGGATATACAAGAAGAAAAGGGGTCCAGATGGGAACGTCGAGACGTTCAAAGCATGACTTGTGGCAAAGGGTTATACCCAACAAGAAGGGATTGACTATGAAGAAACCTTCTCGCCAGTCGCAATGCTTAAATCCATCCGCATACTCCTATCCATAGCTGCAGCTCTCGACTATGAGATCTGGCAAATGGATGTCAAGACAGCCTTCCTGAATTGAATGGCAATCTTGACGAGCACATTTACATGGCTCAACCAGACGGTTACGTGGATAAAGGTCAAGAGACCAAGGTTTGTGAGTTGCTTAAATCCATTTATGGACTAAAGCAGGCATCTAGGTCATGGAATATTAGATTCGATGAAACTGTGAAGAGCTTCGGCTTTGAACAGTCAATAGATGAGCCTTGTGTTTACAAGTTAATACACGAAGGCAAAGTTTTGTTTCTGGTACTATATGTCGATGATATACTACTCATTGGTAATAACGTGGGTAAGTTATCTGAGGTTAAGGTCTGGCTCGCAAAGCAATTCGATATGAACGATCTAGGAGAAGCCGCGTACATTCTGGGAATCCAAATCTTTCGAGATAGGAAAATCCGGACCCTGTCGCTCTCTCACGCATCTTATATTGATAAGGTGATGGATCGCTTCTCGATGCAAGACTCCAAGAAGGGCCAAACACCCTTTAGGCATGGAGTCTCACTCTCTAAGGACCAGTCTCCCAAGACTACACAAGAGATTGAAGACATGAGGAAAATTCCTTACGCCTCTGCCGTAGGAAGCCTCATGTATGTTGTGCTTTCCACTAGACCTGACATCTGTTTCGCTGTTGGCGTAGTTAACCGTTTCCAATCCAACCCTGGACCCGAGCACTGGATTGCCGTTAAGCATGTTCTTAAGTATCTTCGAAGAACTTGGAACTTGATGCTTACATACTCAGGTACTGACCTGACTATGACGGGATATACCGACTCCGATTTTCAAGCGGATAAGGATTCAAGAAATCCACTTCCGGATCTGTGTTCATCCTTAATAGTGGAGCTGTTGTGTGGAGGAGTATTAAGCAATCTTGCATTACTGACTCCACAATGGTAGCAGAATATGTGGCTGCTTGTGAAGCATCCAAACAGGCTGTATTTGGAAGTTGTTCTAAACGTCGACGAGCCCATGACCCTTTATTGTGATAATAGTGGGGCTGTTGCTAACTCAAAGGAAGCTCAAAGCCATAAGCGCTCTAAATATATTGAGAGGAAATACCATTTGATACCGGAAATTCAAAAGCGATTCAAGGCCAGCCGGGCTTTGCCGGCCGGAAGCCCAACGGGCCCCGGCCGACCAGGCCCGAGCGCCCTGACGCACCCACGGCCCGGCACGGCCGGCGCGTGCGCACCTGCGCCCCCGGCCCTGAGGCCCCCGGCCCAACAGGCCTCAGCGCGCCCTAGCGCGCCTGGCTCGCGCGCACCCTGCGCCCCGGCCTCCCGGCCCGCACACACCTCGCCCGAGTGTCTTTGCCACCTTGGCCACCTCGGCCGAGCGTCCTTGCCACTTCGGCCACCTCGGCGGAGCGTCTTTACCACTTCAGCCACCTCGAGCGAGTGTTTTTGCCAGCTCGGCCACCTCGCCCGAGTGTTTTTGCCACCTTGGCAGAGTGTTTTTGCCAGCTCGGCCACCTCGGCCGAGCGTCTTTGCCAGCTCGGCCACCTCGGCCGAGCGTCTTTGCCACCTCGGCCGAGCGTCTTTGTCACCTCGGCCACCTCGGCCGAGCGTCCTTGCCACCTCGGCCACGTCGGCCGAGCATCTTCGCCACCTCGGCCATCTCGGCCGAGCGTCCTTGCACCTCGGCCACCTCGGTCGAGCACTCGTGCCGCCTCGGCCAGGCACGCCCGCTGCCGGGCACGCCGCGCCTAACCAAATCCCGCGCCCATCCAGGTGACATGTCCCGCGCGCCCTGCGCCCTCTTGGGCGTGAGGCCTCGCGCGCCCCGCTCCCGGCCACCCGGTGGGCCTCAAGGGGCCGGTCCAAAGCCTCTCTCCACAACTATAAATACCCCCCCCCCCATTTGGGGTGGAAAAGGAACCCCGGTTTTTTGACAAAACCTACATCCTGGTTGACGCCAACAAGACTTCTCTTCTCTCGAGAACTCTCTTTCGCCCTCTTGTGATATTTCCAAGAGCGTGCACTCCTCCTCCCTCGGCTCAGAAACATAAGGACCCCCCTCCACGAGAGGGAGCGCGCTCCTCTTCTGCGACCCGAGCTTCTGCGGTACACACCGCCCCTCCAGCTTCTTGGCTCTTGAGCTAGAACTCCGAGCTACGAGCACGCGACCCCTCTAAAGCCTTCATTAGAAGCTACGAGCCGGGTCCTACTCTAAAGCCTCGGATTCCCAAAGCCACTGAGCCCAAGATAGCCCCCAACACACAAATTGAACTACGTTCTGACCTGATCCCGACTAAAGGGTACGTAGGCAGCCAACCTTTGGCACGGTCACACCCCCCAAAACACACCTCAGGGTTTGGAGGGTGCAGCTCGGTCTACGAGCTCCCATTTTTGGCCCGGGCGCGATCACTTGGTCCGGCCTTGGATCGAACCGCCCGAGGTATTTAATCGTTGTTCATTTTTGTGCGACAACATTTTGGCGCTAGAAGGAGGGGACTTCCCGACTTACACAGCTCGAAATCCCTTCTACAGCTCGACCCCTTTCTTCTCGACTCGAGAAAGACATGAGTGGTCAACCACCCGTTCGTTCTGAGGGCGTGAATAACCCCGAAAACGCAACCGCGGTGAAGAAATACTTCATGCACTCCCGAGCGCAAGGCGACGAGGAGTCTCTTAACGACGAGAGCCACACTCCCTCGCCCCCTCCTCTTCAGGACAGTCGGGACGACCGCATGCTCGAAATGGAGGAGAAAATCCGCCAACTGAAGATAGCCAATGCAATGTACCACCGCGAACTGGCGGGGAAGGCACCTGCACACGGCACCCCCCACGGGGAATCCGAGGACCTCATGGACGAGGGACATGATTATGACCCCGACTATGAAGGCTTGGAAGTTTCGGTGGACGTCGAGACTTCTCTCACCAAAGACGGGGAGCTCCCTGTTGAGATCGAAGCCGGTCCATCGAAAACAAAAGCAATACCGGTCTCCTCTCAAGAAGAGACCTCCCGACGTTCAGCCCATGACCGACTCGGTCAAAGAGGCAATGTCAGGGAAGGTACAATGACTCGGTGAGTAAGGCGTGTGGCTCGAAGCTCACGCCCCCATGCCGCCGGGCCGGATCTTAGAGATCGACTTACCGCCCAACGGAATGACCGTGGCGAAGACCTCCGAGAGAGGCTGAGCGCTCGTAAGGGTCACAACCCTACGGCCCCAATCAATGGGGACCCTCGCACGGCTCAAGGGTCAAACGAAAGGCGACAGGTGACTCCTCCTGAACAAGGAGTGACCCCCAACACTGGCCTCGACGTCGTCACCATGATTCACAATCTTCGTAATGAGGTGCGTGACCTGCATGAAGGCGGCTTGGCCGATGATACACACGGGGTCGTGGAAGAACATTCCTCTCCCTTCACCGCCCAAATCCTTGCTGAGGTGTGCACGGGAAACTTCAAGCTCCCGAATCTCCCTCCATACAATGGGAAATCTGATCCCACGTATCACATCCAACATTACGAAACTTGGATGACGATGCAGGGCCTCTCACCTGGGGCTCTATGCCAAGCTTTTAGTCTTACCCTCACCGGACCTGGTTTCGAGTGGTTTAAGAATTTAAGACCAGGAAGTGTCCAATCATTGAAAGACCTGAAGGACATGTTCCTAGCACGATTTGCTACATCCATGGTCCAAAAGAAGACCAAGATGTACTTATGGTCGATCAGGCAAGAGAATAACGAGTCCTTGAGACAGTATCTCACCCGATTCACCGCAAAATCAAATAAGGTTGACCGCTTTGACGACGGTGACGCAATTACAGCCATCATCGAGGGCTTGCGCACCGGAGAATTCTTAAAATCCGTCTTCGGCAGAGTCCCTTCTACGATGGCCGAGTTAATGAACCGACCCAAAACCTTTATGGGGGTAGAAGATTACCTCGACGGACGCAGGAGCAGCAGCCAAAGCTCCCGCCGTCGGGATGAGTCCGGCAACGAGCCTGGCAACCCCCGTAAGAGGATAAACAAAGGAGGAAAAGCTACCGATAGCCGACCCCCTATGTCTCAAAAGCCACATCTTGCGAGCAATTTTAGAGACTACTCGGGTTACACTCCTTTGAACGCCCCGATAGAGCAAATCTACGTTGTGGGGCGTGACAAGTTTGTCGCTCCGGCTCCAATAAGGGGCAATCTCGCATCTCGCGACCGGTCCCGCTATTACGAGTTCCACCGGGATTACGGTCACATGACCGCTCAATGCTTCCATCTTAGGAAACAAATTGAGACATTAATCCAGAAGGGAGAGCTCAAAGAGTTCGTCCTTCACTTGGTAGGAGCGGTAGCCCCCGCCGACAACAGACCACAGCCTGAGAAAGGTGGAGGGACCAATGCAAACACCGACTGCGCAACGGTCACAGCTACGGCTGATGCGCAACTCCACGTCGTCACCACCATACTAGGTGGCTTGCAAGACGGGGACTCAGCCCGGCAAAGGAAAAAGCTCCTTAGAGATGCCTCTCAAGAAGGCCTTGCCGGGCAAGTTAACCTCACCTACGAGGAACCTCCGTCCGTACCTTACGAGACGATACAATTCACCAATGAAGAGGCCAAGCGAGTTGTGCACCCGCACCATGACGCTATAGTCCTTAAGGCCCAGGTGGCCAACTGTTGGAATCGATCTAGGGTTTGAGAAAATAATTAACGCTTCGGTAAGCGGCGGAATTTTAAAAATTTTCTTTTACAAGTAAAACAGTTTTTACTAACCTAGACAAGTGCAAGTACATGTAATCAAAAACCAATATGAGCTAGGAGTTTACTAACCTTTCTTGAAGCTTGAACTTTGAAGAAGCTTTTGGAAAGTTTGCAACGCTCGTCTCCCCTCGCAGCACGTCTCTCTTTCTTTCCTCGGCACCTCGAGCAACCACGAAAGTTTCTATCACTAAATCACTCGAAATAAAGGAATTAGTGAGTGGGCACTTTTAAACACTACGACTTAAGAACAAGTCTTGAAGTCGCAGAGCTAAACACTAGGTCAAATGAGGACCTAGTGCCAAAACAAAATCGAAAATAACTAGAGAGAGAGAGAGAGAGAGAGAGGATTTCGGCCAAGTTCTAGAGAGAGAGTCTCTCAATCTCTTAAACTTGGGATGAATGAAATGTGAGGAATGAGGCTCCTATTTATAGGAGGAGGATTACCTTCAAAAGGTAGTTTCCTCTTTTCCTATTGCCTTGCACGTCCAACATGCCTCATGAAGGCTTAGGATTTGTTTCCTCATTTGATTTCCTCTTAGTTAGCCGAAAATGCACTTTCCTTCTTAAGGAAATTTGTTTCCTCTTTTTCTTTTGGCAAGTATCTTCATACATCAATGCACAAAATAAACTCTCTTTCCCACTATGGCATGAACGAAATTCAGCCTTATTTTCCTTGGGTTGGACGAAATTTGAGCTTCTAGAAGGAGCTTCTAGATGTTTCTTCATTTGTTCATGACAACATAAGAAAAGCCCATTAAGAATTTTCAAGTAAAATTCTATGAAATGAAATTAATCCTCAAGGCCCAATAAACTTTTAATTGGCCGAGTGTTTTAAGTTTCATTTGTCATCAAATGACCTTGTCAAAAAAAATTTATTGTCATTCATTTCGACCTATGTCCAAAAGGACAAAAATACCCTTTTGACAATTTTCGAAAAAACGCGTCTCGTTTTTGTTTTGGCTTAGCTTCTAGTTTAACTATTCCTACTCGATGTGATTCGTGACAGTGACCTCATGGATCCAAATGAACAAAGCTTGAGCTAAATACTTGGACTCAAAAGTTCACAAACCTTTTCCAAGTTTAGCTTAATGTCAACTGACTCCACTAAAGAGTTGACACTGAAAATCTCTCGGTTCAAATGAATTTATTTTCTACTCAAGAATTCAACTTAATTTATTATCTATGCTACCCTTCATGAATGTCATCAGCTAGTTGGGATTTACTAAATTACCATTTTACCCTTCTAGTTGTTATTTCCTCAACTCCTTTGTCGATTGTGAATAAGTTAGAAACAATGTATTGACGAGGAGCTAACAAGTCACATTGTTTCATCCAAAAGAGTCAGGACTCAATTTGGACACTGGCCAGTTCATTTATTCACACTCCAAGGAACAAAGCATGAGGTGACATACATTGCATTTCAGCAATCTTGTACATGAATTCCATATCTATGAGAACTTCACAAAGTTACTCATGACAGACTCACAACTTATTACTTCACCAATAGGCCTTGTTCGGAATCACATAGTGAGTCCGAACTTTGACTTTCTCAAATGAGAATACTAAGGTGTGAAATGGCATGTCTCATTTCAGGATTAAGGTAAGCATGATGCAATTCATACATAGTGACTTCGAGACATAAGAGGTTAAATGGTTTGTTCTTATATTGTCTCTAGAAGTGCACTAGTCAATTCAGTACCTTCGGAAGATACCTAGAAGAACTATAGAGTCCCCAACTCTCAATGCCTCATAACCAGACATCATAGATTCTTCTAACAATCATACTGAGGTCAATAGTCCTTTGACCCTAAGATTGCGAATATATCGTTTTAAGCAAACTGCGAAGAGTTTGTTCATGCAAATCTACATTTGTCTCTTCGTAATTTGTTAAATTTGTTTATGGACTAAAAGACTAAGGTTTTATCATAAAGCTTCAAACAAAAAAAGAATGAATGAACGTTTCAACTTTATTAATGAATAGATAGGCAATTACAAGCAAGAGTCTTCATGAGACTTTATTACATCAAACGTACAAAATAAAGACTACAACTCTTCTTGTGGGCACCATTGACAACAAACTCCCACTTGACTCAAAGAAGGTGTGTGTAGTCCTTCATGCCTAATCCCTCACGATGTTGGTTGAAGACCTTGTTCGCTAGGGCCATGGTGAATGGATCTGCGAGGTTGTCCACCGTTGAGATCTTCTTCACTTCCACGTCTCCACGCTGCACGATCTCTCGAATCAAATGGTATTTCCTCTCGATATGCTTAGAGCGCTTATGGCTTCTAGGTTCCTTTGAGTTAGCGACAGCCCCACTACTATCACAATAAAGGGTCATGGGCTCGTCGACGTTTGGAACAACTTCGAAATACTTAAGGAACTTTCTAAGCCATACAGCCTCTTTGGATGCTTCACAAGCAGCCACATATTCTGCTTCCATTGTGGAGTCAGCAATGCAAGATTGCTTAATACTTCTCCACACAACAGCTCCACCATTAAGGATGAACACAGATCCCGAAGTGGATTTCCTGGAATCCTTTTCCGCTTGAAAATCGGAGTCGGTATATCCTGTCATAGTCAGGTCAGTACCTGAGTATGTAAGCATCAAGTTCCTAGTTCTTCGAAGATACTTAAGAACATGCTTAATAGCAATCCAGTGCTCGGGTCGAGGGTTGGATTGGAAACGGCTAACTACGCCAACGGCGAAACATATATCAGGTCTAGTGCAAAGCATAGCATACATGAGGCTTCCTACGGCAGAGGCGTAAGGAATCTTCCTCATGTCTTCAATCTCTTGTGCAGTCTTGGGAGACTGGTCCTTAGAGAGTGAAACTCCATGCCTAAAGGGTGTTTGACCCCTCTTGCATCGAGAAGCGATCCATTACCTTATCAATATAAGATGCTTGAGAGAGCGACAGGGTCCGGTTTTTCCTATCTCGAAAGATTTGGATTCCCAGAATGTATGCGGCTTCTCCTAGATCCTTCATATCGAATTGCTTTGCTAGCCAGACCTTAACCTCAGATAACTTACCCACGTCATTACCAATGAGTAGTATATCATCGACATATAGTACCAGAAACACAACTTTACCTTCGTGTATTAACTTGTAAACACAAGGCTCATCTATTGACTGTTCAAAGCCAAAGCTCTTTATAGTTTCATCGAATCTAATATTCCATGACCTAGGTGCTTGCTTTAGTCCATAAATGGATTTAAGCAACTCACAAACCTTGGTCTCTTGACCTTTATCCACAAAACCGTCTGGTTGAGCCATGTAAATGCGCTCGTCAAGATTGCCATTCAGAAAGGCTGTCTTGACATCCATTTGCCAGATCTCATAGTCGAGAGCTGCAGCTATGGATAGGAGTATGCGGATGGATTTAAGCATCGCGACTGGCGAGAAGGTTTCTTCATAGTCAATCCCTTCTTGTTGGGTATAACCCTTCGCCACAAGTCGTGCTTTGAACGTCTCGACGTTCCCATCAGGACCCCTTTTCTTCTTGTATATCCACTTACACCCAACGGGTTTAATCCCTTCAGGAAGGTCTACAAGTTTCCAGACTTTGTTGACATACATCGAGTGCATTTCAACTTTCATGGCGTCAAGCCAAAGGTTTGATTCAGAACAAGCCATCGCTTGGCTATACGAAACAGGGTCATCCATGTCGGAGACGGCTACGAGAGAGTCTCCATAAGACATGTACCTGTCAGGCTGTTGAACAGCCCTCCCAGTACGTCGAAGTACTACTTGACGAGATTCTGATGAGTTAGGTTGTGTTTCAGTTGGGGTAAGAACAGTTCTTACAGATGAGGTAGAAGCTTCCTCACCCAACTTTTCTTCAAGCACAATTTTGCTTCTAGGTTTCGCATCCTTCATGAAGTCCTCCTCTAGGAAACGAGCATTCGTGCTAACGAAAGTCTTATCGTCCTCGGGACTATAGAAAATGAAACCTTTGGTTTCCTTTGGATATCCCACAAACAGGCACAATTCTGACCTACTAGCCAACTTGCTAGTCTTTTGCATTAGCACATGTGCAGGGCAACCCCAAATTCGGATGTGGCCCAAACTTACTTTACGGCCAGTCCATCTTTCATAAGGAGTACCAGGAACCGTTTTAGACGGAACTTGGTTCAGAATGTAAGCGGCTATTTCGAGGGCATATCCCCAAAAGGAAAGCGGGAGTGATGAGTAACTCATCATCGATCTAACCATCTCCATAAAGGTTCGGTTTCTTCTCTCTGACACTCCGTTTTGTTGAGGTGTGCCAGGTGCGGTAAGCTGCGAAGTGATACCTTCTTCTTTAAGAAAGTCATCGAACTCTCCAGACATATACTCACCACCTCGATCAGATCGAAAGGTTTTGATCACTTTTCCAGATTGCTTTTCCACTAAAGCCCTAAAGACCTTAAATACGTTAAAGGTCTCGGATTTGTGTTTGAGCAAATAGACAAACCCATATCGTGAGTAATCATCAGTGAAGGTAACGAAGTATTCGTATCCTCCACGTGCCTGTTGGCTGAGCGGACCACATACATCAGAATGTATTAGTTCCAGCAACTCAGTGGCTCTTCGACCTATATCAGAGAAAGGTCGCTTAGTCATTTTTCCTTCTATGCAAAATTCACAAGTAGGTAGTGAACCTATTGCAGAGGCTTGGAGTGGACCATCCCTCACAAGTCTCTTAATCCTTTCTAGACTGATATGACCAAGTCTTAAGTGCCATAGATGTGTTGATTTTGTTAGATCGGAGGATTCAGAAAGTTTGATCCTCTTTGGCTCCCTAATTAGATCATTATCTATTTCGGTGTCTAACAGAGAAGGTTGAGTGGGATAGATGTAGAAAAGAGCATTCTTCATACATGCATCAGTGACAAAAGAATTATCAGGAAACGAAATACGGATTCCATTCTTAATGAACTTTAAACAATAATCTTGCTCACGAAGACGAGCAACGGAAATTAAGTTCTTCCCAAAGGTAGGAACAAAATAAACATTATTCAAGTTTAAAGTGCGGTCTTCAAAAGACAGCGTCACGGATCCCACAGCCTTTGCAGACACCAGGCTCCCATCACCCCATTTGAAACAGAACTCGCCTTCCTCTAAGCTTTTGGTTTTCTTGAAACCATTCAAGGAACAGCAAATATGGTTAGTAGCAGCGGAGTCAAGAATCCACGTTGATACATTATCAGCTATTAAGCATGCTTCGGTAACTAGTACAATACTATGTTCCTTTGCTTTGAGATAGGCGGGACAGTTCTTTTTATCGGCCTTGTAAGGTCTCTTCACAGTTCCAGAGGCGGAGGCTTTTTGCTCAGTAGCATGTGCCTCTCCTTGATTCCTCTTTTTCTTAGTGAAACCTACAGCAATGTGAAGTTCCTCCATAAGCTTCGTAACAGTGTACTCTAGCTTGTTAATGGAGTAGTTCATCTTGAAGGTATCAAGAGATGCGGGGAGAGTTTCTAAGATCATATCTATGACATTCTTCCCATCAATCTCAGATCCTAGGATTTCCATTTTACTCAGATGACTAATGATCAATATCATAAAGTCTCCAATAGGAGTCCTAGCCTGCATATGACAGTTCATAAACTGTTGGACTGCTTGTTGCCTTGTTTGACGCCTTTGCCCTCCAAACATCTTAACGAGATTGTAGAGCATGTCGGCGGCAGTCTCGATGTCACGATGTTGCTCTTTCAGCACATTGTGCATAGATGCCAAGATGTAGCACCTCATAATCTCATCGGATCGAAGCCAGGCCGCTAAGGCGTCATTGTCCTCTTGAGTTGAATCATCATTCGTCAGAGGAGGACACGGGGTGGTGAGTACCCATTTGTGCTTGTTAACGGTAGGTATTATGTCAAGGTTACGTTTCGAGTCTATGTAGTTTTCGTTTTCGAGTTTGTTCGAGGAAAGAATGAAAGAGAGAGAGTTGGGAGACATATTGCCTATAAAAGTTGAAACAAGTTTATGATTAGTCTTTGGTTTAGGATTTAAGTTTGTTTAAGACTTTATAAAATCCAAAGGTGTTATGCACGAAATGACACTTTACTCCTTCGAGGGAAGGCCGCAACGAGTCTCCTTTCATAAGTAAATGACTCATCATTAATGCATAGCCAAGATGTCAATACATCAATTTTGACTAGCCACCTTGTAAATTGGTTTGATCACTCACATCCTTTCGCAGGGCCTCGAGGGAGGATTACTAGGGATTGAGTCTAAGTGTGTAACCAACCACTTAGTCCAAAAGATTGACTTTGAAAAACAATCCGCCGAGGGGAGGCCTTGTCATCATCGTCTCACTCTCGGACGTAGCTCATTGAGCAATGATCAGAGCAAAGCACCCTTGAGTACTCTCATTTAAGAGAGGGCCACGAGGGTGACTCTTAGTCCGGCGACACTTGCACTTTTCATTAGTGTTGGGGATCGTGGGTTACAAACAACGAATATAACCCTCCCACTTAGTTTTTGGAGTTGGTTCATCGACTCTTATAAGTTTGGAAACAAATTTCCTAGTTAGAGAGCGACAGAGCGGACAACTAGAAGAGAATCCTAGATCGACATGTTCAGAGCAGTATTAGTGCATAAAGGCACAAGGTACATACTCGATCTTTTCCTATTTTCTATTTCGGGAAAGTGCGTGAGGGAAGTGTGAACTTCAACTCACTCGAACACTTGAAAGTTTGAGATTACACATCTTTTTATTTTTCGGCTTGTCTACAAGGAGACCTCCCACTCAAATTTTCAAGAGCATATAGATTTTGAACATATGTGATATAGATATAGTTTTGAAAACATTTTGAAAATTTATTTTATTTGGATGACAAAATATTTTCAAGTTTGAAAGTGAAAACGGTTTTTCAAAATTAAAACTAGTTTTGTAAAAATTCAATTTCAATTAAACTTTCAAAAATCAAAACATTTTAATCTTACACATCATGTTTATAATCATATGAAAAACATTTTTGCTCAAGAAAATTTTCTCATTAGAGTTCTATAACTCATGGTAGTGGGGTTTGAAAATCCGGATTTCTAAAAAACTGGAATTTCAGACAGCCGCGCACCTCGGAGTAAAATCGCCATATCTGGCGGCTCCGATGTCCTTTTCAGCCGAAACCGGTGGCATTGGACAGAGGACAGACAGAGCTTTAATTTGATTCAAGAATCATTAAATTTCAATTTCTGAGCAGAGAGTTATGCCACTTTTAATGCGGGTTTACTCCAGCTCGAAGAAAAAGAAATAAATTAAAACTTTGGTCCTTTTTAGGTGCGAAAAAGAATCAAGTGTAACGGAACGTTTTAAGATGTTGTTTAAAGCTTTTATTTGTGTTTTATTAGCAGGGTAATAACATAGAATAAAAGAAATAACAACAAGCATAAAACGAATACGGTAAATAAAAGAAACTAGAAAGACAAAGTAACTAGTCACAAAATTTACCGAAATTTCTCAAACTTTTAAAACACGTTTTTCAATATAAAAAATTAAAAACTTTTAGAACTGATTCTAATGTGTTTTAAAAACATCACAAACTCATAGAAAATCAACATGCTTTTTAATTTAAAGACAAGAGCATTAAATTAAAAAAAAACTAAGATTACAATTCTAACTTGTCACAAAATTAGTAAACTTTCGAAAACGATTTTCAAGCTCATAATTTTAAAAACATGTACATGCATATCTTTGACCATAGCTCTGATACCATTTGTTGGAATCGATCTAGGATTTGAGAAAATAATTAACGCTTCGGTAAGCGGCGGAATTTTAAAAATTTTCTTTTACAAGTAAAACAGTTTTTACTAACCTAGACAAGTGCAAGTACATGTAATTAAAAACCAATATGAGCTAGGAGTTTACTAACCTTTCTTAAAGCTTGAACTTTGAAGAAGCTTTTGGAAAGTTTGCAACGCTCGTCTCCCCTCGCAGCACGTCTCTCTTTCTTTCCTCGGCACCTCGAGCAACCACGAAAGTTTCTATCACTAAATCACTCGAAATAAAGGAATTAGTGAGTGGGCACTTTTAAACACTACGACTTAAGAATAAGTCTTGAAGTCGCAGAGCTAAACACTAGGTCAAATGAGGACCTAGGTGCCAAAACAAAATCGAAAATAACTAGAGAGAGAGAGAGAGAGGATTTCGGCCAAGTTCTAGAGAGAGAGTCTCTCAATCTCTTAAACTTGGGATGAATGAAATGTGAGGAATGAGGCTCCTATTTATAGGAGGAGGATTACCTTCAAAAGGTAGTTTCCTCTTTTCCTATTGCCTTGCACGTCCAACATGCCGCATGAAGGCTTAGGATTTGTTTCCTCATTTGATTTCCTCTTAGTTGGCCGAAAATGCACTTTCCTTCTTAAGGAAATTTGTTTCCTCTTTTTCTTTTGGCAAGTATCTTCATACATCAATGCACAAAATAAACTCTCTTTCCCACTATGGCATGAACGAAATTCAGCCTTATTTTCCTTGGGTTGGACGAAATTTGAGCTTCTAGAAGGAGCTTCTAGATGTTTCTTCATTTGTTCATGACAACATAAGAAAACCCCATTAAGAATTTTCAAGTAAAATTCTATGAAATGAAATTAATCCTCAAGGCCCAATAAACTTTTAATGGCTGAGTGTTTTAAGTTTCATTTGTCATCAAATGACCTTGTCAAAAAAAATTTATTGACATTCATTTCGTCCTATGTCCAAAAGGACAAAAATACCCTTTTGACAATTTTCGAAAAAACGCGTCTCGTTTTTGTTTTGGCTTAGCTTCTAGTTTAACTATTCCTACTCGATGTGATTCGTGACAGTGACCTCATGGATCCAAATGAACAAAGCTTGAGCTAAATACTTGGACTCAAAAGTTCACAAACCTTTTCCAAGTTTAGCTTAATGTCAACTGACTCCACTAAAGAGTTGACACTGAAAATCTCTCGGTTCAAATGAATTTATTTTCTACTCAAGAATTCACCTAATTATAATGAGCGGATCCACTGAATATTATCTATGCTACCCTTCATGAATTTCATCAGCTAGTCGGGATTTACTAAATTACCATTTTACCCTTCTAGCTGTTATTTCCTCAACTCCTTTGTCGCTTGTGAATAAGTTAGAAACAATGTATTGACGATGAGCTAACAAGTCACATTGTTTCATCCAAAAGAGTCAGGACTCAATTTGGACACTGGCCAGTTCATTTATTCACACTCCAAGGAACAAAGCATGAGGTGACATACATTGCATTTCAGCAATCTTGTACATGAATTCCATATCTATGAGAACTTCACAAAGTTACTCATGACAGACTCACAACTTAGTACTTCACCAATAGGCCTTGTTCAGAATCACATAGTGAGTCCGAACTTTGACTTTCTCAAATGAGAATACTAAGGTGTGAAATGGCATGTCTCATTTCAGGATTAAGGTAAGCATGATGCAATTCATACATAGTGACTTCGAGACATAAGAGGTTAAATGGTTTGTTCTTATATTGTCTCTAGAAGTGCACTGGTCAATTCAGTACCTTCGGAAGATACCTAGAAGAACTATAGAGTCCCCAACTCTCAATGCCTCATAACCAGACATCATAGATTCTTCTAACAATCATACTGAGGTCAATAGTCCTTTGACCCTAAGATTGCGAATATATCGTTTTAAGCAAACTACGAAGAGTTTGTTCATGCAAATCTACATTTGTCTCTTCGTAATTTGTTAAATTTGTTTATGGACTAAAAGACTAAGGTTTTATCATAAAGCTTCAAACAAAGAAAGAATGAATGAACGTTTCAACTTTATTAATGAATAGATAGGCAATTACAAGCAAGAGTCTTCATGAGACTTTATTACATCAAATGTACAAAATAAAGACTACAACTCTTCTTGTGGGCACCATTGACAACACCAACAACTTGGTAAAACGAGTTCTTATTGATAACGGCAGCGCAGCCGATATAATCTTTAAGACCACCCTCGAGCGCATGAAGCTCGGGGGGCTCCGCCCTGTCCCAACTCAGACACCCCTGTTTGGGTTCACGGGAGAAAAGGTCATGACTGAAGGAATCATTGATTTACCAGTCACCTTCGGAACTACCGGAGGCATCGAAGTCGTTCACAAGGTCCCCTTTCTTGTGGTCGACCAGGAGTCGCCCTACAATGTTATCATTGGGCGACCCACATTGAACAGACTAAGGGCTATCACGTCCACTTATCACCTGCTAGTGAAATTCCCCACCGAAGAGGGAATTGGCGTCATGGCCGGTGATCCAACCCAAGCGAGGATATGCTACGTCCAAGGCGTGGACGGCAAGCCCGCTGAAAAAAGGGTTAACACGATCTACCAATTGGAAGACGACTACCCGTGTGATCAGAAAGACGCACGGAAACTCGGGGAATTAGACCCCCGTGACGATATCGAGAGGTTGAAAGTTGACACCCCCGATGATCTCACTTCGATAGTTCTCGACGAAGCTAAACCTGACCAGGTGGTGAAGATCGGTGCACAACTCCCTCTCGCCGTCAAAACTCAACTCGCGTCCTTCCTTCGGGAGTTTAAGGATGTCTTTGCGTGGACACACGTAGACATGCCCGGCATAGACCCCGATGTGATTGTGCACCGATTGAATGACGATAAAATTATCGCTGAAAAGGTACAAGCTAGACGTGCGTTCAACCCCGAATGATACCTAGCGATAAACGAGGAAGTCGAAAAACTCCTCTCCGCTGGTTTCATCCGAGAAGCCAAGTACCCAAAGTGGGTGGCCAATGTGGTCATGGTCAAAAATCCTAACGGGAAGTGGCGCATTTGCATAGATTACAATGATCGTAACAAAGCCTGCCCGAAAGATTGCTTTCCACTCCCACGCATCGAACAACTGGTCGACGCCAGGCAGGACATGAACTCCTAAGTTTCATGGACGCCTACTCGGGCTATAACCAGATACGAATGCACGAGCCCGATCAGATCAAGACAACCTTTGTCACTAATCGCGGCCTCTACTGCTACAAGGTCATGCCTTTCGGCCTTAAGAATGCAGGAGCTACTTACCAACGATTGGTAAACCGAATCTTCGCCGACCTAATCGGCAAGACCATGGAAGTATACGTGGACGACATGCTCGTTAAAAGCCTACTGGCCACCAATCACGTAGACAACCTGAGGGAGATGTTCTTAATCCTCCGTCGGTACAAAATGAAGCTCAACCCCAATAAATACGTGTTCGGGGTCGAGTCCGGGAAGTTCCTAGGCTACATAGTTAGCCATCGAGGTATCGAAGCGAATCCCGAGAAAATCAAGGCACTCCTTGACATGAAGTCTTCGCGACGTGTCAAGGAAGTCCAAAGTCTGACCGGTCGGATTTCCGCCCTCTCGCGTTTTGTGGCCAAAGCAACCGACAAGTGTCAACCGTTCTTCAAAGCAATAAAGAAGACGGACGGCTTTGAATGGACGGGCGAGTGCGAGAAGGCCTTTCAAGAAATGAAGGCCTACTTCGGGACACCTCCGTTCCTCTCCAAGCCAAAAGAAGGCGAGACGCTCCACGTCTACCTCGCCGTCTCCGAACGAGCCGTAAGCGCTGTGCTAATCCACGAAGAAGATAGGGCTCAATGGCCCATCTTCTATGTGAGCAAAGCCCTACTTGATGCCGAAACGCGTTACACAGAGATAGAGAAGCTCTCTCTCGCTCTCCTCGTAGCCGCCAAAAAGCTACGCCCCTACTTCCAGGCTCACCCAATCGATGTCCGAACAGGGCATCCAATCGGTAAAGCTCTTCAAAAGGGAACATCGACTCGCATGGCGATCTGGTCCCGAGAATTGAGCGAGTACGGGATTGAGTTTCACCCGAGACCAGCAATAAAGGCTCAAGCCTTAGCTGATTTCGTAGCAGAATTCTCCTACACTCCCGACATGGGAAGAGCAGAAGACGACTCGACCGACGACGTGTCGGCTCGAAAGAGAAAGGTTGACCCAACGGGTCCCATCGGGGAACTACACATAGACGGAGCATCTAATGCCCAAGGAGCAGGCGCCGGCGTGAATCTGACAAATCCCGACCGGGAAAAGCTACGCTACGCCCTCCACTACGGATTCCAGGCCACCAACAATGAGGCCGAGTACGAAGCCCTCATAGTAGGGCTAGAGCTCGCTCAAAAGCTCAATGTACAGAATTTACGAATACACTGTGACTCGCAGCTAATCGTAAATCAGGTTAAAGGCGACTACGTTGCCAAAGAACCTAACATGATCGCCTACTTGGCAAAAACAAATGCCAAGTTAGATGCCTTCTCCTGGTTCGAGATCATCCAGATCCCACGAGAAGAGAACTCCGAGGCTGACGCCTTAGCTCGCCTCGGATCCGGTATCACCGAAGACGGGTTGGGAACTATCCCAATCGAGTCTCTCTCGCGACCATCCGTCTCACGTGAAGAGGTTGGAACGATTGAGAGCGATGTTCATCCAACTTGGATGACCCCGCTTACGGACTTCTTGCCAAGAGGGGTACTTCCCGAAGACCGCAAAGAAGCCGAAAGGCTAAAAGCTCTCGCATCCAAATACGTGTTGAGAGGCGAAGCCTTATACAAGCGCGGGTATTCAACCCTGCTGCTCTGATGTCTCAACAGCGTCGAGTCGACTAAGGTCCTCCGCGAGATCCACGAAGACCTCTGCGGGAACCACGCCGCTGGGAGGTCCCTCGCGCTCAAAGCGCTTCGACAAGGCTATTTCTGGCCAACGATGAAAAAAGACGCCTACGACTGGGCAGGAAAGTGCGACAAGTATCAACGTTTCTCTAACGTTCCACGTCAGCCGCCATCTCCCTTGAGTAGCATCATTGTTCCACGCACCTTCGCAAAATGGGGCGTAGACATTATCGGCAAGCTTCCCAAAGCCCCGAGGCAGTACGAATACGCCATCGTCGCTATCGACTACTTCACTAAGTGGGTCGAAGCCGAGCCTCTGGCCAGGATCACCGAGGCCAACACTAGAAACTTCATCTGGAAGTCCATAATATGCCGCCATGGCATCCCCGCGTCGATCGTGACCGATAACGGCGCGCAGTTCGACAACGCGAGGGTTAGAGATATCTACACCCAATTAGGGATAAGCAAGACATTCTCATCCCCGCGACATCCACAGGCTAATGGCCAAGTGGAAGCCGTCAACAAGACGATTAAGAGCAACCTCAAGAAAAAGCTCGAAGCCAAAAAGGGTGCCTGGGCTGAGGAATTGCCTTTCATCCTATAGGCCTATCAAACGACCGTTCGAAATGCCACCGGAGAGACCCCCTTCTCCCTAGCCTTTGGGATTGAAGTAGTGGTCCCCGTGGAAACGGAAGTCCCCACCTACCGGGTCGACACTTTCGACGAAAAAGAAAATGATGAGGCCATGCGCCTCGAACTGGATCTAATCGACGAGAAAAGATCCGAGGCCCTCACCAGACTCGCTGCACAAAAGCGAAAGGTTGAGAGATACTACAACGCCAAAGTCAAAAGGCAGATCTTCGCCGTCGGCACCCTTGTACTCAGGCGCGTGTTCCAAAACACCCAAGTACAAGGCGCCGGGGTCCTGGGCCCAAATTGGGAAGGACCATATAGAGTTCGACAAGTCACACACGACGGAACCTACTACATCGAACACACGGACGGAACTCCAATCCGGCACCCGTGGAACGCCGAGCACCTGAGGCAGTACCACCAGTGACCAAGTCTCCCCATTTATTGCTCTGATTTCCCTTAATCAATAAGGCCTACGCGCCACTGTTCAAGGATGTTCTCTGTTAGCAAAACGTAATAAAAAATAAAGTTTGCGGTCTTTTCACCCACTTTATCACAGTTTTTAGTCATCATGGCACGACCTGTAAACTAAAAACTCGGGGGGCTATGGGTCCTGAGGCGTACACTCAAGAAATTACGGCATAAAAAAAAAAACCTTAAGCCCCCCACTCACGGGATACAAAGGCTTAAGAAGCTCGGGCCCCGACGGCCCATCAGGCATACGGGTCCGAGAAAAGACGTCGGCCTAACCCGACGCAAAAATTCGGTCGCTCAACCCACGAGCTCAAAGACGTCGGCCTAACACGACGCAAAAGGCCTAAGTCCCCCACGGGGATACAGACTTAGGAAGCTCGGACCCCGACGGCCATTCGTGCATACGGGTTCGAGTAAAACGTCGGCCTTCCCGACGTGCCGTAAGACGCGTAAAGGCGCAGGTGAAAGATGTCTTTTGAGACGCATGTAAGTCGCGTAAAGGCGCTGCCTCAAACCCAAAAAAGGCCAAATTTGAGCCAAACAAAGGTTCGCTAGCCTCAGGGCACGAACACCAAAAGACGCGGGCCTAACCCGGCGCAATATGGTTTGATTAAAAGACGCCGGCCTAACCCGGCGCAACCGCGTTCGCTCACTCCAGGGTGAGCGGGCCCAAAAGACATCGGCCTAACCCGACGCACCCGCGTTCGCTCACTCCAGGGTGAGCGGGCCCAAAAGACGCCGGCCTAACCCAACGCACCACGCACCCGCATTCGCTCACTCCAGGGTGAGCGGGCCCAAAAGACGCCGGCCTAACCTGGCGCAACTGTGTTCGCTCACTCCAGGGTGAGCGGGCCCAAAAGACGTCGGCCTAACCCGACGAAACCGCGTTCGCTCACTCCAGGGTGAGCGGGCCCAAAAGACGTCGGCCTAACCCGACGAAACCGCGTTCGCTCACTCCAGGGTGAGCGGGCCCAAAAGACGTCGGCCTAACCCGACGCAACCGCGTTCGCTCACTCCAGGGTGAGCGGGCCCAAAAGACGTCGGCCTAACCTGACGCACCCGCGTTTGCTCACTCTGGGGTGAGCGGACCCAAAAAGACGCCGGCCTAACCCGGCGCACCTACGTTCCGACGCTCAAGGGCGCGAACACTAAAAAGACGCCGGCCTAACCCGGCGCACCTACGTTCCGACGCTCAAGGGCGCGAACACTAAAAAGACGCCGGCCTAACCCGGTGCACCTACGTTCCGACGCTCAAGGGCACGAACACTAAAAAGACGCCGGCCTAACCCGGCGCACCTACGTTCCGACGCTCAAGGGCGCAAACACTAAAAAGACGCCGGCCTAACCCGGCGCACCTACGTTCCGACGCTCAACGGCGCGAACACTAAAAAGACGCCGGCCTAACCCGGTGCACCTGCGTTCGCTTGCTTCAGAGCACGAACCCAAAAGATGTCAGGCTTGGCCGGCGCACCATAAACGCTCGGTCACTCGACAGCACGGGCTCAAAAACGCCGGCCTAACCCGGTGAGCTTGGTCGCTCAAACAGCGCGAGCTCAAAGACGCCGGCCTAACCCGGCGAGCTCGGTCACTCAAACAGCGCGAGCTCGAAGACGCCGGCCTAACCCGGCAAGCTCGGTCGCTCAAGCAGCGCGAGCTCGAAGACGCCGGCCTAACCCGGCGAGATCATCGCTTAAAAGCACGGGCTCCAAAAGACGCCGGCCCAACCCGACGCGACATGCACGTCCAGTCGTCGAAGGCACGGACGTAGAGCCCCCGGGAACTACCCGGTACGACCTCTTCGATCGTCGGAAGGCACGAAGTGAAGTCACTGGGCCACGGCCACGTTAGTGTTGGAATTGATCTAGGGTTTAAGAAAAAGATTAAACGCTTTGGGAAGCGGTGGAATTTTAAAAAATTTCTTTTCAAGTAAAAACAGTTTTTACTAACCTAGACAAAGAAGCAAGTACATGTAATTAAAAATCAATATGAGCTAAGAGTTTACTAACCTTTCTTGAAGCTTGAACCTTGAAGAAGCTTTTGGAAAGTTTGCAACGCTCGTCTCCCCTCGCAGCACGTCTCTCTATCTTTCCTCGGCACCTCGAGCAACCACGAAAGTTTCTATCACTAAATCACTCGAAATAAAGGAATTAGTGAGTGGGCACTTTTAAACACTACGACTTAAGAACGAGTCTTGAAGTCGCAGAGCTAAACACTAGGTCGAGTGAGGACCTAGGTGCCAAAACAAGAAAAATCGAAAAATAAACTAGAAAGAGAGAGAGAGAGAGGAGTTCGGCCAAAGTTCTAGAGAGAGAGTCTCTCAAATCTCTTAAACTTGGATTGAATGAATAGAATGAGAGGAATGAGGGTCCTATTTATAGGAGAAGGGTTGGCCTTGGAAAGAAGTAGTTTCCTCTTATTTTCCAAGCCTATATGAGCAATCTTTTATTACCCATTCCTATCAACATAGGCGCCCACCTCATGCACATCCACAAGGGATTAGTTTCCTCTTTTATTCCATGCCTTTGACTTTCTCTTGGCTTGTTTGGCCGAATTTCCTTATGGCAAGCATAGAAAATTTGTTTCCTCTTTTTCTTTTGGCGAGTATCTTGATACATTTATGCACAAAATATTTTCTCTTTCCTTGGGTATTATGGGCGCCTATTCTCATCTAGAAGGAGCTTCTAGAAGCTTCTTCATTTGTTCATGACAACATGAGAAAAGCCCATTAAGAATTTTCAATAAAATTCTTATGAAATGAAATTAATTCACAAGGCCCAATGATCAAGTCATGGCCGAGTGACATTAAGTCATCAAATGAACTTGTCAAAAAAAAATTATTGACATTCATTTCATCATTTGTCTCAAAAGACAAAAATACCCTTTTGACTATTTTCGTTCTTGTTTTGACTTAGCTTCCAGTTTAACTATTCCTATCGATGTGATTCGTGATAGTGACCTCATGGACCCAAATGAACAAAGCTTGAGCTAAACACTTGGACTCAAAAGTTCACAAACCTTTTCCAAGTTTAGCTTAATGCCAACTGACTCCACTAAAGAGCTGACACTGAAAATCTCTCGGTTCAAATGAATTTATTTTCTACTCAAGAATTCGACCTAATTATGATGAGCGGATTCACTGAATATTATCTATGTTTACCCTTCATGAATGTCATCAGCTAGTCGGGATTTACTAAATTACCATTTTACCCTTCTAGCTGTTATTTCCTCAACTCCTTTGTCGCTTGTGAATAAGTTAGAAACAATGTATTGACGAGGAGCTAACAAGTCACATTGTTTCATCCAAAAGAGTCAGGACTCAATTTGGACACTGGCCAGTTCATTTATTCACACTCCAAGGAACAAAGCATGAGGTGACATACATTGCATTTCAGCAATCTTGTACATGAATTCCATATCTATGAGAACTTCACAAAGTTACTCATGACATACTCACAACTTAGTACTTCACCAATAGGCCTTGTTCGGAATCACATAGTGAGTCCGAACTTTGACTTTCTCAAATGAGAATACTAAGGTGTGAAATGGCATGTCTCATTTCAGGATTAAGGTAAGCATGATGCAATTCATACATAGTGACTTCGAGACATAAGAGGTTAAATGGTTTGTTCTTATATTGTCTCTAGAAGTGCACTGGTCAATTCAGTACCTTCGGAAGATACCTAGAAGAACTATAGAGTCCCCAACTCTCAATGCCTCATAACCAGACATCATAGATTCTTCTAACAATCATACTGAGGTCAATAGTCCTTTGGCCCTAAGATTGCGAATATATCGTTTTAAGCAAACTACGAAGAGTTTGTTCATGCAAATCTACATTTGTCTCTTCGTAAGTTGTTAAGTTTGTTTATGGACTAAAAGACTAAGGTTTTATCATAAAGCTTTAAACAAAGAAAGAATGAATGAACGTTTCAACTTTATTAATGAATAGATAGGCAATTACAAGCAAGAGTCTTCATGAGACTTTATTACATCAAATGTACAAAAAAAAGACTACAACTCTTCTTGTTGGCACCATTGACAACAGTTAGGCATGCTGAATCGTCGGCCTAACCCGACAGGCCGATACCACCATTCAAACACGGGTCGGCCAATCGCCTAGCTGGGCACGAACACCCCCTCACACCGAACGTTTAAACAACGACGACTCGTAACGTCGAAATGGGCAGAGGACGAATCCCAGCTAAGGACGCAGAACCTGCCAAAACTATTGGCAAGGATACAAGCCCTTCGGGCCACGATTAGCCCGCAAAGAAGGCATACACGAGTGAAAATTACTCGAAAAATGAGATAGGCATTCAACATGAAAGCAACAAAAATATCTCATAAATAAAAAGAGCCACGGCTCTGATAAACACGTGCTGAACAAAAAGTGCATGAAAAATAAATAAAATCCTAGAAAAAGGAAAAGAAAGCAAAGCGTTAAACATACGCGCTGAAAAAGAAAGCCACTCGGCTCAAGGAGCACCCTCGTCCAGCAGGGGGAACAAGGTGTCGAAGAAGTCAAAAGTGACCCCCCGGGCCTCGTTCTCGGTCGCGGTCGCGTCTCGACATTCCACTGCTCCGGTACGACGGGCTTCCTCGGTCCCTATGTCGTAGTCATCCTGCAAGTCGGACGCTCTTCGCTCCGCTTCAGCAAGCTGGGATGAGAGTCGAGCGTTTTCCTCCGCCAGAGAGTCGCGCTCGTGCTCCGCCCTAACACGCGCCACATCGCTCGAAGTAAGCTGGCGGTGCAACGTCTCCACGGCATCGGATCGAGCGTCCAATTGCCTCTGAAGGTCGGTAACCTCAATGCGAAAAATCTCCGCTGATCGGGTCGCCACCTCGCAAGCTCGCCGTTCTTCGGTGAGCTCCCCCGCCATCTTGGCCACTGACAGTTGGGCTCCGTCGCGCTGGCCTTGTGCGATTTGGAGTTCCACCCTAGCCTCACAAAGCTGGTCTCGAAGCGTCTCAGTCTCCGCCCCCGGGTGCGAACCTCGCTCGACCTGAGCCAACCTAGCCTTCGTCCGGGCGAGCTCCTCCTGAGATGCCCCTAAGCGCCGGATGAAGTCATGTAAAATCCTGTCGCTTCGCACGGCCCTCGCATACGCCTGCGACGACAAAGAAGCAAGGGTTAAAACTAAAACCTACGCTTACAACGAAACAAACAGAAGTACTAACCCTCTGAGAGTCGGTAACCCCCGCCTGGAAGAAAGCAACGTCGCTCTTCGACACCACGCCCTTCCACCAGGATAGTGGAGATCCCTTGAGGTGGCGGAAACAATCCCCTCGAGCCTCTACCGCCTCCAACTCCACCGCCGAGTTCGCCCTCTTGGGTTCGGAGCGCTCATCTGGAGGTGCCGATGTCGAAGCCCTCTTCAAAGAAGCCCCAGACTCCGGTTCGACTAGACCGGCAGTCTCGACGCGCTCTCCCTTCGCCTTGCGGTCAGCGACCCTAGAGCGAATCTCCGCCATTGACTCAGGGTCCCAAGAAGCGAGGGCCAGCCTCCTAGCTCGCCTCTTTGCAGCTACACAAAACAAAGCAGCGAAGGTCGGGTTCCTGTCAAAACAAAAAGTTTTACAAAACCGTAAAGTTACCTCGAGAAGCAGGAGTGACTGGTTGAGCCACGGGACTCGGGGGCCTGCTTCCCCGGAGCGCCTCCTCGGTGCCCGGAGCAAAGGGCGAGAACCACCCGGTGAGCGCCATCAGCTCGGGGGAACGGAACCGCTCGCCGGCCGTGCGGGCTTCCGACATCCCCGATATTTCTCTCACAAAGGGGAGCTCCGCTGCCCCCTCGTCCGCTGGAAAATCGGCCAGACGGCCGAAGCGAAGGGGCGCCTCGCCAAAAGCGTCCGAGGTGACCCACACCCACGCCCGGCAGCTAGGCGGGTCACAATCTTCGACCAGCCTCACGTTGCCCCAAGCACGGGCCATATGAAATCCCGGCTGCCCCGACGCCGGGAAGACGGCAACCAGATTGCGGAAGTCGTCCACGGTCATGGCACGCTGCGTCTGGCAGTGCCACTCCATGAAGCATGTAGCCAACAGGCGGAAGAACGCCGGGCTCATCTGACATGCGTGGACCCCTAGTCGGGTCAAGATTTGATGAACGATCATGGGAAGCGGGAGACGCAACCCGCAGACAAGACTCCCGATCGTCACGGCCGCATACCCGTCCCTAGGACGAGAGGGCTTGTCCTCGGGGGCAGGTCTAAGCAATCCCACCAAGGGAGGAATGCTATACGTCTCCCGAAGCATGCTGAAGACTCGGGAAGTGAGCGTGCTTGCAGCATCGATTCCCCTGCAGTCTAAGCCGACGGGGGCGACAGAGTCGCCTACTCCGTACATACGAGTCCTCTCTAGTGACCGGGCATAAGTATAACCCGAAGCCTCCGCCGACTCGAAGGCCGGCCAGGCCGTCGCCAATGCCTTCCCGTTGCATTTCTCATCCCCCATCGCGGGAGGAGCCTCCAAGTCCTCTTCAGGGCCCTCTGAGCCCGACCCTTAGGGATCGTCGGATTAAATCTCGTCCAAAAAAGATTCAGACGGCACTATCGCAAGCTCGACACCCGAGGCGTCCAAGTTAGACGCCCGGGGGAGCTTGGCACTCACCACCGCTTCACCCCGCTGCTTGAGCAGGGGGGCGTCAAAGGACGCCTCGCGGGAGACCAGGTTGATCACCAACTGTGACGAACGCGGGTCCTTGGACCCTTCGTCCTCCCCTTCGAGGCCGCACCTTGTCGGACTCCAACTCCGCGAGCCATTTGTCGGCCGCGCTAGAGTCTTCCTCAACAAAGATGGGGATCATGTCGAGTTCCTCAAAGGGACCCTTGGCCGCCCCTCCAAAATTCGGGAGAGGGCAGGAAAGATCAACCTCGGGATCGTCAACATGGGAAACAAGCTCGCTCCCCATTAAAAAGGGAAAAAAGTCGGCTGCTAGGGGAAATTTAAAACTCAAAGGAATTTTGCGATTACCCACAGGCTGCCAGTGTGAACAGAAAAGGCGGGGGCTCTCCTATTTATAGGAGAGGAAGGAGCAAACCCTGCTCCTTCCCCCCCCCCCCCCCCCGCGCGCGACACAAGCCCCCAGCGCTAGGCCGCGCGCGGGTCTTGCTGCCCGGCCGGCCCGGTCCGGCCCCCAAGGGTCCGACCATCAAAAAAAAAAAGAAGAGGAGAGAAAAAGATATGTGTGCGTGCGGTCACGCGTGATCGAAGGTAAAATCACCTCAACGCCCTTTTCTTTTCTAAAGTTCACGACTTACGTCCCGTAAGCCGTAAACTTGGGGGGCTAATGTTACCGGTCGTTTTTGGGACACCGAAAATTCAAAAACGATTCAAGGCCGGCCGGAAGCCCAACGGGCCCCGGTCCACCAGGCCCGAGAGCTCTGACGCACCCACGGCCCGGCACGGCCGGCGCGCGCGCACCTGCGCCCCCGGCCCTGAGGCCCCCGGCCCAACAGGCCTCAGCACGCCCTAACGCGCCTGGCTCGCGCGCACCCGGCCTCCCGGCCCGCACACACCTCGGTCGAGTGTCTTTGCCACCTTGGCCACCTCGGCCGAGCGTCCTTGCCACTTCGGCCACCTCGGCCGAGCGTCTTTGCCACTTCGGCCACCTCGGCCGAGTGTTTTTGCCAACTTGGAGACCTCGGCCGGGTGTTTTTGCCACCTTGGCCACCTCGGCCGAGTGTTTTTGCCACCTCGGCCACCTCGGCCGAGCGTCTTTGCCAGCTCGGCCACCTCGGCCGAGCGTCCTCGCCACTTCGGCCACCTCGGCCGAGCGTCTTTGCCGCTTCGACCACCTCGGCCGAGTGTTTTTGCCAGCTCGGCCAGCTCGGCCGAGTGTTTTTGCCACCTCGGCCACCTCGGCCGAGTGTTTTTTTCAGCTCGGCCACCTCGGCCGAGCGTCTTTGCCACCTCGGCTACCTCGGCCGAGCGTCTTTGTCACCTCGGCCACCTCGGCCGAGCGTCCTTGCCACCTCGGCCACCTCGGCCGAGCGTCTTTGCCACCTCGGCCATCTCAGCCGAGCGTCCTTGCCACCTCGGCCACCTCGGTCGAGCACTCGTGCCGCCTCGACCAGGCACGCCCGCTGCCGGGCACGCCGCGCCTAGCCAAATCCCGCGCCCGGCACGCCCCGCGCCCATCCAGGCGACATGTCCCTCGCGCCCTGCGCCCTCTTGGGCGTGAGGCCTCGCGCGCCCCACTCCCGGCCACCCGGTGGGCCTCAAGGGGCCGGCCCAAAGCCTCTCTCCACAACTATAAATACCCCCCCCCCCTTGGGGAGGAAAAGGAACCCCGGTTTTTTGACAAAACATACATCCTGGTTGACGCCAACAAGACTTCTCTTCTCTCGAGAACTCTCTTTCGCCCTCTTGTGATATTTCCAAGAGCGTGCACTCCTCCTCCACGAGAGGGAGCGCGCTCCTCTCTGCGACCCGAGCTTCTGCGGTACACACCGCCCCTCTGGCTTCTTGGCCCTTGAGCTAGAACTCCGAGCTACGAGCACGCGACCCCTCTAAAGCCTTCATTAGAAGCTACGAGCCAGGTCCTACTCTAAAGCCTCGGATTCCCAAAGCCACTGAGCCCAAGATAGCCCCCAACACACAAATTGAACTACGTTCTGACCTGATCCCGACTAAAGGGTACATAGGCAGCCAACCTTTGGCACGGTCACACCCCCCAAAACACACCTCAGGGTTTGGAGGGTGCAGCTCGGTCTACGAGCTCCCATTTTTGGCCCGGGCGCGATCACTTGGTCCGGCCTTGGATCGAACTGCCCGAGGTATTTAATCGTTGTTCATTTTCGTGCGACAACATTCACAATCTAAGGGTCAAAGGACTATTGACCTCAGTGTGATTGTTAGAAGAATCTATGATGTCTGGTTATGAGGCATTGAGAGTTGGAGACTCTATAGTTCTTCTAGGTATCTTCCGAAGGTACTGAATTGACCAGTGCACTTCTAGAGACAAGATAAGAACAAACCATTTAACCTCTTATGTCTCGAAGTTACTACGTATGAATTGCATCGTGCTTACCTTAATCCTGAAATGAGACATGTCATTTCACACCTTAGTATTCTCATTTCAGAAAGTCAGAGTTCCGACTCACTATGTGATTCCGAACAAGGCCTATTGGTGAAGTACTAAGTTGTGAGAATGTCATGAGTAACTTTGTGAAGATCTCATAGATATGGAATTCATGTACAAGATTGCTGAAATGCAATGTATATCACCTCATGCTTTGTTCCTTGGAGTGTGAATAAATTAACTGGCCAGTGTCCAAATTGAGTCTTGACTCTTTTGGATGAAACAATGTGACTTGTTAGCTCCTCGTCAATACATTGTTTCTAACTTATTCACAAGCGATAAAGGAGTTGAGGAAATAACAGCTAGAAGGGTAAAATGGTAATTTTGTAAATCCCGACTAGCTGATGATATTCATGAAGGGTAAACACTGATAATATTCTGTGGATCCACTCATTACAATTAGGTTGAATTCTTTAGTGGAAAATAAATTCATTTGAACCCAGAGATTTTCAGTCTCAACTCTTTAGTGGAGTCAGTTGACATTAAGCTAAACTTGGAAAAGGTTTGTGAACTTTTGAGTCCAAGTATTTAGCTCAAGCTTTGTTCATTTGGATCCATGAGGTCACTGTCACGAATCACATCGAGTAGGAATAGTTAAACTGGAAGCTAAGTCAAAACAAGAACGAAAATTGTCTAAAGGGTATTTTTGTCTTTTTAGACATACGACGAAATGAATGTCAATAAATTTTTTTTGACATTGTCATATGATGACAAATGAAGTTAAAACCACACGGGCAAGTTAAAGAATTTGGGCCTTGAAGATTAATTTGATTTCATGGAATTTTATGTGAAAATTCTTAATGGGCTTTTCTTTTTTTGTCATGAACAAATAAAGAAACATCTAGAAGCATGTTCTAGACTCAAAATTTCGTGCATACCATAGAGAGAAAGAGGAAATTATTTTGTGCATTGATGTATGAAGATACTTGCCAAAAGAAAAAGAGGAAACAAATTTCCTCCATGAGGAAAGGGAATTTCGGCCACCAAGCAAGAGAGAACAAAAGAGGAAACAAATCCAAGCCTTCTAGAAGTTGTCTTGGCCGTATGACTCTAAGGGAAAAAGGGAAATAATTTGCTCATGAATATGTGATATTCTATAGAATAGGAAACTACCTTATTGAAGGTAATCCCTCCCCTATAAATAGACGCCTCATTCTCATCGTTTATTCATTCCACATAAGTTAGAGATTGAGAGACTCTCTCTCTAGACCTTGTGGCCGCCCCTCTCTCTCTCTCTCTCTCTAGTCAATTTCGTTTTATTGTTTTGGCACCTAGGTCCTCATTTGACCTCGTGTTTAGCTCTGCGACTTCAAGACTCGTTCTTAAGTCGTAGTGTTTAAAAGTTCCCACTCACTAATTCCTTTTCTCTCGAGTGATTTAGTGATAGAAACTTTCGTGGTTGCTTGAGTTGCCGAGGAAGGAAGAGAGACGTGCTGCGAGGGGAGACGAACGTTGCAACCTTTTTCCAAAAGCTTCTCAATATTCAAGCGTCTAAAAAGGTTAGTAAACTTCTATGCTCATATTAGTTTTTATTTACATGTGCTTGCTCTTTGTCTAGGTTAGTAAAAACTGTTTTACTTGAAAAAGAAAATTTTTAAAATTCCGCCGCTTATCGAAGCGTTAAAATTTTTCTTGAACTCTAGATCAATTCCATCAGACAAGGCCTCCCCTTGAGGGATTGTTTTTCAAAGTTGACCTTTTTGGACTAAGTGGTTGGTTGCACACTTAGGCTCGATCCCTAGTAATCCTCCCTTGAGGCTCTGCGAAAGGATGTGAGTGATGAAACCAATTTAAAACGTGCTAGTCAAAAATGGTGTATTGACATCTTGGCTAAGCATTAATGATGTGTCATTTACTTATAAATGGAGATTTTTTGCGGCCTTCTCTTGAGGGAGTAAATTATCGTTTGGTTTATAACACCTTTGGATTTTATCAAGTCTTAAATAAAACTTAAATCCTAAACCAAAGACTAATCATAAACTTGTTTCAACTTATATAGGCAATATGTCTCTCTACCTTCTCTCGATCATCCTTTCCTCGAACAAATTCGAAAACAAAAACTACGTAGATTCGAAACGTAACCTCGATGTCATCCTTACCATTAACAAGCACAAATGGGTACTCACCACCCGTGTCCTCCTCTAACGAATGATGATTCGACTAAAGAGGACAATGACGCCTTAGCGGCCTGGCTTCGATCCGATGAGATTGTGTGGTGCTATATCTTAGCATCTACGAACAATATGCTAAAAGAGCAACATCGTGACATCGAGACTGCCGCCGACATGCTCTACAATCTCCTTGAGATGTTTGGAGGGCAAAGGCGTCAAAGAAGGCAACAAGCAGTCCGATAGTTTATGAATTGTCGCATGAAGGCTGGGAATCCTGTCAGGGACCATATGATGCTGATCATTAGTTACCTGAATAAGATGGAAATCCTAGGATCAACGATTAACGAGGAGACCAAAATAGATATGATCATGGAAACTCTCCCCGAATCTTTTGATACCTTCAAGTGGACTACTCCATGAACAAGCTAGAGTACATTGTTACCGACCTTATGAAGGAGCTTCACACTGCTGGAGGTCTCACTAAGAAAAAGAGGAATCAATGAGAGGCTCGTGCTACTGAGCACAAAGCCTCCGCCTCTGGATCCAAGAAGAGACCTCACAAGGCTGAAAAAAAGAACTGTCCTGCCTATCTCAAAGCAAAGGAACATAGTATTGTACTAATTACCGAACCATGCTTAGTAGCTGATGTTGGAATTGATCTAGGGTTTAAGAAAAATTTTAACGCTTCGTTAAGCGGCGGAATTTTAAAAAAAATTCTTTTTCAAGTAAAAACAGTTTTTACTAACCTAGACAAAGAGCAAGCACATGTAAATAAAAACTAATATGAGCGTAGAAGTTTACTAACCTTTTTTGACACTTGAACGTTGAGAAGCTTTTGGAAAAAGGTTGCAACGTTCGTCTCCCCTCGCAGCACGTCTCTCTTCCTTCCTCGGCAACTCGAGCAACCACGAAAGTTTCTATCACTAAATCACTCGAGAGAAAAAGGAATTAGTGTGTGGGCACTTTTAAACACTACGACTTAAGAACGAGTCTTGAAGTCGAAGAGCTAAACTCTAGGTCAAATGAGGACCTAGGTGCCAAAACAATAAAATGAAATTGACTAGAGAGAGAGAGAGAGAGAGAGGAGTCGGCCACAAGGTCTAGAGAGAGAGGCTCTGAATCTCTAACTTATGTGGAATGAATAGAATGAGAGGAATGAGGGTCCTATTTATAGGAGAAGGGTTGGCCTTGGAAAGAAGTAGTTTCCTCTTATTTTCCAGCGTTTATGAGCAATCACTTATTACCCATTTCTCCAAATATGCGCCCACCTCATGCAAATCCCCAAGGGATTAGTTTCCTCTTTTCCTTTCCTCTTGGCCATGTGGCCTTCCTTCCTTATAGAGGAATATTTGTTTCCTCTTTTTTTTTTTGGCAAGTATCTTTATACTTCAAGGAAAAATTAATCTCTTTCATACTATGGTATGCACGAAATTTACTCTCTCCTTTTGGGTGATGGGCGCCCAAAACCTTCTACAAAGGACTTCTAGAAGCTTTTTCATTTGTTCATGACAACATGAAAAATGCCCATTAAGAATTTTCAATAGTCCTTTCTAGAAGGTTTTAGGCGCCCATCACCCAAAAGGAGAGAGTAAATTTCGTGCATACCATAGTATGAAAAAAGGCCCATTAAGAATTTTCAATAAAATTCTTATGAAATGAAACTAATCCACAAGGCACAATTAAACTAACTTGGCCGAGTGATATTAAGTCATCATATGAGCTTGTCGAAAAATTTATTGACATTCATTTCATCCTATGTCTCAAAAGACAAAAATACCCTTTTGACAATTTTCGTTTTTGTTTTGACTTAGCTTCCAGTTTAACTATTCCTACTCGATGTGATTCGTGACAGTGACCTCATGGACCCAAATGAACAAAGCTTGAGCTAAATACTTGGACACAAAAGTTTACAAACCTTTTCCAAGTTTAGCTTAATGTCAACTGACTCCACTAAAGAGTTGACACTGAAAATCTCTCGGTTCAAATGAATTTATTTTCTACTCAAGAATTCAACCTAATTGTAATGAGTGCATCCACAGAATATTATCAGTGTTTATCCTTCATGAATATCATCAGCTAGTCGGGATTGATAAAATTACCATTTTACCCTTCTAGCTGTTATTTCCTCAACTCCTTTGTCGCTTGTGAATAAGTTAGAAAAAATGTATTGACGAGGAGCTAACAAGTCACATTGTTTCATCCAAAAGAGTCAGGACTCAATTTGGACACTGGCCAGTTCATTTATTCACACTCCAAGGAACAAAGCATGAGGTGATATACATTGCATTTCATCAATCTTGTACATGAATTCCATATCTATGAGAACTTCACAAAGTTACTCATGACATTCTCACAACTTAGTACTTCACCAATAGGTCTTGTTCGGAATCACATAGTGAGTCCAAACTCTGATTTTCTCAAATGAGAATACGTAAGGTGTGAAATGGCATGTCTCATTTCAGGATTAAGGTAAGCACGATGCAATTCATACGTAGTGACTTCGAGACATAAGAGGTTAAATGGTTTGTTCTTATCTTGTCTCTAGAAGTGCACTGGTCAATTCAGTACCTTCGGAAGATACCTAGAAAAACTATAGAGTCTCCAACTCTCAATGCCTCATAACCAGACATCATAGATTCTTCTAACAATCATACTGAGGTCAATAGTCCTTCGACCCTAAGATTGCGAATATATCGTTTTAAGCAAACTACGAAGAGTTTGTTCATGCAAATCTACATTTGTCTCTTCGTAAGTTGTTAAGTTTGTTTATGGACTAAAAGACTATGGTTTTATCATAAAGCTTCAGACAAGGAAGATTGAATGAACGTTTCAACTTTATTAATGAATGAATAGGCAATTACAAGCAAGAGTCTTCGTAAGACTATATTACATAAATACACACTACAACTCTTCTTGTGGGCACCATTGACAACAAACTCCCACTTGACTCAAAGAAGGTGTGTGTAGTCGTTCATGCCTAATCCCTCTCGATGTTGGTCGAAGACCTTGTTCGCTAGGGCCTTGGTGAATGGATCTGCCAGAGATCTACTTCACCTCCACGTCTCCGCGCTGCACGATCTCTCGAATCAAATGGTATTTCCTCTCAATATGCTTAGAGCGCTTATGGCTTCGAGGTTCCTTTGAGTTAGCGACAGCCCCACTATTATCACAATAAAGGGTTATGGGCTCGTCGACAGCCACATATTCTGCTTCCATTGTGGAGTCAGCAATGCAAGATTGCTTCATACTCCTCCACACGACAGCTCCACCATTAAGGATGAAACAGATCCCGAAGTGGATTTCGTGGAATCCTTGTCCGCTTGAAAATTGGAGTCGGTATATCCCGTCATAGTCAGGTCTGTACTTGAGTATGTAAGCATCAAGGTCCTAGTTCTTCGAAGATACTTAAGAACATGCTTAATAGCAATCCAGTGCTCGAGTCCAGGGTTGGATTGGAAACGGCTAACTACGCCAACGGCGAAACATATATCAGGTCTAGTGCAAAGCATAGCATACATGAGGCTTCCTACGGCAGAGGCGTAAGGAATCTTCCTCATATCTTCAATCTCTTGTGCTGTCTTGGGAGACTGGTCCTTAGAGAGTGAAACTCCATGCCTAAAGGGTGTTTGGACCTTCTTGGAATCTTGCATCGAGAAGCGATCCATCACCTTATCAATATAAGATGCTTGAGAGAGCGACAGGGTCCGGTTTTTCGTATTTCGAAAGATTTGGATTCCCAGAATGTACGTGGTTTCTCTTAGATCCTTCATATCGAATTGCTTTGCCAGCTAGACCTTAACCTCAGATAACTTACCCACGTCATTACCAATGAGTAATATATCATCGACATATAGTACCAGAAACACAACTTTGCCTTCGTGTATTAACTTGTAAACACAAGGCTCATCTATTGACTGTTCAAAGCCGAAGCTCTTTACATTTTCATCAAATCTAATATTCCATGACCTAGATGCTTGCTTTAATACATAAATGGACTTAAGCAACTCACAAACCTTGGTCTCTTGACTTTCTTCAACGAAACCGTCTGGTTGAACCATGTAAATGCGCTCGTCAAGATTTCCATTCAGGAAGGCTGTCTTGACATCCATTTGCCAGATCTCATAGTCGAGAGCTGTAGCTATGGATAGGAGTATGCGGATGGATTTAAGCATCGCAACTGGCGAGAAGGTTTCTTCATACTCAATCCCTTCTTGTTGGGTATAACCCTTCGCCACAAGTCGTGCTTTGAACGTCTCTACGTTCCCATCAGGACCCCTTTTCTTCTTGTATATTCACTTACACCCTACGGGTTTAATCCCTCCAGGTAGGTCTACAATTTTCCAGACTTTGTTGACATACATCGAGTGCATCTCAACTTTCATGGCGTCAAGCCAAAGGTTTGATTCAGAACAACCCAACGCTTGGCTATAGGAAACAGGATCATCCATGTCAGAGACGGCTACGAGAGAGTGTCCATAAGACATGTACCTATCAGGCTTATGAGTAGCCCTCCCACTACGTCGAAGTACTACTTGACGAGATTCAGATGAGTTAGGCTGTGTTTCAGTTGGGGTAAGAACAGTTCTTACAGATGAGGTAGAAGCTTCCTCACCCAACTTTTCTTCAAGCACAATTTTGCTTCTAGGTTTCACGTCTTTCATAAAGTCCTCCTCTAGGAAACGAGCATTCATGCTAACGAAAGTCTTATCGTCCTCGGGACTATAGAAGATGAAACCCTTGGTTTCCTTTGGATATCCCACAAACAAGCACAATTCTGACGTACTAGCCAACTTGCTACTCTTTTGCCTTAGCACGTGTGCAGGGCAACCCCAAATTCGGATGTGACCCAGATTCACTTTACGGCCAGTCCATCATTCATAAGGAGTACCAGGAACCGTTTTTGACGGAACTTGGTTCAGAATATAAGCGGCAGTTTCGAGGGCATATCCCCAAAAGGAAAGAGGGAGTGATGAGTAACTCATCATTGATCTAACCATCTCCATAAGAGTTCGGTTTCTCCTCTCTGACACTCCATTTTGTTGAGGTGTGCCAGGTGTGGTAAGCTGAAAAGCGATACCTTCTTCTTTAAGAAAGTCATCGAACTCTCCAGACATATGCTCACCACCTCGATCAGATCGAAGTGTTTTGATAACTTTGCATGTTTGCTTTTCCACTAAAGCCCTAAAGACCTTAAATACGTTAAAGGTCTCGGATTTTAGTTTGAGCAAATAGACAAAACCATATCGCGAGTAATCATCGGTGAAGGTAACGAAGTATTCGTATCCTCCACGTGCCTGTTGGCTGAGCGGACCACATACATCAGAATGTATTAGTTCGAGCAACTCAGTGGCTCTTCGACCCTTATCGGAGAAAGATCGCTTAGTCATTTTTCCTTCTATGCAGGATTCACAAGCAGGTAGTGAACCTATTGCAGAGGCTTGGAGTGGACCGTCCCTCACAAGTCTCTTAATCCTATCTAGACTGATATGACCAAGTCTTAAGTGCCATAGGTATGTTGATTTTGTTAGATCAGAGGATTCAGAAAGTTTGATCCTCTTTGGCTCCTTAATTAGATCATTATCTATTTCGGTGTCTAAAAGAGAAGGTTGAGTGGGATAGATGTAGAAAAGAGCATTCTTCATACATGCATCAGTGACAAAAGAATTATCAGGAAACGAAATATGAATTCCATTCTTAATGAACTTTAAAAAATAATCTTGCTCAAGAGGACGAGCAACGGATATTAAGTTCTTCCCAAAGGTAGGAACAAAATAAAAATTATTCAAGTTTAAAGTGGGGTCTTCAAAAGACAGCGTCACGGATCCCACAGCCTTCGCAGACACCACGCTCCCATCACCCCACTTGAAGCAGAAGTCGCCATCCTCTAAGCTTTTGATTTTCCTAAAACCAGTTAAGGAGCAACAAATATGATTAGTAGCAGCGGAGACAAGAATCCATGTTCATACATTATCAGCTACTAAGCATGCTTCGTTAACTAGTACAATACTATGTTCCTTCGCTTTGAGATAGGCAGGACAGTTCTTTGTATCGGCCTTGTGAGGTCTCTTCTTAGTTCCAGAGGCGGAGGCTTTTTGCTTAGTAGCATGCGCCTCTCCTTGATTCCTCTTTCTCTTAGTGAGACCTATAGCAGTGTGAAGTTCCTTCATAAGCTTGGTAACAGTGTATTCTAGCTTATTTATGGAGTAGTTCATCTTGGAGGTATCAAGAGATGCGGGGAAAGTTTCTAAGATCACATCTATGACATTCTTCCCATCAATCTCAGATCCTAGGATTTTCATTTTATTCAGAAAACTAATGATCAGTATCATAAAGTCTCCCACAAGAGTCCTAGCCTGCATATGACAGTTCATAAACTGTCGGACTGCTTGTCGCCTTGCTTGACGCTTTTGCCCTCCAAACATCTCATGGAGATTGTTGAGCATGTCGGCGGCAGTCTCGATGTCACGATGTTGTTTTTGCAACACATTGTTCATTGATGCTAAGATATAGCATCTCGCAATCTCATCGGATCGAAGCCATGCCGCTAAGGCGTCTTTGCCCTCTTGAGTCGAATCATCATTCGTCAGAGGAGGACACGGGGTGGTGAGTACCCATTTGTGCTTGTTAACGGTAACTATTATGTCGAGGTTATGTTTCGAATCTACGTATTTTCGTTTTCGAGTTTGTTCGAGGAAAGGATGATTGAGGGATGTTTGCGAGACATGTTGCTTAATAAAGATGTAACAAGTTTATGATTAGTCTTTTGGTTTAGGATTTAAGTTTGTTTAAGACTTGATAAAATCCAAAGGTGTTATAAACTAAACGATAATTTACGACTTCGAGGGAAGGTCGCAAAAAAATCTCCATTTATAAGTAAATGACACATCATTAATGCTTAGCCAAGATGTCAATACACCAATTTTGACCAGCCACCTTTTAAATTGGTTTGATCACTCACATCCTTTCGCAGGGCCTCGAGGGATGATTACTAGGGATTGAGTCTAAGTGTGTAACCAACCACTTGTTGTCAATGGTGCCCACAAGAAGAGTTGTAATCTTTATATTGTACATTTGATGTAATAAAGTCTCATGAAGACTCTTGTTTGTAATTGCTTATTCATTAATAAAAAGTTGAAACGTTCATTCATTCTTCCATGTCTGTTTGAAGCTTTATGATAAAACATTAGTCTTTAGTCCATAAACAAACTAAACAACTTACGAAGAGACAAATGTAGATTTGCATGAACAAACTCTTCGTAGTTTGCTTAAAACGATATATTCGCATCCTAAGGGTCAAAGGACTATTGACCTCAGTATGATTGTTAGAAGAATCTATGATGTCTGGTTATAAGGCATTGAGAGTTGGAGACTCTATAGTTCTTCTAGGTATCTTCCGAAGGTACTGAATTGACCAGTGCACTTCTAGAGACAAGATAAGAACAAACCATTTAACCTCTTATGTCTCGAAGTCACTACGTATGAATTGCATCGTGCTTACCTTAATCCTGAAATGAGACATGCCATTTCACGCCTTACGTATTCTCATTTGAGAAAGTCAGAGTTCGGACTCACTATGTGATTCCGAACAAGGCCTATTGGTGAAGTACTAAGTTGTGAGAATGTCATGAGTAACTTTGTGAAGTTCTCATAGATATGGAATTCATGTACAAGATTGCTGAAATGCAATGTATATCACCTCATGCTTTGTTCCTTGGAGTGTGAATAAATCAACTGGCCAGTGTCCAAATTGAGTCTTGACTCTTTTGGATGAAACAATGTGACTTGTTAGCTCCTCGTCAATACATTGTTTCTAACTTATTCACAAGCGATAAAGGAGTTGAGGAAATAACAGCTGGAAGGGTAAAATGATAATTTTATAAATCCCGACTAGGTGATGATATTCATGAGGGGTAAACATAGATAATATTAAATTGATCCACTCACTACAATTAGGTTGAATTCTTGAGTAGAAAATAATCTCATTTGAACCGAGAGATTTTCAGTGTCAACTCTTTAGTGGAGTCAGTTGACATTAAGCTAAACTTGGAAAAAGGTTTGTGAACTTTTGAGTCCAAGTATTTCAGCTCAAGCTTTGTTCATTTGGATCCATGAGGTCACTGTCACGAATCACATCGATTAGGAATAGTTAAACTGGAAGCTAAGTCAAAACAAGAACGAAAATTGTCAAAATGGTGTTTTTGTCTTTTGAGACATAGGATGAAATGAATGACAATAAATTTTTTGACAAGGTCATTTGATGACTCAATAACACTCGGCCATGACTTGATCATTGGGCCTTGTGGATTAATTTCATTTCATAAGAATTTTATTGAAAATTCTTAATGGGCCTTTCTCATGTTTTCATGAACAAATGAAGAAGCTTCTAGAAGCTCCTTCTAGAGACATGTTGGGCGCCCAAATACCCAAGAGAAAGAGAGAATATTTTGTGCATAAATGTATCAAGATACTTGCCAAAAGAAAAAGAGGAAATAAATTTCCTCTACGAGGAAACAAGTATTTCGGCCAAGACAAGTCAAAGGGGAAGCAAGAATAGAAGAGGAAACAAATCCAAGGTGTCATGAACGCACATGTTGGCCGTGTGACTTGGATAGAAATGGTAAATAAAGGTTGCTCATGATAGCTTGGAAAATAAGAGGAAACTACTTCTTTCCAAAGCCAACCCTTCTCCTATAAATATGACTCTCATTCCCCTCATTTTATTCATTCCACATAAGTTAGAGATTGATAGCTTCTCTCTCTAGACCTTGTGATGGCCGAACTCCTCTGTCTCTCTCTCTAGTTATTTTTCGATTTTTGTTTTGGCACCTAGGTCGTCATTTGACCTAGTGTTTAGCTCTGCGACTTCAAGACTCGTTCTTAAGTCGTAGTGTTTAAAAGTTCCCACACACTAATTCCTTTTATTTCGAGTGATTTAGTGATAGAAAATTTCGTGGTTGCGCGAGTTGCCGAGGAAGGAAGAGAGACGTGCTGCGAGGGGAGACGAACGTTGCAACCTTTTTCCAAAAGCTTCTCAACGTTCAAGCGTCTAAAAAGGTTAGTAAACTTCTATGCTCATATTAGTTTTTATTTACATGTGCTTGCTCTTTGTCTAGGTTAGTAAAAACTGTTTTACTTGAAAAAGAAAATTTTTAAAATTCCGCCGCTTAACGAAGCGTTAAACTTTTTCTTAAACCCTAGATCAATTCCAACAAAACTTAGTCCAAAAGATTGACTTTGAAAAAACAATCTGCCGATGGGAGGTCTTGTCTCATTGTCTCACTTTCGGATTTAGCTCATTGAGCAATGATCAGTGCAAAGCGCCCTTGAGTACTCTCATTTAAGAGAGGGCCACGAGGGTGACTCTTAGTCTAGCGACAATTGCAATTTTCATTAGTGTTGGGGATCCTGGGTTACAAACAACAAATATAACCCTCCCACTTAGTTTTTGGAGTTGGTACATCGACTCTTATAAGTTCGGAAACGGTTTTCCTAGTTATAGAGCGATAGAGCGGACAACTAGAAAAGAATCCTAGATTTTCATGTTCAGAGCAGTGTTAGTGCATAAAGGCACAAAGGACATACTCGGATCTTTTCCTATTTTCTATTTCGGGAAAGTGCATGAGGGAAGTGTGAACTTCAACTCACTCGAACACTTGAAAGTTTGAGATTACACATCTTTTTATTTTTCGCCTTGTCTACAACGAGACCTCCCACTCAAATTTTCAAGAGCATATAGATTTTGAATGATATAGATATAGTTTTGAAAACATTTTGAAAACTTATTTGATTTGGATGACAAAATATTTTCAAGTTTGAAAAGGAAAACGGTTTTTCAAAATTCAAACTAGTTTTGTAAAAATTCAATTTCAATTAAACTTTCAAAAATCAAAAAATTTTAATCTTACACATCAAGTTTATAATCATATGAAAAACATTTTTGCTCAAGAAATTTTTCTCATTAGAGTTCAATAACTCATGGTAGTGGGGCTGAAAATCCGGAATTCTAAAAAACTGGACTTTCGGCACAGCGGCGCACCTCGGAGTAAAATCGTCATAACTGGTGGCTCCGATGTCCTTTTGACCTTAAACCGGTGGCATTGGACAGAGGACAGATAGAGCTTTAATTTGATTCATAAATAATTAAATTTTGATTTCTGAGCAGAGAGTTATGCTGCTTTTACTGCGGGTTTTACTCCAGCTCGAAGAAAAAGAAATAATTAAATCTTGGTCCTTTTTAGGTGCGAAAAAGAATCGAGTGTAACGGAACGTTTTATGAAGGTTGTTAAAGCTTTTATTTTTCTTTCATTAACAAGGTAATAATATAGTATAAAATAAATAACAACATGCATAAAACGATTCAAGTAAATAAAAGAAACTAGCAAGACAATATAACTAGTCACAAAATTACTCGAAATTTTCTCAAACCTTTAAAACACGTTTTTCAATATAAAAAATTAAAAACTTTTAGAACTGATTCTAATGTGTTTTAAAATCATCCCAAACTCATAGAAAAACATCATGATTCTTAATTTAAAGGCAAGAGCAATAAATTAAAAAAAAAATCTAAGAAAACAATTCTAACTTGTCACAAAATTAGTAAACTTTCGAAAACGATTTTCAAGCTCATATTTTTAAATGCATGTACATGCATATCTTTCACCATAGCTCTGATACCATTGTTGGAATTGATCTAGGGTTTAAGAAAAAGTTTAACGCTTCGTTAAGCGTCGGAATTTCAAAAAAATTTCTTTTTCAAGTAAAACAGTGTTTACTAACCTAGACAAAGAGCAAGCACCTGTAAATAAAAACTAATATGAGCGTAGAAGTTTACTAACCTTTTTAGATGCTTGAACATTGAGAAGCTTTTGGAAAAAGGTTGCAACATTCGTCTCCCCTCGCAGCAAGTCTCTCTTCCTTCCTCGGCAACTCGAGCAACCACGAAAGTTTCTATCACTAAATCACTCGAGAGAAAAGGAATTAGTGTGTGGGCACTTTTAAACACTACGACTTAAGAACGAGTCTTGAAGTCGAAGAGCTAAACTCTAGGTCAAATGAGGACCTAGGTGCCAAAACAATAAAATGAAATTGACTAGAGAGAGAGAGAGAGGAGTCGGCCACAAGGTCTAGAGGGACAGGCTCTCAATCTCTAACTTATGTGGAATGAATAGAATGAGAGGAATGAGGGTCCTATTTATAGGAGAAGGATTGGCCTTGGAAAGAAGTAGTTTCCTCTTATTTTCCAAGCCTTTATGAGCAATCCCTTATTACCAATTTCTCCAAATATGCGCCCACCTCATGCAAATCCCCAAGGGATTAGTTTCCTATTTTCCTTTCCTCTTGGCCGTGTGGCCTTCCTTCCTTATAGAGGAATATTGGTTTCCTCTTTTCTTTTGGCAAGTATCTTTATACTTCAAGGCAAAATTAATCTCTTTCATACTATGGTATGCACGAAATTTACTCTCTCCTTTTGGGTGATGGGCGCCCAAAACCTTCTAGAAAGGACTTCTAGAAGCTTTTTCATTTGTTCATGACAACATGAAAAAGGCTCATTAAGAATTTTCAATAAAATTCTTATGAAATGAAACTAATCCACAAGGCACAATTAAACTAACTTGGCCTAGTGATATTAAGTCATCATATGATCTTGTCAAAAAATTTATTGACATTCATTTCATCCTATGTCTCAAAAGACAAAAATACCCTTTTGACAATTTTCGTTTTTGTTTTGACTTAGCTTCCAGTTTAACTATTCCTACTCGATGTGATTCGTGACAAAGACCTCATGGACCCAAATGAACAAAGCTTGAGCTAAACACTTGGACTCAAAAGTTCACAAACCTTTTCCAAGTTTAGCTTAATGTCAACTGACTCCACTAAAGAGTTGACACTGAAAATCTCTCGGTTCAAATGAATTTATTTTCTACTCAAGAATTCAACCTAATTGTAATGAGTGGATCCACAGAATATTATCAGTGTTTACCCCTTCATGAATATCATCAGCTAGTCGGGATTTACAAAATTACCATTTTACCCTTCTAGCTGTTATTTCCTCAACTCCTTTGTCGCTTGTGAATAAGTTAGAAACAATGTATTGACGATGAGCTAACAAGTCACATTGTTTCATCCAAAAGAGTCAAGACTCAATTTGGACACTAGCCAGTTCATTTATTCACATTCCAAAGAACAAAGCATGAGGTGATATATATTGCATTTCAGCAATCTTGTACATGAATTCCATATCTATGAGAACTTCACAAAGTTACTCATGTCATATTCACAATTTAGTAATTCACCAATAGGCCCTGTTCAGAATCACATAGTGAGTCCGAACTCTGACTTTCTCAAATGAGAATACGTAAGCTATGAAATGGCATGTCTCATTTCAGGATTAAGGTAAGCACGATGCAATTCATACGTAGTGACTTCGAGACATAAGAGGTTAAATGGTTTGTTCTTATTTTGTCTCTAGAAGTGCACTGGTCAATTCAGTACCTTTGGAAGATACCTAGAAGAACTATAGAGTCTCCAACTCTCAATGCCCCATAACCAGACATCATAGATTCTCCTAACAATCGTACTGAGGTCAATAGTCCTTTGACCCTTAGATTGAGAATATATCGTTTTAAGCAAACTACGAAGAGTTTGTTCATGCAAATCTACATTTGTCTCTTCGTATGTTGTTAAGTTTGTTTATGGACTAAAGACTAATGTTTTATCATAAAGCTTCAAACAGACAAGGAAGAATGAATGAACGTTACAACTTTTTGTTAATGAATAAGCAATTACAAGCAAGAGTCTTCATGAAAAAATGTATTGACGAGGAGCTAACAAGTCACATTGTTTCATCCAAAAGAGTCAGGACTAAATTTGGACACTGGCCAGTTCATTTATTCACACTCCAAGGAACAAAGCATGAGGTGATATACATTGCATTTCAGCAATCTTGTACATGAATTCCATATCTATGAGAACTTCACAAAGTTACTCATGACATTCTCACAACTTAGTACTTCACCAATAGGCCTTGTTCGGAATCACATCGTGAGTCCGAACTCTGACTTTCTCAAATGAGAATACGTAAGGCGTGAAATGGCATGTCTCATTTTAGGATTAAGGTAAGCACGATGCAATTCATACGTAGTGACTTCGAGACATAAGAGGTTAAATGGTTTGTTCTTATCTTGTCTCTAGAAGTGCACTGGTCAATTCAGTACCTTCGGAAGATACCTAGAAAAACTATAGAGTCTCCAACTCTCAATGCCTCATAACCAGACATCATAGATTCTTCTAACAATCATACTGAGGTCAATAGTCCTTTGACCCTTAGATTGCGAATATATCGTTTTAAGCAAACTACGAAGAGTTTGTTCATGCAAATCTACATTTGTCTCTTCGTAAGTTGTTTAGTTTGTTTATGGACTAAAAGACTAAGGTTTTATCATAAAGCTTCAGACAAGGAAGATTGAATGAACGTTTCAACTTTTATTAATAAAAAAGCAGTTACAAGCAAGAGTCTTCGTAAGACTATATGACATCAAATGTACATAAATACACACTACAATTCTTCTTGTGGGCCCCATTGACAACAGCTGATAATGTATCAACGTGGATTCTTGACTCCGCTACTACTAACCATATTTGTTGTTCCTTCACTAGTTTTAAGAAAACCAAAAGCTTAGAGGAATGCGACTTCTGTTTCAAATGGGGTGATGGGAGCCTGGTGTCTGCAAAGGCTGTTGGATCCGTGACGCTGTCTTTTGAAAACCGCACTTTAAACTTGAATAATGTTTATTTTGTTCCTACCTTTGGGAAGAACTTAATATATGTTGATGTTGATTTTTACAACGATCAACAATCACAAATAAAAGTGGAATGATAAAATATTTTTAAATGGGTTTAGAAAGACGTCGTATAAGAAACAATTTAATAATAAAGAACTATAATAATATGCGAAGATTAATTAATTTTATTGATTAAGATAAGGTTACAAATGGACGAGGTGACGAACTCAACTGGACGAGCTCAAGCCTGTAAATATATGAGCATAAAATATATTCAATTGAGAGATGGGATTCAAAACTAGCATGTGCGAAAATTGTCGTCTCCTCTTCTATTTATAGGCGAGATAGAACCTTCTGGCCGAAGACACGTGTTCTTCGATCCACACTCCTCTCCAAGGCTGAAGTCTTCCTAGATCCAGTCTTCGCGGCGTGGTCTGCTCTTTGATTGGCCGATCCTTCTTACCAGGAAGACGTGGCCGAGCTGGAGTTCTTCATCGGGCCGGAAAGTGTAGCTGGACTTGGGCCGATATGCCAAGAGCGAACTAGGCCCATAATTGATTTTATGGGCCGGTCTACAACTGGATTATGGGCTTTAGTCGGGCCAAGGCCCATCCGAAATGATATTAAATATTTAAATTTTTACACCCCCACAATATCCGTTGCTCGTCTTCTTGAGCAAGATTATTGTTAAAAGTTCATTAAGAATGGAATTCGTATTTCGTTTCCTGATAATTCTTTCGTCACTGATGCATGTATGAAGAATGCTCTTTTCTACATCTATCCCACTCAACCTTCTCTTTTAGACACCGAAATAGATAATGATCTAATTAGGGAGCCAAAGAGGATCAAACTTCCTGAATCCTCCGATCTAACAAAATCAACATACCTATGGCACTTAAGACTTGGTCATATCAGTCTAGATAGGATTAAGAGACTTGTGAGAGATGGTCCACTCCAAGCCTCTGCAATAGGTTCACTACCTACTTCTGAATCCTGCATAGAAGGAAAAATGACTAAGCGACCTTTCTCCGATAAGGGTCGAAGAGCCACAAAGTTGCTGGAACTAGTACATTCTGATGTATGTGGTCTGCTCAGCCAACAGGCACGTGGAGGATACAAATATTTCGTTACCTTCACTGATGATTACTCGCGATATGGTTTTGTCTATTTGCTCAAACACAAATCCGAGACCTTTAACGTATTTAAGGTCTTTAGGGCGTTACTGGAAAAGCAAACTGGCGAAGTGATCAAAACCCTTCGATCTGATCGAGGTGGTGAGTATATGTCTCTGGAGAGTTCGATGACTTTCTTAAAGAAGAAGGTATCGCTTCTCAGCTTACCCCACCTGGCACACCTCAACAAAACGGGGTGTCAGAGAGAAGAAATCGAACTCTTATGCAGATGGTTAGATCAATGATGAGTTACTCATCACTCCCTCTTTCCTTTGGGGATATGCCCTCGAAACAGCCGCTTACATTCTGAACCAAGTTCCGTCCAAAACGGTTCCTGGTACTCCTTATGAACGATGGACTGGCCGTAAAGTAAATCTTGGCCGCATCAAAATTTGGGGTTGCCATGCACACGTGCTGAGGCAAAAGACTAGCAAGTTGGCTAGTAGGTCAGAATTGTGTCTGTTCATTTGATATCCAAAGGAAACCAAAGGTTTTACTTTCCATAGTCCTGAGGACGATATGACTTTCGTTAGCACGAATGCTCGTTTCCTTGAGGAGGACTTTATGAAGGATGCAAAACCTAGAAGCAAAATTGTGCTTGAAGTAAAGTTGGGTGAGTAAGCTTCTACCTCATCTGTAAGAACTGTTCTTACCCCAACTGAAACACAACCTAACTCATCAGAATCGCGTCAAGAGTACTTCGACGTAGTGAGAGGGCTATTCAAAAGCCTGACAGGTACATGTCCTATGGAGACACTCTCGTAGCCGTCTCTGACATGGATGACCCTGTTTCCTATACCCAAGCAATGGCTTGTTCTGAATCAAACCTTTGGCTTGACGCCATGAAAGTTGAAATGCACTCGATGTATGTCAACGAAGTCTGGAGAGTTGTAGACCTTCCTGAAGGGATTAAACCCGTAGGGTGTAAGTGGATATACAAGAAGAAAATGGCTCTTGATGGGAACGTTGAGACGTTCAAAGCACGACTTGTGACTAAGGGTCATACCCAACAAGAAGGGATTGACTATGAAGAAACCTTCTCGCCAGTCGCGATGCTTAAATCCATCCGCATACTTCTATCCATAGCTGCAGCTCTCGACTATGAGATCTGGAAAATGGATGTCAAGACGGCCTTCTTGAATGACAATCTTGACGAGCGCATTTACATTACTCAACCAGACGGTTTCGTGGAAGAAGGTCAAGAGACCAAGGTTTGTGAGTTGCTTAAGTCCATTTAAGGATTAAAGCAAGCATCTAGGTCATGGAATATTTGATTCGATGAAACTGTGAAGAGCTTTGGCTTTGAGAAGTCAGTAGATGAGCCGTGCGTTTACAAGTTAATGCACGAAGGTAAAGTTGTGTTTCTGGTACTATATGTCGATGATATATTACTTATAGTTAATGATGTGGGTAAGTTATCTGATGTTAAGGTCTGGCTAGCAAAGCAATTCGGCATGAAGGATCTAGGAGAAGCCGCGTACATTCTGGGGATCCAAATATTTCGAGATCGGAAAAACCGGACCCTGTCGCTCTCTCAAGCATCTTATATTGATAAGGTGATGGATCGCTTCTCGATGCAAGACTCCAAGAAGAGCCAAACACCCTTTAGGCATGGAGTCTCACTCTCTAAGGACCAGTCTCCCAAGACTGCACAAGAGATTGAAGACATGAGAAAAATTCCTTACGCCTCTGCCGTAGGAAGCCTCATGTATGCTATGCTTTGCACTAGACCTGATATATGTTTCGCCGTTGGCGTAGTTAGCCGTTTCCAATCCAAACCTGGACCCGATCACTGGATTACTGTTAAGCCCGTTCTCAAGTATCTTCGAAGAACTAGGAACTCGATGCTTACATATTCAAGTACTGACCTAGCTTTGACGGCATACACAGACTCCGATTTTCAAGCGGATAAGGATTCCAGGAAATCCAGTTCTGGATTTGTGTTCATCCTTAATGGTGGAGCTGTTGTGTGGAGAAGTATTAACCAAACATGCATTACTGACTCCACAATGGAAGCAGAATATGTGGCTGCTTGTGAAGCATCCAAAGAGGCTGTATGGCTTAGAAAATTCCTTAAGTATTTGGAAGTTGTTCCAAACGTCGACGAGCCCATGACCCTTTATTGTGATAATAGTGGGGTTGTCGCTAACTCAAAGGAACCTCGAAGCCATAAGCGCTCTAAACATATTGAGAGAAAATACCATTTGATTCGAGAGATCGTGCAGCGTGGAGACGTGGAAGTGTAGAAGATCTCAACGGTGGACAACCTAGCAGATCCATTCACCAAGGCCCTAGCGAACAAGGTCTTCGACCAACATCGAGAGGACTACACACGTCTTCTTTGAGTCAAGTGGGAGTTTGTTGTCAATGGTTCCCCCAAGAAGAGTTGTAGTCTTTATTTTGTACATTTGCTGTAATAAAGTTTCATGAAGACTCTTGCTTGTAATTGCTTATTCATTAACAAAAAGTTGAAACGTTCATTCATTCTTCCTTGTCTGTTTGAAGCTTTATGATAAAACATTAGTCTTTAGTCCATAAACAAACTTAACAACATACGAAGAGACAAATGTAGATTTGCATGAACAAACTCTTCGTAGTTTGCTTAAAACGATATATTCTCAATCTAAGGGTCAAAGGACTATTGACCTCAGTACGATTGTTAGGAGAATCTATGATGTCTGGTTATGGGGCATTGAGAGTTGGAGACTCTATACTTCTTCTAGGTATCTTCCAAAGGTACTGAATTGACCAGTGCACTTCTAGAGACAAAATAAGAACAAACCATTTAACCTCTTATGTCTCGAAGTCACGACGTATGAATTGCATCGTGCTTACCTTAATCCTGAAATGAGACATGCCATTTCACAGCTTACGTATTCTCATTTGAGAAAGTCAGAGTTCGGACTCACTATGTGATTCTGAACAGGGCCTATTGGTGAATTACTAAATTGTGAATATGACATGAGTAACTTTGTGAAGTTCTCATAGATATGGAATTCATGTACAAGATTGCTGAAATGCAATATATATCACCTCATGCTTTGTTCTTTGGAATGTGAATAAATGAACTGGCTAGTGTCCAAATTGAGTCTTGACTCTTTTGGATGAAACAATGTGACTTGTTAGCTCATCGTCAATACATTGTTTCTAACTTATTCACAAGCGACAAAGGAGTTGAGGAAATAACAGCTAGAATGGTAAAATGGTAATTTTGTAAATCCCGACTAGCTGATGATATTCATGAAGGGTAAACATATATAATATTCAGTGGATCCGCTCATCATAATTTGGTTGAATTCTTGAGTAGAAAATAAATTCATTTGAACCGAGAGATTTTCAGTGTTAACTGTTTAGTGGAGTCAGTTGACATTAAGCTAAACTTGGAAAAGGTTTGTGAAATTTTGAGTCCAAGTGTTTAGCTCAAGCTTTGTTCATTTTGATCCATGAGGTCACTCTCACAAATCACATCGAGTAGGAATAGTTATACTAGAAGCTAAGTCAAAAAAAGAACGAGACAAGTTTTATGAAAATTGTCAAAAGGGTATTTTTGTCCTTTTGGACATAGGATGAAATGAATGTTAATAAATTTTTTTTGACAAGGTCATTTGATGACTTAAGACCACTTGGCCAAAACTGATTTAATTGGGCCTTGTGGATTAATTTCATTTCATAAGAATTTTCTTGAAAATTCTTAATGGGCCTTTTTCATGTTGTCATGAACAAATGAAGAAGCTTCTAGTAACCACTTCTAGAGAGCCTCTTGGGTGCCCATCACCCAAAAAAGAGAGAATATTTTGTGCATAAATGTATCAAGATACTTGCCAAAAGAAAAATAGGAAACGAATTTCCTATGCATCGCATAAGGGAATTCTGCCAAGACAAGTCAAGGGAACAAAAGAGGAAACAAATCCAAGCCTTCTAGAAGGCTCCCTTGGCCGTGTGAAATAAGTGGGAAAGGAGGGAATATTTTCTCATGAATATGTGATATTCTATAGAAGAGGAAACTACCTTATTGAAGGTAAAGCCTCTCCTATAAATAGGAGCCTCATTCTTCACATTTCATTCATCCCAAGTTTTAGAGATTTGAGAGCTTCTCTCTCTAGCTTGGCCGCCCCTCTCTCCTTCTCTCTCTAAGTTCTTTTCGATTTGTTTTGGCACCTAGGTCCTCACTTGACCTAGCGAATTTAGCTCTTCGACCTTAAGACTTGTTCTTGAGTCGTAGTGTTTAAAAGTGCTCACACACTAATTCCTAATTTTCTCGAGTGATTATAGTGATAGAAACTTTCGTGGTTGCTCGAGTTGGCGAGGAAAGAAGAGAGACGTGCTGCGAGGGAGACGAACGTTTTCAACCTTCCGAAGGCTCATCAACGTTCAATCTTCGAAAAAGGTTAGTAAATTATTTATGCTCATAATAGTTTGTCTAGGTTAGTAAAATCGTTTTACTTGTCAAAATAAAATTTTTAAAATTTCGCCGCTTACCGAAGCGCTAAAATTTTTCTTAAACCCTAGATCAATTCAAATATTATCGTCCTCGGAACTATAGAAATTAAAACCTTTGGTTTCCTTTGGATATCCAACGAATAGACATATTTCTGACCTACTAGCCAACTTGCTAGTCTTTTGCCTCAGCACGTGTGCAGGGCAACCCCAAATTTTGATGCGGCCAAGATTTACTTTATGGCCAGTCCATCGTTCATAAGGAGTACCAAGAACCGTTTTGGACAGAACTTGGTTCAGAATGTAAGCGGCTGTTTCGAGGGCATATCCCCAAAAAGAAAGAGGGAGTGATGAGTAACTCATCATTGATGTAACCATCTCCATTAGAGTTCAGTTCCTTCTCTCTGACACTCCGTTTTGTTGAGGGTTGCCAGGTGCTGTAAGCTGAGAAGCGATACTACCTTCTTTAAGAAAGTCATCGAACTCTCCAGACATATACTCACCACCTCGATCTGATCGAAGAGTTTTGATCTGTTTGCAAGTTTGCTTTTCCACTAAAGCCCTAATTAAAGACCTTAAATATGTTAAAGGTCCCGGATTTGTGTTTGAGCAAATAGGCAAAACCGTATCTTGAGTAATCATCAATGAAGGTGACGAAGTATTCGTATCCTCCACGTGCCTGTTGACTGAGTATACCATATACATCAGAATGTACTAGTTCCAGCAACTCAGTGGCTCTTCGACCCTTGACTGAGAAAGGTCGCTTAGTCATTTTTCCTTCAATACAGGATTCACAAATAGGCAGTGAACCTATTGCAGAGGCTTGGAGTGGACCGTCCCTCACAAGTGTCTTAATCCTATCTAGACTGATATGACCAAGTCTTAAGTGCAAGAGATATGTTGATTATATTAGATCGGAGGAATCAGAAAGTTTGATCCTCTTTGGCTCCCTAACTAGATCGTTATCTATTTCAGTGTCTAAAAGAGAAGTGTTGTCGGCCCGTTCCGGGTCGACAGCGCCCACGGGGTACCATGGCCAAAGACCGGCCTCATGAGCTCGACCTCAACTCGGCCTCATGACCTCGACCTCGGCCTCATGAGCTCGACTTCCCCTCGGCCTCATGAGCTTGACCTCGGCCTCATGAGCTCGACCTCGGCCTGAGCTCGACCTCGGAATGAGCTCGACCTCGGCCTCATGAGCTCGACCTCAGCATGAGCTCGACCTCGGCCTCATGAGCTCGACCTCGGCCTCATGAGCTCGACCTCGGCCTCATGAGCTCGACCTCAGCTTCATGAGCTCGACCTCGGCATGAGCTCGACCTCGGCCTCATGAGCTCGACCTAGGCCTCATGAGCTCGACCTCGGCCTCATGAGCTCGGCCTCCAGTCCCATGGACGACCCAGAGCCGGCCTTCAGCTCTATGGATGACCCAGAGCCGGCCTCCAGCTCCATGGACGACCCAGAGTCGACCTCCAGCTCCATGGACGACCCAGAGCCGGCCTCCAGCTCCATGGACGACCCAGGGTCGGCCTCCAGCTCCATGGACGACCCAGGGTCGGCCTCCAGCTCCATGGACGACCCAGGGTCGGCCTTCGACCAAGGGGATGCCCAAAATACCCCTCGGTCGCCTATAAATGCCGGGGTCCCTCCCCCGGTCCAGGTAATCCATGCTTGAGTACTGAAACGCTGCCGAACTCGTACCTCGCTCGTTTCTCTCAAGTCTCGGCCTCTAAACACTTAAACCCTCTATATCCACCTCAATCCTACTAATGTTGAGCGTCGGAGAGGTAAACAGAGGGAACCCCTCTCTTCCCCCTTTGTAGTTCACACCTTCCTGCTTGCTTTTCAGGTGCCTGGACGAAATAGACATCATCAACAGCTGAGGGACGACTTGAGATATCAAGTCCGACACGCTCGAGTCAAGACGAGACCACTTGGTCCGGCCTTGGGTCTAACCGCCTTTAACTCCTAAATCGTTGTTCAAAAAAATGCGACAACATTTTGGCGCTAGAAGGAGGGGACCGCCCGACCTTGGCGACGCTCTCCCTTCCATTCCTCTTTCCTGCTACTTCTACGACTCTCGAGAGATGAGTCGTGTCCCCGCCACCTCCGTGGGCGCACGAGCGACTAGCTAGAGGCACGACCTCCAAAGCTCTGCGCGCCGTCTTGAAGGGCAACCTCATGATAATGAGAGCCAGCCCCGAGACCCGACGAATAACCCCGAGGCCGCAGTCCGAGAGGACACGGCTCGAAGGCTCGCCGAGCTCCTAGATCGTCCCGGTGTCACCGGCGCGCTCATCGCCGACCTCCTCGACTCCAACAACTACGTCGACCATGACGAGAAAGACCCCAATTACGTGGCGAAGTCGAGAACCAGCGAGAAAAACCTCGACCGCGCTATTCACGAAAGTGAACGCGCACGCACGCCTTCGAGGAGACCCCCTCAGGCGACCACGTCAAGGCATCCACCGTCGAGCGAACAAACACATGCGCTCTCAAGGGGACACCCTCGAGAGACCGCATCGAGACGTTAAAGATCGCGCAACACTCGAGGATGCTCAATCTCAAGGTCCAGAAAGGGACGCTCCAAGCTCACCGTTTGCGTCCAAGGCCTCCGATTGGGCGACAACACCGAAGGTCGTGGCGCCCATCGAGGACGTCACTTGAACGACGTATCCTTGCCGAGGGTGATAGGGACGGCCAACGGAGACTTGAGAGACCATCTCGATTCCCGAAGGGAATCCCGTGGATGCGACTTGAGAGCGAAACTCAACGCCCGACGCGAGACCGTGAGAGAGGCTGCCTTGGGACACCAACCACCCAACGTTGCTGACCGTGCATTCCAACAAAAAGCGATGCCACACTCACGGCACCGGCCGCCAGTCTCGGCTCGCGAAAGAAGAGGCGTAAAAGTGGTCAAGTCCCTAATGACCACCCTTCTCCAGCCCCCAAGCAGTCCTTCGTCCCTCTTAACGCGACACCCGACAAGATCCTGAGCTTGAACAAAGAGAAGCTGGGATCCCCACCTCCGATGAAGAAGGACCCCGCAACGCGAGAGAAGAACAAACGGTGCGAGTATCACCGTGGTCACGGGCACACGACAATTGAATGCGACCAACTTAGGAAGTGAATTGATTCCCTAATTCGAGGTGGGGACTTCAAGGAATTCGTCGTATCCGCTAGCAAGCCATGATTTTCGAGGCTTCGACCCTTAAACTCACGTCCGAACTCGCTCGACTTTGTAATCGCTTCATTTCAATTATGCGATTTTCTTTTTCCAAAGAAGGCCAAGTGCCATGACAACCTATAACGACCCCTTTTTTTGCAATAAAGAGCTATATCCTATACATGGCAACACACACTATTGTATACCTCCAACACGAGAGTTTCTTGGTCTTCGTCTCACAAACGCAAGAAACTCGGGGGGCTAACAGGGATCAATACCCAATCAACTAAACAACTCAAAAAGAAAAAAAAAACAACAAACAAAAACAAAAGTGTAGCGAAGTCTCAAGGGGCCGATGGTCAGGCCGGAGGTCCCAAAGAGAAACACATCCTATACATATCTCCTCGAGTTGAGTCCATTCCTCGAGTCGAGTTCCGAGTCCGCGAGTCGATTGATACTCCTCGCTCCGACTCTACGTATCTCCTCGAGTTGAGTCCACTCCTCGAGTCAAGTTCCGAGTCCGTGAGTCGATTGATACTCCTCGCGCCGACTCTACGTATCTCCGCGAGTTGAGTCCATTCCTCGAGTCGAGTTCCGAGTCCGCGAGTCGACTGATACTCCTCGCGCCGACTCTACGTATCTCCTCAAGTTGAGTCCACTCCTCGAGTCGAGTTCCGACTCCGCGAGTCGACTGATACTCCTAGCGCCGACTCTACGTATCTCCTTGGGAATTGACTCCCGAGTCCATGAGTCGACTAATAAGTCCTGGTGCCGACTCTACACACGGCCCCGCAAGTCGGGTTCACTCCTCGAGTCACGTCACAAACCCACGAGTCGACTTACGAATCCTCGTGTCAAACATACACGACTTCTTGACTCATCGATCGACGATAGACTCACGAGTCTCGATGACAAATCTACATGCTCTCCTACAAGCAACAGGAAAAAAAATCGTCCCTAACAACGTACTTAAGTCGCCCCTAACGGCCCACTGAAATTCTCTCTACGACGCTCTCATGAGAGAAAGAATGGGCCAATTGAGTCCCCAAACGTGACACGCGCGCCATGGCGCCATGCTCACGAGGGCACAAGACTCGACCCGAGAGACTCGACCCGAAAACGCGACCAGTGCACTAAAGTGCCGCACTCGCCGGGGGATCAAGTCTACACCTAACCCCGCCTATCACACGACACGCGCACCCAAGGGTACCACGCTCGTGAGGTGGAATGGGCGCACAAATGCTGCACCGCGCTCGCCGCCCAGCTCGTGAGCCGAAAGGCAGCGAGTCACAAATGGGTTTCAAAGGCTTGCGTCCGCCGGACGTATCTGGTCTAGCCAGCGTCCACGGGAAACCTGGCCACACAAATGTGGCACCGCGCTCGCCGCCCAGCTCGTGAGCCGCAAGGCAGCGAGTCACAAATGGGTTTCAAAGGCTTGCGTCCGCCGGACGTATCTGGTCTAGCCAGCGTTCACAGGAAACCTGGCCACACAAATATGGCACCGCGCTCGCCGCCCAGCTCGTGAGCCGCAAGGCAGCAAGTTACAAATGGGTTTCAAAGGCTTGCGTCCGCCGGACGTATCTGGTCTAGCCAGCGTCCACGGGAAACCTGGCCACGCAAATGTGGCATGGCGCTCGCCGCCCAGCTCGTGAGCCGAAAGGCAGCGAGTTACAAATGGGTTTCAAAGGCTTGCGTCTGCCGGACGTATCTGGTCTAGCCAGCGTCCACGGGAAACCCGGCCACGCAAATGTGGCACCGCGTTCGCCGCCCAGCTCGTGAGCCGAAAGGCAGCGAGTTACAAATGGGTTTCAAAGGCTTGCATCCGCCGGACGTATCTTGTCTAGCCAGCGTCCACGGGAAACCTGGCCACGCAAATGTGGCATCGCGCTCACCGCCCAGCTCGTGAGCCGAAAGGCAGCGAGTTACAAATGGGTTTCAAAGGCTTGCATCCGCCGGACGTATCTGGTCTAGCCAGCGTCCACGGGAAACCCGGCCACACAAACGTGGCACCACGCTCGCCGCCCAGCTCGTGAGCCGAAAGGCAGCAAGTTACAAATGGGTTTCAAAGGCTTGCGTCCGCCGGACGTATCTGGTCTAGCCAGCGTCCACGGGAAACCTGGCCACGCAAATGTGGCATCGCGCTCGCCGCCCAGCTCCTGAGCCAAAAGGCAGCGAGTTACAAATGGGTTTCAAAGGCTTGCGTCCGCCGGACGTATCTGGTCTAGCCAGCGTCCACGGGAAACCCGGCCACACAAACATGGCACCGTGCTCGCCGCCCAGCTCGTGAGCCGAAAGGCAGCGAGTCACAAATGGGTTTCAAAGGCTTGCGTCCGCCGGAGGTATCTGGTCTAGCCAGTGTCCACGGGAAACCCGGCCACACAAATGTGGCACCGCGCTCGCCGCCTAGCTCGTGAGCCGAAAGACAGCGAGTCACAAATGGGTTTCAAAGGCTTGCGTCCGCCGAACGTACCTGGTCTAGCCAGCGTCCACAGAAAACCCGATCACACAAACGTGACACCAAGGCCCCCCGAGGCCCAAGCCGTGCAGATCGATCACGCTTTCATTGGTAGGTCGAGAAAATAAGCCACGCACAACAAAGTCGTGTTAATCGATCACGCCTTCATTGGTAGGTCGAGAAAATAAGCCATGCACAGTAAAGCCGTGCAAATCGATCACGCCTTCATTGGTAGGTCGAGAAAATAAGCCACACACGATCAACCCGGAACAAAAGCCGTCCCTCGCGACGCATCAACGCTGTCCCTCGTGACGCATCAAAGCCGTCCCTCACGACGCGATAAAGCCGTCCCTCGCGACGCACAAAGGCCGTCCCTCGTGACGCACAAAAGCCGTCCCTCGCGACGCACAAAGGCCATCCTTCGCAATGCACAGAGGCTTTCCCTCGCGATGCATTAAAAGCCCTGTTGCGGCACACTCGTAAACCCGAGAGCGTTCGTCCCGCGTCCACACGCCGACGTAAGCATTGAGTTTCCACTCGACCTACGCTCTACCGCAAACTCGGGGGGCTAATGTTGTCGGCCCGTTCCGAGTCGACAGCGCCCGCGGGGTCTCATGGCCGAGAGGCCAAAGACCGGCCTCATGAGCTCGACCTCGGCCTCATGAGCTCGACATCAACTCGGCCTCATGAGCTCGACCTCGGCCTCATGAGCTCGACCTCGGCCTCATGAGCTCGACTTCCCCTCGGCCTCATGAGCTCGACCTCGGCCTCATGAGCTCGACCTCAGCATGAGCTCGACCTCGGCCTCATTAGCTCGACCTCGGCCTCATGCGCTCGACCTCGGCCTCATGAGCTCGACCTCAGCTTCATGAGCTCGACCTCGGCTTGAGCTCGACCTCGGCCTCATGAGCTCGACCTCGGCATGAGCTCGACCTCGGCCTCATGAGCTCAACCTCGGCATGAGCTCGGCCTCCAGCCCCATGGACGACCCAGAGCCGGCCTTCAGCTCTATGGACGACCCGGCCTCCAGCTCCATGGACGACCCAGAGTCGGCCTCCAGCTCCATGGACGACCCAGAGCCGGCCTCCAGCTCCATGGATAACCCAGGGTCGGCCTCCAGCTCCATGGACGACCCAGGTTCGGCCTCCAGCTCCATGGACGACCCAGGGTCGGCCTTCGACGAAGGGGATGCCCAAAATGCCCCTCGGTCGCCTATAAATGCCGGGGTCCCTCCCCCGGTCCAGGTAATCCATGCTTGAGTACTGAAACGCTGCCGAACTCGTACCTCGCTCGTTTCTCTCAAGTCTCGGCCTCTAAACACTTAAACCCTCTATATCCACCTCAATCCTACTAATGTTGAGCGTCGGAGAGGTAAACAGAGGGAACCCCTCTCTTTCCCCTTTGTAGTTCACATCTTCCTGCTTGCTTTTCAGGTGCCTGGACGAAATAGACATCATCAACAGCTGAGGGACGACTTGAGATATCAAGTCCGACACGCTCGAGTCAAGACGAGACCACTTGGTCCGGCCTTGGGTCTAACCGCCTTTGACTCCTAAATCGTTGTCCGAAAAACTGCGACAACAAGAAGATTGAGTGGGATAGATGTAGAAAAGAGCATTCTTCATACATGCATTAGTCAAGCTTTATTTGTAATACGAGACATATACAATGATGATATATATATATATATATATATATATATATATATGTTTAAGTATTACAAACATAATTAATATATACTATTCATATAATATTTATCTATTATAATAAAACCATGATTATACAAAAAATTTAAAAGTGATTTTTTGTTCATTTAACCGGCAGCAACTTGCGGGCAAATGAACTCGTATAACACGATAACAACTATGAATTTGGTGGCAACATGATTGCTTTAGACGATTTATTTAAGATCATATATGCAGGAAGCCTATAAGCGAGCACCGTGGCAATGACATACGTTTTTTCATTCAAGAAATAGAATGATTTTGGCCTTTAATTATATCGATTGAGTTTTTTGTTTATTCAACTCTTAGTTGATTTATAAATTATTTTATTGTTACTTTAATTCTATTAATTTTGTATTTAATAAGAAAATCACATTAGTTTAGTTATTTGTATTCAAAATTTAATTATAATTAATTTTGTTGAAATAAATCTATAATTTTTTGCAAATAATAGAAGCTACAAACTATTCAATAAATTTATTAAATAGTTTCCAACAATGTTTGTATGACTGAACACTAGTTTATTTAATGTCTAATTTAAATGACACTTATAACATCTATTTATTCATTTTTGTTTGAATTGTCATTTTCCAAGTATGTTCCGAACGCCATTTCAAATATTTCATATTAAAGGCCTATTTAAATGATAGTTTGAATAAAATGGGTAGTTTGAACAGTGAGCTAAATAGACTTATTATCTCTTTGAAATTGACTCATTGGAATACTTTTGTTGATTTTTGTGTAAATTTGTTGTTAAAAGTAAATACTCTTAGTTAATAATTTGTATTATCTATTTTTTGTTGTTGCTTCTCTTAGTTCAAATCCTATGTAGCCGGGAATGTTTGTGCGTTACATGTCCATAGATGTATTTTTGTAAAAAAAAAAAAACAAAAAAAATTATTGAGTAATGATACATATAGCCATCAAACTTTTGAATTGTAGGGATGGATAGATTTTCGTATTCGATCCTTAACCTTTCGATTATTAATGATTTCATCCTTGAATTTTATATTTTTTAATTTCATCCCTAAACTATTTTTTCTTGTAATTTTGTATTTAGCAAAACATTTATAATTGGGCTCTTTTTGTTGTTTATAATACCAAAAATCTTAACCTACTCAGGAAACCTCGTATAAATGTACATAGTAATAGCATCATTATTGTTCCTTTTAGCAGGATCAACCAATATTAGTTTTTGGTGCCTAAAGCAAAAATAGTGTGGATTTTCTGAAATCGAAATGTGTTTTATACAACGTATCAATTTATTTATGGTGTTGTCGTTTTGTAAATAATCAAATATTGAAGGTCACATATCAACCTTACACTATTGGCTTAAACTATGGCCATGTTGAAAATAATAGTTATTAAAGTGGTTAAAATATAATAATAAAAATAAATATATATCACAACATACGCCCGAAACTCGATATATAATAATAATAAGATAATTCTTAAACAAAAAGTAAATATAAACCATCCTTATACATACCCGTTCTTTCTTTTATCATAATCATTAAGAAGAAAGAACACACACAAAAGAAGACAGTTTTTGTGGTATAAAGTATGATCTAGTTGTAATATCACAACTCCTTAAAATAGCGAAAAATTAGATAAATAGTCAATTAAAATATTTAGAATTATTATATAATTAACGTTTCATAAATTTTAGATAAATAACCATAAAGATGACGTGACCTAATAAATAAAAGTGTCTATTTACTTAAGATTTACGTCTGTAAATATATGAAAGTGACTATTTATTTAAAATTTATGAAATGTTAATTATTTAGAAATGTCAAATTATAAATGTGGTCATTTATCCAATGGACCCTTCAAATATAGAGGGTTTGTGAGTTACTGTAATTATCCTAAAACAAACTTCTAGAAGCGTTTTATAATTTCATAATTAAATCCATTTCATAATAATTAATTTCTAATCTCACACAAAATAATACCGTATACAAGTCTTCCACGTATATATGTATCATACCACCAAACACACCTAAAACTCTATAAAATAAAACGACGTACGAGACATTATCTCTTAATTAAAAAAAAAAAAAAAAGTTAAAACCATTCTCTCTCCCTCCGCCTTCTCAAAAATGGAAGCAGAGAAAACCGAACACACTTTCCGGTCTAAACTTCCGGACATAGACCTCCCAACAAACCTAACCCTCCACGCCTACTGCTTCGAAAGACTCTCCGCCTTCCGGAACCACCCATGCCTCGTCGACGCTTCCACCGGCGCCACCCACACCTACGCCGCTGTGGAGCTCACCTCTCGCCGCACCGCCGCGGCTCTCTACAGCCGCCACGGGGTGCGCCGTGGCGACGTGGTGATGCTCCTCCTCCGAAACTGCCCGGAGTTCGTCTTAGCCTTCCTCGGCGTCTCCATCGCCGGCGCCGCCGCGACCGGGGTCAACCCCGCTTCCACCGCTGGCGAGATCGCCAAGCATGCCGGCGCCTCCGGCGCCAAGGTGCTTCTCACGACCTCTGATCATGGCGAGAAGGTGAAGGATATCGCTGGTGTTGAGGTTGTGTTCGTTGACGACCGGTGGTTCGTCGAGATGTTGACTTCTGGAGATGTTTATGTGAGTTGACTTCTTGATTCCAAAATTAAAATTCCGTTGGAACAAAATTTTAGCATTTTCGGTAAAGCCAAAAATGAAAGGAAAAAGACCTGAAATAATTTAAATAAACTTTGATAGTTAGGTATATAATAAAGATGTTGACACTGACAGAATAAAGCTCCACATTTTTACAACAAAAGGTATGAAATTAGACTAGAATATTCGGAACCCTACCAAAACCTAAAATATCATTGTGAGTTATATTTGACTGAAAAATCAAAGAAAGATGAAATAAACAGAAAATGAGATCGAAGTGTTTGTAATATTTGTGATTGATTTTTTTAGAAAAATAATTTTATAAAGTCAGACGCTAGACATCTCTTCGATTTATTTCGTATTAAGTGTAAAAAAACAAATTATGTTTAAATTGATTTTTAGCCTTCCCCGCAAAAATGCGTCTTTACTTTATTACCACACAAGAGAAACGTTGCAACCGTTTTTTTTTCGTCTTTTATTATTTATTTATTTACCAGCCACAAAACGTAAGTGTAGAGCTAAGACTTACACTGAAGTTTCACGTTCGGGCATGTTAGCCCGGGAAAAAAAATAAGAAGAAGACTATCTCATCTTCCACTTCTCTGCTTCAGTTTCTTTTACAAACCTCCAAACAGTTTGTTTGGCCGCTATTATTGTCTAAAGCCACATTTTTAAAAATATAATCAAATATCACACTGCATTCAATATATATAATTTTCAGCTGAAAATGTAAAATTTTGGGGTAAGAGTTGTAAATTAAGGGGCGTGTAAGAAAAAAAAAATTCAGAAGGGGTAAATAAAATTATATAATTTTGGACTAAAAATATAAAATATTAAGTTACAATTTTTTTTAAAACTTAAAAATAAAAATTTATGCCCCTTTCTAAAATGAATCATGACTCTGCAATTGAATGTGTGATATTATTTTGAGAAAAACATGATAGGTGCATGGAAGCATATCATTATAATAATAAGCAATGGATGCCATTTTTTTATTATGTAAAATTTTACGTGGAACTAATTTTATCAACAAAAATAATATCCGAGAGACACCTAGCCCTAAAACGATTTGTATTTCAGGAGGGTTCCGACTCGGACATCAACCCAGATGAAGATGTGGTAGCACTCCCCTTTTCATCAGGCACAACAGGGCTTCCAAAGGGCGTGATGGTGACTCACACCGCACTGGTGACCAGCGTGGCACAACAAGTAGACGGTGAAAACCCAAACCTTTACATCCACTCGGAGGACATAATCCTCTGCTTGCTTCCACTATTCCACATCTACGCCCTCAACTCGGTGCTCCTAGCGGGCCTTAGGGTGGGCGCGTCGCTCGTGCTGGTCTCGGCACGGTTCGAGCTTGGCCCCGTGTTGGGGTTGGTGGAGAGGCACCGAGTGACCGTGGCACCTTTTGTGCCGCCGATTTTAAGGGCCGTGGCAAAGTGCGAGCTTGGAATTGGTGAGTTTGATTTGACGTCATTGCGGATGGTCATCACGGGCGGTGCGTCGCTTGGGAAGGATGTTGAGGAGGGTTTTAAGGAGAGGTTTCCTGGAGTCATACTTGGCCAGGTCAGATTTTGTTTGTTTATTTAATTTTTATCAAAATTATTGCGTTCTGATTTCTTAGAGTGCTATAAGTAAAAGTAATTTGAAATGACTCAGTCACTACTTTAAATTAAAAGGATTGTCAAACTATTTTAATATGGAAAACCTAATATATGCCTGACTCTCTAAAAATTACTTATGGCACGAACATCTTGTCATAATATGTGCTATTTTTTAATTATTAGCTAATAGCTTCTTTAGACAATTAGATTATAATTTGAACGTAGAATGTATAATAAAATCGTCCTTCCTAATTTAAGAAGCTTTTGCGGTCGTACTTCGACAGAAAACTTTGTGTTGTTTATTTATTTATTATTATTTAATTTTGTTCAAATAAAATTAGTACTACTTTAATAGATTTTGATTACGACCATTTTTTTCTATATGAGCATTGTTATGTGACACGGGTCACGACAACGAACGACCCACTCACGTTTTGACACGTGGCTGTGCTTCCACGTGTCAAAACGTGAGTGGGTCGTTCGTTGTCGTGACCCGTGTCACATATCATTTCCGTTTCTATATACATGGAACGCAAGTAGAAAATAATAGTGAAATTAAATATCATCCTTGTATTATAAAGTTTGGCAGGTGATTTATTTATTATTATTGCTTTTGGTTTGTTTTTTTCATTTTTGTTTTCTTTTTTTTTTTTTTTGTTTTTTTTGTTTTTTTTGTTTTTTTTTTTAAGAATCAGCAATACTAGCTTTAGTCCAAGCAGGTAGATATTTTGTTTAAGATAATTTTCTATAAAAATACAAGTTGAAATAGTGAGGTCTTTTCACAACATGTATGGTTTCATAACGGGACACGTTTTTTAAGAATTTGCCAGCGCGTCCTAATCTTTTATTATTTCTTATGGAAAGCTTAATGCAATTGTGTGTAGTGTGTACCCACTCATAGGGAAAATTAACCAAATATATTCTTTTTAAGGTTTTGAGAGGGGTTTGAACTAATGCTCTATATTCTGTCAGGAAACTCCAACTATGCCTCATGACTATCATATTTTTTTTTTTAATTTTATCTAATACCTCAAGACTATCATTTATTGAAAACCAACTCCCGGAAGGTTCGTTGGTACACTAATTAAAAAAAAATCATTAAAATATTGAATAGTGGGGAACATAAATTAGTGAGCACTACCGTCAATTCTTTTAACAAAAAGTACTAATTATATACTCAGAATTGGGTGCGTCTTTCTTTTTCTTTTGTGGTAGTGGATGCAATCGTGCAAAGTCAAATCCAGATTGTGTTATTCAACGCAGAATAATTCTAGATTTCACTTTGCTGTGCTTTTCTTTGTTTCTTCTTATTTCTCAATTTTCATTGGTTGCTTAGACCAACTCCACCCGAGCATCATTCCCATTGAATTAGCGTAAGGGTGGAGTCCACCCGTACGGTATATCCCACGCCAAAATGGCGTGGGTTTTTAATTGATGTTATTCACTACACTAAAAAAATTTATAGTCCCTGTAAAGTTTATAATTTATATATTTGCACTGATTTATAAAATTATATTATATTTATCCTTAAATTATTCATATTTTAATTTTATTTTCAATTACAACATTGACATTTAGAATTTGGGAAATATTAAAATAACATTAATATTAATACCGAAACGAAATAACATTACAACGACATCGAAATGCAAAAAAAAAAGACATTAAAATAAAAAAAAAACACAATACGACAAAATAAAATTACAATACATAAATTAATACTCGGGAAGATTAGCGTCGAATGTGTAATTGTACTTTTTATTTTATTTTATGTTATTACATAATGAATAAGTGGTATAATCGGATGATATTAAATAAATATAAGGGTATGGAAAATAAATAAGAGATAGTTGATGAATATAAAAATTAATATTTTAATTTGGTGTAAAAAATAGAGTTCGGTTGGAGAAGATGTAGCGTTTGATGTGACATGTACTGTAAAATAGAATAGAAAATGGTGTAATCGGGTGGAGTTGGTCTTAGAAGTTAGAATATGTACGTGCAAACACTAGAGTGATTGTGCGTGCTCAATCCGTACCAGAGATCGGTCGAGAAAACGGGAGGGAACTTCTTAAATTTTTGTCATCATGTAAAATTCTTTTATATAGGATGTTGATAAATGTAATTAATATAACACTTTGAACCTTTGAAACTATTAAAAAGAATAGTTTCTTTTAGACCAAAACTATTTGAAAATCGTATGATTCATCGGATGTGTTATCGAATTCTTTTGTGTACAAAACTATTTTGGTTAAAAATTTTAAATTTACGACACTTTTCGTATTTTAACTCATTTTAGTGTATTTTAGTATTATTTTCTCAAATTTTTCGTATCAAATGGGATTTACGACTATTTTTAGGTTTTTTTTTTTTGGTTTATCTGTTTTACAAATTCAAGTAATTAAAATCCAAGTCTTAGCATACACATGCTTAAAATTTAAGTTAAATTATAAAGTCTGAATCCCTAGATGTACGATATTTTTCGATTCTTTTCATTTTCTTCGTATTTTCCCACAAAAATAAAACCCTAATTTTCATTATACAATTTAGCCCATAGAATAACACACCTAATACTTTTCATAAGAAAAAATAAAAAGAAAATACAATGTATCCTCCATTAAATTGTTCAAGTTCCAAATAAAGTCTTATATGTGGTATAACTAAATAGTCAATTAAAATTAAAATATTTATAAAATATAAATTATAGGAATCCTTCATGAACTCTAGATCGAGTCACAAACCACTTCCTCAGCGTTATTCTTCCATAAAATTGATTATTAACTCTTGCTTTGCCACAAAATTGTATTTTTTGTCCAAAAATTCCGTTACTATCCAATTTGAGATCATGTTACTCTCACATGATCAATATTTAGATGGTAAATTAGTAATACTGAAAAATAAATAAATAAACAATTTTAAAAAAATGAAATAAGAGTAAAAAGGGAGAAAACTGATTATTCAAATTTTCTCTTTCTCTCTCTCTCTCTCTCTCTCTCTCTCTCTCTCTCTCTCTCTCTCTAACACACACACACACACGCGCACACACACACACACACACACACACACACACACACACACACACACACCTCTAGACTCGAGTCCAAACCAACAAACAAAAAAACCATCAACAAATTCATCTCCTTCCGTTGTCGCTGCGTTTCGTTTCCCGGGAGTCCATTGAAATCATTCCCGGATGCGTCGCTGTTGATGAAAAAGAGAACGACGTGGTGTAAACTCATTCAAGAAATTTATCCAACTGGTTGGGGTCGGAAAAAAATGTTTACATTACACAACCACAGAAACTCGGAGATCACTATCGAATGCTACGCTCACATGGCGACGAACATCATCTCGTCCTTTTTTTCCGGCAACCCCATGTAAGTGTTCGAAACGATGCCCGAAAAAGACGTTGGAGCTTGGACCACCTTATTAGTCTCGGGTCTCGTGAACAATGAGGAACATGAACAACGATGCCCTAAACACTAAAAGAATCTTAAAAAAAACCCAAACTCATATATCAGATATTCGAAGAAGATGAAATATATATATAAAAAAAAAAAATCAAAGAATCTAACATACCCACTAAATTCAAACATGAACCCTAAATTTCATTTATGAAATTTGGATAGAGAAGATGTTACAAATATTCCAATAGTTTCTTTTTAGACAGTGAAAGCTTAAAAGTCTAATAAATGGTGGTCTCGTCATATTTGAAGATATTCACTCCGTTTGAGTGCCACTCGGATCCGGAGTTCTTCGGCTCGTCGCGGAATCAGAAGCGTGGTCCGAGCCGACCTTCCTTTCCCAAGCTCGGCCTATCTTCAGTGGCTTCGAGCCATGGACTTTCGTAGTTGATCTTCAGGTTTTGTGAATTTGATCTTATACGTGAGCTGGGCTCTGAAGATGGATGGAGAGACGATGCTCAGAGAGACTATGAGAGAAAGAGAATTTATTTTTTTCTTTAACTTATTTATTTATTTAAATAAAATAATAATAATAATAATAATAATAATAAGTATTTATCCAAACAAAATAATAGTAAGTAAGGGTACATTGATAATTGGACATGTTTTAAGTTTCATGTGATTTCCACATCATCAAGGGCGGAGCTGTGCAGGGTCCAAGGGAGTCCAATGCCCCCCTCAACTTTTGAAAATTTCAATGTTTACCCTATAGTTTTAGCCCAAAATTATATAATATTTTTTTACCCCCCCTATTTTATTTTTTCGAATTTTCCCCTCCTCATTGAAATTCCCTGCTCCGCCACTGCACGTCATCAAAATTTTAACAGAGTGAGTAAGAAATTGACAGAAGGGGTAACGGTGTAACAAAATGAGAGTAAAAGATTAATTTTGTGGAAAAATGAAGTTATGTGAGTGATTTGTGAATCGACCTAGAATTTAAGGGAGATTCTTTAATTTATCCCTTTATAAAATAGTAAACGTCTATCTAAACTTAACAAAATACTCGAGGCTCTATAAAATTAATAAAATAGCCATATTTAAATCATATATCTGATTGAATACTTATGTACATGTGTCAATATTTTTATTGATAGTGTCAAACTCGACCTATTTTATTGAGGAATATAAAACCTGTACTATTTCGCTAAATGTTTTGAAGCTTGAGTATTTTGAAAATCAATGTTTTGAATGCTTTTGGGGTTTTTTTTATTATTATTAATTTTACACGAATTTTTCATGCCTAAAATTTTAGGGTTATGGAATGACTGAGGCAGGATCTGTGTCAATGTGCTTGGCATTTGCGAAAAATCCATATCCGGTCAAGTCGAGTTCATGTGGGACTATCATAAGAAATGCAGAGATGAAGATAGTTGACCCCCAAACTAATCACTCTCTTCCAAGAAACACGGTTGGTGAGATCTGCATAAGAGGTCGTCAACTTATGAAAGGTACTCAAGAGCTTCTCGTTAATTAGTACATGAGCAAACAATTATTTTCATATTAGATTAATAATTCCACAATACATACACACACACATACACACACATATACATATATATATATATATATATATATATATATATATATAGTGAGTGAATCATGAAGTTCTATCTCAAAATCAATTAGTAATGAGAGGATAATCCATGACATTTTATAAACTCTTATTAGTTACCATTCACTTTCGATGTGGAATTCCTATCACGATATCTCAAGATGGCGGCTATTTGCGTTCGCTCATCCTGAGCTGAATCCCAACGATTGGATTGGATACTCGTTTGGGCGTTATGAGCTCTGATAATACGTTAAAGTATTATGGAGTTCCATCTCAAAACCATTGGCTATATGAGAGGAGTAACTTATGATCTTTTATAAAATCTTGTTAGTTCCCATTCACTTTTGATGTAGGGTTTATATATATATATATATATATATATATATATATATATATATATATATATATTGAGAGAGAGAGAGAGAGATATTCGGTATATGATTGGTGTATCATTTGAGTTTAGTTATAAATTCCTTTCTATCCTTGCATTTTTCAATATGATACATGAGAAAATACTTATTTTCAGATTAGATAAATGATTCAGAGAGAGAGAGAGAGAGAGAGAGAGAGAAAAGGTATATGACTAGTGTATTATTTGAGTTTGATTAAAAATTCCTTTCCATCCTTGGCTTTTTTCAATATGATACATGATCAAACACTTATTTTTCAAATTAGATAAATAATTCCCACAGAGAGAGAGAGAGAGAGAGAGAGAGAGAGAGAGAGAGAGAGAGAGAGAGAGAGAGAGAGAGAGAGAGAGAGAGAGTATGACTAGTGTATTATTTGAATTTGGTCAAAAATCCCTTTCAACCCTAGCATCTATTTAATATGTTTACCTAATACTAAGTTTATCAGTGACAATATTGTCCTTTAGTTCAGTGTAACAACGTTATGAATGGTTTTATGATTTCATCACAACAAATAAGATGTTTCAATAAAAAATTATTGATTAATTGAGTAATTAAACCACAAAAATTAAAAAATTTACTAACGAGTCAACTTTTTATAAATTTTAAATAACCATTATGATGATATGACATTATTTAGAAGTTTTAAACATTTCATTTATGCTTTTGTAGTCTGAGGATTACTTACAATTATTGAATATTTACAACTATTAAAATCTTTTTAGCTTTATTAATAAATGTTTTTGGCTATTTACTCAAAATTTACCAAAATTGGCCATATGACAGAATTTGAGTTTTTATATGGTTATATGTCTAGAGTGTCCAAAATATAATGTATTTAATGATAGAATGCAAAATGTTTTTTTTTTTGTAACTTTTTTTACGTTTTGTTTTGGCAGAAAATAAACTATATATGGACCATTTAAATGTGCAAAGACACTAAGAAGTATTTGTTTACATTTATATCAAATGGCATGAGAAATATAACGTAAATATATAAAATGAAGGTTTCCTAAATAATCCGGAGGCAACAAAGGAGATGATAGACGAAGGAGGATGGTTACACTCGGGAGACATGGGGTATGTAGACAACGACGACGAGCTGTTCATTGTCGAGCGATTGAAGGAGCTCATCAAATACAAAGGATTCCAAGTGGCCCCCGCCGAGCTAGAAGCCTTGCTCGTCTTGCACCCCGACATTGACGATGCCGGGGTCGTCTCGTGAGTACCATCACTTTATTTTAATTATACAGCTTTACTATTTTATTTTCTTCATCTTCCTCTTTGCATATACTAGTTGTAATATAATTATTTCTTACAACTCAATTCTTTACTATTTCAACTTACTTCTGTTGGTATGTTCGAGCTGGCATTATTTTCTAGTGCGACTCGTTGAAGAAAGATGTCGGTCTTCATGCTTCTGCATTTGTCGAGACATCTTTCTTGTGCGCGGATTTTTTTTCTGGCGAATTTCCTGTTTTGCCAGATTGCTTCGCAGAAGACTTTCCTTGGTGATCTTCTCGCGTGTATGGGTAAGGAAACACTAGATTTACTTATAGAGATGTATGACTGTTATAAAAGCCGTGCGCTCCTCCCCTTAGCAATCTTGACGCTTTAAAGAAAAATGATTAGGGTTCCTAGACTTGCACAATTGGCCTCAAGCCTAGCGTGCAGAAACTGGCCTCAAACCTTAGTAAGACTGGAGTCCTACAAAAGATGAACCAACATTGGGTAATTCTCGTGCTCTCAACACTATCTTTAATGGGGTTAACAAAAATATTTTCAGGCTTATAAATACCTGCACGAGTGCTAAAGAAGCATGGGAGATCTTTGATGTGGCCTATGAAGGGACCACCAAAGTGCATGAGCAGAAGCTTCAATACATAACCACAAACTTTGAGGCTCTCACTATGTTCGAAGATGAATCTGTTGCTGACTTCAACGTGCTTATTCGGGACCTTGCTAATGAGTCCTACTCTCTCGGGAAACCCATGACGGATGAAGATTTGGCCACGAAAACTCTTAGGGCTCTGAGCCCAAGATTCAAAATGAAGATCACATCCATTGAGGAGAAGCATAAAGGAATGGTTCTTAAAAGCTCTAACCTTGATAAAAAAAATGACTAGGTAAACTCTGACTCGGATAATGAAATTGATGAAACCATTGCCATGCTCGCCAAGAATTATAGCAGGGCTATGAAGAGATTGAATCAGATGATTGGGAAGAATGCTCCTCAAGATATCAAAGACAACTTTCAGCAAAAATTCCAGAAGGGTGGGAACTTTCATAGAAATGGCAAAGGTTGAGATCGCACTCACAACATTGCTGGAAAAGGGAAAGGCATTCAATGTCATGAATGTGAAGGGTATGGACACATCCAGAAGAAATGCCCAAACTTCCTGAAAAAAAAAAAAACAAAAGAAGGGTTACAGTGCCACTCTCTCTGATGAAGAAGAGGAAGAGAGTGATTCTAATCAGATAAGTTTGCTTTCACTGCTACTATTCCTAATCATCCTACTGAAACTCATACTAATGCTGCTAGTTCCTCAAATATTAATGATATATCTATTGATGAGGATGAACAGTCTGATGATGCTCTTAATGATGCTTATAGTGTCTTACATACTAAATGGGTTGAAGAGTCTCACGTTCTGGACAAGAAAAATGATCTTATCATAGCTCTCACTGAAGACAAGGCGATGCTCTTGGAAACCATTGTTGAACTAAAGTGGGAAGTGAGCCGGCTGAATAGTGAACTTGATCAGATGACTAAATGCATCAGAATGATGAATTCTAACACCGATAGTCTTGAAAAAATTATTACTGCTGGAAAGCCTGCAAAGAATATGAAGGGGCTTGGGTATACTCATGGTACATCCACATCTCAGACTACTTTTGTTCCCTAGAGGACTACTTCCCAGATGCCTCTCAACATGTCTCAAACATTTGTCCATGACAAGTTCCAGAATCAGCGTCGGGAGAAATTTAATATACCTACCAGGTCTCTTGTCAACAGACCTCGGTGGATCTGCCATCACTATTGGCGTATGGGTCATATCAGGCCTTTTTGTTATCGCCTGTATGGGAGCAATCTTCATTGGCATCAATCCTCCCACAGGCAACCTCGATCTCAATACAACCCCCCACCAGGTATGGAGCGGAGAGTGAAAAATATGACCTATCGTGCCAACATTGCGTATACCTCCCTTCGTGCCTTCATTGGAAATGACTGGTATTTTGACAATGGTGTTTCTCGTCACATGAGAGGTGTCAAGGTCTTCTTATCCAACATAAAACCTTACTCTAACTGCCATGTCACCTTTGGTGATGGAGTCAAGGCCAGGATTATTGGTAAAGGTCAGCCTACTTATCCTGGATTATCTTGTTTAACTAAAGCACTTTTGGTTGAAGGTCTCACTGCTAATCTCATTAGTATTAGCCAACTCCGTGACTTAAACTTACGTGTTAACATTACTCGTGATGAGTGTATTGTGATAAACAAAGAACATGATGAGCTTATGAAAGGAACCAGATCTCATGACAATTGCTACATGTGGTCTCCTGTCAAAGATTCTCAGCTCACCAAATGTTTCCTATCTAAAGCTGATGAAGCGAAGCTATGGCACCAATAACTCGGTCATCTAAACCTCAGAAGCATGGCCAAGATTTTCTCTAAAAAGGCTATTGTTGGGCTCCCTGATCTTAAGATTGTTGAAGGAAAAATCTGTGGTGATTGTCAAGTAGGAAAGCAGGTCAAGACGTCTCACAAGATGGTGCAACATCTTATTACCTCTCGTGTTATTGAACTTTTACACATGGATCCAATGGGGCCGATGCAGATTGAGAGCCTTGGTGGAAAGAGATATGTGTTTGTGTGCGTCGATGATTTCTCCAAGTACACTTGGGTTGATTTTATTTGCGAAAAATCTGACACTTTTGCTGTTTTTGAAGCCCTATGCAAGCAAGTTCAAAGGGAAAAAGGGAGAAAGCATTGGCAAAGTGATCAGAATCCGGAGTGATCATGGGAGAGAATTTGAAAATATAAGCTTTGCTAACTTTTGTACTGCAAAATGAATTTCTCATGAATTTTCTGCCCCCATTACCCCACAGCAAAATGGGATTGTTGAAAGGAAAAATCGCACTCTTCAAGAAAGGGCTAGAGTTATGATGCTTGCCAAATACATTCCTCTACACTTCTAGGATGAAGCTCTTAACACTGGCTATCATATTCACAACATAGTAACCATTCGTCTTGGAACCACTGTCACTCATTATGAGATATGGAGGGGGAGAAGGCCAAATGTTAAGTACTTCCATGTCTTTGGCTCGGTGTGTTATATCATAACTGATCGAGATCCTCGTCATCTCCGATTGTTGCTTGTCATCTCCGCTTCAAACTTTTTTAAATGGATGTCAAAAGTGCCTTCCTAAATGGGTACCTTAATGAGGAAGTGTATGTTGCCCAACCTAAAGGGTTTGTGGATCCCAGCTCGCCTCAACATGTTTACAAGCATCGAAAGGCTCTCTATGGGCTTAAGAAGGCACCTCGCGCCTGGTACGAAAGACTGACTCACTTTCTTGTGCATAATGGATACATTAGAGGTGGAGTCAATAAAACCCTGTTCACAAAGAAGGAAGAAGGTAATCTCATGATTGCACAAATCTATGTTGATGACATTGTCTTTGGAGGAATGTCAAACAAGATGGTGGACCTTTTTGTGAGATAAATGCAATATGAATTCGAAATGAGCATGGTCTGTGAGCTCAACTTCTTTTTGGGTTTTCAGATCAGGCAGATGGATGATGGTATATTCATCTCACAAAGCAAGTACGCAAAGAACATTGTAAAGAAGTTTGGACTGGAAAAATCATCTCACAAGCGAACTCCTGCAGCTACTCATGTGAAACTCACCAAGGATGACCTTGGTGAATCTGTCGACCAAATTCTATACAGAAGTATCATTGGAAGCCTTCTCCACATCATGGCCAGTCGTCCAGACATAGCTTATTCTGTTGGGGTTTGTGCTCGCTATCAAGCCAATCCCAAAGCTAGTCATCTGTCTCAAGCTAAGCGTATTGTGAGGTATATATCTAGACTGCTGAATTTGCTCTTCTATATACTTTTGATACGTCTTCTACTCTTGTGGGATATTGTGATGTTGATTGGGTAGGAAGCACTTACGATAGAAGAAGCACATCTGGTGCATGCTTCTACCTCGGAAACAATCTTATTTCCTGGTTCAGCAAGAAGCAGAACTGCATTTCCTTGTCCACTGCTGAGTCAGAATATATTTCTGCGGGATGCAATTGCACTCAGTTGCTATGGATGAAACAAATGCTGGCTGAGTATGGTGTCGGACAATATGTCATGACATTGTTCTGCGACAACATCAGTGCCATCAATATTTCTAAAAATTATGTTCAATACAGCAAGACTAAGCACATTGAAATCAGACATCACTTTATCCGGGATCTGGTGGAGGATAAGAAGATCCAACTAGAGTATATTCACACTGAAAAACAACTAGCTGATATCTTTACCAAGGCTTTGGATGCAAGCCGATTTGAGAGTCTGCGATCTTCCCTGGGTCTACGTATTATTGACCAATAAAAATTACAGGGCTGTGGGCAGTTGCATAATTGTGAGTCTCATCTATATTGTGGTGATATTTTTCTCACTCGTGTTTCTTTGTTTCACAAAAGTTTTCTCTCATGGGCCCATGTTTCTGGTTGGCCCATTCGACATGTTTACAGGGCTATAATACCATTAGTTTCTTGTTTGGGATGTGAATGAACCAAGGCCCATTTGATTGTCCGTCGTCGTTTTGATCTTCTTCAGCATCTCAAACATGCAGTTGACGGTTTATTTTCGAGAAAGCCAGGGAAGTTATATCTTTTTCAAATTTCGTTGAAGCTATGATTCTCGATTTCTCGCCCTTCTCTCACAAAATTTTCTAGAATTGTGTAACCACATTTCTTGACGGTTATTTTGTGGTAGTTATCTTGGTATTATCACCACAATGGTGTGAACAAGGAGCGGAATTAGCACCACAATCTCGGCAAAGAAAGAAAAGACGAAGATGAAGACAAAGGATGTAAAGAAGAAAGGGCCTATGCCAGAGAGCATCAAGCATGGTGTCCAGGTTCGTCGAATGTGACCTAGTAAACGCGCCGATGGTAAGTCCGGAGATATTATTGCTGGGTCGTCAGTTCCGCCTGAAAACCCTTCCCTTGCTGCCGCCAGAAAAGCTATGCTCAAGAAATCTGCTCTCACCATTGCCGACATCACTAGATATGTTAGCTCGAGCAGTTCCTCAGAAGATAGGACCGATGATCCTATTGCTGTCACTGAAGAAGTTCTCGTGGATGTCTCTCCCCTCGAAAGTCCGCATGTCTTGATTCAAGGTAATCCTGCTCCTCCCACACGCCCTAATCTTGTAGAGGAAGACCTAAAAGACAGTGAGAACCTGAAATCTCTCCTTGTGGATCATGAACCCCCTCATGTGGTTATGATTAGTAGGATTCTTGGATTATCTCACAATGTTGTTGTCGACAATCCGAGTGGTGAAAAAAGATGTTGCTCAAGATGGTGGAACTTATGTCAAACAAAGTGAGGGTGTAAGAATGACTTCTAGTAATGATTCTATGGAAACTGAAGAAAATGTTACTGCCTCTGGGAAAAGAAAAGAAATTGATGATGATGAGACCTTGGCTACTCTCATATCAAGAGGCAAGAAAAAGAAGATTGCTACAAAGAAACCTGTGAAGAACAAAGCTCTTGTGGAAGATGAAGGACCAGCGAAAACAAAAGTCCCGGAGAAGAAGAAGAAGAAGAACCCTATTAAGATGGGTTTGAATAAGAAGATGTTTCTGACATTTTGAGAGATATGGAGGATGAAGAGGAGGAACCTGCTCATCTAGAAAGCCTGTCCCTTGCTTCCAGGAAATCAATTGGGGGCCAAAAATTTCCAAAGATGTTCCCCTTGCTCCTCTTGATAATGTCTCTTTTCATGAGGAAGATCGTATCAGAAAATGGAGGTACGTGTATCACTATTTCTTGAGAAGGAGTTGTCTAAGGAAGCTCTGAAAATTGATATGATCATGGAACTTTTGCACGATGCCCAACTCATTAAGACTCTCTCTGGGATCAGCCCATACTATCCCAAACTGGTGAAAGAGTTCATTGGGAATCTGTCTGCTGCAATCGACCAGCCCCATCACCTAGAGTTTGGCAAAGTCTTTGTTCGTGGTCACTATTTTGATGTATCCTCCTATGCGATCAATGATTACTTGGGACGTGGAAGAATTATCAACGCTGACTGCCTTCCCTCCATGGATGTTTTTGCCAAAGAGCTTTCCAACAATGAGAAGAAGACGTGGCCTACTAAGGGATCTCTCCCTTCTTCCAATCTCTCAGCAAAATATTATGTTCTATACAGGATTGAGGTTGCTAACTGGGCTCCCTCCTCTCATGGGTCAAGCATTAAGGCTGACATGGCCTGCCTCATTTACAGATAGGTACGCATGCTACCTTTGATTTGGGGAATTCGGTTTTAGTCACTTGGTCAAGCATGCTAAGTCCTATGCTCTGAAGCTCCCGATTGACTGTCCCTCTCTTATATCTGGAATGATGCTGGCTCAAAAGAGAGTTTTACTAAGGGCCGATGACATTGCTGGAAAACCTCCCAGTGAGCTCTCCTTCAGCCACAAGTTATTTGAGGGAAAAACATGCCAGAGATCTTGTCATGCCTTCTATCAGTACATCTGTCGCTTCTGGTAGTACTCTAAAGGTTGCTTCCCTTTTTGAAGAAGTTCAGAGTGACATTCTCAAAGGGCTTTATGAAGAAGTTGCTGACCTCAAGGAAATCATCGTGACTGTTGGAATCGATCTAGGGTTTAAGAAAATAATTAACGCTTCGGGAAGCGGCGGAATTTTAAAAATTTTCTTTTACAAGTAAAAACGGTTTTTACTAACCTAGACAAAACAGCAAGTACATGTAATTAAAAACCAATATGAGCTAAGAAGTTTACTAACCTTTCTTGAAGCTTGATCTTTGAGAAGCTCTTAGAAAGTTGCAACGCTCGTCTCCCCTCGCAGCACGTCTCTCTTTCTTTCCTCGGCACCTCGAGCAACCACGAAAGTTTCTATCACTAAATCACTCGAAATAAAGGAATTAGCGAGTGGGCACTTTTAAACACTACGACTTAAGAACAAGTCTTGAAGTCGCAGAGCTAAACACTAGGTCGAGTGAGGACCTAGGTGCCAAAACAAGAATAATCGAAAATGAACTAGAGAGAGAGAGAGAGGAGTTTCGGCCACCACAAGGTCTAGAGAGAGAAGCTCTCAATCTCTAACTTATGTGGAATGAGAAAAATGAGAAGAATGAGGCTCCTATTTATAGGAGAGGTCTCACCTTCAATAAGGTAGTTTCCTCTTCTATAGAATATCACATATTCATGAGCCAATTTCCTCTTTTCCTCTATGAGACACTCGGCCAAGGCAGCCTTCTAGAAGGCTTGGATTTGTTTCCTTTTTTGTTCCTTGCCTTGCTTCTTTCTCTACTTGGGCGCCTACCTCTTCTTTCCCTTACAGGAAATTTGTTTCCTCTTTTTCTTTTGGAAAGTATCTTCATACATTTATGCACAAAATATTCTCTCTATCTCTTGGGTATGTTGCGCGCCTATCTCACTAGAAAAGGCTTCTAGAATTTTCTTCACTTGTTCATGACAACATAAGAAAAGGCCCATTTTGAATTTTCAATAAAATTCTTATGAAATGAAATTAATTCACAAGGCCCAATGATCAAGTCATGGCCAAGTGACATTAAGTCATCAAATGAACTTGTCAAAAAATTTATTGACATTCATTTCATCCTTTGTCTCAAAAGACAAAAAAAACCCTTTTGACAATTTTCGTTCTTGTTTTGACTTAGCTTCCAGTTTAACTATTCCTATCGATGTGATTCGTGACAGTGACCTCATGGACCCAAATGAACAAAGCTTGAGCTAAACACTTGGACTCAAAAGTTCACAAACCTTTTCCAAGTTTAGCTTAATGCCAACTGACTCCACTAAAGAGCTGACACTGAAAATCTCTCGGTTCAAATGAATTTATTTTCTACTCAAGAATTCGACCTAATTATGATGAGCGGATCCACTGAATATTATCTATGTTTACCATTCATGAATGTCATCAGCTAGTCGGGATTTACTAAATTACCATTTTACCCTTCTAGCTGTTATTTCCTCAACTCCTTTGTCGCTTGTGAATAAGTTAGAAACAATGTATTGACGAGGAGCTAACAAGTCACATTGTTTCATCCAAAAGAGTCAGGACTCAATTTGGACACTGGCCAGTTCATTTATTCACACTCCAAGGAACAAAGCATGAGGTGACACACATTGCATTTCAGCAATCTTGTACATGAATTCCATATCTATGAGAACTTCACAAAGTTACTCATGACATACTCACAACTTAGTACTTCACCAATAGGCCCTGTTCGGAATCACATAGTGAGTCCGAACTCTGACTTTCTCAAATGAGAATACTAAGGTGTGAAATGACATGTCTCATTTCAGGATTAAGGTAAGCATGATGCAATTCATACATAGTGACTTCGAGACATAAGAGGTTAAATGGTTTGTTCTTATCTTGTCTCTAGAAGTGCACTGGTCAATTCAGTACCTTCGGAAGATACCTAGAAGAACTATAGAGTCTCCAACTCTCAATGCCTCATAACCAGACATCATAGATTCTTCTAACAATCGTACTGAGGTCAATAGTCCTTTGACCCTAAGATTGCGAATATATCGTTTTAAGAAAACTACGAAGAGTTTGTTCATGCAAATCTACATTTGTCTCTTCGTAAGTTGTTGAGTTTGTTTATGGACTAAAAGACTAAGGTTTTATCATAAAGCTTCAAACAAAGAATGAATGAATGAACGTTTCAACTTTATTAATGAATGAATAGGCAATTACAAGCAAGAGTCTTCATGAGACTATATTACATCAAATGTACACAAATAGACACTACTACTCTTCTTGTGGGCACCATTGACAACAGAGACTTCCTGTCGAAGGAAGGCTGTATGTGAAAGGCGTATCAAGGTAATGACTCTTTCTCTTGCCAGACATGGTGCCTCCTCTTCTCCGCCGAGCCAGGCCGGGAGTGGTACTGACAATGGTAATGATGAAGACGAAGAGGATGATGATATCAGTGACTCTAAGGGTTCTGAAGATCAAGGAAACGATGATTCTACCAAGAATCCAACCCTCTAGTCTGTTTTTTATGTGGTCTGTAACCTCTTGTACTATGGTTTTTATTTTCTTTTGGTGAGTGATCTGGCTGAAACACCCTGACTGCTTTTAGTGTTCAGCTTTCTCTACTACACTGGTATGTTCTTGTTCAGACTATGTTTAGATTGTGGTATGTTGCATATCTAGATGTTTTAGTTCTCATCTCCATGCTCAGGCTGTTTTGGTTCCTCCATTTGTCCTGGTCCTTCTTTGCCTTTGGTATGTTTTTGAGGCAATCAGGGGGAGAGGTAGTCTCGTGGTCATTTATTTTGACTTGTTCTGCTCATGATGTTGCCTGACTGAAAACTACTCTGGAAGTGCTTGCCTAAAAAATAGCCAAATGGGGAGATTGTCGGTACGTTCGAGTTGGTATTATTTTTTAGTGCAAGTTTTTGAAGAAAGATATCGGTCTTCATGCCTCTGCATTTGTCGAGACATCCTTCTTCTTGTGCACAGAATGTTTTTCGGCAAGTTTCCTATTTTGCTAGATTGCTTCGCAGAAGCCTTTCCTTGGTGATCTTCTCGCGTGTATGGGTAAGGAAACCCTAGATTTACTTTCAGAGATGTATGACTCCTATAAAAGCCGTGCGCTCCCCCCTTAGTAGTCTTGACGCTTTAAACAAAAGGATTAGAGTTCCTAGACGTGCACGATTAGCGGATTGGGATACTAATTGTTTTTGGTTAAGAGTGGTGTTATTCTTCAAACACTATTCCAGAAGATTGAGTGTTTGTGAGATCTGGGTTTTATGTTTACGTGATTGAAGTTTCACGTGCGTTGAAGACTGAAGTCGACCGAGCATAGGCGAGTGCTCGAATAATGGAATTGAGAGGGGTCTCAAATTCAGGGGGGAGTCCCTGGTCCTTGTAATCACTCGTGGTAATAGTTTTTAGGCCATTGATATTTGTTGTATTCATATAAGTCTTATTTGTACTATTGACGACATTATAGTGAAATCCTTTCCACTGGTTGTGAGCCCCCAGATGTAGGTGACGTTGCACCGAACTGGGTAACCAATTTATGTGTCTCTTACTCTTTCATACTCTTTGTTATCTATTCATTACTTGTGTTGAAGCAAGTTGTCGTTCACATTATCTCTATATTGTGAACAACATCTTGCCTTCCTTACTAAACAGATTTACAACTCCTAAATAACTTTTGTAGCCTAAAATTACAAAATTACACATTAAGGTTCTATAAGATAACATCAAATTATTTGTATATGCAAGTAGAATAATAGACAGTCGTATTTATTACTTTCATGTTTAACTAACTTTTGTATTATGCTACATATATAATTTCTTTATTGCGTGGGAGAATTTACTAAGCTTCTAATAATTCATTGCCCATATATATATATATATATATATATATATATATATATATATATATATATATATATATATATATATTTATCCAAAATTCTATTCAATCTAATTGTTTGACGTCATGTTTCAGTATGAAGGATGAAGTAGCGGGTGAAGTTCCTGTTGCATTTGTTGTGCGATCAGATGGCTCAAACATTTCCGAAGATGATATCAAAACATACGTATCAAAAAATGTGAGTTCTCTATTTACACTACAAGATATGTAAAACACCGATATTATGATTTATGAGATACAATACATGTACACGGGACGACACCTTTATTATATTAAATGGTTTATTTTTTATTTTTTTTGCAGGTGGTCTTTTACAAACGAATAAACCGGGTTTTATTCATAGATAAAATTACTAAATCCCCCGTGGGCAAAATACTAAGAAAAGAGCTGAGGTTGAAATTGGCAGCTGAGGCAGCCAATTAGTCTGTAAAATGTAGGATCTACCTAGTATGGACTTCAAGTTACCTTTAGTTATTATGTGTGTGATATTTTATTTACCAAACTTTTTTTTTTTTCATATAAATTAGTAGACTGGCTTTTTGTGTACTATTTTCTATTTTTAATAGTTCAAGAATCATCTTACTCTAAAAATTAATTGACGATTAAAATGTTTTATAGATTGAGATACTATGTGCGAACCTTATATATATACATATATACATATATGTATATATATATAAAGTTTTTGATTTTAGTAAATTCACAAATTAATTTTTTTTTATTGTATTCTTTTCTCAATATTCCTTTTTCTATTGACAATAATGTATCAAATAAATATAATATGAGCGTGGAGAAATTACTATATTTCTCCCCGCTAATTTCTCCCCGCTATTCGGCTTATTTTTATTATGTTCAAAATTTATTCTAAATGCTTTTATGTTTGTTTTATCTTTTTTAAATTTTTTGATTGCGTCGTACTATTTTATCTCTTTTTTTTTTATTGGGATTCCTATTGTATCTCCACCGTATCTTTTGTTTCATTTCTTCTGGAACAATCACAAACACTTTTTTTTTATTATCGATCTACTAACAGAAATTCAATGCGTAATCTTAGCATTCAATGTGTATTCCTGAATAATCTCATTTTTCAATTATTCAACCATTTCATTTTACCAAGTTCAATGTTAGTCAGATTAGTCAACATTTATATGTTTCGATGCAACAACAAGATGTTATTTGTAACAAGTAGTTTTGTTGGTTAGTTAATTGGTCACATTTTATTCATGAAATGGATTGGATTGGTATTAGTCTGGATACAGTAAAATAATTCTATTAGATCTAATAAGTACCTAGTGTCAGAATTGAGAGGCATCCCATTAGTAAGTTGACTTGGGCGGATTCATCAGATTTTTATATTATTGAACGATTTGCGCGTATATGCAGAAATATTTTTCATTATTATAGTGGATCCTAAAAAAAAGACTTTGTATCAAGTAAAATATATACTTCAACTTTCTTGTTTTAAAACTTTGGCTCATAAACACAAAAGTGCTGTACGCGTTTTTTTGAAAAGATTTGGGCACATTACAATATGTAAAAAGGGCGCATGAAAAACAATCAGTACTCCAATGCATTTCTCCCTCTGAGTTAGAATAAATATGTTTTCGAACCCTCTCTTTAAAATTAAAAGTGTATGTTGCTGCGCATATGCTAATATGTGGATATAATTCATTTGTAGATAATACTTCAACAGCAACTAAGTCTAGAGGGAAATTGTGAGAATTACGCTCATGCATAACTTCCATACCAAGATTAGCACGGTTGATGATATCAGCCCAGGTATTAATTACACGATCTTGACTATATATCAACTACATATTGATTATAACTGTAAAAAACCTATTTCTTTGTTACTAAATTGACCATAGACCACTTCCCGTTTTTACTTGTGAGTATTCAACATACTCCCAATTTTGAGTTTCATGTTACTTCTATTCTACCAAGAGATATGTCAAATCTGTGGCATCCTAGTTCGATTGAATGGGGATGACAGTTTCTCGTTCTGCATTTGTAAAATCATAATTTTTATCGAATCACACATCGATCTTCTAGTATGGAATGAGTCAATCATCCACTTTTCTATCTTATTAAACAAAAAAAGGTGATTGACACAAGGCTAGAATTCTAGCTCTTCCAGAGTGGTATCTCACTGATGGCTAGGGCCCCCCCGGAAGGGGGCTTTCTTGGCCTTCCACCTAAGCTGCGCATGAAAAGATCAAAGCCAATCCCAGGGAACAGTGAAGCTTCATAGGGTCTTTCTGTCCAGGTGCAGGTAGTCTGCATCTTCACAGACATGTCTATTTCACCGAGCCTCTCTCCGAGACAGTGCCCTAAGATGCTTTATTTTTAAATAAAAAAATATTCGCTCAAAAAAGACACCAGAAGATGTTAATTAAATGAGAAAATTGGTTGCATATATATATATATATATATGGTTCTTAAACCAATCTGCACAAGTCTCGAGTTACTCGCGATCTAGTACTGATGCATGGAAGTTTCATTCATGCAAGTGATGATAGTCATTTCATCAAGAAAAATAGTATTAACATAAAGTCTAATTAAGAGTAAGAGACAATAGTTCTATAATGAACTCATACAATAATAGTTAACGTTAGATATTCTAGGGGGAATAACGAATGAATAATACTTGTCGAGTCATAGAAATGAGTGGATCTTGTATATATAGTTCTGCAATGAATATATAAAAAAAAACATATAATGGGATTAAAGTGAAAAATGTGGGTGAGAACAACATGCGAATATATCAGTAAGAGAGTACGAGGCTAGTTGTACAAGATAATATCATGTAGTATTTTGTTTGGGACAAAGGCGGTCTTACTTGGCGCGAAGGCTGCTTGCTCTAGATAAAAGGTATTAAAGGTATTTGGACTAATATGTTCATGGATTTCTACCATTTGTATTGTTAAATCTCATCAATACAGCCCCTCCGTAGTGGTTTTCCATATTTGTTTTTTTTTTTTTTTCCGTTGTTCCCTAGGATATGAATTATTGGGTAGTCCGCTCCTTGTCTATCTAAATAACAGTACGCCTTGTCGCTCGTTCTTCTTCACGAGTTGGAAGCACACTTGCGTCTCTCAAAAAAAAAAAAAAAAAAGAAGCACACTTGCGTGCGTGATTCTACTATTTTTTTGCACTTGCTGGTTTACAAAGTTGAACTTCGATGCCCGGCTCTATGCACAGGTGAGCTAGTACCTGTAGGTGAAGAGTTTGACTCACCTTAAATAATCATTAATGAGCCTAAGCCTAATGATAAGACCAAGTCGATTGTAGTTGCAGAACCTATGGAGAAAAAAAAATATACACGGCTGTTCGCCCATTAAAGCGGTACGTGAGCTTGGTTCAAAACGTCGTGAAAGTACAACTTTTTTGGTTTTTCATTCACTAGGACAATTTCAGTTATTGGCAACAGCCGACTCTAGTCGCATCCAATAGGGTCTGCTAGAACTAAAATTCTCGCTTGTTTAACTAGCAGTACTGAGTATTGGATGCGAGTAGTCGCATCTAATAACTATATGTGATTTTTGGATGCGACTTTGTCGCATCCGAAAGTCGAAAAATTTACCCGGGATATATTTCCCCCAAAAATCAAAACTTTTCAGTCTTATACAATATGCTTATAACATTTAGAAAAACATTTTTTCCTCAAGTAAATTTTTTCTTTAGAATTCTAGAACTATTGGAATGGGAGTCGGGATTCGGAATTAAAAAATTAAATTTTCAAGAAATCCTGAAAACCCAAGCAGCGAACACCTCGAAGTAAAAATGGCATAAACGGTGACTCCGATGTCCAATTGAGCTAATTCTCATTGTTTTGGAAAGTAGAGTCACAAACCTTTTATTTGGTTCGAGAACCATTCAAATCCAAGTTCAGAGTAGAAAGATACGTCCCTTTTACAATAGTTATTTTTAAGCTCAAGGAAATCCTTACAGAAATTCGGCTTCAACTTAATTTAAGCAAGATGTCTCTCAACCCTCTCTCGACCATCATTTCCTTAAACAAGCTAGAAGGAAAGAACTACGTAGAATGGAAACGTAACCTTGAAATCATCCTTACCATTGACAAGCACAAGTGGGTACTCACCACCCCGTGTCCTCCCCAAATGAATGATGATTCGACTCAAGAGGACAACGTTGGAATAGATCTAGGATTAATAAAAGATTTATCCCTTCTAGCATGCGGCAAAATATAAAAAATTTCTTTAAAACACGTAAAACGTTTTTACAACCTAGACAAAGTGCATGAACATATAATTTAAAATTTTAAAACTATATTTAGTTTTTACTCGGTACCAACCTTGAATGGAGCTTGAACATTGAGAAGCCTTAGGAAGGTTGAAACGCCCGTCTCTCCACGCAGTTGCCTCTCCCACTGTGTTTTTGAACTTGTGAGTAACCACGAAAGTTTCTACAACTAGAGTCTTTGAGTGTGGTTAGGATTTAGTGTGTGGGCACTTTTAAACACTATGACTCAAGAACAAGTCTATGAGCCAAAAAACTAAAAAAAAAAACGCTAGGCCTAATGAGGACCAAGGAGCCAAAACAAAAAGAACATGAAGAGATAGAGAGGGTGGACGGCCAACTTAGAGAGAGAAGCTTTCAATCTCTAAATTTTGTGTGTGACTTGTGAATGAGGTAGGGTATTTATAGGAGGAAGGATTACCTTGAAAATGTAGTTTCCTCTTCTCTATTGAATATCACATATGCATGAGAAAATTTTCATTTCCTCTTTCCCACTTGGACGTCCAAGCTAGTCCATCAAATCCTTGGATTTGTTTCCTCATTTGTCTTGCCTCTCTCTTGCCGCCCATATGCATTCCTTATAGAGGAATTTTTTTCCTCTTTTTCTTTTGGCAAGTATCTTCATACATCAATGCAAAAAATAAACTCTCTTTCTCTCCTTGGGTTGGACGGTTTGTAGGTTTCTAGAACATGCTTCTAGATGCTTCTTTATTTTTTCACGACAAAATAAGAAAAGCCCATTAAGAATTTTCACATAAAATTCAATGAAATAAAATTCAATCCTCAAGGCCCAATTCCTTAATGCAGCTAGTGATATAAAATTTTTGTCATCAAATGACAATGTCAAAAAAATTTATTTATTGACATTCGTACCATCCTATGTCCAAAATTACCCTTTAGACAATTTTCGTAAAACCTGTCTAGTTCAACATTTGAACTTGTTTAGACTTAGCTTCTAGTTTAACTAATCCTACTCTAAAGACTTGTGGTAGTGACCTCATGGATCCACATGAACAAAGATTGAGCTAGCATACTTGGACTCAAAAGTTCACAAACCTTTTCCAAGTTCTAGCTTAATGTCAACTGACTCCACTAAAGAGTTCACACTGAGAATCTCTCAGTTCAAATGAATTTATTTTCTACTTAAGAATTCAACTTAATTATGATGAGTGGATCCACTGAATATTATCTATATTTACCCTTCATGAATATCATCAGCTAGACGGGATTTACAAAATCACCATTTTACCCTTCTAGTTGTTATATCCTCAACTCATTTGTCGCTTTTGAATAAGTTAGAAATAATGTATTGACGAGGAGCTAACAAGTCAAATTGATTCATCTAAAATAGTCATGACTCAATTTGGATATTGGCCAGTTCATTTATTCACATTCCAAGGAACAACGCGTGAGGTGATGTACATTACATTTCAGCAATCTCGTACATGATTTCCATATCTATGAGATCTTCACAAAGTTACTCATGTATATTCATAACTTAGTACTTCACCAATACGTATTGTCTATATCACATAGTGAATCTAGAACTCTAACTTTCTCAAATGAGAATACGTAAGCTATGAAATGACATGCCTCATTTCAGGATTGAGGTAAGCATGATGGAATTCTTACTGTTACCGGTCGTTTTCGGGAAAACGAAAATTTGAAAACAGTTTAAGGCCGGCCGGGCATCGTTGACCGGATCACCCAATGGGCCCCGGCCCACTAGGCCCGTGCGCCCTAGCGCACCCACGCCCCCGGCCGTCCCGGCTTGCGCGCGCTCCCACGCCCCAGGGCGTCCCGGGCCACGCGCGCTCCCGCACCCCCAGGCGTCCCCGCCCGCGCACGCTCCCACGCCCCGGGCGTCCCGGCCCGCGCGTGCTCCCGCACCCCGGGCGTCCCGGTCCGCGCGCGCTTCCGCGTCCCGGCCGTCCGGCCCGCGCGTGCGCTGCGCCCCCCTCGGCCGAGCGCCCTACTGCCTTGGCCGAGAACTCATGCAGCCCCGGCCGAGCGCCCTGCTGCCTCGGTCGAGGAGTCCCACTGCCCCGGCCGAGCGCCCCTGCTGCCTCGGCCGGGC